>NC_073355.2:18065833-18695000 GCF_027580225.2 Misgurnus anguillicaudatus
CCAAATCACATGATAACTTCCTTATTCCAACGTCTCCAACCTCTCGTCTTCCCTGAGGGATAAATGTGAGTCAACCCAGCAGATCTCCACCGTAACAACGAGCACAAGCAACGTATGAACAGAGTGCCACCAACAACAACATCTGACACCTTCAAAGCTCTTTATATCCTCAACCTTCTCTCCTCTTCAGCCTATCAGCGATAGCTGTGTTGATCGCTCTCACCTGAACGATATCAGGCTTGATTTAGAGTTTTTTGGGGAAGCCCCGGGAATTCCGGTGTTTTGCCTCAGTCGTCCTGACGGAACCATCGCCGGGCGGAACCGATCTTACACACTTTTGGTTCCGCCCTCACAGATCGTCACTTGGTGACACCTTCCTCGCCATAATAACAGCCCTCAGGTCTGTTTTCTGCTTGGATGATGTCTGAGTGCGACCGCCCGAACCCCAGTTTTTTTGAGGGGGACCACGAGTGGCAACACTATGCTTTTGCGATGCTCTATATGATGTCGATGGCTGCTCCCGCCCAGCAGCCCTAGAATCAAGAGCACGGCGGGGGAGATAGAGTTCGAACGCCGCCAACTGCTTACGAGCCTCCGCAAATCTCTCGACGACAGTATTAACGGCATCGCCGAAGAGACCGGAGGGCGCAACGGGCGCGTCTAAGAGAAATGCCCTATCTGAGGTTTTAAGCTCGGACAGATTAAGCCATAAATGGCGTTCCGTGGCTACGAGAGCTCCCATCGATCTACCCACGGCTTTCGCAGTCTCTTTAATCGCCCTGAGTGACACATCAGTGACTCGACGAAGCTCTTTAAATATATCAGACGTACCCCCCGCCTCGGTATCTAAATCTTTAAGCAGTTCTGCTTGGTACTTCTGTAAGACAGCTACTGTATGCAATGAAGCCCCAGCCTGCCCTGCAGACTTATAAGCTTTACCCACTAAAGATGAAGTTAGCCTAACCGGTTTCGTGGGAAGCGAAGGCGATTTTAATGATGACGCCGCAGCGGGGGAGAGATAGCTCGCAAGCGTCTGCTCCACCCGGGGCATCGTTAAATATCCGTGCTCACCCATCCCCACAATGTTGGAATACATGGTGGTGTGAGGGGTATGAACACGGGCTGAATACGGAGCTTTCCATGATCTCGACAGCTCGCTGTGGAGATCAGGAAAGAAAGGCATGTTGCGCCGTGAAGGTTGAGGTTTCTGTTTTAAAAAGCGCTCGTCTAACATACTCTGAGGACGCGCGCTCTGTGTCTCCGCCGGCCAGTCTAATTTTAAGCGAGCCACGGCATTAGTGACAATCTCCATCAAATCATCGAACGCGGGGGACAGCGTCCACCACATCCACAGACATAATATCGACTTCCTCGGACGACGATTAATGCAAATCTGGGCTCCCGCCCTGGGCGGAAGAAACCGCAGCGCGGGCTTCCGAATCCAGAGATGGGGCACTAGACCCCGCGGGTGAAGGCTGAGAAAGGGGAAGACCCGTCTCAAGCTCGTCCGCGAGATCTAGTTGTGATCCCCACGATCACAGCTTCCGCTCTGCCTCGGCAGCAGCGGGGCCAGAACCGTGGGGAACATGCGGCTCACCACCCTCCTCGAAGAGTGCGAGCCGCGAGCGCAACGTACGGAGCGGCATCCTATCACAATGTGCACAACCACCCCTCTCAAGAGATGATCGTGCGTGTTGTGCCCCGAGGCACATACCACAGAGACGATGCGAGTCCTCGCTCGTAATGAAACGAGGACACGGGGAAGCACACTCCTTAAAACTTTGTTTGGACTTAGACATGATAATGACACACACTCGCTTGCTGAGGCACAAAGAGCTGAAGTTGGCTTGCCGGGTGCTCTTTTTATAGCTTCCTGGTTCCCACGTCACCCGCCTATGACGTGTCACTTGACCATTGGACTGATTTGACATACGTGCTTCAGACGCAATCACGCAGAGGGCGTTCCCATAGCGTAGCTACGGTGACGCAGCTCGAGTTCCCTCGAAGGGGAACTAAAATTACAACTTGCTTGCAGAGTTCTTTTCTAACATGGATGATGTTTAACTTCTAAACAAATGCTGTCAGAACAAGATACTAGTGTTCAACTATTCCAGCATCCACACATGTGATTTAGTAGACAAATCTTCTAGACAAATCTTCTTTCTGACGTGACGTGTAAGTCAAATAGATATTTACACCAAATATTTATCACATTAAATCTACAGTTTGTGTTTGTTTTAGATTCATTTGAAGTCACCACTATGGTGATTAGTGTTCCCTTTAGTTAGGCTTTTGTCCCTTGACCTTCCAATACTGACTCTACTCTTTGAACATTGCAACAGTGTTTTTCCTAGTAACAATTACAACTTGTTAGTGCTTGAGTAAGGGGAAGTGTCTATGATGTCATCTAAGCTTGGTTGTTTTTATGTTATGCTGCCTAGCATTTAAATATGAAATGATGAAAAAAGAATAAATAACTGAAATGTATTAGAGTGACACTCTATGCTGATCTAATAAGACACTGTATTGAATAACATTGATACAAATGTGTCAGATGTGTTTTTTTTTTTTTTTTATGATTAACATTTTATTGATTTTCAGGCACTTTTCACAATACAGCATAACACATCTGTACCAAATTAACATTTCCAAAACCCTATCCCCACCCACTCAAGGAGAGGTCCCCACTAGATCTTGAAGTCACAACTTGGCTATACAATTCATTATAATAAGAATTACTTACATGATAATGAAAAAGAGACAACAATAATACCACTAAACAAAAATAAATAAACAAATAAATAAATAAACAAATAAAGGATAAAATAATATTAATAATGATACTAATTACTGCCCCCTTTCCAAATAAGATAAATATCTAGACCATTTCTTTAAAAAAAAAAAGTAAATTACCCATCTGGCCGTAAGACATTTTTTCCAGAGCAGCCACTCTACCCAGTTCTGCTACCCATTCTTGAAAGGAAGGGGCCTCCTCTGACTTCCAACTCCTAAGAATAATTTGTCTGCCAATCATTAAACAGGTTTGTACCCAGTTTCTTATGTGCTTGTCTCTTATATCACTATCTGTCCACGCACCTAATATAAACAGCTGAGGACATAGTGAAACCTGGGTCTCCAAAACCCTGCCAATATATTCATGTACCCTTTTCCAGAAAACCTGAATTTTTGTACAGGTCCAGAGGGCATGAGTTAAGTCTCCATCCTCGGTCTTACATCCCCAGCAATATGGTGTGCCTTTTAACCCAAGCCTTAATAATCTGGAAGGGGTCCAATAAAAACGATGCAGTATCTTAAACTGTATGAGACGTATTCTTGCATCCCTAGATGCAGTTTTAACATTTTTTAAAACTCTACACCACTCCTCCTCATCAAGTGTTAAATTTAAATCTCTTTCCCATACTTTCTTAAGAGCTGATAACGCACCATCACCCAGATTTTGAATCAGCCAGGAGTAGTATGTTGATACTTCATGACCCTTTCCATATGTTGACATTACTATACAAAGAATATCTGCTGGCTTAGGAAGCTGTGTACTGGAACCGAAAATAGTACAAAGTAAATGCCGTAGCTGTAAATATCGAAAAAACTGAGATCTAGATATACCATACTGCTGGCGTAAATGTTCAAATGACTTCAAACTATCATTTTCATAGAGGTCCCTTAACATAATCACTCCTTTCATAATCCATTCCTTCCATAGAAAGGGGACTTTATTAATACACAGTTTAGGATTCAACCATATACTCGAACATATATTAAGGTACGGATCAGAACTACGCAAACGGGAAATCCTTATCCAAACTGTATGCAAATGCGAAATAATAGGATGTTTTTTTGCCTCGCTATCCAATTTAATGGACAGACTCTGCAATAATGAAATCAAAGGGAAGACAGATTGTTCTATTGTATACCAAGGGGGAGCTCGCTCAGGCGGCAGTGACCAATGGGCCAGGTGTCTAAGACTGAAAGCATAATAATAAAATAAAACATTAGGCAGGCCTAAACCACCTTTCTCAACAGGTCTCTGCAGCTTGTTAAAATGCATCCGAGGGCGCTTACCATTCCAAATAAAAATCTTACACATTCTGTCAAACTGTTTAAAGTAATTAAGAGGTATTTGTATTGGTAGAGACTGAAATAGATAGTTCAATTTTGGCATGCAACTCATTTTAATTACATTTACTTTTCCAGCCATTGACATATGGAGTCGAGACCATCTATTCATATCACAAGAAATTTTCTTCATCAGTGGATCAAAATTAACTCTTACTAATTCATTTAAATTTGAGGGAAATATAATTCCTAAATATCTAATACCTAACTTAGGCCATTGAAACATGCCAGGATGAAAAGCTGACGCAGGGCAAAATGCTGTCAGTGCGAGGGCTTCAGATTCTGACCAATTCACCTTATACCCTGAAAATTTTGAAAAAGAATCAATTACTCTAAAAAGACAAGGTATGGACCTACTAGGATCAGAAACAAATAGTAAAATATCATCTGCATAAAGCATAAGCTTGTGTATCTGCCCCCCTGCTACGATGCCAGGAAAGTCTTCATTTTTCCTAATTGCAGCAGCTAGAGGTTCCAAAGCTAGACAAAACAGCAACGGGGAGAGTGGAGAACCTTGCCGTGTTCCTCTACCGAGTGAAAAATACTCTGATATTAATCCATTAGTTTGTACCGCTGCTACTGGTTGTTTGTACAATAGTTTGAGCCATCTTATAAACGTGCTTCCAAACCCATGGACTTCTAGAATTTTGAATAAATATCTCCATTCTATCATGTCAAAAGCCTTCTCAGCATCTAATGAGATGGCTGCTATTGGGGACTGTTCCTCCCTCACTGACCACATAATGTCAATAAACCGACGAATATTATCAGAAGAACTACGTCCGCTAATAAACCCTACTTGGTCCACATGTATAAGTGATGATATAACTTTATTTAACCGATTAGTCAGAATTTTTGACAAAATTTTCATATCAAGTTGAATCAGTGATATTGGACGGTAATTTTTACATTCACTTGGGTCAGATGTGGTTTTTGCTTCAGAGACATCAACACTTTGGATACAAATCTCAACAATGGTGAGAGTAAATGTTAAGAAAGAGTTTTCCACAATCCTGGTAGCCAGCATGCTTCACCATTGTTGCGTTTCATAGAAGGATTGAAGTGTCCCTAAAGGCTAGGGACAATGTTCTGTAAATCTATGGACAGTGTTCAATAAATGTACAAAATGTTCAGTTTTTGAATAAACAGAAATGACTCTACACATAACGGAAAAAGTGCCGGTAATTTTCAGTCAGGACATTAGCCAGTTTTTTACGGATTATTTTTTAGAGTGTGTGTAGTTTGCGTTTGTGTGGCAGACTAAAAGTGTTAAGTAGAAAACTTTTAACAGAAACATACTTTGCTTAATGTTTGCATGGTGAATATATTTTAGCTGTGTTATATTAATGTCGTGTTTGCAGGTTGGATGTCTGCTGATGGAAAAATATGCAATTATAAGGATTATTCCTCGGTTTATAATGGACTGTATGATGCTTTTGGCTCGGCCTTGTATAAAAAAAGCAATATATTGAAAAGGCGGCCCTTCACTGTAAATAAAACCACCGTGGTTTCTGTGTTTTTATTTGTGATCTTGATCACAGATATGGTATGAGTCCAGCATGATTTACTTTCTTCATATGGATGGTATATGAAGCTGCTTGAAGTGTGCATATGAAATAGACTCGCTCCCTCTGTCAAAATTGAGGGAGCAAGGGTCTGTCCGTATAAACTTCCCTCGTTCACTTGATGAAGTGGAACGCACTTCAAAATGTTGACAGGGATTCCACCGAGGGGAAGTGTTTAGGGAAGTTTGTGAGTGCGTGTCTAAAACTAAAGTGGAACGCAGCCTAAGACTACAATGACATTACCCTTACAGAAAAAGCACATGCATTGCACATGTGCAAAACACATGTGCTCACATGTGCAATACACATCTGTTCACATGTACAATACACATGCGCTCACATGTGCAAAACACATGTGCTCACATGTGACCACATGTGAACGTGATTTTTGCACATGTGAAAATAATGTGTGAAAACTTTAAAATCACATGTGACACATGAAAACATGTTAAAATCACATGTGCTTACATGTGACCACATGTGTGTGTCATTTTGCACATGTGAAATTTCATGTGTGATAACATGTTAAAATCACATGTGACACATGAAAACATGTTAAAATCACACGTGGAACATGTATTCTGCACATGGGAAATGTGTGCTTTTGGAACACTTTTTTGTGAATCACATGTGAATTCCCACGTGAATCACATGAGATCACATGTGAAACACATGCAAATTCCCATGTGAAACACATGCAAATTCCCATGCGAAACACATGCAAATTCACATGTGAATCACATAAGATCACATGTGAAACACATGCAAATTCCCATGTGAAACACATGCAATTTCCCATGTGAATCACATGGGATCACATGTGGAGAACATGCAAAGTCACATGTGAAACACATGAGATCACATGTGAAACACATGCAAATTCCCATGTGAATCACATGGGATCCCATGTGAAACACGTGCAAATTCCCATGTGAATCACATGTGAAACATGCAATTTCCCATGTTAATCACATGGGATCACATGTGGAGAACATGCAAATTCACATGTGAAACACATGAGATCACATGTGAAACACATGCAAATTCCCATGTGAATCACATGGGATCCCATGTGAAACACGTGCAAATTCCCATGTGAATCACATGTGAAACATGCAATTTCCCATGTGAATCACATGGGATCACATGTGGAGAACATGCAAATTCACATGTGAAACACATGAGATCACATGTGAAACACATGCAAATTCCCATGTGAAACATATGCAAATTCACATGTGAATCACATGAGATCACATGTGAAACACATGCAAATTCACATGTGAAACACATGGAAATTCACATGTGAATCACATGAGATCACACGTGAAACACATGCAAATTCCAATGTGAATCACATGGGATCCCATGTGAAACACGTGCAAATTCCCATGTGAATCACATGTGAAACATGCAATTTCCCATGTGAATCACATGGGATCACATGTGGAGAACATGCAAATTCACATGTGAAACACATGAGATCACACGTGAAACACATGCAAATTCCAATGTGAATCACATGGGATCCCATGTGAAACACGTGCAAATTCCCATGTGAATCACATGTGAAACATGCAATTTCCCATGTGAATCACATGGGATCACATGTGGAGAACATGCAAATTCACATGTGAAACACATGAGATCACATGTGAAACACATGCAAATTCACATGTGAAACACATGCAAATTCACATGTGAAACAAAAAAGTCACATGTTAAATGTTGGTTTTGAAACATTTTTGTGTGAATCCCATGTGGATCCCATGTGGCACATGCACATGTAATCAAATGTGTTTCACATGGAATTCGCATGTGTTTCACATGGGATTCACACAAATGTTCCAAAAGCACACATTCAACATGTGATCACATGTTTTTTTCACAAGTGAAATTTATGTTGTTCACATGTGAAAAACTTGTAAATTTCCGTTTGAAACACACAAAATCCCATGTGCAAAACGTGCAAATCTAGGTCTGCAGGCATAAAAGTAGCCCATGCTGTATAAGAGAAGAGAGTTGAAGTATATAAAGTAGGCTATACATTTGTTTATCTTAACCAAGGACTCAAACTCAACCTTTGACCACAAAGGTAGGGTATGATCTTTTAAGCTGTTGGTGATATAAAATAAAGGCACCATGATGTGACTTTGACAATAGACACATTTAACAAGACAATGTGTAAACCTGATTAGCCTGGCTCCGCCCTCCTACGTGCTTCCGTTTAATTTTCATTTCGCTTCAGTACTACGTCTAGAGTTTCGTTTTCTCCTGCAAAAATCTGCAGGTCCAATCAGCGAACAGAAGGGGGGTGGCTAAGAACGATGACGTTGAGGTCGTGCATCAGTTTGAGTTGTAGTTCAGTAATGGCAGCGGAGAAAGACGTGATAAAAGCTATCCGGTCCGTTCAAATATCAAAAAATAAAGGAGCGCTACCCGGACTCAAAAAAATATATGTAAAAATCGAGGTGCTCTTTGGATGGGGGAATGAAAGTATAGCAAAAACAAAGAAAAACTCCAAGGCACTCTCTAAAAAAAGTAAAAGCCTTTATTAATACGGCTTGGTCATAATAAACCTTTAAAAACTCTGACGCGTTTCGGCATACAAGCCTTCGTCAGGGAGCAACAAACAGGAAGAAATGTATAACCTTTGACACCAATCAGAATAACACCATCTGTAAGAAATTAAGGTACAGGGTTGTAGGATAATAAACAGTCCACTAGATGTCCTCCTTAGTCCTTACAAAGAAATCATAATAAACAAAAAAATCAAAAGTAAATATATAAGGGTCAAATATAATACTCACAAAAAGGTTATAAAGACATAATCCTCCAAAAAGCATTTAATAGGGCCAAATCTCTAAACAGAGAATCACTTTTATTAAGAAACCCACCTAAACCTAAAAAAGATAGACCTATTTTTGTTACAACGTATAGCACAGAGGCAGAACAAATTAAGAGCATAATAAGAAAGAATTGGGGTATCATTCAAAGTGATGACGCGCTTGGCCAATTGTTTCCAGAACCACCTTTGGTCACTTTTAGGAGATGTCCGACAATTCGAGACAAATTGGTCCGGAGCTATTTGAAACCAGAAAGTTCACAAACGTGGTTGAAATCTAAACCCAAAGGTTCTTATAAATGTCACCATTGCAATCATTGCACTAATGTTGTACAGACTAAAACCTTTGATGATGTAGTATCCCACAATCAATACAAAATTAACCATTTTATAAGCTGTAAAACTATTTTTGTTATATACAGATTGGAATGCCCAGATTGCAAAGTGTTTTATATTGGAAGAACGAAGAGACGTCTACAAGATAGATTGGCTGAACATAAGTATGCAATTCGAATTAGTAATATGAAGTATCCTATGGCGAGGCACTATAGTGAACACCATAAGAGTGATCCATCGACCTTACAGGTTTGTGGAATTGATCATATCCCACTGTCACTACGAAAAGGTGATAGACTTAAACAACTGAATCAGAGAGAAAGTTTTTGGATTGATAAATTACAGGCTACTAGATACCCAGGTCTTAATGAAGAGCTTGATCTGAGTGTCTTTCTTTAATTTATTGATATATTCTACTTTTTGTGAGTATTATATTTGACCCTTATATATTTACTTTAGATTTTTTTTGTTTATTATGATTTCTTTGTAAGGACTAAGGAGGACATCTAGTGGACTGTTTATTATCCTACAACCCTGTACCTTATTTTCTTACAGATGGTGTTATTCTGATTGGTGTCAAAGGTTATAAATTTCTTCCTGTTTGTTGCAATGTGTTTACTCCCTGACGAAGGCTTGTATGCCGAAACGCGTCGGAGTTTTTAAAGGTTTATTATGACCAAGCCGAATTAATAAAGGCTTTTTACTTTTTTAGAGAGTGCCTTGGAGTTTTTCTTTGTTTTTTACTATCTGGTCCGTTGTTGCAAAACTGCCGAATATACAGAAGTTAAAGCCGGAGCAAGAACAGTCTTTGCTAAGTTTTGTTGGTCTGATCATTTGGACTTGTTGTTTCAGGCCGGTTTTGGCGCATGATATATGAAACGACCACACGTTAGCGATCGCCTATGGCAGATCCTGAGTGACTCTGGGCAGATCCAATAGTTTTAAACTTCAACAGAGGACCTTCCTTAACAGAAGTAACGCTTTGCAATGGAGCGTGGCCAGACTCTCTGTACAAATGAAATGAATGTACTAGAGTCTGGTTGGACCATCATGCTAAAACCTGACTGCATAAGCCACCATATTCTGTAATTAAAAACAAACGACTGATTCAAATTTAGAATTTATTGGCTAAACATCCAGGAATGAACAAGTATTCAAATTCAATTCAATTCAATTCAATTTTATTTATATAGCGCTTTTCACAATACTTAATTTTTTCAAAGCAGCTTCCCAGCTAGAAATAAAAAGCTCCAAGAACGCTCCCCGAAAGTTCCCGAATGTTCCCTAAATCATTCTGCCAACGTTAAAAGCGGCTAGTTTTTTTAAGTTCTAGGAACGTTTCTGTTGTCTGAACGTTAGAGTAATGTTACATTTTACCATTTTTAAACGTTATGACAATGTCATGTTTTAATGTTCACACAAAGTTTAAAACAACAGCTGTTTATTATATTGACTTGTTTGATTGTTATGTAAATGATAGAGAAACATTCCATTTTATTATTTTATAAAACATTATTTCTGAATGTTCAGTAAATATATTGCTGTAGAAAACTCAATTCACTTACTAGGTTTAGATGTTGATGTTTCATTTTAAGTCACCCTTATTGTGATTCATGTTTGTTTTAGTTGGTCTCTTGACACTTGACTTTTTGCCTACTAGTTTTTTCCTGGTTGTGTTGGCTTTGTGGTGGTGCACCACATTTGTTATGAAAAGTTGTTAGTGTGTTTCTGTGGTTGTTGGTACATAATGGTGAGGATCATCACCTAGTTCATTTGCTGATCAAAAGTTTATTTTCTGCCAATATTGTATATTAGATCCAACTTTTTCACAGCAGTTTGTCATTAAGGAGTTTCAGAAACTTTGGACAAAAAATATCCGCTGAATAGTTGGGATGCCCAAACATCAAGAATCAGACTATGAATCTCAACCATGGTGACAATTAAAATTGTTAAAAAAATCCTTATTTATCCATGCTGCAGTGCATGCTGGGAGTCCTGAATGAGGTTTGTAATTTGTTAATACCCAGCATGCATTGCAGCATGAAGTTTTTCATTTAATTGTCACCATGATTGAGATTCATACTCTGATTCTTGGTGTTTGTGCATCCCAGTTATACAGCAGATATTTTTTGTCCAAAGTTTCTAAAACTCCTTAAAGGCGGAGTCCACGATGTTTGAAAAACGCGTTGGAAAAGGAGACGGGCCGACTACCAAAACACACTTATAGCCAATCAAATCAAATCAAATGCCGGTTTGCGTATGTGTGGGGCGGGTCTATCAACAGAAGGTCCAGATTCTATTGGGGTAGGGGTGTGTTTGTTTAGGTGATTTCAAATATCAACATTGGCTTTCAAACATCATGGACTCCGCCTTTAATGACAAACTGCTGTGAAAGTGCTGGATCTCATTTACATTTTTGACAGAAAATAAAGTTTTGATTAGTAAATAAATTAGGTGATGATCTTTACCATTATGTACCAACAACCACAGAATAACACTATTAACTTGGCATGTTCATAACAAACGTGGTGCATTAACACAAAGTTAACACAACCAGGAAAAAACTAGCAAGCAAAAAGTCAAGTGTCAAGAGACCAACTAAAACAAACACTAATCACAATAAGGGTGACTTAAAATGAAACAAACATCAACATCTAAACCTAGTAAGTGAATTGAGTTTTCTACAGCAATATATTTACTGCATACAGAAATAATGTTTTATAAAATAATAAAATGCAATGTTTCTCTATCATTTACATAACAATTAAACAAGTCAATATAATAAACAGCTGTTGTTTTAAACATTGTTTGAACATTAAAACATGACATTGTCATAACGTTTAAAATGGTAAAATGTAACATTACTCTAACATTCAGACAACAGAAACGTTCCTAGAACTTAAAAAAAACTAGCCGCTTTTAACGTTGGCAGAATGTTTTTGGGAGCATTCGGGAGCTTTCGGGGAGCGTTCTTGGAACTTTTTATTTCTAGCTGGGTTTACATTAATAGAAGCAGTAAAAGCACAGAAAAACGACAGATAGCACAACATAATACACAATAGCATAAGCAGTCAAATTTGCTGCGGCTATGACTCGACATTATGAGCGAGCGTATTACTAATGTAACATCTAGAAGAAGAAGCTAAGTTAAGCCCAAGCAGGCTACCTCCCCGGGTTAAAAAAAAACAAAAACCCCGGGTTGTTTAGCCGAGGAAATAAATTGCTGTGCTTTGTGTGCTTGCTGTGCATTATGAGCTTGCTGTGCTTTGTGTGCTTGCTGTGCTTTGTGTGCATTGCGCCGAAGGTGCTTGACCCCGTGTTGCTGCTTGCAGCTATATTTAGGGGTCAAGCACCGAAGGTGCTGAGACACCTATTGCAATTGTTAGTATTATTATTAGGGGTCAAGCACCGAAGGTGCTGAGACACCTATTGGAATTGTTAGTATTATTAGGGGTCAAGCACCGAAGGTGCTGTGAGACCTATTGGAATTGTTAGTATTATTATTATTATTCTGCTTCTTCTTCTTCTTCTCCTTAGCCATTGGTGTCTATGGCAGCCCTATTAACCGTACATAGGAAAATGATGAAATTTGGCACAGTTGTAGAGGTGGTCCTGAAAAGTCAAGTGACCAAAAATGGGGTCTCTAGCACTAACTCTATAGCGCCACCAGCAGTGCAAAAATTCAATGTTCAAATGGTTATAACTTGTTGTTTTTAATGCCTTGCAGTAAAACTCCACCCATTACAGTAGCGGCCATTTTGAAATGTACAGTATTCTGTTTATTCGCTACTCCTCCTTCAAATTTGGTTCAATTGTTATGAAATTTGGCACAGGTGAACTTTGGAGTGAGCCGCACAGGAATGACCGAACAGAATTTTGATATTTATCTTTTTTCAAAAGTAATAAATGTGCAAACTTAACGAGGTTGACGCAAAAATGGTTCTGAAGCTGTAGCTCGGTCATTCTTTGATCAATTGAAATGAAATTTGGTACACTTCATGTGGAGGTTGGGGTCCATGCCAAATTTGGTGACAGCGCCACCTATGGGTCATGAGATATGAAAATAGGCTATTTTTGCCCATAACTTCTGAACTGTTTGTCAGAAAATTATGATCTTGATGTCTATGGATTGCTTACCTCATGCCGCATCTGTCGATGTGCATTATGCCGGGTTTGACCGAACCGCCTGTCGGTGAAATTTCACATAATTTGTTATATTTTTTTAACAGTTGGACATATCCGCGCAAAAAATAGTAAGGAGCTTCGACATCATGTCCTGAAGGTACCTGGGAAGTCAGAGTACAGCGCCACCTAGGGGTTATAAACTATAACAGTTCTTATGGAACTGCTTATAACTTCTGAATACTTTGTCTGATATTAATTTCTTTGTGAAATTGTATTCACTGGTTTATGCCGATTGCAACAATACCTCGTTTGTCATTTTCCAACATTCTGTTCATGTGTTATTGTAAAGCATATGGTAGATTATTTTTTCGCTACTCCTTTTACAAATTTTGTTTATTTTATGCCTGGTACTGCTCGTATAATGTTTGGAGCAATCCGCACAGAAATGACTGAGCAGATTTTTGATATTCTGTTCTCTTTCTTAGAAATACCACTCCAAAGTTGACCGTGCCTGTGAAGTTGTCTATTTGTCATAGTAAATGAATGTGACTGTATATTACATTGTATAGCATTACTATACAGAATGATGTTCTTGTCTTCAATCTCATTTGAGCTTTTTGATTCTCATATACATTGTATTTCTGTTAGTTCTGCTCTGCACTGTCAGTTCTGCATCTGTGTTGATTGGCACATGTCAATCCCTGCAGCACCTAAGCTGTTTTTTTGCTGCCTCTTGAGCTGTGTTAACTGAGTTGCGCATCTGGTTAATCACATGCCATGAGATTCAGAGGTCATGGGTTCGAATCCCATGTGCAGTGGTATTTTGTTTTGTGATTCTCATACTTTACATTGTATTTCAGTTATTTGTGCTCTCTGTTGTCATTTCTACACTTTTGGTAATTGCTGGATATCAATGTTTATAGCTGTAAAGCTGTATTCTATAGCTTGGACACACCAACTCAGTGGTTTAATCGTTTACTCAGTGGTTTAATCGTTTACTCAGTGGCGCATGCGGTTAGTGCTGTGCTTTGGGAACATGAGGTCATGGGTCGAATCCCAGCTATTACCTTCACTTATTGAGATTTCCTTTTGTGTTCCCTTTAACACGTTCTTCTGGACCTGTCTGGTTTTCCACACGTGTTATATTTTTGCCATCTTTTCTGTTGTTGCTCCGCACTGCAGTGGTTCTGCTCTGCATTTGCTGTGCTTCGGGTTCGGGCTCTGTATTGCGCGCTTTCTGCGCTTTGCGCATTTGCTGTGTTGTGTGGTTTTTGCTGTGCTTTGGGTGCTCATTGCGCTGAAGGTGCTTGGCCCCACAATTGCTGCTTGCAGCTATATTTTAAATTGTGATTATATTTACAGTTTCACATGGTACTTTCAGCACTTACTACATCACAGTGTTTTTAATGCTTACATTTTTAGGTTTATTATAAAGTCATTCATTTTTAAAGAATTCCTTCTTTATGTAGAACATGCAAAGTCTAAAATGTAAAGTGTCATGACCAGCTCTGGGTCTTGTGTAGTGATTAAATGAACAGGTGGTAAATGTCATAGCTTTGCAGTATATTGGGTAGGAGGCTCTGGATGTAATGAACATTCAGCACATAGATTTCATAAATTTAATTTGGTAAACAAACTTGTCAGAACAATTCATGCTGTGATGCTGGATAATACCTGGTCAAATTGTCGTGGATTTTTTCAGGAGAATCAGAGACGGTTGAGATGTAAAATTCTCTTCAAAGTATTTTATTAAAGAATTGTGTCAGACAGCTTGAAACACAATACTGGTCATAGGGTGTATACACCTGCATTGGTAAAATGATGATTACAATGACTATGACAATGACCCCGTTCTGAGTTTTTCAGTGATTTAAATAGTGCCCCAGTTTTAGTAGCCCTCCCATTCGAACAATCTGTTTGTACTGTGCCTGTATCTTTGCGACCTTTAAGTTGCTACACAAAAAGACAGCCATTGCTTGTAAAACACAATGCCTTTGTTTTCTAATGCGTCATAAAGCTATCTTGCTATTCTTACCAAGGTCACACATCCCCCATCCGGGCCTAGCTGTGGAAAAACACTGTCATGGCAAGCAACAGAGAGACAACTTAATTCATTTAGACCTCAACCATAAAACACATTAAAAGTATAATTTTATATAAAACATTTATACTAAGCTTAAGATAAAACACTCAAAATTTCTCTACCATATATCCCCCCTTCGGAAACTAAATGTTTTCGATAACCACCCTGCAAATACGACTGATGATACCAGAGAAGCCGGGCTAGGTACTTTAAAGAAAGAATCAGAAAAATAAAATACCCCTGACAGTTAGGGCCAGACCCTCAGTCACTTTTCTAGTTTCAACAGTCATTTCACACGGGTTATCCTTTAAATGATAATTAACAACCTGTAAAAAAGAGTAATGATTAACAACATGTTAAAAAATAACATAACATTCAATTTTAAATCTAAAGCAAGCATATCATCTTTTCAAAAAATTATTTTCACTTTCTGGTAAGCCGTGCTAGGTGGATGTTTTACCTCCACCCCCAGGAGATTCCTGGACCATCAGTCACTTACCAGGCTTGTTACACTGTCATCACACTGTGGACAGTGATGCTTAAAACCATCCCTTTCCCTATTTTACACACACTTCAGGTTTGCAACTTGCATTACTAATAAAAGATAATAACTTGCAATAAAAATAATAAATGTAAAAGATTATAAATGTTAATAAAAAATAATAAATGCATTAGTATAGGTGACACCCTATGTCCAGTTTAACATGACCAGTAACATAATGATTCTCACATGAGAGTGTTTTGCTCTTGTGGGCAGTCCACACAGAGTCTTTCTAAGAAACATGAACTCTATATGTATGTGTAGGGTGCATCTTCCAGCTTTCGACGGTCTTCAACCCATGCGCTTTGCACGCGTAGAGGGTCGTGTGAGGGAGGAGGGTACTAGAGCCTCGTTGGTTCCCCATCACACATGGATGTTGTCCTCATTAATTAATCTCCCTCGTCGTCCTCATTAATTTGCACACGTTGGTACAGTTCTCAGCCAATTCATTTGACAAGGAGGTCAAACCTTCCAATGCCCTTATAAGCTGCTATCGGGGGCAGTATTGTCAGAAATAAATTTTCAACATTCATCATTTATAATTTTTTTTAAACACCCCCCTTTTCAGCCAACCACATATCTAATGCCGGCCTGTTTTGTTGTGCCATCAGCGACGTTAGTCCCATTTGTTCAGTAATCCCTTTAACATAATACAATGAATTAATCCCATCCACATTTTTATTGAGGGTTGACCACTAGAAAAGAATTGACTCGAAACTTGCAACAATCTGATTTCTCGCCTTGTATTCATCTGGCACCCCCCTTGGAACCCCTATGGCATCTATATACTTTACACTCTATATACACATATTATCATAAGATCCAGGCAGATTTCATTTCTGTCTGTTAATACTCTTAACGCTTATTTTATCATGTAGGCTCCCAAAATCAGGTAATGAAAACATTTGAAATGGCATTATTTATTGTACAAGGGTACAGGTTCCCTTCCAATTTACTCTCAAACTTGGTCTTAAATTCATGTCAACATACATCCACCATACGTCTGCCCTTCCGGTGGTCTGGCCTACAAACCAGTTTGCCTTGTATTCCTCTTTGTCATTTGTAACATCAATTTCTCTTTGGCACCACCCATCTGTGAAATGGTTATCTTAAAACATGTACAATTACCCTTATAAGCCTGTACATTTGGTGGGAGAAACATTTTCATTATTAGAAACAAATAAACAACATTCATGCAATCTTCATCCTCCATATCCTTAAATGCTTTGATCATACATTACCCATTCATTGTGATCTCCAAATCCAGTTTCTATGGTTCATTACATCACTATCTAAAAAATAAGGTTACAGTGTTTATTTATCATATGGTTATTTCAACATAATGACATGGAGACAGTCGCCGCGGTTGTCTTCTCTGGTACCTGGAAGCAAAGAGTATTATAATACCACAATTAGTAACATTTTACCTTAACAGCTGTTGGGCTAGCTTCTATGACCTCATACGAGCCTTCTCGTCTGGGTTCATCCCACTTACGCTAGTAAACTTTAATGTACACCCCGGTTTCTACAGGAAAAGGTGTTGCAGTCTCGTCACCAGGTGTCTCTCTGGGCCTTCTTTCAATCTGTAAAATAGCTTTATGGTTTCTCATTAGTTCAGCAATATATTCATTAATTTCATTTTTTAGATCCTCCTCATGCTCCAAATTCATTTAATTTTGGTTAGCTTTGAACCTTGGTCTCCCTGTGACCATTTCATGAGGGGATAAATGCGTTTCCCTGTTAGTACTAAATCTTATGGCCATGAGCGCTATTGGTAAGGCCTGAACCCGAATTAGTTTAGTCTGTGCACAGGCTATTTTTGATTTAAGTTACACCTCGCAACCGCCCCTTGAGACTGTGGATGATACACTGTTCCAAATTTTTGGGTTATTCCTACCCTAGCAAGTGCTTTTCTCAACAGGTTGGCCTGAAATCCTGGTCCATTATCTGCATGCAATACCTTGGGAAGCCCAAATCTTGGGACCACTTCCCTCTTAAGTGCTCCAGCCACTGCTTGCGCACTTTGCGTTCACACTGGATAAGCTTCTGTCCATCTCGAAAAAACTAATTTTCTCCTTAATTGGGTGGATCATATTTACAAAATCCATCACTAAATGCACAAATAGTCCTTCCACACTTGGAAACAGACGCATTGGATGTACTGCTGGTTTGACATTTCTTTTCATATATATGTCACATTCTGACAAAAATTCGCTAATTTAGTTTTGCATATTGATAAACCAGAAACCCTGTTGTCTCAAAATCTTATCTATCATCTCCCCCCTCGCGCAATGTTCACTACCATGCGCGTTCATCATTACCATTTTCTCCATTCTAGATGGTATTACTAATTGTTGTTGCTCGGTTCTCCACAAACCTTTGACATTGACAACACCTCTGCTTTGCCACTCCATCTTTTCAATTTGTTACGCTGTATTTTGCATGTCTCTGATTTCATCTACAGTTACGTCTGCGGAAATGCTCACCTGTTCACTATAGTCTTTTTACCTGACCTTGTCACTACCATGGTCATGGTATCAGCTCGCTCTGGTTTTGCCACGCCTAATTTTGCTTCCTCATCTGCTTTTTCATTTCCTTTGTCAATAAATGAATGCCTTCTGTTATACAAACATGTGGTGTGCCTTCACTACAATATAACAACATCTGTCTGATTTTTTTTCCATGTCCTCAAATTCCCTAAATTAATTTACCCTACTGGCATATTCTGGTATTAACTTTGGTATGAACTACAATACCCTATGGCTCCCATTAATTCCATCATTTTCTTCAATGTGTTTTGCTATGGATAGTCAAGCATGGTTCTGTGGTGTTTGTCAAAAATTTATTTTTGACCTTCAAAGATGACTTTTTTTTTTAGTTATTGTACACTGGTTTTAGCCAATATCAGCTTTTATTTTGATACTTTTATCTGCATGTCATACAGTCTGCTCAAAACTTGTTCTGTTAATTTCTCAAACCCCTATCTGTTGTTGTGTGCTATCAAAATATCATCTACATATTGCAAGCATACTCCCTCTCATCTCTGGGGATAACTAGCTTATCTTTTAGCAATTGGTTAAACAATGCAATTACCTGCTCCTTTGTGCTGCTGTCCTGTAAAATTTTTTGCTTCTGCTGTAAACCTCTCTCAGTCATTTCTAATTTGAATTAGATACCAACCTAGCTCCCTGTTCTCCATCCAGCCTTCCTCTCCTTCTTCCCATTCAATGGAATATGACTTTTTCACATAAGGTCCTGGGTCCCTAGCCATATGATTTCCCCACACCCAGACTTTCACATGGGGGTGGCTTCCTTCCACGGCAAAATTCTCTAGCTGACAACTGCTGATTCTCACTGCTACTCCAGTCTTTCAAACCAGCACAACTTCACTTCTCAACCCAATATCTTCTAGTTATTTTGGTTAGACACTGCAATGTTAATCCATGTGGTGTGGTTTTGATGGTAGCATCTAATTTACACAAAATGTCCCTTCCAATTAATGTGATCGGAACCTGAGGTGCCATCAGAAATTGATTTACAACAGTTTTTCCTTCTATCTGAACCATAATTGGTTCTGACAGACACATTTCCATAGGTTTTCCAGAGAATCCCATTGTTCTAACAGATGATTGTGATGCAACAACCCTAGGTACCAATTTTGGATCAATTGAGCTGCATGTAGCCCTGGTGTCAATTTAACATTCAATTTTCACTCCATTAATTATGCATGTTAATTTAGGTTCTTCCCAATAATTTTTGGATAATGCTACCTGTTGGTTAACGGGACCCTCCGAACACCCCTATTGCTTCCATGGGTTTTTTTGGACAGTCACGCCTAGCATGAGTATTCTCCCCACATCCCCAGCAAACATTGTTTTGCCCGAAATATGGACCCAGATCAGAGGATGCCCTGTTCTGAAAATATCCCCTTCCTCTACCCCTTGGCCATCTTCAAAAACTAATTAATCTACTCTGTCCACTAGGTACCATTACATTCACAACTACTGGTTGAGACGGGGCTGCGCCCTGAGGGTGCTGCCATGGGTTCTGATTTTGGGTTTGATCCGCAGCTTGTTTTGGCAGATCTGCTACCTTTTCAGACTTGTTAGGAGGGTGTGTTGCAACCATTTCGCCCTGAGAGTGGCTCGCTGACTCTTATGACCCTGCCCATCCCACTACATAGGTTCACCTGGGGGCCTTACTAATGTCTTTGTTTCTTTTCTTTTCTTCCAGACTAACTTGAGCCAGCTTTCGTTCAGTCTCTTTAGCTTGTTGCTCTAAGTCTCTTTCGTGTCTCTGGTGTTTGGAAGCATAGTGTTTCAGGGTCTCCACCCACTGGCTGTGTGGCATTGCATGTAGCCCTGGGGTGTCACTCAGTTTGTTTTGCACAGACACTGGCAGTGCGTCCAGCAGTTCCTTTCTGAACAGTCTGGTTTCAAAGTCTCTTGGGTCAGTGGGATCTTTTCTCAGCCCCTGCCCTCTCCAAGTCTGCATGTTTTTAGCAATCCACAGCGCACAGTCCTCCTGACCCAGTGCAGTGGAGGCTAGTTTGGTGCTGTCAAACTTGACAGGGAACTCAGTTCTCAAGGCACCCCAAAGTCTGCCTCTGTAACAGTCAAGAGCCTGGCCGTCAAAATCAGACGAAACCACACTCTGTCCCATACCTGCTGACCACAACACATCCTCCATTTCCCTCAAACTAGTGATTTTTGCCAGTAAGGCTTTTATGTCACCCACCGCCAATCTTGTACCTTGTGTCCTCCTCATTCCTCAACAGACTTTATACAGCAGTTTACTGAGTTTATTGGCAATATTGCCATAAAATATGACCGCTTTGTATTAGTTGGTGATTTTAACATCCATGTTTGCTGTCAGTCTAACCATCTATCTAAGGAGTTTATCAATCTTATTGATTCATTCAATCTGGTTCAATGGATAACGGCCCCTACGCATGCTCACGGACACATTTTAGATCTTGTACTATCTTATGGGCTAACTGCTTCTGACATCGCTATTTCAGATTTGCCGCTCTCGGATCATAAGCCGATTTTATTTTCCCTGTTACTTCCCACCCTCTCTCCCTTACCCAAGAAAGCTTTTACACTCTCTCGTTCTTATTCAACGAATTTTGGGGCAAATTTTAATCAGTACTATCTGGACTCCTATGCGCATCTATCCACGGACTTATCGTTATCTGATCTAGATGCCGATCAACATCTAAGTCTACTGAACTCTGCCTGGCTGGATGTTTTAAATATGACTGCTCCATTAAAGCCCTTTAAACACAAAGCCAAATCTGCTCCATGGCAAAACCGGGACACTCGTTTGGCTCGTCAAACCTGCAGAAAGGCCGAGCGTAAATGGAAAAAGGACAGGCTACACATCTCCTTTCATCTATTTAAAGACAGCTTATCCGCCTATCAGTCTGCAGCAAAATCTGCTAAAGCTTCATATTTTTCAGACTTAATTTTGAGAAATCATTCCTCCCCTAAAGTCTTGTTCTCTGTCATAAATTCTGTCATTAATCCGCCTATGAAATATGCTCATGCTGCTTCTGCTGCTCTATGTGAAGGCTTTTTAAAACATTTTATAGATAAAATATCAAATTTGAGACCCAAGTCTTGCTCTACCACTGCATCTATTGAGCCCCCTCTCCTCTGCTCGTCTCCCGCATTCTGGGATAATTTTGAACCTGTTTCTCTCCCCTCTCTCAAAAAAAATAATTGACTCCACCAAGCCATCCTTCTGTCCCTATGACACCATTCATCCAAAATACTTAAAAACAATCATTGATACTATCGGGCTTGATCTGGTTTCCTTTTTTAATAAATGCCTGCTAACTGGCTCTATTCCCACTTCCCTCAAAGTAGCGACTGTCACCCCACTTCTTAAGAAGCCTTCTCTAGACCCCTCTATTTTAAATAATTTTCGCCCAATTTCTGTTTTACCATTTATTTCTAAGATTTTAGAAAAAATTGTACTTGAACAACTACAGTCCTTTTTACATCTTAATGGTATATCTGAAACCTTTCAGTCTGGTTTTAAATCTGCTCACAGCACAGAAACGGCGCTTCTTAGAGTATTAAACGACATCCTTTTAGCCTCTGACTCCGGTGACTCTGTGGTCTTGGTTCTCTTAGATCTCTCTGCTGCCTTTGATACTGTGGACCACTCCACTTTGTTACTTAGATTAGAATCTGACGTGGGTCTTAAAGGCACGGTCCTCGAATGGTTTCATTCTTTTTTAACTGATAGACAATTTTTTATAAAATTAGATGACTTTTCCTCTTCTGCTGCTCCTCTCTCGTGTGGCCTCCCACAAGGGTCGATACTAGCGCCAATACTTTTCTCCTTGTACATGCTTCCCTTGGGCACTATCTTGAGAAGGCACGGGATATGTTTCCATCTCTATGCAGACGATACACAGATCTACATTCCCATTAAGAAAAATGACTCGTCTGCTCTTAGAATGCTTTTAATGTGTCTAGATGAGATTAAAATCTGGCTCGCCCAAAACTTTTTAACGCTAAATGAAGATAAAACAGAGGTGATTGTTTTTAATCCTACTGACCACCCACAGGCTTCCACGGTGGATCTGGGCAGCCTTTCAGCTTTCAGATCCTCCCACGTGCGAAATCTGGGGGTCCTTTTAGATGAGTCCCTAAAAATGGACAAACATATCTCCTCTGTTGTTGGTGCGAGTTTCTTCCAACTACGCCTGCTATCTAAGGTTAAACATTTTTTAAATCACAAAACGCTCGAAATGGCCGTGCATGCTTTTATTACCACCCGTGTGGACTACTGCAACTCACTTTATAGCGGTATCTCCAAAGCTCAAATAAACCGTCTTCAGCTTGTCCAAAATGCTGCAGCCCGCTTTCTTCATAACAGCCGCAAAAGCCACCATATCACTCCCATCCTAAGATCCCTGCATTGGTTGCCTATCCAACTCAGAGTTGATTTTAAAATCCTTTTACTGGTATTTAAATCATTACACAACCTTGACCCCAGTTATCTATCAGCATTTCCTTTTAATTCCTCCATCAAAATTAAAACGTAGAGGGGATCGTGCCTTTTCGGTGGTAGGGCCCCGTCTATGGAACAATTTGCCGCTCGAGATTAGAGTGGCACCTTCTTTATCTACTTTTAAGTCCCTTTTAAAAACCTATCTGTTTGATCTGGCTTATTAACTTTTAATTGCATTTCACTGTAGTGTATAACCAGTTGGTCTTAATTTTAAAGTGTTTTTGGATTTAATTGCTTCTGTTTTTATTTCTGCCTTATTTGTCTTCCTTTACTTTTAATGTACAGCACTTTGGTCAGTCTTGTGGCTGTTTTAAATGTGCTTATAAATAAATGAACTTGAACTTGAACTCTTTCTCCAATGCACCGATCCAGGGACCAGCACCGTCTCTTAAACTTGGCAACAAATTTATTATAGTCTCTAAATCCCTATGAGCCCATGGGACATACACAGCTGTTTTCCCTTCAATACGCAACGGAAATACACTCACACCTGGCTCATTCATTCCACCTCTAGGGGTGCTTTTCAATAATGGGGATCTGTCCTCTATTGGGTCAAAGTCTAAAGCTAATGTGTCCCTATACTCCAAATCTCTGTTTCTCTCCTCTACCAACATCTTAGCTCTGTAAGTTCTTAATCCATCAGGTCCTGACATTTTTGCCATATCTATACCACCTTTAGAGGCTGGGTACTCTTGTGTCATTTTCATATTTAGCCAGTCATCAGTTTCTCGCTTTCTCTGTTCCATAGCCTGCAGTGCCCTAACCTCTTGTTGCTTAAGCACCCTTTCTTTTGCTATCTCTCTATCCTGCCTTTCTTGGTCCAAAATCATCCTTTCTTCCTCTTGTAATCTTTTAACCAGCTCTCTGCCCTGCGATAGCCCTGCTAAACCCAAAGACTTCACCTCTTTAGTTAATTCTGTTATTTCCTTGGCTCTCTGTTCAATAAGTCGGTCCAGGTGTTCTAACTGAGTCCTGGTATACTGACTAGCTCCTCCTGCTGCCTGACTTTGTTCACTGAATGATCCTTCTTTGCCTCTATGCATCTCATCATACAGTTCCACATTTCCCTCAACTTCTAATTCCCCTTTAAGCTGCATAGTTCCGTTAATAACTGGATACAGTGTGCTAGCATTTGGTGAAGCAACAGGGGTGGTTGGGGCTGGAGTGAGAGCAGTGAAGGGAGGGCAACTTTCAGAGAGAGTGGGAAAGGGAGTGCGACTCTCAGAGAGAGCTGTGAAGGGAGGGCTGTTTGTGTGTGTGGTAGAGGGAGGGCAGTTTGTGCGTGTGGTAGAGAGGGGGCATGGATTGAGGGAGGCAGAGGCAGTGGGCAGTGCATAGGGTGTTGGCTTAACTGTTTTAGTTACCACAGGTAAGTGGTTTGCAGTGTCTACTGGTTGTTCTAGCAATCTTGTCTTTTCTGTTCTTTCGTTGTGCTTTGCCAGCTCTTGAGCTCTGATGTCTTCTCTATCAGCCATCACTCTTTCAGCTTCCTTACTCCAGCAACCTCTAGCTTTTTCCCACAATTCCATTCCATCTAACAAAGCTTTTCTCTTTTTCTTCTTTCCATCTTTCTTGGTTTTGAAATCCTGATTAGCTATATAATTAGTCATCCAAATTTTCATACTCTTTATTTTTTCTTTATTCCACATTCCCTGTTCTGGCCAGTGAAAGGGAGGCTGCTCTCCTTTCTTATATTTGTTACTTCTGGTATACCATTTTAGATCATTACACCACTTAGCCAATGCTTTACCATCAAAGCCTTTGTCTTGCAAGTTACACCATTCTAGCGGGGCCACAGTGATAGCATGCTCTAATTCTTTGGTTGCTGCTTCCATGTTACACTAAGTGGTTGTTTGCTTTATTTATTTAACAATAAATCAATGCAATTCTCTGCACTATAAAATGTTCCAGTCAGGCGACTGGAATAAATCACAAAGGGTCCCACAAGTATGTAAATGATCTCCTTTTCACCAGTCACTTTATCTGTCACACAACCACTTTTAAGATTTGATTCAAATTTAAACTTAGCACTTACAATGCTCAGTTCTCTATATCCCACAATTGTCTTTGACACATTAATCTTACAACTGGAAAAACTTCTTATCTCAGGCCAACTAAAACTAACACAAAAGATCTCTTTGATTAATTGGGCTTTTTTTAAATGCAGACGTAACTGTATTGATCTCAGAGGCTTCTGTTTTAATTGTTAAACTTCCTTCTGTTAACTTTTCTTTTGTCAAATCAAATACACTCAATAATGACTTTTCAATATTAGATAAAGATTTCAGGTTCCACCAAAATTCAATGTTTTCAGTAACAACTGACATTCAATCATGGACAATATTTTTCACACAGGATGACTCTTACCCCTAACTTTCAAAATCAAAATTCTCATATGGGTTGAATAAAATGCAGAAATCCTCTTGGGTCATTTAAAACAATTCACTTATGGTAAATCCTTACCATGCAACAATTATTAAACACTTTTTTAACTTTAAGTTGGACCGAAGCTTTTTCCCTTTTCTCTCCCGTGTTTATTTGATAGAGTAATTTATAGTATCATAGTTCATCGATAAATTACCCTTAAACGCTGTGTTCATCTCAAAGAATACTTTATAGTATCATAGTTCATCGATAAAGCACCCTTGAACACTGTGTCCATATCAGTGAGCTTCTCTATAGTATCATAGTTCATCGATAGAGGCACTCATAAACACTCACTCAAGCAACCCACTGGTTTTTCCCTCACTCCAGTCTCTCTCGCTCACCCTCGTTTGCACATTCTAAGCTCCTTGGAACACAAACTATGCAAACTCTTCATATTTGTTTTGCAGAGCAATTTATAGTATCATAGTTCATCAATAAATTACTCTCAAATACTCATTTAAGCAACCCACTGGTTCTCCCTCAACAAAAATCTTCTCTCTTATCTCACTTTGTTTCGTAACTTAACCAGTTATACCAAGAAACAGCTCACAATCAACCAACTGGTTTTTCTTTCCTTTAAAAAGATATATCTGTACTCATCTCAGATAATCTATTTAAATCAGCCCACTGGCTTTACAAAATTTAGTTTCAAAATTAATGTTTTAGTTTGAGTCCATAAAATCAACAAAATTTAGTATAATTAAATGCCCTCTTGGCTATTAACAGTCAACGTCCTCTTGGCTATGTTAATATTAATTTCCATCAACTGTTTCACAGCTGGGTCCTCTTGACCCTCAGATAAGAGTACATTTACTCAGAAGACCAGGTTTCCCTATTAGAGATAATTTATCTTGTAATATCATCCACAAGTCCCTTCTCATTAATAGCAATACTAGTTCGTTTATGAGTTACAGAGAGAATTAAGGAATTCAAATGAAAACGCTGTGCTGTCTGTGTTTTCCAAACAGAGCCAAAATTCCCATCAATGCAGGTGAAAAAATGCCATAACGCTTTGCTTACCTTAATTTAAGAAGCAAGCGGCTGGCACTCATAAACACTAGCAGTAAGGCTTGCAGTTTAACACCCACAAAGAAGAAACAATCAACTCAAGTTGTAGAACATCTCCCCCAGACCGTGAACAGCCTCTGAACGATCCCACTCGGTTGTCCAATGTTCTCTCATGTAACCCTGCTCGCAGCGCCAATAATGTCGTGGATTTTTTCAGGAGAATCAGAGACGGTTGAGATGTAAAATTCTCTTCAAAGTATTTTATTAAAGAATTGTGTCAGACAGCTTGAAACACAATACTGGTCATAGGGTGTATACACCTGCATTGGAAAAATGATGATGACAATGACTATGACAATGACCCCGTTCTGAGTTTTTCAGTGATTTAAATAGTGCCCCAGTTTTAGTAGCCCTCCCATTCGAACAATCTGTTTGTACTGTGCCTGTATCTTTGCGACCTTTAAGTTGCTACACAAAAAGACAGCCATTGCTGGTAAAACACAATGCCTTTGTTTTCTAATGCGTCATAAAGCTATCTTGCTATTCTTACCAAGGTCACACGTCCCCCATCCGGGCCTAGCTGTGGAAAAACACTGTCATGGCAAGCAACAGAGAGACAACTTAATTCATTTAGACCTCAACCATAAAACACATTAAAAGTATACTTTTATATAAAACATTTATACTAAGCTTAAGATAAAACACTCAAAATTTCTCTACCATAAAATGAATACATGTATAATGTGTTTCGACATTGTATAATGTTTCTTCATCTATCCAGACATCTGTTAGAGAACGGTGCAGAGACTGCTTATCCATTATTGGTTACAGTATATTTGTTAAAATGTTGCCAGTAAGATAATTTTCGTGCACAAGGTACTTTCTTTGAGTACCTTTATGTGCTTTATTTTGCACTTAAAGCATAAACGCAATTTAAATGCAGGAGTCCTCTCGTCCTTACTGCAAAATATGCAAGTGAAACTGGACTAAACGCATACAGTATACATACGGGTATGATTTAATGTTACTATATTACACGTGATACAAGGTAGGGTATATAAAAATAATATTTTATGAATGAAAAATAAATGCCAAACTCTTAAAAAAACTGGCAAATTATATGCAGATGAGTTTTTTTCTTAAATCTTTAGTTTGTGTTCAATACAATTAAACAAGAAATAAGTGTAAACAATGAAATGAGTTGAGCATTGAGGTCAGCTGATTCGTCTGCGTTTGCTCGGATTCAAGATCTCCAGAAGATGCATGCAGCTCGTAAAAAATTTGAATGTTTCAAGACATCGCCAATACGTCTTGCAGAGATATTGCAGATGTCTTACTTTTCAATGTTCGCAGCCGATCTACAGAAGATGAAGCGATATTTAGCAGACGTCTCCGCGACGTACGTATGCTATCTGGGAATATGTTATGGCAAAGCCGCTGTTAGAGGGCGCTATGGTGTTAGACAGCCTAGGGAGATTAAACAGGCACAGACCAGACAGTTAAAGGCAGGATAGGCAGGAATTATCTAAAAAAAATGTTTACAAATTTGTTTAAACTGCCTTTATATACCAATACACAGCAAAATCCCCGGTGTTAAATTAACACCGGCTCTGTGTTTATATGGGTACCACCAGCAGGGTGTTAAAAGTAACACCGAAGCAGTGTTAGATTTAATTAGATACTTTAGCAATCATTTGAGTGATTATTTGATTATTGAAGACACCTGGTAATAATGAGCCGAACTACAACTACAACTTCCAGCCACTGCTTTAGATAAATTCAACTGAAAAAACATCTCTCTTATTACAAACCAGACTGACTATTGTCTACTCTGAAATTGTTTGGTCACCATTATGGTGATCAGTGGTTCCTTTAGTTGGGTGGGTTGACTCTTGTTTCTATCTTTGAGGTCTTTGCAACAGTGTTTATTAAACACATTATTTGTTGCAAAGGTTGTTAAAACGAAGTTTATATAGTTAAACAACAAAGATTATAGATTTAAGTAAGTTATTTACACTGTCAAAAAATTCATGGTATTCTTAGAAAATTAGATGTTGATCAAATACATATTATTCTATATTGGATTTTAGTAACATAGCTTTCATCAGATCAAGCTTTTCAAATTTTATTGCTAAATACTTGCTGGAAATTAATTTTGCCTCATGTGCAGATATCATGAATCACCCCATTAATCGGAACCATGGTGACAAACATAATGTTGCAAAGCATGCTGGGATCCACCATAGTATAAAACTCATGGCTCCCATCATGCATTGCAACATAAATTATGTCACCATTGTTGCGATTAATGGGGTGATTTATGATATCTGCACGTGAGGCACAAAACAAACTTTCCAGCAAGTATTTAAAAATAAAATTTGAAAAGCTTGATCTGAGGAAAGCTCTGTAAGTTAAAACCAATAGAGATTCAGCACAGTGCTCAAACAGTGCTCAAACTAAACAATTGGGCTCTCACACAAAAACTACAAATTCCTGGAACTATATTGATATTTGGAATATTCAACAACTTGGGGTTTCTATCATAGCAGTCTACCAGTCTGCTTTTGCCGGCAACTGACAATCCTAAAACAGGACAACACAGCTGCCCACACTCAAACAGAAGAAGATGCCTTCTTTTGGATCAGACTGCCACAGACTTTTACAAAAGATTGCAGTTCTCGAAACAAAGTTACTTGTGGCGCTGCCGACCCTGCCAGAACACACAGTGGAGCTTCATCGTGGTCCCTCTCAACATAAAGCTGGTGAGTCCTGTGAACCTAATGCTTTTAAACAGGTCATAGTGAGCTCAGAGAAACCTAAAGAAATTGAGGACACAAACCGATGGCATAAACAGGGTGCGAGACCCAAAAGTGCTCAAGACATTAGACTGTCACGAGTGTCACAAATTGCTGCATTAGCATCATCTATCCCAGATATGGGTACAACTCGAGGAGCCAATATTGGTATTCTACCACCCCCTGTACGGCTTGAAAATAGATATGAAGCACTAATGAGTTTGGGTGAAGAATCCCCAAATGTTAATGTACACAGATCACATCAGCCAGTAGCTTACAGAGCTAACAGACGCTCAATACCATACAGGCAGCGGCGCTCCGCTCAGACAGCAGCCGAGCCAAACACGCTGATAGTGGGTGACAATATTATCAGAAACTTTGAAAGCAAGGCTACCCGTACATACTGTTTTCCTCGGGCAATGGTTTCTGATGTTAACAAGGAACTTTGCAACATTCTGATGAAACATAAGTCTGTCAGTCGGATTGTCATACATGTGGGAAAGAATGATATTCAGAAAGAGCAGTCTGAGCTCCTTAAGGTGGATTTCAATTAACTTTTTGAAACACTTGCAAGACTGAAAGTTCAATCTTTTATCAGTGGACCTCTCCCAGCCCGGGGAACAAATATGTTTTCTCGGCTACTAAGTTTAAATTCATGGCTGCAAAAAACCTGCACCATGAGAGGACTGAATTACATTGACAATTTTAATATCTTCTGGAGTCAAAGGCAGCTTTTTAACACAGATGGTATCCACCCAAACAAACTAGGTGCTAGGTTGCTTAAAGACAATATCTTTTTCTCCATGCATCATCCATCAGCTGAGTGTGCCAGTCCACTACTGAACAGCGGAAATGACCACAAGATTCTACACCAGCACCTGGATGGACATTCAGATGACAAGGATAAAACTCTGCAGTCACAACTACTGTTCACAGACACAGCTCAGGCTGAGCCCTGCCCACAGACCTCGCTTCAGCTGGATTGTGAATCAACACCCAAGGACGTTTCTGTTGATAATGACCAGAGGAATGATAACACTCCCTCCCAGCCTTCAGGGACACCAGAATCACAGCTGATGTCGTCACACTCTCTCTCCCTCTCTCCAACATCACCACTACTGGGCTTTTCAGAGAAAATGGAGAAACTGGTATCTGCTGGAACAAAGCTCTCCCACTCTATTGCTGCGAGTCCCCAAATATCAACCAAGAAACGGCGGGCTCCTCAACCACCAAAGACTTCGGGCCCAGCCCGCCCTCCCCCTCCATCTGAGAGAGCACTCCGACCTCTGCCTCAACATCAGGGATCACACCAGCCCTCATCTGCAAACAGCACTGGTAACTGATGTGTGTTGGGTTCCCGCTACGACAGCAGTAACAATCATAAATATTTTAAGAACAAGCGGGCGCCCGATGTCCCTTTAGCTTTCCCTATCTCTGTCCTGACATGTGATAGAAAGACGAAGGCCTTCTCCAGCCGCACAGCAATTCTATCTAATCTACTGCCTATAATACGTAATTCTGAGATTGATACAGTGCCAAAACCAGTTACTGTTAAGTTAGCACTTCTGAACATCCGTTCACTAAAGAACAAATCCTTTTTAGTTAATGATCTTATCACCACTAACAACCTGGACTTTATGTTTCTAAATGAAACCTGGTTAGATGACAGCTGCAGTGCTACAGTCCTCAATGAATCAGCCCCACCCAACTTTATCTTTATAAGTGTCTGTAGAGCTGTTAGAAGGGGTGGAAGAATAGCTGCTTTATTCAAAGATGCCTTTCAATGCAAGCAAGTGTTACTTGGTGATTACCAGTCTTTTGAATATTTGTGTATTGCTCTAAAAGGTACACCACGCATTCTGTTTACAATTATTTATAGACCTCCCAAATACACCTCAGCATTTGTTGATGAATTCACTGAACTTTTATCAACAATTTCCTCTGAATTTGATTATTTTGTTATTGCTGGAGATTTTAATATTCATATAGACAATGCAGAAAACAATACTGCAATTGAACTGTTAAATGTTTTAAACACTTTTGATCTGACCCAGCATGTGCAAGGTTCTACACACAATTGGGGACACACTCTTGATCTGCTCATTAGCAAGGGTCTAAACATTTCATCCACTGTAATCAAGGATGAAGCGCTATCTGACCATTTCTGTGTTTACTTTGATTTATTGATCTGTCCTGGCACTGATGCTAGATCTATCTATGTTAAAAGAAGGTTCATAAATAAAAACACCCGTGAGGTATTTATGAATGCTATATTAATGTTGCCAAACATATCGGCAGACTCTGTTGATGTTCTCCTTGAAAACTTTAACATAAAAGTTAAAGATGCCATTGATGGTATAGCTCCAGTAAAGGTACGGGTGATCACTGGCAGAAGTAAAGCACCCTGGAGAAACACAACAACAGTACAGCACATGAAAAGAACATGCAGAAAAGCTGAACGTATGTGGCGGAAAACAAAACTTGAAGTACATTATAGCATCTATAAGGACAGTCTTCGTGCTTTCAATGTAGAACTAGGCACAGCTAGACAGACCTTTTCTCCAACATTATAAATAACAACATAAACCACACTCGCACTCTTTTTGCTACTGTAGAGAGACTAACAACCCCCCCAAATCAAGTTCCTAGTGAAATGCTCTCTGACAACAAATGCAATGAGTTTGCAACCTTTTTCTCTGAGAAGATCAGTAATATCAGAATGACGATCAATACGGCCTCATATTGTACTGTGGTCAGTCAGATATCATTGCAAAAACCTCAGAAATTAGCCATTCTCTCAGAATTTGACATAATTGATATAAAAACCTTGGAAGAAACAGTACAACATCTTAAAGCATCAACTAGTAGCCTTGACACGCTTCCCACATCTTTTCTCAAAAAGGTACTTAACTGCTTAGAAACTGACCTCTTCAAAATAGTAAACACTTCTCTGATCACAGGCACCTTTCCAGAGTCATTAAAAACAGCAGTTGTTAAGCCTCTCCTAAAAAAGAGTAACCTAGACAAAACCATACTTAGCAACTACAGACCAATCTCAAATCTTCCGTTTATAGGCAAGATCATTGAAAAGGTTGTTTTTAATCAGCTGAACAAATTCTTAAACTTAAATGGCCATCTGGACAATTTTCAATCTGGTTTCCGTCAGCATCACAGCACAGAGACAATGCTCATAAAGATAATAAATGATATTCGCTTAAACTCTGATTCAGGTAAAATATCAGTGCTGGTGCTAGATCTTAGTGCTGCCTTTGACACCGTAGATCACACCATACTCTTACATAGACTGGAAAACTGGGTAGGGCTCTCTGGGATGGTCCTCAAATGGTTTAACTCATACCTACAAGGAAGAGGTTACTATGTGAACATAGGTAACCATAAATCTAAGTGGACATCCATGACATGTGGAGTCCCACAGGAGAAGAAAATATGATGTACCATGTGTCAAAAATTATGATTTATGACCTTGATTTACGACCTAACACCTTATGAGTTGTTTTGCTTCCTGTAATAAAATATTATGGTGGTAATTGATGTTTATACTCCGGAAATTACTCCGGAAATGATGTTTATCCAGGTGTCCTATAGTCTCTGTTGTTTCACGCCCCCCCTCTCCTGCGTGAGTGTTTAAAGATATCAGAAGATAGTAAAAAGATAAGTTAGAATTGTATGCCCGAATGTTTTGCTTTTAAGCATAATGTCTGTGAATAAATCAATACATATTATTAAAGAAATAAGAAGTCAGTAAAAAAGATAAGTTCGAATTTTGTATGCCAGAATGTTTTGCTTTTAAGCATAATGTCTGTGAATAAATCAATACATATGATTAAAGAAATAAGAAGACCTGATGAAGAAACAATGTTAAATAAAATAAATTGTAATAGTATTTAGGTAGGTTTTTTAAAAGAGGTACCGGTTAGGAGCTCAATTGAATAAGCTGTTGTCTTCCTGTCTTGAAAGTTGTAATGTAAATCTTTCCTTCCAAGCCAGTCATCGTCGTCTAACTGGGTCACTCCCCAAGACTTCTGATACGTCGGTACAGTTTAATAGAATAAAAGTTTAGGAACTCGGCTAGGCGTTAAGACATTTCCTTTCCCTGCAGACTAAGTGTCTGCTCACGCCAAAGGTCCTTTCTTGATATTCAAATATTAGTTCCTTGCATTCTCTGTCGTCTCCCACAAACAAGGTGCCATGGTATTACAAAAAATCTAGATCAATAGATTGTAACTTTACGACCTATGCGAGGTGTTAAGACATTTCCTTTCCCCTGCAGACTGTGTCTGCTCACGCCAAAGGTCCTTCCTTGATATTCAAATAATACTTCCTTGCAGTCTCTGTCATCTCCCACAAACACGGTGCCATGGTTTTACAAAAAATCTAGATCAATAGATGGTAAATTTACGAGCTCGGCTAGGCGTTAAGACATTTCCTTTCCCTGCAGACTAAGTGTCTGCTCACGCCAAAGGTCTTCCTCGATATTCAAATATTACTTCCTTGCAGTCTCAGTCATCTCCCACAAACAAGGTGCCATGGTATTACAATAATCTAGATCAATAGATGAAAAGTTTAGGAACTCGGTTAGGTGTTAAGACATTTCCTTTCCCCTGCAGACTTAGTGTCTACTCAAGCCAAAAGGTCCTTGCTTGATATTTGAATTCACCCTTTCTTAAACACACACCTTTTTTGGGGGAAAACAGATCTTTTGAATTGTAGTGTTTAAATGTAATTCAATTAAAAAGTAGATTTAAGCATAGCATTGCTTATGCTTTACACTCTAAAAACTCCTGGGTTATTTCTTCAACTCATTTTCTGGGTTATTTGTGTTGGGTTAAAATTATGAGTTATTTTTTCAGAGAGTAACCATTTTCTGGGTTATAGGGCTAATATTTTGACCCAATTCCTGGGTTGTTTGGGTTTCTGGGCTATTTTTCAAAGAATAACCCATATTCTGGGTTAAAGCCCTGCCCCCCGCTGTTGTTCTGGAATTTTCTCACAGCAGTCGTTTGAAATAACCGTCACTTCGCAGAGTTCGCGCTGGACCTGGGCTTTGGTGTATTCAAGGTAAGAAAGTATTTTTTTAGTGTCGATGTAACGTAAACTTTTCTGTATCCATGTCCCCGTTGCTACACTCTAAAAAAAATCCGTAAAAAAAACAGACAAAGTACTGTGTAAATATGAAGGAATTTTCCGTATTTATGTTTTACAGGCATTTATCGAGTAGGGGGAGGCTGCAGACCTGGAGAAGGTAGATCTACGCCCCTGACAGTTTTACGCCCCTGACAGTTTTGCGCCCCTGTTGTTCCTCATGCGTCCAGTAGGGGGAGGCTGTATTTTAGAATATGAGCCTAGTCATATATCAGAACAGGAGACAGTATGATTAGCAGACCTTGAAGCGATACGAATTGAGGTATGTTAAATAATCTGCTAAAGTTATTGTTGTTGATTGTATTGTAATGATGCAACATTTATTATTTATAAACGATTGACGCGATATCAATTCAAAAGAGGGGTCAATAATTTATTTCGAGAGGCAGTACCCTACTTGATTGAGTCACTTAGCTAACCCGTGATGCGCGGGACAATCTATAAACAACCCACACCCCACCGACGTTTTCAACTAACCTCCCCGCAACTCAGACAAACTCGTCATTGGCATCTTTATTTCAAAAACGTTCTTATGGCATGTAATGTAGACATGTGGTTACATTGTTCTAGACAGAAACATCTATCTTAAAGGGATAGTTCACTTTAAAATGAAAATTCTGTCATCATTTACTCATCCTCATGTTGTTCTAAACCTGTATGACCTGTATGTAAACCTCTTTGTTAATTTGTCTTTTACCCAAATCGTAGGAGTATTGCACATCGTCTTGACCCTGGAGAGTGGACAGAAGTCACAGGATTGGATATTGGGGTGACACACAACTACAATACTACTGTACATATTTTCACGTCTGTGTATGTTATTATTTTAAATTCTAATATATTTTTTTCCTAAAGGTCTTTCCTCAGCAGACCAACAGCATTGATTGTGGTGTTTTCATGCTCATGGTAAGCTATTAAAACAGGATACTAAAGCAATTTTTTTCTGGAAATTAATTTTTAATCTTTTTCAGTATGCCCTTTACACTGTGCTGAACATTCCATTCAATTTCACTTCTGTGAGCCTTTCTATTTCTTCCTTAGAAGGTTGCTATAAAGTTTATTGTATTGTATCTAACAATGCAAATTAAATACTAATCCTGTGACATTACAATTTTTGTTAGCTTGACATGCCTGCAATCAGGGAGTGGTGGTGTCTACGTCTAATTGAGTGGTTTGAGACAGAGGGGTATGTGTATTCGTTTCTTTACATCTCAGTGTGGCGTTTCATTCTTTGTTCCTTCCTTGTCAGTAGGAGCAAATTGATGTTATTTACACTCACCTGACTTCAATTCTGGACAGCATACCCACACACACCCACAGTGACCAGATTTGATTCATTATGGATGTCCCTTTTCCAGAGGTAGGTCAGAGGTTTGTTCCAGAGGTGTGTTAGTTGTGCTCTGCATGGTGTCATTCACATTTTTTTTAAAGGTATAGTTCACCCAAAAATTTAAATTCTGTCATCATTTACTCACTCATGTTGTTACAAACTCGTATAAATTTCTTTGTTCTAATTAACACAAAGGAAGACATCTCGAGAACCGCTTGCAACCAAACAGCTCGTGGACCCCATTGACTTCCACAGTAGGAAAAAAGAATACTATGGAAGTGAATGGGGTCCACAAACGGTTTTGTAACAAACATTTCTCAAAATATCTTTGTGTTCATTAGAACAAAGAAATTTATACGAGTTTGTAACAACATGAGTGAGTAAATGATGACAGAATGTTTCATTTTTGGGTGAACTATACCTTTAATGTCAAATAGTTTATTTATAATGTTAGACCATTGCTCTAAAAATAATAGTTTTGTGTTAATAGAGAAAAGGCACTTTTGATTTTGTTGTAAAAACATGCAACATGCTAAAAATGCAAAATGATGTTTGGCTTATTTGGGCTGTGATCAATCTCAATTCTTTCTATGGTAGTCCATCATCTGTGCTCTTGCTGTTGTGGAACATGTGTCCATCTTGGAGGCTGAGGAGAAATTCCTGGGGGGACCTGTCATTGACACAAAATACTGTAAGGATCCTATAAAGGAAGAAATGTTTAAACATGACATCCTGCCATTAATTATAAGTAACCATTGTTTCTAACACTATTCAACCTTTGCTTTATTTATTTTTATCAGTGAGCGGGAGCACTTTGACAGCAGGATAAAAAAACAGTAAAAGAAGAGTGGAAAACCATAGGAGAGTGATGGTGTTAATAAAAAAAATTGTGAACCACAATATTGTCTTTCTTTTAAATGACCCTTGGAATTTTAGAAAAGTTAAATTGTGTTTGTCTTCATAAAATGCTATGTAGGACATGTTTTGTAGCTGTATGACGACCAACAGGCTTTATGCCCAGCTGCACTACTACCTGAACTTCAGCCAGCTCCTAGTTTCCTGTCTGCACACCTGGATTAATCAGTTTGTTTGTGACTACTGAGGTCAGGCACTCCTGGATTAATCAGTTTGTCCAATAATGGCAGACAGGAAACAAGAAGCTGGCTGAAGTTCAGGAAGTAGTGCAGCTGGGCATAAAGCCTATTGTGGATTGTACAGCAGATATTAAATGTAGGATCCATATGATTACACAGTAGGCTACTGTATGTCTAATGGCCTAAATATGGTTAATATCTAAATGTAACTTAATATACATTCACAACATCATATATCAGTCAGTCTCTTGTATATAAAAACAGTTTATAAATAAATATAAATAGTTACGTGTGACGTCATCATCATGCGCCGCTTCCGGGTCCAATCGATTTTAAATGCCATAGGAAATAACAGGAAAACACGCTACTATTTAAACCCTTGATCCTTATTTTTATCTCCAATAATAAAAACCAAGAGGACCAGTTTACTGTGTGTAGTTCCGTTGTGTGCAGACTGCGGTGTACACTGTAAGTTTATACAATTTTCGCTTAAATGTGTAATATTAATAAATAGTGCTCATAAACGGTTGTTTAAATAGACTAGTATCCTGTATTTCCCTCTCCCCCTACTGGACACATGCGGAACAACAGGGGCGCAAAACTGCCAGGGGCGTAAAACTGTCAGGGGCGTAAAACTGTCAGGGGCGTAGATCTACCGGCTCCAGGTCTGCAGCCTCCCCATATAGCATTTATCCGCTTTTTTAATAACATGTTGCATTATGGGTGCAATAACCCCTTCTGCAATCTTTCATTTTTGCCTCTCTATCACCATCTCTGTTTGAAACCTAAAATTACAACTTGCTTGCAGAGTTATTTTCTAACATGGATGATGTTTAACTTCTAAACAAATGCTGTCAGAACAAGATACAAATGCTCAACTATTCCAGCATCGACACATGTGATTTAGTAGATAAATTTAGTAAAAGTCAAATGGATATTTACCACAACATTTATCACATTAAATCTCCAGTTTGTGTTTGTTTTAGATTAATTTGAAGTCACGACTATGGTGATTAGTGTTCCCTTTAGTTAGGCTTTTGTCCCTTTACCTTCACAGAACTGATTCTGCTCTTTCAGCATTGCAACAGTGTTTTTGCTTGTAGCAATTATAACTTGTTTGTTGCTTGAGGTAGTGATGGTCGTTTTCGAAGCACTGCTTCATGAGGCTTCGAAACATTTACGAATCTTTTGTTTTGAATCGGTGGTTCGGAACGTGTTTCAAATTGGCCAAAGTCATGTGATTTTAGCAAACGAGGCTTCATTAAGTCATAACTGTTTCGAAATGTTTTGAAAATCCGATGGTTCACCACTAGGGGGAAGTTGATCACATGACCAGTGTCTAATATGTTTCGGAGAACTTGGGTCAGTTTTATTATAAAAATTCAAAAAACATTTATCCTTCTGACTAATAACGCTGCCATTTTGTCTATTTATTGTTTATAGACAGATTTAATGACAAAAATGTGCATAATTAAAAGGGTAGTTAGTTTTAATGATTTGTTTGCCCTAAATAAAACTAAAAACACATAATACACTTTTAACTATGTCTTAATTAAGTTAAATAATATTTTTAACATATTTTAATAAAAATCTTGCTATTATTTTGTAAAAAAAAAAAGTGTAAAATGTTTGGCCATATCTGCTTTACACTATTTTGACCAGCAGGGGTAGCCAGCGTGTGTGGTGTTTCGAACTGCTTCGAAAAACTGAATCAATTTTCGAATCAATTGGTTCAATTGATTCGAAGCTTCGAAAAGCTTCGTTTCTCCCATCACTAGCTTGAGGAAGGAGAGTAGTCTATAATGTCATATAAGCTTAGTTGTTTTTGTCTTACGCTGTCTGACATTTAAATATAAAATGATAAAAAAAATAAAGAACTGAAATGTATAAAAGTGAGGCTCTATGCTGATCTAAAAACACACCGTCTTGAATAAGATAGCTGAAAATGTATCAGCTGTGTTTTTGCTTCAGAGACATCAACACTTTGGATACAAATCTCAACAATGGTGAGAGTAAATGTTAAGAAAGTTTTCTGTCCTGGTACCCAGCATGCATTACGGCATGAAGCTTTGTTGTTGATTGTCACCATTGTTGCGTTTCATAGGCAGATTGAAGTGTCCCTAAAGGTTACGGACAATGCTCTGTAAATTTGCGGACAGTGTTCTGTAAATTTACAGAATGTTCAGTTTTTGGAAATTCTGTAAACATAAATGAAAATGTGCCGGTAATTTTCTGCCATGACATTGTCCGTTTTTTTACGGATTATTTTTTTAGAGTGTATATATATATACAGTTGTTAAATTGGGCCGGAGCTCACCGGAGCGCAGCTCCGCCTCCTCGGGTCCACAACACACCCTGCCGGAGCTCAGCTCCGTCTCCTTCAGCAACAGGGTTTAAATTTGGCTAGGGCCAAATATTTTTAATGACATTCGGGTCGCGGTCGGTCGGGTTGTTTAAAATAAAGATGCAATTTAAACCGTTGTAATTTTTGATCATGCTTCTAAGAGGTCCACTGTGTTTTTATTCCCGTCCGAATCGGCCATGTCTGTGTTTTTCTCTGCAACCTCTGTAAAAATTCCAGAGCAATTCACCTACTGTTTTTCGCCAAACTCAGAGGTCTTTTGATAAATGTAATCCCGTCCGGATGCAAATGTCTATGTTTGCTCGCAATATCTTTTAAAAAACGCGGTTCTTTTCTTGTTTTGGCCAACGTGATCTGCCGTAAAGTCTTGTGTCCCATTCATTCAGATTTATGTTTTTTTCCGTTCTGCAAAATAAAAAATTAAATCAAGATGAGCTGAATATCATACACTGTTAAGACTGGCCACTGTAATATCAATAACGTTATAAGGTAAGAAACTCAACCTTATTTTGTTTCGCTCTGAAATGTTAATGTTAATTAATAAAGATAATAAATTGTTATTAATCATTATTTCTTAATTTCTTTGGGTTTATTATAAGCAGCCAGTTATATAAAACACGTAGGCTATGATTTGTATAAGTTATTTTGATTTGTTAAAATCAAATTAATAAATTACATGTTCTGTAATAATTTTACATTTAAAGCAAAATATCAAACTTAGGTTACAAATTAGGTTACAAACACGCATATCCAGAGCACGTGATCTTCTGCAACTCCAAAACGCATGAAACAGACACTCCTATCTCAAGAATAGCATAAGAATTTTAATCCCGTTCCGAATCGGCCAAAATCACAGACGTCTTTTTTGCGGTCCAAGTTGCAGCGGGTTAGTTGAAAACGCATCACTGGTACGCAGGCCGCGTCTCGATCAGATCCTCAAGAATGCGCGTTTGCACAGGATCATGACATTAGACATTGTAGAGATGAGAGCGATAGAGAGTTAAGAATGGTGCACACGTCGAGAAAACTTAGAAACAAATGATTAAAGTATATAGCCATGTCACTCATCTCATTACAATAGCCTATGTTAGATGAAACAATTGTGCATAATGACATGTGCAACAAATGCATAGGCCTATAGGGTGTCAGACTCATAGATGTGCATAATTTGGGGGCGGTTTCCCAGACAGGGATTAGACTTGTCCTACACTAAAATAAATGTAAGAGCTGTCCAAACTCAAAACAACTTGTACTGATATATCTTAAAATACATCAGCGCCCTTTGTTGTGCCTAAAGATGCACACAAGTAATGTTTTTAGTAAGACATGTTTGTTAAAACTAGTTGCATTTCCTAATTACACTAAAGCCTAGTCCTGGTTTAAGATAATCCCTGTCCGGGAAACCACCCATTAAAAGTTCAGGTTTTAAAGTTTGGGTCAACCTCTGGCACAGCTTTAAAACAAACTTGTAAGTGAATGTAATGTATTTATCTTTGTTTGAATAACCTATACCTTACACATTAATACTGGAAAAAGAGCCCCTTTGGTGTAAAATACATTAAGTAATTTTACGGCGCGATTTTGAATGATGACCATTTACGGTAAATAAGGGCTCCCCCTCCCTACAAAAGCCAATTTAACCACATATATATATATATACACACACACAAAGTGCCCTTCATAAATATTGGGATATATTATTATATATGTAAAAATGTATTTCAGTGTATTTCAGGGCCAAATATAATGGGACAGTTCCCTTAAAAGTTGTTTTATGGACGTGAATTGTGTACATGATGTGTGTTTACAGCCACAGCGTCCAAATGCCAAACTTCAACTTTAGATCACAACATGCTTCATATATGAGGAAATTATTTAACAAATACAAAATGCATGTCCATTACAGCTCAACTGTCCCATTACGTTTGGCCCATTTAAACGACTGTAATTCCTAAATCCTAAAGACAAATTGGAATTTGTGAATACCCTCTAAATACAGCTCAAAGTGTGCACTCTGTCCCAATATTAATGGAGGGCACTGTATAATATATGGGCAACAGGGGTGTCATGGTTTTTGTAATTACCCTTGCCTGTAGACTTGTCAAAGTGTTATGACTCAGAACAAAACAGCTTATTTTTATTTAAATGTAGGACAGTCAACAAGATGACTTATTGAAAGACCTGGAAAACATCACCATGGGCATATGTGTAATCAAAAAGAAAGAAGGTGTTCTTGGCGACTATGACGATATTGGAATCGTTGTTGGAGTGATGATTCTTGAGCAGCTCAAATCTGTGGCACAAGCCTGCATTGATGCTGGGTACAATCTATTTGCTTACTTTGGCGTACCCCAAAGAACTAAAATACTACGTTTTTGAAATTTTTTAGAAATTTATTATGCAGATGGATTCTAAAGCTCTCCCCAAAAATTCAAGGACTGAAAAACGTTTTAAAGGTGCAGTGTAAATTTTAGCGGCATCTAGTGGTGAGGTTGCGAGTTGCAACCAACGGCTTATAGTCCACGGCTCACTTCTCGCTTTTGAAACACATAGAGAAGGACAAACATGTCATCGTTGGAGACAACTTAGCAAAAAATTGTCCTTTAAGGGCTTCTGTAAAAAAATGGCAGCACAAAAGGGTGACTTCCATGTAAGGGGACCCTCGGTGTATGTAGATGAAAAGGTCTTGTTCTAAGGCAATAAACACATAACGGTTCATTATGAAAGGTCTTTATACACCCCTGATAATATAGTTTTGTATATTATTTTGCATTTCTGTCAAAAGATCCTTCTTAAAATTTCACACTGCACCTTTAATACTGAAATTTTGTAGCAGACATGTATGTGCATGCTCAGAAATGTTAGTCCAGATGTCACAGTCTACTCTGTTTATCATTTAAGACCTGGGAATCCGTAGTTTTAAACATTTTAATAATGCTTTTAATGATTCATAACTGTTGTCTGTAAAAATGTAACACTTTTTTTTTAAATAATTATTGTGCAATGTGTGAAGTCAGCACTACTGTGCTGTTTTATTGATTCACAAACATTGTGGCCTCTTTCCATCTGTGTTTTTTTTTTATTTATATTTTGTGAATGTGCAGTGCACTTGTTTTAAAATTTAAACACTTGTACACACAAAGAAATTGTATTTGCTGACATTAAAAAATAACATTTAACTTACCACTTGGTGTATTTGCAAAGCCATTTAAGGGTCATTTTTATATATTGTTTTTAAGGTTAGTGATTGCAAACAATTTCCTTAAAAATGTTGAAAGTTAGTCAATGAAATGTGTTTATTTAAATGTAGCTAAAATAAATTGATTGCAACCACTTACCTTAAAAAAATTATTCAATTCAATTAATAATTTTTCATCAGTCATAAATAAATAATATACGAAAATGTAGCACAATTAAATATGGCAGAAATTTGTAACCCGGGTAACCAAGTTACTAGTTAAGATTAAGAATTATAAAATAATAATAAAGTGAAATATAATAAAATAATTAAGTGAAGAAAAGTGAAAAAAGTAAGAAAGGAGGAAAGTTCTAGAAGGAAAACTGTTTTGCCCAATCACAGCCCTTATTTCAGTGACTGACTCTCCAAAGAGCCAATGTTAGCAGCACTTTCATAAGCCCCGCCCACAACCTGCAGTGGCGCTGCTAGACTGTCAGTTTGAAAGACAGAGTGGGAGAGTGAAACGGAGCAGCTACACAGAGCGATATTCAGAGATCCTCTATAATAAAGTTTTAAAATAGATCGCGAATAACTTTGGATGCAGTAAATAGTCATATTTCTGAACGGATTCGATTACGTGAAGTTGTCATTGGAGTGAGAGGACGACAAAGCAAAGATTTGTGAACTGAAAGTGGATGAAATCCAACGGAGAATTGGAGTGTTGCAAATGAGCTTATTTGAACATATATGAAGTTATTGGCTTGGTGAGTCACATTTTACGTAATACATTATCTGAGTAAACTGTCATTAACTAAATAAGCTATTGATATGCAGTGTTTACATGGGCCACGTGAGCACAGCGTGAGCTGTAGTATTAGCATGAGGGCTAAAGCTAATTTCACGTGTGAAGATGCTGATGAAATGTGAATGTGAAATTTATATGTTTATAAGTTCAATAAGTGTTGAAACATGATTTAATATCTTAATCGAAGTGTATACATGATTTTTGCTGTTAAGATATTTGCTGTTAAAAAGTTGAAATTGATATTGATTATCTTTCTGCCTTGTATTTCTTCAAGGCTGGGTTTTTGTTTTGTCTATGATTTATTCTACGTGATTTCCTGTGAGAGATTCCTGTTTTGTGCCATATTTAATCCTTCTGGAGAGGAATCTGTGTATCTGATGTGATTAAATATGCACAATGGCGAGCCACCAACGAACCTGTTTCCACTTTGAACTGTGCTAAAATTCACCAACTGGTAGGAAATTTCCAATTTTTTCTTGCTTTTGGACACAAAAGACTCTTGTTCGTTGAACTCTTGATATTTTTCCTTCTACCAAAAGGAGAGATTGTCTTTTGAACTTGAGCTCATTGCGAGAGTTTAATAACTCTTGTTACTGAACTGAATCATTTGATTCACGAACTGTGTTCAATTGAGTCGTTTGATCTTTATTCGAACTGAACTGAATCATTTGATTTACGAACTGTGTTCAACTGAGTCGTTTGATCATTATTTGAACTGAATTGAATCAATTTGATGCATTTGTGTATTTTCATCTCATATTGTTGAGTATTCTGTTGAGTTTGAAAAGAAAAGTGATCTGTTCTGAGAAATTTGAATCACATTCAGTGTTCTGAGTTAAATTGAATGTCCATTCAATATTTTTTGGGGTTTTATTGAATGTAATATTTTGCTGAAGGTCATATTATTTGTAAAATACTTTCCCTGAAGTGAAAGAAAAACACACTACTGTTTTATTTTAAGAGTTTTATTTATTTTTATATTTTGTGAAGAGTGTGACACTTCAAATTGAATTGAATCTGTCAAACTGTTGAATTCTTGATCCTATAAGAAATGAAAGAAGATTGTTAATTGTTGATCTTCACTGTTAACAACTGAGTCTATATCTGTGAATTATTCATTGAAACAAATAACAAAATAGAAATTTTCTATAATAATACAATTCACTGAATCAGAACAAAACTTTGTCAGTCACTTACTCACCTGCTGTACTGCCTCCACTCTCCAGTAGACGTTCCTTGCTTCTGATATTCATTGGCCCAGACTGAAAATTATTACTAGCGGTAGCGCAATCAGTCACGTTGCACGTTACATGTTACAACTTTGGCGAGCCATCCAGGAGAGAGGACGCAGCAGAAATTAAGGTGAATAACTACTGAGATCGACGTACAGTGAATCAGACAAACAGACAAAATGGATGTTGTAGGGAGAGAAGATGTCAATGTGCAAAATGCAGTCATCGTTAGTGGAGTAACACTGACTGAAGAGGACCAAGTTCTAGAAACATACCTTTCAAGATTTGGCTCTGTACGACGCAACCTGCTAATTGATGATCCGCAGTCAGAGTTTCATCGCAATGCAATAGTAGAGTTCACACACAGGTCAGCTATGAGCAATCTCGAGCCCCAGCTGCCTCTAACTTTAGTGAGCCCCACTAATACAGACATTGTGTTCCGTGTGCGTGCCCTGGGTACGGTTCACACCCCCACCATTGGTACTGCCACTGTTGAGTGCTTGGAGAAACTACAAGAAATAGCAAGCGCCAACGGAGAAACTTTACAAGATGTCCTCCAACGAGAGTTGATGAAGGTTGGTGGGGCGAAAACTCCAGTTGATGTGCCACTAGGGACAAACCCCTTGACAAGCGCTACTAGCACCCCCTCAAGGTTGGAAGGATTCAAGTCACCCTCTGTCTTGAGATTGGAACCCGAAAACCCAGCCAAAGCAACCAAAAGCGCAACGTCGCCCCACTGTTTGAATGATGCTGACTCTGTTGAGACCATATCAGTGAAATTTCCCACGTCTGCTGTGCACCCCCCAGGTGTCCAGAGAGTAGTAATGGAGCATATTGTAAAGACAAGTGATCCTGTGTCCCCGCACAACACCTCATTCCGTCTTAAAGCTTTCTCTGGACGGAGCCCACGCCCAAGCAATGAGCCTGACTTTGACACCTGGCAGGCAAGTGTTGATTACCTGCTAAACGAGCCATCCCTTCCAGAGTCACACAAAACACGCAGAATTATAGATAGTCTGTTACCACCAGCTTCTGACATTATCAAACATGTGAGCCCACTTGCCCCTTCGACAGAGTGCCTTAAGCTGCTTGAGTCTGTTTACGGTTCAGTGGAGGACGGAGACGAACTGTTAGCCAAATTCATAAGCACTCTTCAGAATCCTGGCGAGAAGTCATCCGTCTACCTTCACAGACTACACGTCGCCTTGAGTGCTACCATCAGACGGGGTGGAGTTGCAGAAAATGAACGAGACCGATGTCTGCTAAAGCAGTTCTGTCGTGGCTGCTGGGACAATATTCTGATTGCCGACCTGCAGCTCGAAAACAGAAAACTGGACCCACCTCCTTTTGCCGAGTTAGCTATACTTATCCGTACGGCTGAAGAAAAGCAAACGTCGAAGGAGGAGAGAATGAGAAAGCATCTCGGTGGGAGTAAACACCAACCAGCTCAACTCAAACTGCGAACTGCAGCCCACCAACAGTCTGCTTATTGTTGTGATGCAACAGAGGAGGATTTTAACAACACTCTAGCCCCTGACACTCCTAAGCAGAACACATCTAAGCAGAAAACTAAAACTCAACACCCTGAGATGTCTGAAGTAAGCATTCTGAAGAAAGAAATTGTGGCTCTCCAAAGCCAAATTGCGGCCATTAAAACAGCTACTAACAAGGAAGTGAGAGAGCAAGGAATGACAAATGATCTTCAAGAACTAAGAGAACAGATAGCAGAACTTAAAGTCCAAGTTGTTTCTTCTGGAGTGCACAGAAACCGTTCTGAAAGATCCTTCAGTCAAAGAGATAATCTGAGTAGACCTGGAGCCAGCGAAATCGGCAGAGACAAAAATGAGAGACCAAAACACACCCAGATTAGAACCAATCGGCCCCGGCCATGGTATTGTTTCCACTGTGGAGGAGACGGCCACCTAGCCATTAACTGCGAAAGTCCGCCAAATCCATCTAGAGTTGAAGAAAACCGAAGGAAGCTGAGAGAAAGACAGGCTGAGTGGGATCTCCAGCATGGATTCGCCACAGAGCCTTTAAATTAAAGACGGTCTCTGTCGCAGGGCTGACGGGGACTGAGAAAAACAAACAACGCCCTAAACATCGACAAGTGTTTAACAAGCAAGCTGACACCAGGAACTCCTTGAAGTTACCAACCGGCCTGGTAGGAATGAAATGCACTGCACAAATTAAAGTTGAAGGGAAGAGAGTGAACTGCTTATTGGATACAGGATCTCAGGTAACAACAATTCCCTTGTCTTTCTACAACAGCCATTTGTCACAGCATACCATGCAGCCGTTGAACCATCTTTTGGAAGTTGAAGGAGCAAACGGGCAAGCTGTTCCCTACCTGGGATACGTCGAATTAATTCTGCAGTTTCCTCCGGAATTCCTCGGGGTTGAAGCTGAAGTTCCGACGTTGGCCTTAGTGGTTCCAGATCTGACATTTACACCCCAAATTCTTATTGGCACCAACACTTTGGATGTCCTGTATGCCAATCATGCGCAAGCAATCATACCAAAAGTTGTGTCATATCACCATGGGTATCAAGCCATAATAAGAGTGCTTGAGGCAAGACATCGACGAGCTGGTGAGAGTATATTGGGTCAAGTTAAAGTGAAAGGAAGCATACCTGAAGTTGTAACGGCTGGAAGTACTGTAGTTCTCGATGGCTGTGTCAACATCATTGGGCCACTGACAGAAACCTGTGTGACTGTAGAACCATCAACAACGTCTTCCTTGCCTGGCGGACTGCTAGTGGCTAGTAGTCTGCACAACTTACCTTCAAAACGCAATGTCCAAATACCAGTAGTATTGAAGAATGAGACGCAGACTGATTTGATAATACCTCCAAAAGCGGTACTGGCTGAAGTACATGCTATCCAGCACGTGATTGAAGGAAGAAACCCTATGAGTGCTTCAGAATGCAAAACTGTGAATCCTTCACAAGTTAAAGTCGTTCCTGATTTTGGTGACTCTTGCTTGTCAAGTGAATGGAAGGAAAAGATAACAGAACAACTAAACTCCATGCCAGATGTTTTTGCACTGCATGAGCTAGATTATGGCCACACAGATAAAGTGAAACACCATATCAATCTTAATGACAACACACCTTTCAAACAACGTGCTAGGCCTATTCATCCTCAGGACATGGATGCAGTAAGAAGGCACCTTAAAGAGCTCCTCGATGCCGGTGTTATAAGAAAGTCTGAGTCCCCCTTTGCCTCTCCAATTGTAGTCGTGAGGAAAAAGAACAATGATGTACGCTTGTGTGTTGATTTTAGAATGCTGAATTCCCAAACTATAAAGGACGCATACGCGCTGCCAAATTTGGAAGAGGCCTTCTCAGTCCTAACCGGCTCCAAGTGGTTTTCTGTCCTGGATTTAAAATCCGGATTCTATCAAATTGAGATGGAGGAGGCAGATAAACAGAAGACAGCATTCGTGTGCCCTTTAGGCTTTTGGGAATTCAACCGCATGCCACAAGGGATTACTAATGCCCCAAGTACATTTCAAAGACTCATGGAGCAGTGCATGGGCGACCTTAACAGAAGAGAAGTACTTGTATTCATTGACGATCTCATTGTCTTCTCTAAGACCTTAGAGGAACATGAAGCCAGACTTTTGCAAGTCCTGAAGCGGTTGAGACACTACGGACTGAAGCTTTCTCCTAAAAAGTGTAAATTCTTTCAGACGTCAGTCCGATATCTGGGCCATATCGTGTCTGAAAACGGTGTCGAAACAGATCCATCCAAAATTGAAGCCCTCAAGACCTGGCCGAGGCCCAGAAACCTTAAAGAGCTCAAATCTTTCCTTGGATTCGCTGGATACTACAGGAGGTTCGTACAAGATTTTTCTAAGATAACAAGACCTCTCAATGACCTTACTGTTGGTTACCCCCCTCTGCAGAAAAACCAGAGACGAGACCCCAAGACAAGTATGCAATACAGAGATCCTAAAGAGCAATTTGGGGACCGATGGACTCAGGATTGCCAAAACTCTTTCAACACTCTGATAGAGAAGCTGACTTCAGCCCCAGTCCTCGGATTCGCAGATCCAAGCCTTCCCTATGTGTTAACTACAGATGCCAGCACCATTGGACTTGGAGCTGCACTTTATCAAGAACAAGAGGGCCGAATGAGGGCAATCGCCTTTGCCAGCAGAGGTTTAACCAAAAGTGAAATGAGATATCCAGCGCACAAGCTAGAGTTCCTCGCGCTCAAGTGGGCAGTTACGACCAAATTCAGTGACTATTTGTATGGAGGAGAGTTCACTGTAATAACAGACAGCAACCCACTCACTTATATTCTGACATCTGCAAAGCTCGATGCAACCAGTTATCGGTGGTTGTCCAGCCTGTCAACATTTAATTTCAAGATCAAATATCGTGCAGGCAAGCGGAACCTAGACGCAGATGCACTTTCGAGACGTCCGCATGATAGACCTCTGGATGACTTCGTCTTTCAAAAGGAGTGTGAAAGAATCAGACAATTCACCCTTCACCATTTGACAGAATCTGATCAACCAACAATTCTGCCAGCAGCGGTGAAAGCGCTCTGTGAGCGACATCAAGTGTATCAAAGCTGTGCTGAACCTAGCATTTCATACTTCCAACCTACCGTCTTTGAGTCCCTGTCCCTAGGAGTTGATGCGATACCCCAAGAGTTCCAGCGAGAGGATGCCCATGGCCTTCCAGTACTCCCTCGAATGTCTGAAGAAGAGCTGAAGGAACGTCAGAGAGCGGATCCAGAACTTAAAGTTGTTATTAAATGCTTGGAGTCTGGTAAGAAACCAGTTGGGAAAGTCGAGCCTGTAGAAGTATCCTTATGGCTGAGAGAGTGGGACAGATTTGAGTTCAAGAACGGAATATTGTTCAGAAAGAAACAAGATCGAGGAGGAGTGCTGTATCAGTTGGCGTTACCCGTGGACCTTCGGGAGACAGCGTTAATGAGCCTCCACAATGACATGGGCCATCTAGGGATTGAGAGGACGCTGGACCTCATTAGGTCCCGTTTCTACTGGCCAAAGATGGCGATGGCTGTAGAGGAGAAAATAAAGACCTGCGAGCGCTGTGTGAGACGAAAGACCCCCCCTGAGCGAGCCGCACCTCTGGTGAATATAGTTACAAGCAGACCTCTCGAGCTAGTCTGCATGGACTTTCTGTCGCTTGAACCAGACCAGAGTAACACAAAGGATATTTTAGTGATCACCGATCATTTCACCAGGTATGCCGTAGCGATACCCACCAGAAATCAGAAAGCTGAGACAGTGGCCAGATGCCTGTGGGATAACTTTCTAGTTCACTATGGATTCCCGGAGAAACTCCACAGCGATCAAGGGCCCGACTTCGCGTCAAGATTGATTAAAGAGCTCTGCACAATGGCAGGAATTCATAAAACGAGAACGACGCCTTATCATCCTCGTGGCAACCCAGTGGAGCGCTTCAACAGGACATTGCTTCAGATGTTGGGGACCTTGGATGATAAAGAAAAGACCTGCTGGAAGAGTTTTGTGAAGCCATTAGTCCACGCGTACAATTGTACTCGTAATGATTCGACTGGATTCTCACCATACGAGTTAATGTTCGGGAGGCAGCCCCGACTACCAATCGATCTGGCTTTTGGTTTGCCTGCTGATGAGTCACCCCAGTCTCACTTGAGTTACGTGAGGAATCTGAAGGATCGCCTGAAAGAGAGCTACAAGATAGCGAAAGAGAACGTTGCAAAAGTAGCGGCACGCAATAAGCAGAGGTTTGATGAGCGAGTGGTCGCATCGTTCCTTGAGGTTGGTGATCGTGTCCTGGTGAGGAACGTTAGACTAAGAGGAAAGAATAAATTGGCTGACAAGTGGGAGAAGGAAGTTTATGTTGTGATCAAGAGGGCTGGCGATTTACCAGTTTACACTGTTCGACCTGAAGGCAAAGATGGGCCCCTCCGCACATTACACCGTGACCTGCTATTACCCTGTGGGTTTCTGCAAAAGAAAGATGAACCTGATGAAACAGTAGGCCCACACAAACCCCGCAGGCCTAGGACTCGAGCAAATCCTGTTTCAAGAGAGTCTGAGAGTGAAATCCAGAGTTCTGAGACCGAAGATGACTTTACAAGTTACGTGCCTGAATACTTACCTACCATTGAGAGCAGAATCATCTCCAAACATAGGCCTGAGAAACAGTCAAAACCTGGAGTGACAACAGAAGTTTCTCCTGAAATGAGAACTACAACTAATGCAGACATCATGCACCCTTTCTCAGTGGAATCACAAAGGAACTTACCTGACCTACCTGATGACGAAGACAGAACATTGCATGATGAACCTGAAAGAGAGACATTGCAGTTTATAGACCCTGTAGGAACTGATGTCTTAAATAACTTACCTGTGCAGAATAAACAACAGGACCAGGAGTCTGTTGAGCCCCCATCTGAAACCCTCAATCAGGAGGATGAAAGGAGTGATGGCCTGATACAGGATGAATCTGTAAATTTGAGTACTCAAGACAGCCTAATGGAGACTAGCCAGAGGGTAGAAGATGTCCCCCGGCGCTCTCAGAGACATTGTGAGCCACCAAAGAGACTGCAGTACCCTAAGTTGGGTAATCCCCTTTCATTAGTTGTACAGTCATTACTGCAAGGGCTTAGTACTGCCTTCACTGTGTCTTTGGAAATGCCTGATTCCCTTAAGAGTACGTCTGTGGAAACGTATGGCGGAATTCCTTCTGCGATTGTTTCGCAGCCTAAAAGATGCAGCGGGACCTGCATATCTTCCAGACGGGGAGAGTGTAACCCGGGTAACCAAGTTACTAGTTAAGATTAAGAATTATAAAATAATAATAAAGTGAAATATAATAAAATAATTAAGTGAAGAAAAGTGAAAAAAGTAAGAAAGGAGGAAAGTTCTAGAAGGAAAACTGTTTTGCCCAATCACAGCCCTTATTTCAGTGACTGACTCTCCAAAGAGCCAATGTTAGCAGCACTTTCATAAGCCCCGCCCACAACCTGCAGTGGCGCTGCTAGACTGTCAGTTTGAAAGACAGAGTGGGAGAGTGAAACGGAGCAGCTACACAGAGCGATATTCAGAGATCCTCTATAAGAAAGTTTTAAAATAGATCGCAAATAACTTTGGATGCAGTAAATAGTCATATTTCTGAACGGATTCGATTACGTGAAGTTGTCATTGGAGTGAGAGGACGACAAAGCAAAGATTTGTGAACTGAAAGTGGATGAAATCCAACGGAGAATTGGAGTGTTGCAAATGAGCTTATTTGAACATATATGAAGTTATTGGCTTGGTGAGTCACATTTTACGTAATACATTATCTGAGTAAACTGTCATTAACTAAATAAGCTATTGATATGCAGTGTTTACATGGGCCACGTGAGCACAGCGTGAGCTGTAGTATTAGCATGAGGGCTAAAGCTAATTTCACGTGTAAAGATGCTGATGAAATGTGAATGTGAAATTTATATGTTTATAAGTTCAATAAGTGTTAAAACATGATTTAATATCTTAATCGAAGTGTATACATGATTTTGCTGTTAAGATATTTGCTGTTAAAAATTTGAAATTGATATTGATTATCTTTCTGCCTTGTATTTCTTCAAGGCTGGGTTTTTGTTTTGTCTATGATTTATTCTACGTGATTTCCTGTGAGAGATTCCTGTTTTGTGCCATATTTAATCCTTCTGGAGAGGAATCTGTGTATCTGACGTGATTAAATATGCACAATGGCGAGCCATCAACGAACCTGTTTCCACTTTGAACTGTGCTAAAATTCACCAACTGGTAGGAAATTTCCAATTTTTTCTTGCTTTTGGACACAAAAGACTCTTGTTCGTTGAACTCTTGATATTTTTCCTTCTACCAAAAGGAGAGATTGTCTTTTGAACTTGAGCTCATTGCGAGAGTTTAATAACTCTTGTTACTGAACTGAAACATTTGATTCACGAACTGTGTTCAATTGAGTCGTTTGATCTTTATTCGAACTGAACTGAATCATTTGATTTACGAACTGTGTTCAACTGAGTCGTTTGATCATTATTTGAACTGAATTGAATCAATTTGATGCATTTGTGTATTTTCATCTCATATTGTTGAGTATTCTGTTGAGTTTGAAAAGAAAAGTGATCTGTTCTGAGAAATTTGAATCACATTCAGTGTTCTGAGTTAAATTGAATGTCCATTCAATATTTTTTGGGGTTTTATTGAATGTAATATTTTGCTGAAGGTCATATTATTTGTAAAATACTTTCCCTGAAGTGAAAGAAAAACACACTACTGTTTTATTTTAAGAGTTTTATTTATTTTTATATTTTGTGAAGAGTGTGACACTTCAAATTGAATTGAATCTGTCAAACTGTTGAATTCTTGATCCTATAAGAAATGAAAGAAGATTGTTAATTGTTGATCTTCACTGTTAACAACTGAGTCTATATCTGTGAATTATTCATTGAAACAAATAACAAAATAGAAATTTTCTATAATAATACAATTCACTGAATCAGAACAAAACTTTGTCAGTCACTTACTCACCTGCTGTACTGCCTCCACTCTCCAGTAGACGTTCCTTGCTTCTGATATTCATTGGCCCAGACTGAAAATTATTACTAGCTGTAGCGCAATCAGTCACGTTGCACGTTACATGTTACAACTTACTAAGCTTTTTTATACTAGGGTTACTAAATAAAATTGATTAAATTCAACACATTATTTTGTTTAAATGTAGCTTAAATAAATTGATTGAAACTGCTTACCTTAAAAAAATTGATTAAATTGAATGAATCATTTTTTTCAGTGTACAGAAATGCTATTGCTTTAATGTAGGGAGTTCCTCTTCAGCCATTTCACACTGTTATATTTATAATAGTTCATTGTTCGCAGTTCATATTTATGATCTTATAGTCCATTTGAAAATATTTGTACAAACTGACTGTATTCTTCAGAAAAACACCAAAAACTTATTTTCCCTTTCCTGTCGCTGTTCAGTGCGTGTGTGTGTTTCCTCACACGCGTTCTCCGTCAAAAAAGCGTGACCGGCTAAAGTATTAAAAATGAATATGACGTTAATTTTTAAAAGTGTACGTCCTCAACACAGAACAACACAGAAATAGCAAAAAGCGCAATCGGCTAAACGAGCATTGAGGTCACAATTGTGACCACAATTTTTCCATATTTTTGTGTAAAATTAAAAAGTAACTGATATTATGAAGCATATGTTCATATATATTGAAAATGTAATATGTCTTTATGAGTTTATGGCAGATCTAACATGATTGGTTAGTTTGGTCATGTGACCACACACATTTATTTCCTGGTGCTGCCATCTGAACAAAAGGATAACGTCAAAATTCGGAAAGGACAGGTAAGAATACCAAGTTCCTTTTTGAATAACTAAAATTTTTCTTGCACATATGATCATGAAAGGGTTGTCTATACATACACATTGAAATTAAATGAATACATGTTTTATTCTGTTGTCAAACTGCAGATAAATAAAGATGGTTACAATGGTGACCAGTGGTATAACACAGGGAGTCTATGTTCCTTATAATTCTGTGTTCTTTTTATGAACTCTCTTTCAGACTGACTTTAAGTCAAGTTTTGGATTTACTTGACACTGATGATCCAGAGCCTGCAATTTGTAATATAGCAGTGGTCCCTAGGATAAAGATGCAATTGAAAGTGACTGTGATAGCAATGCATCTGACATGGATTTTACTGGTGACTCAGCTCACATACCATCAAGACTTTTGAATTCTACTGCAGAACTGTTTGGATCTGATAATTTTAAGGAAACTGAACCTGAATTCGAGGACCAAACAAAACTCACAATTCAAACAAGAAATCTTTCAAAAAAACTTGAAGCTGTCATCATCTTTATTTCCCTCTTCAGATGGTACTACTGCCACCATACCATCCTTGCCAGAAAACATCCCTGAACCTGCCTGCAGTGGCCAACCAAATCTATAGTCTCCCAATAATCCACAGGCTTCTCCAAATGCTGTTTTGCAAACTTTAATCAAGCCTCAACATGCTTTTTGTTCAGCAATGGAGTCTTGAATGGTGAGCGTGCATGGAAGCCATGGCGGTTCAGTGCATTGCTTATAGTTTTCTTTGAAACAATAGTGTCTGCTGATGCAAGTTCTTTCTGAAGTTCTGCCCAAGTGGTTCTCGGCTCTTGGAGAACTCTCCTGATTATTTTTTGGACTCCTCGGACAAGGATCTTACATGGCGCACCTGATCATGGTCGGTTTATGGTGAAGTGATGATCTTTCCATTTACGGATAATAGCCTACACAGTGCTCACAGGAACATTCAGCATTCTGGAAATGCGCCTATAACCATTCCCATCAAAATGCTTTTTCAACGATACGATTACAAAGACTTTGAGAGAGTTCTTTGCTTTTATCCATCATGAAGTCTTTCCTATGTGCCTCCTGGGTAGTGAGAACCCTTTATAGGCCATCAATTGGAACTAAAGCAGCTGATATCAATTAGTTCTGATAGGGGGCAGGGTTTCTTTCACAATTCTAACCGATTTCAGGTGATCTCGTGGCTTTCTATGCCATTTTGCACCTTGTTCTCTTCATGTGTTCAATACTTATTCCCTGTGTCATTTCACTTTATTTATTTATTATGACTCAAATTGTATACTTAAATGTTCTGATTTCTTTGTATGAATTCAATATTTGGCTTGATGGCTACATCTGGTGGAAATTTTGTGTCAATAGTCCACTTAAAAATCCCCTTGCTGATAAAAATGCTGTTGTGTATATATTTATGTATTTATATACACCATAGACTTAGACTCCCTGTGTCCTACGACCGGTCACAATTGTGACCAGATATAAATCACATTTTTTCAGGTTCTTTTCAAATATGTTTTTTTTTTCATTATTGACATTGATTGTTTAATATACTTACAAATACAACACAAATTCATATATTTCATCTTTGGGAAAAATTTGAACATTAAACAATGAACATTAATCTGACATTGATTTTATTGTTTTTATTCATTTATATTCACTAAACCTATCAACAAAACATCGATTAAAATTAAGAGACAAATTATATGAAATGAAATTCATTTTAAAGTAGCAAACAAAACTTATATTAAACTCAAAAATAATGTCTGACCCATTATAATTCTCCCTTCATATTGGCCTTTACAACTCCCTATATGGCGTTTAAAATTACAGTCTATCTTTCGTAATAAGCTAACTCAATTTAAACAAAACATAAACAACAATATAGCTGCAAGCAGCAATATCGGGGTCAAGCCGAAAAGGGCACAAAAGGATGTAAAATTCAGATTGGATAAGCAGATTGAAGAACCTAGGTAAACCTAATAATTTTAGATGAAAAAACAGTGCTTGTCTACTGCAATCGTTCTTCTGTTATTGACAATCATGGAACATTAGAGCACTGAAGGACATGTGAGTGGTGTTTGTAGTGGCAAAACATGGGTCACATCATGTTACAACGATGTTCTGATGCAGAGAAAAAACTCTTGCAAAAAAGTTGATATGGTATTCTCATTGGTTGCTAGAGAGTAAATTGACATCCACCAGTGATTATAGTCCAAGCCATGAAAGGAATAATCCATGATGACTCATGGTTTTAGATGTGTTGTTGCAGTAGTTTTAGGCAAAAATAGCCATTTTCTATCTCAAAACCAGTAGGTGGCGCTATGACAAAATCATGCATGCAACCTCAGGTCATGACTGCGTTACATCTAGCTGTTTTTTATGACTATACACTGTAGTTTAGCAATAAAATAGTTGTATGACCATAGGGCTTGCTTGATATGAAAGGTTTTGTTCAATTATAAGGCCAACTAGTGGTGCAAGCATACAATTTTTGTGTAGCCTCAGACTGTGGTCGTATCAGCGTATCAAATCTGGTGAAAAAATCTCTTTTTGTTGCAGAGTTATAACCATTTGTGTGTAAAAAATACAAAATGTAAAGGTAATTTTTTGTTTTTTGCAATTTTCGGCCATTTCTGATGGAAATTTTAATATAACGCCAATAGAACTTTTGTTCAGAAGGTAAGGTTAGTTTCTTCCTATGGTGTTTTCGAGTCGATCGGAAAAACGCTCACGGAGATATTCACACGTGTTTTTAAGCGCTATTTTGCTGCATAGGGTTAATTGTAAGGGGAATTCTGGCATGTTTGGTATCGTTGGACTCGGCAACTATTCAGGACTTCAGGGAAACAAGTCCCGTGAAAAAACACCAATCAGAGCCAAAGTTATAGGCATTTAAAGCATAAGTATGACCACTAGGTGGCGCTGCAATGAAATGGTGCATGCACACTCAGTTCCTGACTGGCATCACAACTACCAAGTGTCTTGTCAATAGGCATAAGATTGCCGAAAATACAGACTAAAACCTGTTTCATTGCGCTCTACGTAAAATTTGTTGATGCGCTATACAACAACGGATTGGTTTATCAAAATTCTTTTAATAACTTTTTGCCTTGAGTCTATAGATGCTGCATACCGATTTTTGTGGCAATCGGGCAAAAGCTCTAGGACAAGTTCGCAAAAGTAGGTTTTACGAATAATTCAAAATGTCAGAAAATTTTCATGACGGAAAATGACGGCATAGGGTCCAATCGAATTGTCTTGAGCCAAGGAATCAGAGAAGGCAATAATTATGTTTATAGGACTTATGGATCAGAAGTTATAAGCAAAAACATAAGTGCAAATTTGGACTGTTGGTGGCGCTAGTGGGTTAGAGATACAGACTCCAAATTTGCTGTAGAGACTTTTTGTACAGTCCTCTATCAGTGTGCAAAATTTCATAACTTTCCTATGTACGATGCTATGGGCTGCCATAGACCGCAATGGCGGAAGAAGAAGAAGACGGAAGAATAATAAGAAAACTAACGGATACAATAGTATTACAACAATATTCAAACCCAACAATACTCAAACATAAAACAGACATTAAAGATACATGTTAAAACAATCCGATATAGCGTTTAGAATAGCTGGTTGGTAGATGTTTACTATTTTTGGTAAAACCTCCTTTGCAAACCTCCATTTACCTGAAGAAAAATAATTTTTACTTTGAAAATGATACGTGGTCATGTTAACATCAGCTGTTTGTTTACATAAGACTCTGTCTATGTTCATTTACAGTACACTGCAGCGCAACGTCTTGAGTTCTCAAACTAAAACAGTGTCTTCAGCATTTACGAACGACTCCGTTTATGAGGGTCGAAAACGGTGGCGTAGTGTAAATGAAAGGCGTAAACGTGGCAAAAGTAATGCATTTTAAATGGTAAACGCATTAATGTAAACATAGCCCTAGAAAGGGTCAATTTTAACATGATATAATAAATTATCTATGGTATTTTGAGCTAGAACTTATTACATATGTGCTCTGGGGACACTAAAGATTTATTTGACATCCTAAAATTTTTTTTGAAATGTCCCCTTTAAAATTTAAACCAAACCTTGCCAAGAATGGACAGAGACACAATAATGGTGATTATGTACATAGCAATAAAGATCACATTTACAATTCTTGCTGCTAAGGTCCAGCACGATGAGACTTTTTGAGGTTGTTGGTGGTGAGTTAAAGCCCGAAACTCCATGAGGATCTGCTTCAGAATTTCAGATGTAGATGTCATCTGTTCAGTTCTACCGGTAACCGTGTCTAGAGAGTTATGCAAGTATTTTACGCCATCTGTGGAAAGAAATACAAGCCATGGCTCTGGTCAGCATATGGTTTTGTATATAATGCTTATGGGAAATCATAACATTTAAACCTTAATTTTAAAATTAAAACTTAATTTTGAAAAATTTTAGTCCATTTTATTAAGGTGCATTGGAGCAAAGCAGCTTTACGTTAAAATATTTTAATACAAAAATAGAAACATTTTCAACCATTTTTATTTACATATTTTTAAACATGTTAACTTAAGGTAACTGGAAAAGTAATTGTAACAAATTAATTTATGTACATATTTTACATTACTCTATACAGCTGCACAAAATGTCAAGAAGTTCTTGACAATGTGTATAATGTTTTAATACCTTTTATACCGCAGCCCAGCTAGCAGAAAAAAGTTCTAAGAATGTTCCCTGAAAGTTCCCAAGGTTCCCAAAAACATTCTGTCAACGTAAAAAGTGTTGTTTTCTTTAAGTTCTAAGAACGTTTCTGGGTTGTCTGAACGTTAGAGGAATGTTACATTTTACCATTTTTAACGTTATGACAATGTCATGTTTTAATGTTCACACAATGTTTAAAACAACAATATTGACTTGTTTAATTGTTATGTAAATGATAGAGAAACATTGCATTTTATTATTTAATAAAACATTATTTCTGAATGTTCAGGGGCCCGTACCATGAAAATGGTTAAACAAACTCAGGGTTACAGGATTAGTTTCAGGTTGACAAAACCAAGCCAATGTGCAGGCCTTGTTGGTAAAAGATATTTTTATGGTACCCAAAACCCAGGATTTGCACAAACTAATCCTAAACAAAGCTGGCTAACCAACTAAACCAGCTTCATGGTATAGGCCCCAGGACATTTATTGCTGTAGAAAACACAATTCACTTATTAGGTTTAGATGTTGATGTTTTGTTTAATTATAAGTCACCAATATTGTGATTAGTGTTTGTTTTACTTGGACTCTTGACACTTGACTTTTTGCTTGCTATTTTGTTTCCTGGTTGTATTACATATTAAGGGGACATATTATGAGATTTTGTTTAAGATGTAAACTAAGTCTTAATCTAGGTCTGAGCAAAAGTGTGCCGTGTTGGGTGTGTCATTTAAAATGCAAATGAGCGGACGAAGTGCAAACACTGATCACAATGATGGTAGTTTGTTGCAATTGAAACTCTATTGTGCTGTGAATTATTTTCTCTCCCTCTCTCTTTCTCTCTGTACTAAATAGCTGTGCTGTGGTTGGATAGTGCAGATAAAGGGGGCGGTATTACCTTATTCTGACATCACAATAAGGGCCAAATTACAATGACCTATTTTTTCACATGCTTGCAGAGAATGGTTTACCAAAACTAAGTTACTGGGTTGATCTTTTTCACATTTTCTAGGTTGATAGAAGCACTGGGGGCACAATTATAGCACTTAAACATGGAAAAAGTCAGATTTTCATAATATGTCCCCTTTAATATTGTGTCAATGCACCACATTTGTTATGAACATGTATAGTTAATAGTGTAATTCTGTGGTTGTTGGTATATAATGGTAAAGATCATCACCTAATTAATTTACTAATCAAAAGTTTATTTTCTGTCAATAATGTATAGATCCAGCTCTAACATCCAGTTCAGACAACCCAGAAACGTTCCTAGAAAACTGGACACTTTTTATGTTGGCACAACGTTTTGGGGAACCTTGGAAACTTTCAGGGAACGTTCTTAGAACTTTTTTCTGCTAGCTGAGAGGGATGTTGTATGCTTTATTCTGATTGGTTAAGAAATGTGTTATTTTTCTGTAAAACGCACACCTGACCTGTCAAATGTCGTAAAATAACCACCATAGCAATGTTTGTTGTAACTGTGGTGGTATAAGAGGAAAAAATCCTGAAAAAGACACCACCTTCCAATAATTCAACGTCCCGTCATCAATTATTCCCCACTTAAGCAGGCTGTAACATAATTAACTAAGGAATTAATTCAGTTCATCTTCTGTTGTCTGCTGTGGCAATTGTAGGTGATGTGTGGTTTTGGTTATGTTGTGGTTACTACAATCAAAGTTGATGTTGTGGATGACTTTTGTCTATATGGTGACTTTTTACCATACTCCGGGATTCCTAATTTGTGTCATCTTAATTTGTGAAAAAAAAATAAGACAGTGTTTCTCATATTCAATTGCTGTGTTGACTCTTACCATGTTGAACAGTTACATCTACTCCGCTTTCTGTTGGTGTTACTGATTTGGTCTCTTTTCCTTTAGCAATCAGAATAGTCACAAAGATGGTCTCCAGAATACTTATGCCAATAAGTGAGAAAACCCCAATGCAGTAAATCCCTGTGAAAACAACAGCAAACCATTACAGCAAAAACATGAAATAAATGAATGAAATTAAAGTTACATTTCTCTTATGCCTCTTGTCTTGGGGGGAGTTTCATAGTGAACCAATCACACCTTTTGTGTACTGAAAGATTTTACATTACATTTATGGCAAAACTTTACACCTGGTATTACGATGTGCCTTGGTCAATTGGATCACAAGTGGATGAGAGAGACGGACACATTCCCGTTCACACCTGGGGCCTCATGTATAAAACTTTGCGTAGATTCCATCCTTAAAGGGGTCATAGCGTGAAAATCAGACTTTTTCCATTTTTAAGTGCTATAATTGGGTCCCCAGTGCTTCTATCAACCTAGAAAATGTAATCAAGATTAACTCAGTAACTTTGTTTGGGTAAGCCATTTTCTGCAAGTATGTGAAAAATTAGGTTGTTCAGATTTTGCCTCTTTTGTGAGGTAGGTAGTAAGGCGAATTACAATAATACCGCCCCCTTAATCTGCAGTATCCAACCACAGCACTGCCATTTAGTGCAGAGAGAAAAAGAGAAAGAAAAAATAATTGACAGCACAATTGAGTTTCAATTACAACAAATCACCATCATTGTGATCAGTGTTTGCACTTCATCCGCTCATTTGCATTTTAAACGACACATCCAAAAGCGGCTCACTTTTGCTCAGGCCTACAAATTATCAATTTTTACATGCTATAATAAATTAGCTGTGGAGTATTTTGAGCTAAAACTTCACATACACACTCTGGGGACAGCAAAGATTTATTTAACATCTTAAAAATATCTCATAATATGACCCCTTTAAAGTGTGCGTACGCACATAAGGCAGAATATGCGTACGCACAAAAGTTTTCAGATTTATAAACCATGCGTACTCCAGAAACCGCGCTAAATTCCATTCATAAATCCCAATGAGCGGAAGATTGTGCGTACGTGCGTCCCGCCCCCATTTCCTCCCCGAAACAACCATATATGGAGCGTACAACCCTTAGTTTTACTTGGCATAATATGGTCTGCATATCATTTTAATATGGATTGACATTACAAATCACAAGGAAAATATCGTAAAAATATATTTTTAAATTCAAAATAATAAAATAAAAATGCCAAAAATATATATTTGCTGAAATATATTTTGAAATATTTTTACAAAAATATACTTTTCACAAATAAATACATTTTAAAACATTAAAACATATATTTAGCCCTTCATATATTTTAATTCAAGGAAATATATTCACGTCACATTGGAAGAAAAACTTTGTTACGAACCTGTAAACAAAACAGTTTTAAAAAGATTAAAATTAAATAGTTTCAACTTAAGTTAATTTTATAAATTATATTATTTATTTAGCATATGTTTAAAATATACTTTTGGCCAGAGAAATTATAATTTTTTGCCTTATGGGTTTTTATGAAATTATAAAAACGCTGTTTAAACACTGGCATTGTCAAAGTTGATACTGGTCTCACATATGGCCAGACAGGTGTCATTATATTCATAACATTTTTAATGGAAAACAAACTCAGAGGGAGATTAAATGTTTTTGACAAGCGGATGGTAGAGATCGTTTCGGGTCATGTTCGTCCTTATCTCAGGCGGCAAGCGCGTGCATAATGCACGTAGGAGTTTTCCTTACTCAAACATGTTCTGAGGGCAGAAAGAATGTGATTGGTTCACAAAAACGACCAATCAAAATGCTCGTTACTGGTTTAAGCCCTCAGCGGAGCCTCCAAGGCAGCTTCTGCAGTGAAGCAGTTCGAGCTCACCGTTGGTCAGATGAGTAGCGCAGATATGGTAAGATAGGAATGAGACTGTTTTTGAACTCAGCTCGAAACGTTTTGAGCATTTAAGTGACGCGTTTTCACGTGTCCGTGGCACGACTTTCTTGTTCGTGCCAGTTTCACGTATTGGTTACTCAATTGTTTTTCCTATTTTCTTACCATTGTTGCTTGGGATTCGGGTTAGATTTGTGGTTTTTGTCACATTTTTAAACTATTCTCGCGCGAGGATGAGTGCGTACGCACTCAAAAAGAGTGCGTACGTGCAGTGGAGAGCACTCGTACGGTGCGCACTTATTTACGGCAAGTTTATTTTTTATAAATCCCGATATGTGCGTGGAAAATTGTGTACACATATTTCTATGCCCATTTTGTGCGTACGCAACGTTTATACATCAGGCCCCTGATGTTTTAATCAATCTCTTTTGTTCACTCTCAGCCACGTCTGCCCTAATTACTTCGAGGAGCGACTGGGCTGTTGGCGAGCAGGAGAAATAACGGGTTCAAATTGAAGCACAATTGTGCTGCTTGCTTTGTTGGTAAACAGACAGAGTTTTGTACATGTGATGAAATAAGCTTGCACAACTTTCAAACTCTCGCAAAATGAAACATAAGGCGGAATGCAGCCACATTAGATTTATCAATGGCAGTCTAAAAATTGTGTCTAAAAACGTTGGGTTCGCGCTAGAAGCAGGTCCGATGTAAAAACACATGCATTCATCACATTAGATGAATAGGTGAAAGAATTAGATGCATTCACCTTTCACAATGCACTTTTTAAAATCAGCTTTACAGATAAATATTGCATTTACATTTGAGGGGCAAATTTATTAAACAGGGCAAATAAGGGCGCAATTGAAGGTGCAGGTAAACAGGGGCGATTCCAGGATTTTATAAATGGGGGGGGGGGCACAGGGGGGACCAAGAACCAGTCAGGGGGGGCCAATCAGAAAATTCTAATGAAAATAAATACTGGTTTAGAAAATATTAAGCATGGTTCTTGTGCAATGCCACATTCTCTAATATAGATGGTATTAATTTTTTGTATTTTGCATGAATTAGACAACACAGTTCTGTTCCAGAATAGTTCACTTTAAATAAATTGTCATAATTTATTTATTCAAACCTGTATGAGTTTTTCTTCTGCTGAACACAAAATAAATTATTTTGAAGAATCTTAGTAGCCAGAAAGTTGATGAACCCCATTGACTGCATGTTATTTTGTTCCTACATATGAAGTTAATGGGATCCATCAACTGATTTTGGTTACCGACATTCTTAACTCTTTTCTTTTTTGTGTTCAGCAGAAGAAAGAAACTCATACAGGTTTGAAACAAGTTTAGGTATATGACCATTTAAATTAAGTGAACTATTCATTTAACCAGGCTATCTACATTGCGTGTAGCTGGTATTAGTTAACGTTCTGACAAATCAGGATTTTGGGAAAATATTAGCCTACTTTTTTTTACTCTGTCTGATCTGACTTTCATTGTTTATTATATTGTATTTTAACACAACTGAATGCTAATTTTACATATTATCTGTTCTGTTGTCAGACGTAAGAGTTTAAAATAGTGATTAAACACGACCCAATAACACATAGGGGCGGTTTCCCAGACAGGGATTTGACTAGTCCTAGATTAAAAAAAAATGTAAGAGGTGTCCAAACTGAAAACAACTTGCACTGACATATCTTAAAATACATCACTGCCCTCTGTTTTGCCTCAAAATGCACGCCAGTAATGTTTTTAGTAAGGCATGTTTGTTAAAACTAGTTATATTTCCAAATTCAATAAGGCTAGTCCTGGTTTAAGCTAATCCCTGTCCGGGAAACTACCCCCTAGTGTTTAATCCAACCAGCTGTACTTTATAGTGCTAAAATACTAATTTAAATGCGACATTGTCTGATACAGTTTACATTGAAGAGCTGATACGAGGTGATTTTGGATTACCTGTGTGTCTCATGCAGGGTTACTCTTCTCATCTGATTGTGTTTATGAGCGCTTTTAATTTTAAATGCGAGTGATAGTTTAATTGTAGATCGCGTATAGCGCAGACAATTCAGCGCCAATTTTAAAAATATCAGAGAATACTGTTATGCGCACGCGCATACCGCACCATAGGGAGGGAGAGAGCTTGTGCACAGAGAACTGGGGCCTCATTTATAAAGCGTGCGTAGGCACAGATTTGATCGTAAAGTGTGCATGTGCAAAAATCGACGGCAAAGTCAATATTTATAAAAACTGTCTTTGACGGGGAAAAGTGCTTAACGCCAAGTCAGTGTCTGAGCAGACGTACCCACTTTTGCTTTTCTGATTGCTTCAGGTTTTGGAAATATAAGCCAATCTTGCTGTTTGAAATTGCGTTTAAACATTGACAAGCGCTATTTTATATGTCTATGATATTAATTAGACATTGTTTAAAGGTGGAGATCTGAAACTGCTCGGCTACGCGCACAAGTTCAAGTTAATTTGCGATTTATAGATTTAAAAGGGGTACGCGCGTTTTGGCGTACGTTCAGTTTATGAATCACATGTACGCATTTTTGTTAAATGATCATAAGATCAAATGTTGGATGGCTTTTACGAGCCATTTTATAAATAAGGCCCCTGGTGTGTGTGTGTGGGAAAACACTACTAACCTTTCGTTAAGTCATGATACTCGATCAACTGTCTCTCTGTCAGTAACATCTGTTGACTGTTAACTGTTACGTGAAAAGACAACGGAGGAACCCAGGTGGAAAACACCGCCAACTTTTAATTCCTTCACTCAGTGTCATTAGAGAGGCACTGTCGAGGTTCCGCACGCAGAAGTGAGAAAGCGTGCACGCAAGAGAGAGGCGCTGCTGAGCGCTTGCAAAAGCGAACAAAGCCATTTAAATAGTAAAATAAAATGTAAATGGTAATCATGAAAAATCTATTTGATTTGTGTTGATTTGTGCCAGTGTTGAGTCTGTGGCGGGGTGCCTGCTCCTTTTTCGTGTTCTCAAATCAAACAGTGATTGACAACTGGTCCAGTGGTGATGTGGGTGTCATGGTGTCTCTTTCCCGCTTTTTTAAAAACCCGCAACTACTGTGCTCGCTTCGTTTTCGCTCGAGTCTCAAATCAAACAGTGATTGACAGCTCTCTGGTCCAATGGTGCGGTGGGCATTTAAAGGTTGAGAGTAAATCTAGCTGGCCCAATGAGATTGGAGGAGGGGGGCACCAGGGGGGGCAATCATATTCCAGGGGGGCTATCATATTACTATCATATTCCAGGGGGGCCGATGCCAAAATGTTATTTTTATAATGACCAACACAATCTACAGTATGATGAGCAGCACAATTAGAATAGGGTTTAAGACATGCTTTTTATGGGCATTAAATAAAGGTAATATCAGTAAACAGACGCAAACCTTAGTAAATCGTGTTGAGTAATTCATTTAAATACTCTCCTCCCATAAATTTTTGTCTAAAAGGTAAACTCCAACAAATTAGTGTTGTCACGATACCAAAATTATTGGTTCGATGCCGATACTATGTCAAGGATTTCGATTCCGATACTTTTTCGATACTTTTCCTGAAAAGGGAGAAACACTCTCAAATATCATTGCTGTGCTTTATTTTAAAAACAGCACAACATTCTAATCATATAACACACTAATAAATGAACATATGAACAGCAGATATATTAAACATTTAAGCAAAATATGAAATATATCAAAATATAAAAAATAAATTAGACCAATGGCATTCAAGGTAAAAAAAAGAATAATTTTAGCAGCATTATCTCAGTTTTTCTCTTGTGAGCATTAGCGTAGTAAAAAAAGATAAACAAGTACTTAAACAAATGTATTGTTTTTTGTTTGTTAGTGTTAGTTAATACATTAACATTTATATGATAAACAGATTATAGTGTAAATGTGAAAATATACCTCACTTAACGACATGAGGGTTAAGAAATTACATGTTTTAGTGAACTTAAAGCACAACAGTATCTGGGTTCATTTACTTTTTACTAGTGATGCACCGAAATGAAAATTCTTGGCCGAAACCGAAAACCGAAAAAAGGAAACCAAGGCCGAAAAACTGAAACCGAAACACGAAATAAATTATTATGCCAATTATTAGTACAATTGCATTTATGGCTATCACTGTGTACTAACTTTACTAGGGGTGTGTGACGAGAAAAAAAAACCTCACAGTTCGGATCACATTACAGTTTTTGAGGCACAGATCAGATTATTTTTCGGATCAGCAAAAAGGTGGGAAAAATCTAATAAACAATAAAGAAATTGCAAACATTTATAAAAAGAACAAAGTTGTACATTAATAAGGTCTGAAATTAGCATTTTAACACAACTGAATGCTTATTTCACATATTATCTGTTCTGTTGTCAGACATATAGTGGCGTTTTCCCAGACAGGGATTAGACTAGTCCTAGACTAAAATAAATATAAGAGCTGTCCAAACTGAAAACATCTTGCACTGACATATCTTTAAATACATCAGTGCCTTTAGTTTGTTCTCAAAATGCACACAAGTAATGTTTTTAGTAAGGCATGTTTGTTTAAACTAATTATATTTCCTAATTAAACTAAGGTCTAGTTCTGGCTTAAGATAATCTCTGTCCAGGAAACCCCCCCAAAGACTATTAAAATAGTGATTAAACATGACCAAATAACCTTGTGTTTAATCCAACCAGCTATTACTACTAAGATACTAAAATCTTGATTTATAAACGAGACATCACAGACAATTCAGCGCAAATTACAAAATTGCCATTACACAGAGTTACTACAGAAGGCATGCGCGGGCATAGGAGAGAGAGAGAGAGCTCGCGCACAAGCACATAGAGAACCAGTGTGTGTGGGAAAACACTTCTAACCTTTCATGATAAACTCGAATCAGTCGTCTTCTCTGCCAGTAACATCTGACGTTTATGTGAAAATGCAAGTACACAGAGGATTCCGCATGGAAAACACAGCCAACTTTTAATTCTTTCACTCAGTCAGTGTCATGTATGAGAGACGCTGTCTAGGGGCTTCACGCAAAGAGAGAGAGAGAGAGAGAGAGAGAGAGAGAGAGAGAGAGAGAGAGAGAGAGAGAGAGAGAGAGAGAGAGAGCGTGCACAAGAGAGGCACCAACGAGCGCTCACAACAATAAATGAAGCCGTTTTAAATGAAATTAGAAATGTAAATATTGCGACCATTGTTGATTTTGTGGCGCACACAAACAAATAAATGTATGGATAACACTGCCAGGAGCAGAAGCCGCCATTACGCGAGATTAATGTAAACAGCGTGACGCGTCACATAGTCGACGTAATCGATGACGTTGACGCGTCGTTGCAGCACTATTGAGCACGAAGGGGAGAGGTGGGAGACGACTGATCACCGTGAGTGAAACCCAAGCGCTAGCGCACAGATGAGAGGGGCGCGGTTGACATTCATTTTCGGTTTACATTTTCGGCTGGATTTTTTATTTCGGCCCGAAACCGATAATGCCATTTTCGGCCGAAATTTTCAGCGACTGAAATTTCGGTGCATCCCTACTTTTTACCACAGTAAAAGTATTTTCTTGTCAGCTAAAATGCTGTCTAATTTCCTAAGTCTGATAACTGTGAGGCAATTGTATAATTGTATTACAGGCAAAAAAAAAAAAAAAACGTGACAACACGCATATCAACAACAATTTGGTAGGTCTAGAATTAATACTTAAAAGAGGCTAACATTCTTAAGCCGCCTTTCCACTGCACACGACATACGGAAACGACAGTTGGAGTTCTCCCCCTAGTGGCAGTCGTAGTGAAGTTTCAGTTTAATCGTGTAAGGGAGAGAAGCTCATTCCAGCGTAAGAGGCATCATACTAATATGTTTACCAAGGTGGAATAAATATGCAAATGAATGAACAATAAACAGCTATTTATATATGACAAAGACTTCCGGTCGGCATCTTGCATGCGGTTTAGTCGCACAAGTTAAAAATTTTTAACGGATCCCACCGTCAAAACGGATCCGATATTTACGCATCCGCAGATGGTCGGCACATCACGCATCCGCTTTGCGATTTCCGGCTAATCGGCCGTCGCTTGACGTGTGCAGTGGAAAGGCAGCTTTAGTGATGATTATCAATCTCTCGTCGGCGTGTTGGTCCTTCAGTGCTTTGCTAGCGGCGTTAGCACGCGGCTCTGTAGCAACGTATATTTGGCTTACTTCACTTGTGTCCTTCGGGTTCGCATGCTTATTTGACTCGCATCCGAAAAAAAACTTCACACAGCACTACTGCTTGGCGAACGAGACGAGGAGAGGAGGCGGAGCACTGCATTCATGGGCACTGTGTGTGCACACCGTTTAGAAGAAAAAAGAGAGAGAGAGCGAGAACGCGCATCTGGTATTTACAGAGTTACATAAAAAACAATGTGCAGCTCGTCTCGGAGTATCGATTCAGCGGGACACGAGTATTGGAATCGTTTTAAATTTTCAGTGTCGATATGTATCAAAATATCGATACTTTTTACAACACTACTACAAATACATATGCAGTAAGGTCAGCCTAAAAAATAACTATGTTCAAGCCCTTTCAGTTCTACAGTACTTTTTCACTGCACATCCCGACTGTAGCTTTTAACGGCAAAGGTTGGTTCTTTTTTATGAAATTATATGTTCTACATCTATACACATCTTTGATATTGCTGACAATTCTTGCAAAAATGACAATAATAATGATGATAATAATAGGGACACTTTTTAAAAATTGTGATGGCTGACCAAAAGTGTCCCAATCAACCTGAACTCATCATATTTTTGACAATTGCAAACATGCTGGTAATTAAGCAAAAGGTTTGTGCATTGAATGGGGAAATTTTGACACATTATATCTGGCTACATTTCACTTTAGTACAAGTAGTCAAATCAAAGATTTTTTTCATTTTTTATGTTACCAATCATGTAGACTTACCAATCAGTGGCATTTGACTGGCAGTAGATGGCAGTTTGTCATTAAGAATCAGCAGTAACACAGATATGGACAGCAGTAAAGTCACTTTAAGGCCAAGCTTCTCGGTTTCATGTGCATTTATAAAGAAGGAGGCAACATCCAGCACAAGAAAAATAAATACTGGAAAAATTAAGTTGATAATATACAGCATAGGTCTCCTCTTAAAGGTGATCTGCAATATAAGAATACAGTATGAACAATAACGCAAAACCTTATAATTTATGATTGTACAGTCTGCACATCTGTCTCTCTATTGTGCAATTCTACAGCTCTAAAACTGCCCAACTGGTGGTCATCATGCAAGTAAAAAGTGAATATTTAACCTAACATTTATCCTATCTAATGACTTTTCTCCCATTATATACTGTATTTGTGATTTGTGAAAATACCAGCTTGTAGTAGCCTATACTGTACCATACTGTACTGTACTTAACTTTTCATTAGATGCACACATGTTGTTGTGGTTACATGCCTGGCCCGAAGTTAACTTCCGGTCTCTGTTTGTTTAATGGTTTGAGTAGCAACTAATGTGACCTCTGGAACAAATACCTTGTCAAAAATAAAAATGTTCCTGAAGACAAGGGGAGACGACAAGCATGGACCAGTGATGTGCAAATAGAGGTTTGGCAGCCGTAGCTAACATTGTATACAGTATACTAATTTTACACAGTAAAATTAGCTCAATGTAGGAGTTCATACGCTTTAGCTATGATTTAAACTAAGGTACTGCACTATACTATACTACTGTATACTATACTATATGCCAAGGCTATTCAATTAGTTTGTCGTGGGGGCCAGTTCATGAAAAGCATCTCAAATGAGGGGCCGGAGATATAACAGTGATGATTATGACCACATTTTCCTACATTTAAACATACTAATGTTATATTTTGAAACTGCATAAAAACAGAATCAGTGCATTGTACAATAGGTTTTTTCTACAAACATGTATTTTGAAAATGCATTTAACAACATTAGTGCATTGTTAGATGTCTAAGTATGCTTTTTCTACATCCAAACATGTTCATATGTTGTATTTTAAAATTGCATAACAACATAAGTGCATTGTAAGATGCCCAAGTAAGCTTTATTCTACATTTAAAAGGGGTAAATAAGATCCATATAACATCAATCGATTGGGCAGGTAGTACTGTATAAGGACATCAGTGTTGCCCTTTCTCAAACAATACACCCATTTGATCTGTACCTGATATATTAAGCTATGTTGTGAGAACAATGTGGGATCAGTTGTAGACACATTTATATGGAGAAGTTCCCACTCTCCCTGGGTCTGAAAGTTATGCTGAGATTCAGAGGTAAGAGACGGTTGATTACTGACATCAGCAAATATTAGCTCCTGAACTGTGCGAAAATATAAACAAATAATGTAACATATAGAATTTGATTCATTTAAAGTTAAAAAAATTGATGTGTTTGTTTTTACCTGGATACCCTGAAGATACTAGTGTTAGATTGCAGGTTTGTGTGTCAAATGGAAACCTGTACAAGTCCATCTTACAGACTGTGGTCACAAAAAAAATGTCCTCTGAAACCACCTTGCCATAATAAGATATTTTCACATATGGAGACTCCTTTGATCCAAACTCTGTCTTGATGCTAAATGAACAAAACAAAATAAAAATACTAATGACTGGAGACAACAAATATTTAAGAGAAACTATTGAAAATAAATGAATGTTTTTTTTCTGAAGTTAAATTTAAAGCTTAATTCATCATAAGAGCATTTAGTTTGCAACACTTCGAGCTTTCACAACACGCTGTCCAAAGATTAACTTTATACATTAAAAAAAGATAGGTATGTATTATTTCATCTAAGTTGAAGAACGGTGAAAAACTGGTGTTTTCCTTTAATGTAAGTAAATATAAATGTTTATAATTAAATATTAATATCATTATGTTTGTTTTAATCAACATTAAACTTGTAGATACGTTTTATAATGCCAGAAAAAGTTAAAAATAGTCAATTTGTTATTGCTTAAGTGTTTTGTCATTCATAGTTTGTGTCCTAATATTGCTAACTTTACTGTGCTTTGCTTTGTACATTTCAAAGTGTACCTCTAGACCACTGTAACTATCACTATTATAAAGGGGGAAAAGGTCAAAAATTACATTCTAAAAAAATCTCACCTTTCTCTGATGATAATGTCTGGAGTCCAAAACATATCTCTTCGAATTGTAAAAGTTCTAATATAACAATAACCTTGAAGTGGCCAATTTATCTGTGTCATCCATGTCTGCAAAAGTGTTTGAACTTTGAGATGATTGAAATTAAATAAAAAATGTATATAAATTATGATAGAATTTAAATGTAAAAATGTAACCAAAGATTTTTAGAACACTTACAGTTCTCATTTTAAATTTTGTTGAGATGGTCTGAGCTTTTTCATTCTGTGGATAAAAGCAAATGTTAGTGATGAACCACAACTGCTTGACATCTCAGATTCATACTGTAATGATATATAGAGAATAAATCATGCTGGACTCATACCACATCTATGATCGAGGTCACAAACAAAATCACAGAAACCACGGTGGCTTGATTTCCAGTTAAGGGGCGCATTTTTAATATATTGCTATACTCGGACGAGCTGAACACATCAAAAAGTTCACCATAAGCTGAGGAATAATCTTCATAATTGCATATTTCTCCATCAGCAGACATCCAACCTGCAAACATGACACTTAATATAACACAGCTCAAATTTATTCACCAAGCAAACAGGAAACAAAGAATGTTTCTGTTAAAATTTTGGTCTGCCACACAGACGCAACACAGACAAGAACCAAACCAAGTATGCACCTTGCTACACGTTTTAACAGTAAACACATTTACAGTGTGTCTTTAAATTGTTGCTTTCAACTGAATGTGTTTTATTTGAGAAAACTATTATAAAAACATAATGGCAAACACAAATGATAACTATTTTAAAAGATACTTACAGACTAATGCAAGAGAAAAGATTACCCAGTGAAGGTACATGACCAGAAGTTTAAATAAAAACCTGTCAGAGATAGTTTTGTTTGAGGGTGAAGATTCACTTTGGTACACATTATTGTCATTTGCTCGTATATATACACTGTGAGTGACAAACACGCTCCACCTGCTGCTTGCTGTCTTCTTACTGTTACTAGAAAGTTTTTTTTTTTTTAAATAATTGTACATTTGGCGCAATGCGTGCCCACCCCCTAGAAATTTTACATTCCCATAACGTTCTCAGAGTGACCCCGCTGGTGTTAAAGGGTTGGAGGATGTTATTTGGCAGACCTCCACAGAACATTCAGGACGCCCCGGGAATGTTAAGAGAACCATATTTTGGGTAGAAATTTTACGTTCCCATAATGTTCTCAGAATGACCCTGCTGGTGTTAAGGACGTTTCCCAGTAAAGTTCCCAGAACGTTATGAGACGGACGTGTTGTGGAGTTCTTTAAAGGGTTGGAGGACATTATTTGGCAGACCTTTAACCTTTAACAGACCTTTTATTTAACATAACGAACAAAATCCCACATTAATTAAATTGTTTTAAACAATAAAGATGCAATTAAAACAAAAGATTTACTGTTGAAGTGCATAAAATGTAATAACAGAAACCAATATACAACAACTGGTTAAATAAAATAAAAATTTAACCCACGAAATATAAAATTTATGTTTACAGAAGTGCAAATGTGTATTAGATAAATAAATGTAAAAATAACACCTTGCAATAAGGTCACAATCTTGATAAACATTAACCTTTAGTACCTTCAGGTCTGGAGCCTGCAGAATAAGAGCATGCAAATACAAATCCAGTTAAAAAATACATTTACATAAAATGCATAAGTAAGGGCAAAAACACATAGTACAGATTTTTAACATTCAAATCGAGATGTGAAAAAATATGTTGGAAAATTTCAGACTTCCAGAAAGATTTACAAATTACCAACTTAAAGAAAAAGCCATTACAAATGACAAATAATGTAAGCTCATACATAAATAACGTGCAAAAGGATTTTGAAAAAATACCCTTAGAAACCTCTGATTTAAACAGATGTGCAAATGAGCGTTCAGGTACGCTAAAAGCACGGCTTCTTTGTGGGCTGAGGATCGAACATCTTATAGATTTCTTTAACATCATCTTTATGCATATTGTTTTGTCAGACAGACTGGCAGTGGCACTGATGGGGCGGCAAAACTCCTTCCAAAACAGGGAGAAGATCTGCGGCCCCCTATCCGACACGACATTCTCAGGAAGACCGTGGATCTTAAGAGTATGATCGACGACAATCTGCGCGGTCTCTCTCGCGAAGGGAAGCCTTGAAAGCAGGATAAGCCGAGCAGCTTAAGAAAAGCGATCGATAACAGTGAGAATTACCGTACTGCCCCAGGAAGGAGGGAGCCCCCGTAATGAAGTCACGAGCTATCTGTGCCCCTGGTCATGAGGGACTTGGTAAGGGTCTGAGGAGACCAGCAGGGGGCCGGTTACTAGTCTTAGTCTGAGCACAAACAGAGCAGGAAGCGACGAAGCGATTCTTGAGTGGGCCACCAAAATCTCTGAGAGACAGAGGCGATAGTACCTCTGACTCCTGGATGAGCAAACAATTTGGAGGAATGTCCCGACTGGAGAACGGCGCAGCGAGTGGAACAAAGAGTAAGCCCCTGGGGCAGAGACACGGCGTGATAGAATGAGAGAGAGCGCGCTTAACAAGACATTCAATTCCCCAGAAAGCTGCACCCACTACCATTTCCTGAGAATCTGGGGGAGCGAACTGGCGAGAGAGAGCATCAAGCTTTACTTTATTGGAGCTGGGGCGATAAGAAATAGTGAAATCAAAGCGGGCAAAGAAAAGAGACCAAAAAGCTTGACGAGCATTAAGTCTCTTAGCAGAAGGGATGTACTCGAGATTACGGTGGTCAGTCCAGACAACAAATGGTACCGACGACCCCTCAAGCCAGTGTCGCCACTCCCCAAATGCGAGACAAATGGCCTCCCACCTCAGAGGCGTCTATCTCAATGATAAAATCTCTGTATAGATGTTGGGGAAGATGAGAATGGGGGCAGAAGAGAAGAGTGATTTAAAGCGGTCAAAAGCCGCCTGGGCGACGTCACTCCAAACAAAACGTGTCTTAGTGGAAGTGAGCACAGTGAGAGGGGATTCCACCTGACTGAAGTTCTGTTAAAAATTAGCGAACTCTAAGAACCGCTGGAGTGAGACACGAGAGTCAGGTGTAGGCCAATCAGTGACGGCGCGGACCTTAGGGAGGTCCATACTAATTCACTGAGCAGCAATAACAGAGCCAAGAAAGGTGACAGAACGCGCGTGAAACAAATATTTCTCTGCCTTGACGAACAACCTATTGTCAAGGAGACATTGAAGGACCTGGCGAACGTGTTGCACATGCACTTGGAGAAAAAGGGGAAAATTAAAATATTATCAAGATAAACGAAAACAAAAATATTCTACATGTCTCTGAGAATGTCATTGACCAGGGCTTGAAACACAGAGGGGGCGTTGACAAGGCCGAAGGGCAGGACCCGGTATTCAAAATGGCCTTAATGTGTACTGGGTGATAGGCATTACGGAGGTCCAATTTTGTGAAGAATTGCGGTCCCTGCAGGATCTCAAAGGCCGATGACATAAGTGGTAACGGATAGTGGTTCTTAACAGTTATGTCATTGAGACCTCTGTAATCAATGCAAGGGCGCAATGAACCATCCTTCTTCTTCACAAAAAAGAACCCGGCACCAGCAGGGGAGAAAGAAGGGACAATAGTACCGGCATTCAACAACTTGGAGAGATAATTCTCAAGAGCTTTGAGCTTAGGACCAGAGAGAGAGAGTAAAGTCTTCCCCCGGGGGCCGTGGTACTCGGCAGAAGCTCAATACTACAACCGTAGGGACGGTGCGGAGGAAGAGAAGCAGCCCGGGAACAACTGAAGGTGCTCGCAAATTGAAGTATTTCTCAGGAACCTCAGACAAATCACCCGGGTCCTCCTGAAACACAGAAACAGAGGAAACGGGAGAAACAGCAGACACTAAACACATGACATGACAGACCCCAAGTAGGGATGAAACCCTTAAACCAATTAATCTGAGGGTTATGTTCAACAAGCCAAGGATGGCCCAAACCAATGGGAGCAATAGGGGAGTGAAGAATTAAAAATTAAATAATCTTTCGGTGATTGTCGGAATACGGAAAAGGTAATACTGCTTGGTGAGATCAGTTATCTGGGCAGCCAGTGAATCGATGGCATGACGGGCAGCAGAAAGTTCCTCATCGTGCCTGCCCAGCATGGCACCCTGGAGCTCCATGGCAGCCTGAAAAGGATTCTCCTCTGCTGGGTCCATATGGATGTGGTCGGATTATTCTGTCATGGGGCACAAAGAGAGGAAAGAGGACCCAAGGCAAAAATAGCAGGTAAAGTCTATCTTTAACAAAAACTTATGCAGAGCCGCTCAGGCTGTATAACTTAGGAAAGGTCACAAACTTTAAGACAAAATAAGCAAGACCGCTATGGCCGAACAACAAAGGGGTATTTCTGGTTAACAAAGACTTGGCCGGGTCTGTGACGATCTTGTGCTGCGGCTGTGAAGGGCTCAATAAAGTGCAGCCTTGAAACCTCCCGCAACTCTCCTTGGCAGGTAAACTGGACAGAGAACAGATCAGGTAACAAACAGCAAGCAATAATTTTCACACAGCAGGACAGGACACGACAGGACTAGAGCAAAGCTCCATAAATAACTGTACATAGAATAGACACAGTGTGACGGTAAAACTAAAATCCAACAGCGGAGGGGGAAAAGAGAGAACTAGATATAGGAAGGCAAATCACAGTGGATAGCGAGCAGGTGAGGGAATGAGAGAATGAGGAACAGCTGAAGGCAGCGCTAATGGTTAAACAAGCGAGTAGATGAGATAGGAAAAAAGGAAGGAAAAATCCATGATCATGACAGAAATTTAAAAAGAAAAGTATCTCAACTTACCTGGCAGTATTATAAAAAGACAAAACAAAGATCACGCGTCGTCAAGTGTAGCAGTTTGAATTTCATGCGACTTCCGGGTCCTCTTGTAAGCTGTGGCATTATGGAAATGGTAGTCCTTTTCATAAAGCGGATTAAACGCCGTTTCATATTTTGTCCTCCTAGTGATATCAGGAACATTATTAAACAACCAACAGAGGGCCATGTGGGAACATTCTATTAATGTTCCAAATGTCCTCTTTGTAACGTTGCCATGTGACCACAGAATAACCAATATGGGATGTCCCCCTAAAGTCATATCAGGAACATTATTATATGACCAACAGAGGACCATGTAGGACGGTTCTGTAAATGTTCCAAATGTGACCACAGGATAACCAATAGGCCTGGGGCGTTAACCGGATTATCGCCATACCGCGGTCACATGACCCATGCCGCGGCTCTAAGCTCCTCACCGTCATAACCGCAAAAAAAATCTTGAAACATTGGCCTGCACTTGTGTGTATATGTGGGGATGTTATACACGCAGCTTGTTTACAACCGCAACTTGTTAACTGAATATTAAAAGGTTATGATTTTAGTATTAAATTGTCATTGAGTAGAAATACAGGTGACGTTGTCTGTCACTCGTTTAAAGTAATATAAACATTTTATCTAATTTGAACGTGCAAACAGCCGCAACAGATCAACAACAGAATCAGGTTTCATACATCAAATTTTCACGCAACATAAAGAGCACGCGATCAGTTCGAGGATTAATATCCAAAGAGATTAGTCTCTTTTTCATCTAGCCTACAACAGTGGCCCTTTCTAAAGCAGGACACATTTCAAAAAGTTTTGCTTTTGCGTCTTCTTTCTCTGTTTGTGGAAAAAGAAAGATGTTTATGGTAAGGGTCGAAGAAAGAAGTGGTCTGTCCGAGCACGCGAGACAGAGGCGGACTGCCCAGGCGCGCGCGCGACAGACGCGGACTGCCCGGGTGCGCGCGAGACAGACGGACCGCGTCATCTTGCACACACACACGCGTCTCCATGCAGCTTCCCAGCTATACTCAAGCACGGACACATATGCAGTACAAGTGATTTCTCATACGAATGGTTATTTTACCAGACCGTCAGGGCAGCAATAATTTGCGTCATTTACAGGCTATTCACAAATTAAGGATAGAAAAGTGGCGAAATGTCTGTCGGCACGTGTGGACACGCACAATGCGTTAACATTTTTTAACTGATAATATTAATTGTTCAAGTTGTTGAATGTTGAAATTAAAGAAATGTGGAAGGAAATAATATTCACTTTACATGTTCCTTAAGAAATTTGCACGTGTTTTGTATTGAAGATAAATAAATCATGCATGTTATTTAACTCGTTGTCTTGCCAATAAACCGCAAAACCGCGGGAATTTGTTGATTACCGACCGCGGTTAAAAAAAAACACAAACCGGCCCAGCCCTAATAACCAATAAGGAACGTCCCGCTACAGTCATATCAGGAACGTTATGATATGACCAAAATGTTACCATGTGGGAATGTTCTGTTAATGTCTCAGGTGTCCTCTCACTCTAAAAATGGCTGGGTTATTTTTTAACCCAAAATGCTGGGTTGAGTAGTAAACACTTTTTGGATAGTTTCAGTTTTCTGGTTGTTGGGTTAAAACTGCTGGGTTATTATGCTGGGTTGTTTGAAGAGGCTCATCTATTATGTAAAGCTGCTTTGATACAATTACCAAATTGTGAAAAGCACTATATAAATAAAATTGAATTGAATTGAAATGTGCTTCGCGCCCTTGATGTTGAATGTGCTCAGCAACGGTCGCCGTGAAAGAGTCACTGAAAGCAGTTGTTTCAAGGTAAGTTTATATGTTTTTGTAAAAAATTTCATGAATATAAACAAGATTATAACATTTTGCGAGACAGCAACTTGTTAATTTATACAGACTAAGATGAAAGGTGTAATTTAGAGGAATGAAGACTGTTATCTCAGATCGCCATTTACACAAATTGACTTGAATAATCGTTCTAAGATGTTTAATATGGCATATTAATAAAATTATTAAAAATTGATGATACAAAATCCCCATCACACGGTTGATTTATTAACTCATGACAATTTCTGTAAGCCTTTAACAAAGCAAGTCAAAACCGGAACCGAGTCGACGTCCGCAGCTTAGCCATAGCGACACTATTAACTTAAATTTAGTGACAAACGAGTTGCTTTCTGGTCATTTGATATGGAAAGACAGACTGCGAGCACAAGTTAACCTTACCGGCGGCAAAGGATCACGGAGCCGGCGTCTACACTGTCAGAGGCAGGGACAAGCAGCACTCAATTCACCGTTGATACGGCAGGTAACTCGCCGATAAATGAAAACGAAACAGCGTTTCCAAGAACCGGTGTCTTATGTGTATATTGCTTCGTCCTCTCTTTTAAAATGAAACAATAATTTAAGTGTTTGGACATGAACTTGAAAACATAAACGTATTTGTCACCAAGACGGAGGCTGCGTGAAAGTGACTATCGGTTAACAAACATTCATATGTGTTATATGAATTTAGATGTGTTATTGAGTCGTATTGAGTTACTATTTTATATTCATTTCATAATATTTTTGGGTTGTCTCCTGTGATTTCAAATTTATATTGACCAACCCTCTGATCTGTGGCTGACTACTGTATCAGAGATGTTTTTAGCAGAGATCAGATGTGATGTTGTTTTCCAATTCTTTTTTTCTAGAGTGTGTAGAGTTTTTACGTCCATCCATTGATGAGGCTAGCAAGGCCTTCATACAGCTTCATCCAGTAAGTATATCATTTAATAATTCCTATTTAAAATGTATTGGGAATGTCTTAATTATCTACTGCATTTTAGTTCTGCAGCACTTTATTCTTTATAGTCAGATCATCCTATTTGTCAGTCTGTGTGGTTTGCAGCCTTTGTTGTTGGCACAACAGTTAAAGGAGTGTAACACCAATGTCTTATGCAAACCGACAACAGGCCATTGCATTTTTGGAAAAAAAAAAATCTCACACGTGGTGGTAATGCGGCCAGGGATGCAAAAGGAAGCATTATAATTTTTATCCAATGGATAATTCACTTGGCCCACATGGTTTTCTGAATACTCAAATCTGATCATTCAGTTCAGACCACTAAAAGTTTTTTCCTGTTTTGTAGATTGCAACAAATGTGGTGGAATTTCTTCCCTGGACAGAATCCTCGAAACCCTTTCCTTTGGTCCTGGCCATAGGAAGCATGTAGCAGATCTCTCAATCTTTTTTCTCAACCAGTCTCTCTGATGGAGCCAATACGGAAGTGACTTAAACTGCAATTCGGCCAAGATGGCGACGGCACGCACCGCCTACTTTAAGCTTCAAAAATTATCTTAACAAACCAATGGGTGACGTCACTGACACTACTTCCATATTTTTTTACAGTCGGTTTAAAGGCATTTTACCTGCTTGAAAATTAAACCCCAGGCAATGTGTATTTTCCAAATGGATGAATCCTCTGCTGTTAGGTTCCTTTGTACATCTTTGTTCGCGAGAGTAACTTTTATAAATTAAGTATTTTTAATCAAATGCATTCCATACTGTGAAACTTAAAACATTTGTTCTGTTAAAAACTTTACACATCTATGAATAATTTTACTTTTAATTTAACAATTACATTGTTTCTTTTCTTACACTGCTGTAGTTTTGTTTATGTACATTTCAGTTTTTCATTTATATACTGTAATATTACAAATTCTGTCTTAAATTCAAACAAATTGATTCAACCTGTTACATTGTTACTTCAATGTGCATGATTTCTGATATTTAATAAATATATTTATACTTGATGTCAGTAAGCAGTCCTTTAAATGATTTTGCAACTGCCAACTGTAAAAATGTAAGAGTTTGTAGTTATTTTGCAGTCAAATAAACATTTATTTGGTGTTCACAATGGTCTTGATTTACAATAAAGCACATGATAAAATAACCCAGCAAGAATAACCCAAACCCAGAATATTAATCCCATAAATAGTTAAAATGACTACACGTTGGGTTTTTTCAACAACCAAACCTGCTGGGTTAAAATGTGTTACCCAACGGGCTGGGTTACTTTAACCCAACATGTGTTCTGTCCAATATTTACCCAGCGCTGGGTTGCCAGTTGGGTTGTTTTTAACCCAAACATTTTTAGAGAGCTCTTTAACGTTCTTATGTGACCACAGGATAACCAATATGGAACGTCATCCTACAGTCATAAGGAACGTTTTTATCTGACCAAAATAGTACGGGAAGGTTCTGTTAATGTCTCAGGCTTCCCCCTAAAGTCACATAAGGAACCTTGAACTGAAAGATTTTTATAACCAACAAAGGACATTTTAGGAATGTAATAATGTTATCTAAAGGTTCAGATTTTTTATCCCCTTTTAGGGAACGTTGCGAAAGGTCATGAGAACGTAATCTTCTACGTGGGCAGGTTTTATTGTCTTATGTAGATGTTTTGTAGTTTCGGCTGATGTTGATAATGAGTGGAATAAGCACTGGAGCATAAATAAATAGAATATTATAATATATATTATAAAAACAATACATATACATCGGAAATATAATCCTTTTAAGAACAATTCATTTCCACATGATTTACCTCAAGAACAGAAATTGCATGCAGAGAATGCCCAAAAATTATCATAGAGGTGAGAATCCTACAACACAAATACTGGAGGGTAACGTACATCTGCTTGCAAATTAAATCCTTAATAAATCCATATTTGATGTAATATCACATGATCATGTGGTTTTCTTCATCTGTGTATTTTTCGTGACAACACTGAATTGCTCCCTCTGTGCCAGTGGCATTTCTAGTAAATGTGGTTATGAGCACCTGGGTAGATTACATTTGATTAATAGAGACAGATAAACATATGCATGCATGAGGACTCCTCATAATGACTTTTATAAACGGTACAAACTGTGTATTCTCTGCCCTAGCCCAAATCCAAAACCTAACCCTTACATATAATGTTTGTCATTATTTAGTTTGTAAAAAGATTACAATTTAGTATGTTTTGAAGCCATTTTGTATACAAGGACAAATGAAGTGTCTTTATTCAATCATTTCCATAGTGTGCTGTTTATTTTACTTGCTGTTTTACTCATGCCCTTTCTTAAACAATACACTCCTTTGATTCTGTACCTGATATGTTATGCAATGTTATGAGAACAATATGGGTTCAGTTGTGGATGCATTTATATTGAGAAGTTCCCACTCTTCCAGGGTCTGGTAAGAGACAATGATGATGTTGATTATTGACATCAGGAAATACTAGCTCCTTATCTGTGGAAAAATAAAAACAAATAATGTAACAAATAGAATTTGATTAAATTAAAGTTAATTCATGTGTTTGTTTTTGATTTTACCTGAATACTTTGAAGATCTAATTGTAAGAGTGCAGGTTTGTGTGTCAAATGGAAACATGTACAGTACATGTCCATCTTACAAAAATGTCCTCTGAAAATACATGGCCAGTAGAATTTATCTGCACATATGGAGACTCTTTTGATCCAAATTCTTCCAAAGTCTTGATGCTAAATTAACAAAACAAAACAAATAAAAATACTAATGACTGGAGACAACAATTATTTAAGAGAAACTAATGAATTTAAATGAAGTATATATTTTTCTGAAGCTGGCTTGTGTACCTCTTCTCCTTACATATTTATTTATACTTACTTACATAAGCCCAGAGCAGCACAACACAATAAAATTTAAAAAGGTAACCAAAATTCACAAGACATTGTGTGTTCACAGAGATAGAATATTTTTTGGTTCCACAAAGAACCATTTAGTTAAAGGTTGTTTAAAGGGGACATATTATGAAAATCTGACTTTTTCCATGTTTAAGTGCTATAATTGTGTCCCCAGTGCTTCTATCAACCTAGAAAATGTTAAAAAGATCAACCCAATAACTTAGTTTTGGTAAACCATTTTCTGCAAGCATGTGAAAAAATAGGTCATTGTAATTTGGCCCTTATTGTGATGTCAGAATAAGGTAATACCGCCCCCTTTATCTGCACTATCCAATCACAGCACAACCATTTAGTATGGAGAGAAAGAGAGAGATAAAATATTTGACAGCACAATAGAGTTTCAATTGCAACAAACCACCATCATTGTGATCAGTGGTTGCACTTCATCCGCTCATTTGCATTTTAAATGACACACCTAAAACGGCACACTTTTGCTCAGACCTATTTTAGACTTAGTTTACATCTTAAAAAAAATCTCATAATATGTCCCCTTTAAAGAACCTGTTCTTTTATACATTTTATGGTTCCCTGAAATAATCTGTCTGTTTCACAACAATGTTTTTTGTAGAAAAGGGTTCTTCAGACTGAAATATAGAAAATGGTTATTTTTAAGAACCTCTGACTTAACGGTTCTTCCCCTGCAAGTAAGCCTACGATGGGCCTGTATGGGCATAGCCCAAGGGCCCCACGCAGGTTTGCTCACTGGCGAAACGTTGGCCCCTTAGCGCTGGCCCTGCATGCGCAGCCCTCACTTAGCCCCAGGAAGCCCTCATATAGAGAAATCCCCAGAGTTAAATAAACGCTGCTGGATGTATATATTGTCCAATCTTACAGAGTGTTAAAAAGTAACAATGAAGCAGAATTAAAAGCTCTGTTATCCTCTCTCTCACCATCTCTGTCTGAAATCTAAAATTGCATTTTACATCTTACATGTAGAGTAATTTCTTTTTACTTTAGGTTTAGATTTTGTTTTATTTGAAGTTACCATTATTGTGATCAGTATTTGATTTAGTTGAACTTGCCTCTTGGCTCTTACCTTGTTCATTCTTTTGATTGCGATAACTTTGTGTGTTTAAGACGTGTTTGTTATGGCAGAATGCGATCCTTTGGTGGTGGTCAGTACTGTAAATAAAGTTTAAACATCATCATAAAAAATAAACATATGTATTAATTTATTGTTTACACATTTATCAGAAGCATCTTTCTCTAACAATGTGATACTGTAGTAAAAGACCAAGCTCTCTCATAGCAGTTTGTCTTTTAGAAGAATTTTAAAACACTGACACTCAAAATTAACCACTCTACAATGTAGACACACACATATCAAGAATCAGAGTATGAATCACAATGATGGTGACAATGAAATGAAAAATGCATGCTGGGTATCAACAAATTACAAATCTCATCCAGGACTCCCAGAATGCACCGCGGCATGAATAAATAATGACCTTTTTTACCATTTTCTTTGTCACCCTTGTTGAGATTCATACTCTGATTCCTGATGTCTTTGCATCTACGTTGTGAAGTGGTTAATATTTATGTGCACACTATCAAGTCCTTCAGAATGATAAACTGCTATGAGAGTTTTGGACCTTACACTGCAGTATTTCATTATCAACAGAAAAGGACGCTTCTGATGAGGGCAGAAACTAGATTAATAAATCTGTTTGTTAAATGATTACGTTTGACGTTATATATCAACCACCAATTTTCAATTAGACAGTTGCCTTTTCTTTGCTATAACGTGTGGTTTAAACACACTTAGATATAGCAGCTAGAAACCACTAACAAGCTACCACTCAAGGATCAAAGTCCAACTAAAACAACAACTGATCACAATAATGGTGACTTTAAATTAAACAGCCAATATCTAAACCTAACCCTGCAAGCAAGCCTACGATGGCCCTTTATGGGCCCACTTAGGGCTAGTCTAAGGGCCCCGCGCAGGTTTGCTCATTGGCAAAACTTTGGCCCTTTAGCGCTGGCCCCGCGCGGGCAGCCCCCACCTAGCCCCCAGGAAGCCCCCACACAGAAAAATCCCCAGAGTTAAATGAACACTGCTGGATGTACAGTTGTGTTCAAAATTATTCAACCCCCCAATGCTGTTAAGGGTTTTAGGGAATTTAGTGTACATTTGTAATTGTATTCAGAATGAAATCCTACAATGACTTCTTAAAGAACCATATGCAACTAAAATGACATCAATTGGTTTTGTAATATAGTAGTAAATGTATCTTTTGTGAATTCTTCATTGACACAATTATTCAACCCCTTAAAGGACTACCACTCTGAAGAACAGAGGTTCATTGAAGTGTTTTCAATCAGGTATTGAAAACACCTTTGGATGTCAGGGAACAGCAATAAAGCCTAATAAGCGCCAATTAGGCAGCTTTAAAATGACTGTGATACTCAACTCCTTCTAAACATTTACTGGTGTGGTTACAAACATGGTGAAGTCAAAAGAATGGTCCAGGAAGACAAGAGAATAGGTGATTAATCTTCACAGGAAGGGCAATGGCTATAAGAAGATTGCAAAGATGTTAAACATACCAAGAGACACCATAGGAAGCATCCTTCGCAAATTCAAGGCAAAGGGCACTGTTGAAACGCTTCCTGGTCGTGGCAGAAAAAAGATGCTAACTGCGACTGCTGTGCGCTATCTGAAGCGTAGAGTGGAAAAAAGTCCCCGTGTGACTGCTGAGGAACTGAGAAAAGATTTGTCAGATGTGGGTACTGAAGTTTCTGCTCAGACAACACGGCGTACCCTGCGTACTGAAGGCCTCCATGCCAGAACTCCCAGGCGCACCCCCTTGCTGTCTCCAAAGAATAAGAAGAGTCGACTGCAGTATGCCAAAAGTCATGTGGACAAACCACAGAAGTTTTGGGATAGTGTTCTGTGGAAAATTAGAACTGTTTGGGCCCATGGATCAACGCTATGTTTGGAGGAGGAAAAATAAGGCCTATGAAGAAAAGAACACCTTGCCTACTGTGAAGCATGGTGGGGGGTCAATCATGCTTTGGGGCTGTTTTGCTTCTGCAGGTACAGGGAAACTTCAGCGTGTGCAAGGTACCATGAATTCTCTTCAGTACCAGGAGATATTGGATGACAATGTGTTGCAGTCCGTCACAATTCTGAGGCTTGGGAGACGTTGGACCTTTCAACAGGACAAGGATCCCAAGCATACCTCCAAATCCACTAGAGCATGGTTGCAGAAAAAAGGCTGGTACATTTTGAAGTGGCCATCGCAGTCACCAGACTTAAATCCGATTGAGAACCTCTGGTGGGACTTAAAGAAAGCAGTTGCAGTGCGCAAGCCTAAGAATGTGACTGAACTGGAGGCTTTTGCCCATGATGAATGGGCGAAGATACCCGTAGATCGCTGCAAGACACTTGTGTCAAGCTATGCTTCACGTTTAAAAGCTGTTTTAACTGTAAAAGGATGTTGTACTAAGTACTAAGATTGAATGTCACTTGGGGGTTGAATAAAACTGATAATGATGTGAGCACAGAAAAGACATTTGTGGTTATTTCATTATAAATGTTATGTTATATTTGTCTGACCTACACATGCCTCTTTGATGTAATTGTAAGCAGGATGACTGAATGATCAAAATCAATGTCAAACCGGCCAAAACAATCAATTTCAGTTGGGGTTGAATAATTTTGAACACAACTGTATATAGTGTCCCAATCTTACAGAGTGTTAAAAAATAACACTGAAGCAGAATTAAAAGCTCTGTTATCCCTTTTCTCAACATCTCTGTCTGAAACCTAAAATTGCATTTTACATCTTACTTCTACAGTCATTTTCTTAACTTAGGTTTAGATGTTGGCTGTTTCATTTAAAGTCACCATTATTGTGATCTGTGATTGTTTTAGTTGGACTTTGACCCTTGAGTGTTAGCTTGTTAGTGTTTTCTAGCTGCTATATCTAAGTTTGTTTAAAGCACATATTATAGCAAAGAAAAGGCAACTCTCTAATTGAGTATTGATGGTGGAAACATAATGTCAAACATAATTATTTAATGAACAGATTTACTAATATAGTCCCCCCTCATCAGAAGCATCCTTTTCTGTTAATAATGAAATACTACAGTGTAAGGTCCAGAACTCTCATAGCAGTTTATCATTCTGAAGGATTTTGATATTGTGCACATAAACTTTAACCACTGCACAACGTAGATGCACAGACATCAAGAATCAGAGGATGAATCTCAACAATGGTGACAAAGAAAATGGTAAAAAAGGTCATTATTTATTCATGCCGCGGTGCATTCTGGGAGTCCTGGATGAGATTTGTAATTTGTTGATACCCAGCATGCATTGCAGCATGAAGCTTTTCATTTTATTGTCACGATAGACCTTTCTCACAACTTCCGTATTTATGACTGGAAATACGCAATCGTCACGGAAATCTACTTCCTCCGCAGTCAAGGCAATGTAAAAAGCCGTATCTGTTCCATTAATTCCCTGTTTGATGGTGAAGTTTGACAGAAATGGATTCAGGCTATTCGGCAAGATTAAGGACCTAACTTCACCATAAGAAAGGGGAGCACTTATGTATGCAGCAGACAGTTCACTAAAGACGACTACATTTCAGGGCTCACTGGTTGCCGCTTGCAACCAAATGCTGTCTCTACCCATTTTTCTTGGAACGAGTTCACCCCGACACACAAACATAGGATCACAGACATTACTAGATAAAAAGGTTAATTGATAATGATAGCATCCGGCTAACGTTATTGTTGCTACACACAAGACGTTCACTTGGACAACCATAGGCAGTAAATGAAGGTAATTGGTACCATAATGCTTCATTTAAAGCAGACTATAATGTTTTAGTAAGGTAGTCTATATCATCTACTATACATACATTATGTGTAAGTGGACACGCTAATAATGTGTCGTTTTAGTTAACAGTTCAGTAACTGTTAGACTCGCTCTTACTTACCTAGAAATCAATGGACAAATTCTTCATGGGAAAAGTTTTCCTCCATTAGTCGTGTCACATCAGCAAATGTAATATTTGGCAAATCCATTAACGAAGTTGTGTAGACTCTTTGATCCATTTCAAACTTGCCCGGGTTTATGTTTTTCTAGTGTGTTGACGCTTGACAGGAACTCCGCTTTCACGACGATTACGTATTTCCGGTTACTGTGAGAAAGGTCTATTGTTGTGATTCATACTCTGATTCTTGACATTTGTGTGTCTACATTGTAGAGCAGTTAATTTTGAGTGTCAGTGTTTTAAAATTCTTCTGAAAGACAAACTGCTATAAGAGAACTGGATCTCATACTATAGTATCACATTGTTAGTGAAAGATGCTTCTGATAAATGTGCAAACATAAAGTAATACATACGTTTTTATATGATGATGTTTAAACTTTATTTACTGAACTGATCAAAGGATCACCTACGGTGGCCGTCAGGGGTCACTGCCTTGCAATGAAAGAAAACACATGCAAATAGAAAAACACCAGCAAATCAAGAAAACATCTTCATCAGTTTGACAACACATACGCTGCAGATATTGCAACACATCCAAATACAGAAACGCGTTCCAAATCTCACAACACAAACAATAACAGAAACGCGTTCCAAATCTCACAACACGAACAATAACAGAAACGCGTTCCAAATCTCACAACACAACGGAAGTGTTTCAGGGGGGTCAAAAAAAGTGATGCACCGGTCTGAGAAGCGTTTTCGGTTTTCATTCAATTTCATCCGTGGAGCTTTTGTGAGTTTACATCGATCAAATGTACGTTTTTCTTGTTCATTTTAATATCCTAATTAATATCCTTATTTTTTTAGCCTTTCCATTATTATTAGCCTAAAGACTCAAATAACTTGACGAAATACATAATAAACTGTGAAACGTTGTGTTAGCTGGCTAGCAGTCACTAGATGTTAGTGTTCTAGGAGAACAATAAATACCACATTCTTCATTAAAACAAGTAAAAATAACGTGTGTGTGTGTGTGTGTGTGTGTGTGTGTGTGTGTGTGTGTGTGTGTGTACACGCGTGTTTCTATGGGAGGTTTTTGTGCTAATAATAGCTTATTGAACGTCTAACCAAACGTTGTGTGTGTGTTTTATTTTCAGGCAGCAAACATACTGTTTATAACTATACAATAGTGTTAATTCAAGTTGTTTTTCATATTTTATTTACACATTTATCAGTTTTATATAATCTCTTTTATTATGTCTCAAACTTGTTTAATTTATATTGTGTGCTATGTGATTTTACGAATAGTTAACATAATTATTTTGTATTTTGTCTTTTTATTCTTCTAGGAAAGCTAAAGGACCTGCTAGTACATTGAGAGCGTTCTGACCAGATGCATAGTGTGATATGGTAGCATGATAGAAATTTTAAGTTAAAGTTAAACATCAGGGCCATAATTTGTATTTTTCATTAGGAACAGCTTATGTTTTGTAGCTCAACTTCTGACAGTTTTGGATGCTGGTAGGTGATAATCTAGTCATACAGATTTACAATGTTAATGTTAATCTGCATGGTGATTATTTGTAATTATTTCACTTGATTTTTTGTAGACCACTGCATTGTATTTCATGTCATATCAGCGGCATATGAAGATGCATAAATTGGATTGACATTAAACATCTTGTTCACACTGCAAAATCCTGGGAGTTAAATTAACACTGCTCAGTGTTTATATAGGTCCACCCTCCAGAGTGCCAAAAAAGCAACACCGGAGAGAGTCAAAAGCCACAATCCGCGACTCCACCCTCTCCACCACCATCTCCGCCCGAAACCTAAAATTGCATTTCACATCCTACTTTTACATCCTACTTGGGTTATCTTCTCAACCTAGGTCCAGATGTTGGCTGTTTCATTTAAAGTCACCATTTTTGTGATCAGTGGTTGTTTTAGTAGGACTTGACTCTTGACTATTAGCTTGTTAGTTTTTTCTAACTGCTATATCTTAGTGTGTTTAAAACACATTATTATAGCAAAGAAAAGGTTATTGTGTGATTGAATATTGATGATTAAAACAAAATGTCAAACATAATCATTTAATGAACAGATTTATTAATATAGTTTTCCCCCTCATCAGAAGCATAATTTTCTATCAATAATAAATCACTACAATTCAAGGTCCAGAACTCTCATAGCAGTTTGGCATTCTAAAAGACTTTGATAGTGTGCACAAAAACATTAACTGCTGAACAATTTAGATACAAAGACATCAAGAATCGGAGTATGAATCTCAACAATGGTGACAAAGAATATGGTAAAAAAGTTCTTTATTTATTCATGCCGCAGTGCATTCTGGGAGTTCTGGATGAGGTTTGTAATTTGTTAATACCCAGCATGCATTGCAGCATGAAGCTTTTCATTTTACTGTCACCATCATTGTGATTTATACTCTGATTCTTGATGTTTAAGTGTCTACGTTATATTGCAGTTAATCTGTAAGTGTCAGTGCTTAAAACTGGTTCAGAATGAAAAACTGCTATGAGATGGTTGGATCTCATACTACAGTATCATATTATTGATAGAAATAAACACTTCTAGTAAGAAGTCACTAAATTAATTATTTTTAAGAGTGTTATTTGAAAGTATATCCTAGCAACCATTATAATCATAGAAATGCACAAGTGTATCCACTTTGGCCACAAAAAAAACATGTTTCAAACACATGCAATTATAACAGCCAAAAAAAGCTAAAAAGCTAAGACTAAGACTCAAGAGTCCAATTAAAACAACCACTAATCACAATAATGGTGACTTTAAATGAAACAGCCAACATCTAATCCTAAGTTAAGAAAATAACTCTACAAGTAAGATCTAAAATGCAATTTCAGTTTTCAAACAGAGATGGTGATAGAGAGGATAAAGTCACAGATTGAAGCTTTTAACTCTCTCCGGTGTTACTTTTTTAACACTCTGGGGAGTGGACCTATATAAACACTGAGCAGTGTTAATTTAACTCCCGGGATTTTGCAGTGCAAAGATTCCTCTCCTGATTTTCTTACTGGAATCTGCTCCATATTTAGCCATCTCAACCAGCTAAACCTTAAATGTAGTGAAGTTAACTACAACCAGAACATCAATCTTATCACTTTGACATGTTCTGTATGACTTTTATTTGAATGAATAATACAGTTACTATAACATCTTACAATGTTGATACCTCTTTTTAGTTCCTGCTTAGAACTTCTCGTAAAGGACAATGCTGTTAATAAACTTGCAGTAAAGCTGATTGATTGCCTATTTGTTTACTACAAATACCATGGCTATGCAAATACAGTAACAAAACTGTTTCTTTTCTATCATCCTTGGTAGGTTGTTATTTTCTATTTTTATCAAATTACTTACATTTTAAGATTATAAATCTTGCTGTTTCATTTTCTTCCCTAAAATGAAAGTGTGTTTTTAAAGGAATTAAAGAAATTATTTTAAATAATCTCTCTTGAATATGCAAATGAAAAATGCATTTGAAGTTTAAAGCCTTTATTTTCATATGTATAGATACCTATACAATGACATTCTTCCTTTTTATTGCCACATTACATTAAACTGTGGTTGTCATTAAAATAATAAACTAGAAAGAAACCTGTTATACAATATAATGTTGTCTGTGCAGTGTAAGTGTGACATGCTTGCCAAGTATGCAGCGCATACTCAAAATGTGACCTCTGCATTTAACCCATCCCAGTAAGTGGTGAACACACACGGAGCAGTGGGCAGCTATTCCTTCAGTGCCCGGGAAGCAATTGGGTTTAAGGTGCCTTGTTCAAGGACATTACAGTCGCAACCTGCCGGCAGAGACGGAAACTGGAACTGGCAACTTTCGGTCCAACCCTCTAACCACTAGGCTATGACTATGTGTATCAAAACCTGCAGTATTGAACTAATGTTTGTGTAGAGATTAAAATAATGACAGTGATATTGGGGTCAATTAATGTTTTTGACATATTGAACACTGATGGCTGCTGGATAAAACTGTTCCTCAATCTTTACGTCCTGTAGTTTACACTTCTGTATGTATTGCCTGAGGATGTAGGTGGAAACAGTTTGGTATAAGTAGGCATTTTAACAATGGAACCGGCTCCTTTCTGTACTGGTAGACCTGCAAGAAGGCAGTGGTGTTCCTCTCAGTAGTCTTTATCCCTCTTTACAGGCTCTTGCAGTTCATTTCTATCATGCTACCATATCACACTATGCATCTGCTCAGGATGCTCTCAATGTAATAACAGGTCCTTTAGCTTTCCTAGAAGAATAAAAAGACAAAATACAGAATAATTATGTTAACTATTCATAAAAATCACATAGCACACAATATAAATTAAACAAGTTTGAGACATAATAAAAGAGTTTATAAAAGAGATTATATAAAACTGATAAATGTGTAAATAAAATATAAAAAACAACTTGAACTAACACTATTGTATATAGTTATAAACAGTATGTTTGCTGCCTGAAAATAAAACACACACACACACACACACACACACACACACATGTAACGGGAGGAGAACACTGACCGTTTGACATCTTGTGAGGGTGGGTTAATGTTTATCAGGTGTGCATGTGTGTCTCCAAGCTTTTGTTCGCAGGTGTGTTCAATGTTGCTGATGAGCCAGGGGTGTAACATGATTGGAAGATTCACAGAATATAAGCGCCAGCATGTAGCCGTTTGGGAAGGTTTTTTTTCCTTGGACGGAGAGGGGAACTGCAACGAGATAAGCTTCACCGCCGTGTGCCGATCGATACATGCAGTGACGACGATCGCGATTGACTCCGGGCAGCGAGAGGTTCACGAGAGACAAACAACGCGCGCTACTTATTCGTGTAGAGGGAAGTGTGAACTCTCCCCGGTTACGAAAGAGTGGACATTGATGTGTAATGATTTGGGACTGATTGCTCTTCCTCTGTTTCACAGATCTGTTCTACAGTTCCGTTTTTTCTCGCTGGCCATCGTGTCCGGGAAATCGGTGGAGCCGAGAGTTCCTTGTGTATCGCTGTCATTGCCTCATCTGTAGCGCTTCCTTCCCGCACTACGAGTGCGAAGTGGGCGGGGCCGTGAGTGACGAAACTGTTGACTGTGTTTGATAAAACCCTGCTTTTTAGACATTATGATTGTGACTTTGTTGCTTATGTAAAGTCTTCCTGATTTTGTGGGATATTGGCTGCTCGCCTGTGTTTGATGTATAATTGTGAATTGTGTTTAGAGCTTCTATACTGATCAAACCAAATTAGTCATATTATTTCTAAATGTGTGGGGTTAATTTTGCAGTATTTACACTGATTTAAAATTTGTTATTTGCCCTTGCTGTGTAAATCTCACGTGTGACTGTTTGCCGTGTTATGACTTTATTGGTGTGATTTGTTGAGATAGCCCTTTTCATTCACCGTCTAACCAGGGGGCGCCAGATTGTGATTATTCCCTAACCCTTGAATTTGAATAACCATATATAATTCTTTCCCTTTTAAATTGTGTTTTATGCTGTTTGTTTGTTCTAAAATTGTGTATTAATAAATTTTGTACTTTTATATGACTTTTGGTGTAAGCCTGTTACTTGTGTATAACAAGGGTGAGGATCCCTGCATGTAGTTGAATTAAGTTCTCTACACTATTTTGACGTAGTCGGCAGGATCCTTGACATACACAAGTAATATGAGTCACGGCGAGCAGCCTCAGGTAAATGCATTTATGCCATGGTGTATGGGGGGGCCATGGGTCCCAAAATTTGGTGAAGGGGGGCCCTCTAAATTTCAAGAATGGAGAAACCAAATTGAGGCTTTTATTCGGGCTCAGGGGCTGAATGAGGTGCAGCGGGTTGATTTTGTACTGAGTGCATTGGAGGGGAATGCTAAAAAGGAAATTATACTATTGGCTGAAGGAGAACGAAATACTGATGTAAAAATTCTAGATGCCTTAGCTTCATTGTATGGTGGTCAACAGTCTGTGGCTCAACTACGTATCCAGTTCTTTAATTGTAAACAGCAACCAGGGGAGGGGGTAGGACCATTTACCCTCTGTCTACGTGAACTGCATCAGAGGTGGCGGGCTAGGGAACCCCTGACTGCTGGAACAGATGATGAATTGCTGCGAACTCAATGCATCATGGGTCTAAGGCATGGACTGATAAAGCAGGAATTGTCAAGACAGATCCGCTGGGCCCCAACATCCACATTTGCTGATACTTGTAGCGAAGCAAAAGCGCTAGAACAGGAACTGGCCCCAGAGGAAGAGGTTCAGGTTTGTCCAACCTTTTCGACCCCTCCATCAAGGCCAGCAGCGACACCAACTGGAGTGGAGGACGAAAGGATGAGTGCTTCTGACTGGCAACAAATGAAGGATTCATTGCGAACTGAATTACAACAGGAATTAAAGGAACAGGGGCGAAGGATCCCATGCATAATAGATACTGGCTCTCAGGTTACACTCTTTAGCCATGCCCTGTTCCAGCGTCATTTTAGCAATGAATGTATACAAGATCCCAGTCAAATATCTTGGTTGGCGTTGAGAGCCGCCAATAGACTTCAGATCCCTTATGTGGGTTATGCCGTGCTGAATTTTAACATTGGAGGCGTGGAAGTGCATGAGAAGGGGGTGGTCATCGTACGAGACGACTGCATAAACACAGAATATGGACTTTTAGGTATGAATGTTGTGGCAGACTGTTGGGCGGGCATTTTCCAGGGTAGACACCCTGGTATTGCAGCTTTTAAATCTGTGTTCTCCCCTTCTGCAGAGAAAGCATGGGATGCAGCCTTCGCCGCCTGCCAGAGAGTAAACAGCTCTATGCCTGAGGTGGAGCTCCAAGGTGTAGCTAAGCTTTAGAGACAACCACCTGTAGTACTACCCCCAGGAAGCGAGATGATTATCTGGGTTCACGTCCCACAAGCTACTAACCAGCCTAATTGTGCCGTCTTTGAAGGGTTGGATCACCATGGCTGGAGTGGTGTGTTGCTAGATCGCTGAGCTGGGTACAAGATGGGAAGGTTCCCCTACGTGTCTGCAATCCTAACCCATTCCCCCTGGAGCTGCCACAACGGCGCCCCCTTGCTTCAGTGACCCAGATAGATTCAAGGAACATAAAGGGGCGTTCCAGACTGGTGCTACGAAACATCGAACCCCAGTTGGTTGAAATTGATGTTATGCACGTAGAACAGACGCAGACTGGAGATCACCCAGCCTTTGAGTTGTGTGGTGAGGACCTGACCGGGGGCCAGCAAGCCCAACTGGCCGCCCTCCTACGGAAGTGGTCCCAGGTATTTGCAGCCCATGAAGACGACTTTGGGAAGACTGCAGTTGTCACCCACCAGATCCCCACAGGCACAGCTCCACCGATTCGAGAAAGGTACCGACCAGTCCCTCCTAACCTTTACCCCGACTTAAGGGCACTACTACAAGGAATGTTGGAGAGTGGCATTGTAAAAGAGAGTTCAAGTCCGTGGGCTGCCCCAGTTGTTCTGGCGAAGAAAAAGGATGGGTCGTGGAGGTTCTGCGTAGATTATCGCAGGCTTAATGCAGTAACTCATAAAGATTCCTTCCCACTGCCACGTATAGAAGAATCCCTCACAAGCCTCACCAAGGCCCAGTGGTCCTCAACTCTGGATCTGGCAAGCGGGTACTGGCAGGTGGAAGTGTCACCTGCAGACCAAGAAAAGACTGCCTTTACCACGCCCTTTGGTCTATACCAGTTTGAACGCATGCCTTTTGGCCTTTGTAATGCTCCGGCCACGTTTCAGAGGCTAATGCAACGCTGCCTGGGTGCTCAGGTTTATGACTCTCTCCTCATTTACCTGGATGATGTCATTGTGTATTCGCCCAACTTCAACACCCACATACAGCATCTTGAGCAGGTCTTTCGTTGCCTCCAGGAGCATGGCCTAAAGCTGCAACCTCGCAAATGCCATCTGTTCCAGAAAAAGGTGACCTATCTAGGACATGTAGTCAGCGGCCAGGGGGTAGCAACGGACCCAGAGAAAACTGCAGTTGTTCGTAACTGGGCTATACCAACAACAGTGAAGCAGGCGCATTCATTCTTGGGGTTCGCAGGATATTATCGGAGGTTTATCCCTGCTTTCTCAAAAGTAGCCGCCCCCCTTAACCAGCTCCTGCAAGGAAGTGCCCAACGCCCCTCCTTGGCCATCCAATGGACCCCTGAGTGCCAGGTCGCTTTTGAGTCCCTAAAACGAGCCCTCCTCAGTGCCCCAATACTGGCCTATGCTGATTTTCAACTTCCATTTCGACTATATACAGACGCAAGTCTGAATGGCCTTGGAGCTGTCCTTGCTCAAGTCCAAGAGGGCAGGGAGAGGGTTATAGCCTATGCCAGCCGTAGCCTCCATCCCTCAGAGCGCAGTGACCAAAACTATAGCTCCTTGAAGTTAGAGTTGTTGGCCTTGAAGTGGGCCATCACAGAGAAATTCAAGGACTACCTGTGGGGAGCTCAGGTTACGGTATACACCGATAACAACCCTTTAGTCCATCTGGAGACTGCAAAACTGGGGGCGACGGAACAGAGGTGGGTGGCCCAGCTAGCAAATTATTCCTACGAAATCCGCTATCGACCAGGAACTGCTAATAGGAATGCAGATGTGCTTTCTCGAATACCAGGGGAGACGGCAGACATTGCGGTACATGCAGCACAGGGCATCACACCTCCCCAGTCACCCGGGAGGGTGGGCCGATGGGAGCATCAGCAGAAGATGGACCCTGACCTGCGGCAGTTGCACATCTGGAAAACACAGGGTGAGCCCCCAATGATAAATGACCCTTCTGTTTTATCTCTACAGCTCCGTTGCTTGCTGAGGGAGTGGGACCGGCTGGAATTCCATAATGGTGCCCTTGCTAGACTTGTCACTGAGCCAGACACCGGAGCCCCAGTGCAACAACTCATTGTGCCAGTAGCTCAAGCTCGACAAGTGTGGGAAGAATATCATAAGGCTGCATGTCATGCAGGTGGCGACAAAATGGTTTCACTACTGCGGAGGAGATTCTACTGGGTGGGGATGAGCACAAATGCCAGAACGTGGGCGGCCGAATGTCTTAACTGTGTGGTAGGCAAACGGGGAGTATCACAAAAAGCGCCCTTATGTCCCATCTCTGTCAGTTACCCTTTTGAAATTGTGGCAATAGACTATCTGTCCCTGGGGAGGCCTTCTGACACTTTTCAATATATCCTTGTGATTACAGATTTGTTCTCCCGCTACGCATTGGCAGTGCCCACCAAAGATCAATCTGCTCCCACTACGGCCAAGGCTTTATGGACAGCACTCATTCTTCCATTTGGTTGCCCAGAGCGTATCCTCAGCGACCAAGGGGGAGCGTTTGAGTCAGACCTGATGTACCAGCTTTGTGCAGTGTATGGTTATAAGAAGAGTCGCACTACGCCCTACCACCCACAGGGCAACGGAGTTTGTGAACGGTTTAACCGTACCCTCCTTTCCCTCCTGAGCACTATGGATGCAGACTCTCACGCTAAATGGCCCAGCCAGTTGCCGGCTCTCTTGCAAGCTTACAACAACACTACTCACTCAAGCACTGGGATGACCCCTCATTATGTGCTTTTTGGCCGCCATGCTAGACTGCCAGTGGATGTGCTCCATGAGGCCGCACCGTCGCAGTACCGGGATGATGTGGAGGGCTGGGTCAGGAACCATCATCAAACCCTCCTTCAAGCTTATGCCACCGTACGCAACAATGTTGAACGTTGCCAGCAGTGGAACCAAACTAGCTACAACAAGCATGCCAGGACCTTGCCACTGTTACCGAGGGAGAGGGTACTGCTAAGGAACTTCAGCCGGAGAGCCAAAGGAAAACTAGCCCCGCAATGGCTCCCTACACCCTTTGTAGTGGTGGGCCAACCACGCAAAGATCAACCGGTCTTTAGCATTCGCCCTGAGACGAAAGAGGGCCCCATTCGAACAATTCACCGCAATAACCTACGACCCTGTCCTGGGGATCAACAAGCGACCAGCCATAGTGAAGAGGGTTGCTCCAGCGAAAGTCAGTATCCCAACCGACGCAGCCTCGGGCAGCACCACTGGCCTTTCACTTCCCCAGCTCCACTTACTTTTGCTCCCCAACACCAAGCCGACCCTCTAGAACAACACCATCGGCCCTCCGCCCCTCTAGCCTCACCCCATTTGGCCCCCCAACTCCAGATTGATGCTCTAAATCCTCGCTGTGAGCCAGTGGACTTAACAATTGGTATTTCCCCTCCATATGCACCAGTCATACAAGCCCATGAAGCCCCTGGGTTTGACATAGACACTCTGCCTCCTGTTGAGCGGGACCCAGTAATGTTGCCTCCTGTAGTTACGAGTCACGACCCCGCCCTAGAGCTTGTTGCAGAAATCGGTAACCAGGACTCTCGTCGATACCCCTTGCGTGCTACTCGGGGCACAAAACCTGCACGCTACAAACCCTAACTGTCTGGACACCCCGTGGCCTTGGACTCTCTGCTTGGCTTTTAAGGACTATGTTCGGGCCTACCATTGTTAAAGGCGGGGGGAAAATGTAACGGGAGGAGAACACTGACCGTTTGACATCTTGTGAGGGTGGGTTAATGTTTATCAGGTGTGCATGTGTGTCTCCAAGCTTTTGTTCGCAGGTGTGTTCAATGTTGCTGATGAGCCAGGGGTGTAACATGATTGGAAGATTCACAGAATATAAGCGCCAGCATGCAGCCCTTTCTGAATTTTTTTTCTTTGACGGAGAGGGGAACTGCAAAGAGATAAGCTTCACCGCCGTGTGCCGATCGAGTGGGTATTCATGCAGTGACGACGATCGCGATTGACTCCGGGCAGTGAGAGGTCCACGAGAGACAAACAACGCGCGCTACTTATTCGTGTAGAGGAAAGTGTGAACTCTCCCCGGTTACGAAAGAGTGGACATTGATGTGTAACGATTTGGGACTGATTGCTCTTCCTCTGTTTCACAGATCTGTTCTACAGTTTCGGTTTTTCTCGCTGGCCATCGTGTCCGGGAAATCGTTGGAGCCGAGAGTTCCTTGTGTATCGCTGTCATTGCCTCATCTGTAGCGCTTCCTTCCCGCACTACGAGTGCGAAGTGGGCGGGGCCGTGAGTGACGAAACTGTTGACTGTGTTTGATAAAACCCTGCTTTTTAGACATTATGATTGTGACTTTGTTGCTTATGTAAAGTCTTCCTGATTTTGTGGGATATTGGCTGCTCACCTGTGTTTGATGTAGTTGCCCCTCCCACAAGAAGCGGATTTTGCTTCGGACGCGCGCCAAATGCTTGCTTCTTCCGCGCGTCTACTCCGCTCTACACGCGCAAATGCATTCAAAGTGTTCAAGCGACAAACTAGGCGCGGTAGACGCGATTTTAACGCCCAAAATGCGTTTGGTGTAAACCCTGCATTAGACTAGCTCTAAGTGGGCCCATAAAGGACCATCGTAGACTTGCTTGCAGGGTCAGGGAACCAAAAATAGTTTCAGATATCTCAGAAGCAGCTTCAGAAAATCCCTTACAAATATTAACCATGGTTTCTACACCTTTACTATAATTAAACCATTGTTAATTTCATGAGGGCTGTGATGTTGACAAAAAGGGGAGCCTGGCATGGCTGTGCATGTTAATGTAAGTAAATATTATGTTCTTTTTTATCTATTTTAATATTGATCAACTTTATAGACAAGTTTCATAATGCCGGGAGAAGTTAAAAACTCTCAATTTTGTTGTGGCTTAAGTGTTTTTGATTTGTTGTTTGTGTCTTAATGCAGACTTTGCTGTGCTTTGTAAATTTCAAAGTGTTTCTTTAGACCACTATCCCTGTTATAAAGTGGGGAAAAGGCCAAAAATGACATTCTAAAAAGTCTCACCTTTCTATGATGACAAAGGGCCTCATTTATAAAGCGTGCGTATGCACAGATTTGATCGTAAAGTGTGCGTAGGCAAAAATCCACTGCAAAGTCCATATTTACGCAGCATTTTATAAATGAGGCCCAAAGTCTGGAGTACAAAAGAAATCTTTTTGAACTGTAAATGTGTTAATGTCACAAAAATCTTCAGGGTGCCATTTTTCCCTGCCTTCCACTGCTTCAAAAGTGTTTGAACTTTGAGAAGATTGACATAAAAAAAGTATATAATTTATGACCTATGAGTTTTCAGTGAAAATGTAACCAAAGAATTTTACAACACTTACAGTTCTCATTTTAAGAGAGATAGTCTGAGCTTTCTCATTCTGTGGATAAAAGCAAATGTTTAGTGATGAACCACAACTGCTTGACATCTAAGATTCTGTAATGATCCATATAAAGAGAGTAAATCATGCTTGACTCATCCCACATCTGTGATCGAGGTCACAAACAAAAACATGAAAGGCCCGCCTTTTCAATATATTGCTTTTTTCATACAAAGCCAAGTCAAACGCATCAGACAGCCTATAAGCCGAGGAATAATCATTATAATTGCATATTTTTCCATTAGCAGACATCCAACCTGCAAACATGACACTTATTATAAAACGGTTAGTTCCAATCCTTGATTCTGATTGGTCAATAGGTGTGCTTTATTCACAATAAAGCACTGCTATGACCGCTTCACCCAACGGTTCTATTTAATATCACTGCGCCCTTAGCAACACCCTTAGCAACACATAAACATATAATGAGACAAAGTCTGAGAGCAGTTTGTTGTTTTTATTTGAGCTTCCATGTTGTTGTTTGCTTCAGGGACTATTTTCTCTAGCGGAAGGAATGCTTTTATTGATATAACTTCATGAAAGTTGCACGAATTTTTTTTACTTTAATATTGTGTGGTAACCGTTTTATAAAAGCAATAAGGTACTCGAGGCAAGTGCTGTATCGTGAATAAGTAACGGCTGAAGGGGTTGCAGGCACTCCGCTTCGCGTCATGCCTAACAACGCCCTTCAGCCGTTACTTATTCACGATGCAGCGCAGCCTCTCGTACCTTATTGCTTACATATAACACAGCTCAAATATATTCACCATGCAAACAGTAAGCAAAGTATGTTTTTGTTAAAAGTTTTCTACTTAACACTTTTGGTCTGCAACACAGACGCAAATACACAGACAAGAACCAAACCACATAATCAGTAGTTATTAAAAACCTGTTTGAGATACTTTTGAGGATGAAGATTCACTTTGGTGTCATTTGCTGTCATCTTACTGTTGTTCTGTCACTATAAAGTTTTATTTAAATTATTTAAAATATAAACACACATTTGGGGCAATGTGTGCCCAGGTTTTATTGTCTTATGTAGATGTTTTGTAGTTTCAGCTGATAATGAGTGGAACAAGCACTGGAGCCTAAATAAATATTAACTTAACAACACAATATTATAATATATTCAATATAAAAACAATACATATACAACGGAAATATAATCCTTTTAAATAACAATTCAATTGCACACGATTTACCTCAGGAAAAGAAATTGCATGCAGAGAATGCCCAAAAATTATCATAGGGGTAAGAGTCCTTCAACACAAATACTGGAGGGCACAGTACATCTGCTTGCAAATTAAATCTATCATTAATTCATATTTGATGAAAGCTAGGACATTATTATTGAGAGATTATTCAGTCGACATGATCATGTTGGTGTGGTTTTCTTTATCTGTGTATTTCCGTGAGAACACTGAATTGCTCTCTCTGTGCCAGTGGCATTTCTAGTAAATGTAGTTATGATCAGTGGGGTAGATTACATTCGATTAATAGAGTCAGATAAACATATAACCTGTGAGTCATGCGGTACAGGATTTCTCAAAAGGTCCCACTGAGCAAGGTGTCTCAAAAAGGCGTCATTTCGACGTCCCATGAGGAGCCAGAATGAAAGTTTTTATGACGTCTTTTTATGACGTGTTCTGAACATCCAATATTGATATCAAGGGGACCTCCACGCAAAGTAAAACTATTTAAAATGTGGCTATTTTAGGCATTATATGTTTATATATAATCTTTGTATATGAATAAATGTTCAAAAATATTGCATATAGATAACTCCAAAATATACAAGTTCCAACTTAACTATCTGCGTCTGCAATCTCGCTGTCTCATGCTCTCTCTCTTTCTCTCTCTTGCTTTCTCACTCTTAAAATTGATGCGTTAAAATTTTACACAAAATATGTGTAAAAGGATTCCAACACATTTTTGTGTTAGAACTGACACATAATGTGTAAATATTATGCTTAACTGCTTACACAATGAATGTGTAAAACACTTTTAAAAGTACACCATAAAATAAAATGCATAATTATTGTAATTTAATGACGATTTATGTTTAAACGAAGTAACAAAATAAAATATATCTACTGTTAACCAAAATATATCTACTGTTAACCATTACTACCACATAACAGCCAGCGGGGATTTTCATAAGGACTTGCCGAGATCAAGCTGCGTTGGGCGGGGTACATGAGCGCTGAGTATCCGGTGGTTGTTTGGATCAGAACTCCGAAAGAGTCTGAGCAGATCTTTTAATAAACGCTATCTTTATTAACCAACCGCACATTTGATCTTTTTATACATACATAAATAGCTTTTGAATATACATTTTGTGACACAATAAGAGTAATATTTCAAACATTATGCAGGCGTTCTCTTCCATTGGTGGCTGTCGTAAGTTCACACGAGTCAGCTGATGACGCTTCACATGGACAGATAACTACGCATTGTTGTATATTTTATTTTTTTGCGTGTGTTATTATTATTTTATTATTATGAAATTCATGAACATTATTATTGAGCCTTGGCAGTCTATTTTGTATTTGTTTTATTGAGGAGAAAAAACAGACAAGAACGCATATTGTTGCGCCTGCGCTGTGACGTTCTTTATTCAACCGCATTTCCAGTCAAGAGGTCAAGAATGTTCCTGTCTGCATCAGGTAAGAATTTAAATTAAAAATTACAGTTATAATATAATATCTATTTATCATATAGTGTAAGAAACATTCGCATTAATTGTGCAGGAGACTGTTAATTTAAACTTTATTGTGGTAACGTTAAATGCTCGCTCGTTTTGCAAAGCTACGTTTGGAGATTCATGTTAACAGTCATTGTTTAGTGAAAGGCACATTGGACTACGGGTTAGTATGTGTGACACTTGCAGCACTTTAACGTAAATCTTAAACATCGTGTCCTAAATAGACGTGACACGCGGTAACGGGTTTCTTTTCAGTTTATGTCCTGACGTTAAGGACGGGATATTATAAATTACGCCTTTCGATTATCACGACGCCTCGTCGCGTTTGGTTAAGCACATGGTGGAACAGTATGCACGTCACTGTACCTAACGTACTGTACACCTGTGAGCGGCATGACGAGACAAAAGACGGTAAAACTCATTATTAATCGGTGATGCTGTACATGCACCGCCACATTTTATAATGTTTTTTTATTTCGTGTCGCGCCCCTCGCGTTCAATATAAAGTTAGACATTACGCAATTACTGGGAGAGTAACTGTTATATTGGTCTAATGGTAAGGAGTCAAACTTCATGAACCTTTCACTGAACCTAAGGCTGAAGTGCTGAATAAAATGGGTGTAGTTTTGTGCTAACTTACTAGATGTAAAGTGTTTTTTTTTTTGCACTATTGAGTTATAAATACTGCCCAGTAATACTTAACTAGATGTAAATCACAATTCTTGTGTCAATGTTAGGGCCCTATAAAATCCGTTTTATTTTTTCCCAAATTCCGTTTTATTTTTTCCCAAATTCCGTTTTCTCCGTTTTAATTTTTGCAAATTCCGTTTTATCCGTTTTAATTTTTGGCAATTATATTTTTTACCCTTTACTTTTATTTTAGTCATAAAAAGAGTGTGCCTTTAATGTTAATGATTAAAATGTAAATGATTTGGGGGAAAAACTGGAAAACAGGATTACTTAATGACTATAAAAGATGCATTTACACACGCACATACACATGCACACGCGCTCACACACACAAATCAATTCAATGCATTGTTTAGTGTTGTTGCAGGAGGCTACAACAAGGTGTCAAAGCAGTGGTGCCTTCAGAAGTGCCTTAAACACATCAATCCAGCGGAACGCGATCCATATTTTATACACAATCGCTTGAAATGCCTATAACTTTACAAATATACACAGGATAGTGATCTGACTTAGGACAGCATGCATGAGCACGCAGCTCTTTGCACGTGCAAGCGAAAGAGAGACAGAGAGCGGCGTCATGATGCAGATGATTATATTTTCAATGCGAGGGATAGTTCGTTTGCCTCAGCTCGCTTGAAATGCATAAAACTGAACAAATACATGAGGATTTGTGTTCGCACTTCGGACAGATGCGTAAAACTGAACAAATACATGAGGATTTGTGTTCGCACTTCGGACAGATGCATAAAACTGATCAAATACACGTGCACGTGAGAGAGGTACAGTGAGACAGACGTGGATGAGAGAGTGCATGTATCTTTGCGCTCACCGTGAACAGTGTTGACAAAACTTCCAAAATAACAGTTTTCCGGTCACATAAAAGTCATGTGAGACCTGCTCGGAACTAAGTGCTTAGTGTCGAATTTCTTAATTTTTTCGCTGACGAAAGCAGAGTCGTGGAGAGCCGCTTCACCATGGTTTCAGTGTTTTGGAGGGGGTCTGAAACAACGGGAGGGGGCGTGTCGCCCAGATTTACTTCCCCCCGTCTGCATTTCCCCCAGACATACGTTCGTCTCCCACACAAAAACATAATTTTATTCAAAATATGTAAAATTCCGCAAAATTCCGGGTTAATACTAGATTCCGTGTTAATTACCCAATTCCGCGATTCCGTGATCGCGGAAATTATAGGGCCCTACAATGTTTGTTTGTAATTTTTTTCAGCTATCCACTGCCACTCGCAAAGGAGATTGTTTTGTTGGATTATGGTATCATTTTCTCAAAATGAGGGACATGTACTGTAAGGATGCTTTTACATACTTCATTCATGTGTATGAAATTACTTACTTGACAATGTGTATAACTGTACTTGACTCTAACTTAGTGCTATTTTTGCATTGATCATGATAGGAGCATTTTTCTTTTTTTTTCTTTTTTTTGATGGGCCATCACACAGTGGATTTATAAAAATGAGACTACAGAACATCAGACGGAAGCTTCAACACGTGAGAGGACATCATCAATAAAGAATGCCATTGACCAAACCTTCAGTCATCAAAGGAGATGGATACAGGTAATGACAAAATCACCAACTGTTGGTGAAATCTTTAAAGCCCCACTGTGTAGGATCTACTCTCATCTAGCGGTAGAAATCTATATGACAACCAACTGATTAATACGCTCTAGCCCCCACCATTCGGAACGCGTTTTAACTAGTACGGTGGCCCTGTCATGTCAAGATTAACATGGCTTCTAGTAGCTAAAGCAATGAAAAAAATGAACAATTTGCAATTGTGTGATCCATCAAAGCACACAGATTTATGTTAAACATGTAAAAAGTCTGATTGTCATGATATGTCCGTTTAAAATCACATACAAAAAACAACCATAAACGTAGCTTAGACACTCCTTTTTCATCCACGCGAGGAAAAATATCACAGGGGCTGTTACACTTGGTATTTAGATGTGTTTTCGTCGATCAGATCACAAGTGGACGAGAAAGAGACATTACGTTTACACTTGGTGTTTAAATCCGTCTCTTTTTGTCCATTTTCGACCGCTTCTTTCCATATTACTGATGAGATGGTCTGTGGACGAGACCCTCTCCTGTCATTAAATTATGAGCTAGAGTAATCACAGGTTTAAATGGACGCGAAACTAATATGTCAGAGTCCAATGCTTATGTTTTAAGTAAACGTTACATATCCGTGTATATGTAAGAGCTTTCTCTGATATTGGTGAAATAAGATTGCACAACTTTCGCACGCTTGTAAAGTGAAACAAACGACGCGCAGATCAGCGGCGTTTTATCAATGAAAGGCTAAAAATAGCGCTGTCACCGTGTGTTTGTGCTAGAGGTCTGAAAAGATGAAAAACATTTATCTCAGTACCTCACATTACATAAATGGGCGGAGAGACGGCGTGTGGCTGTTCCAGCACACAAAACCACATGCGTGTTTACACTAACTGCATATCCATGCTATAGTTAGCCAAGGAACTATAAAACTTCAAGTTTACAACATAGACTGTATAGATGTAAACGAATATGCTGAATTACCTGTGGTGAAGATAGAAAATAACTTAGCAACTTCAGTGTCCATTGAGGCCCCATCTTGGAAAACTAACTCCAATATTGACTTTGGTCTTGATGTTTTTCCTGTCGCGTTGTTGTTTAAAATCCCCGTTTCGCTTCCTTGGCGACTTGTTTTAATGTCCTCGAGAATATGTCTTCAACAGGCTTTCAAATCAAAGCATTAGATCGCAGGTTTATCACGGCGTGCTGCCGAAGGATTCAGACTACGCAGTCTTGATGACGTATACCGCCTACGCATGCAACCTCTGTGCAACCAGCGTTTACGTGTAGTCTGAAAGCGCGAAAGGCAGAGCTTGAATTTCAGGAATGTCCCTCGTCGGCGAATGTATTTCAAAGATGGAGGCACAACATGGATTCAGCCAGAGAGCGATCCGGCGGTATGTATTTTAAATAGGAGATTCTACAATTTCGCGAATATTTTTATTAGTGGTTTGTAAGTTATTAAACATGTATTAGCACATACTTTTGAAAGAAAACATGGGTTTCTGCTAAGAATTAACTAAAGGAGTACACAGTGGAGCTTTAAGGAATATCCCCAATGTCTGGACATGCCAGTCTTTGTAATATACTTAACTGCAGATAACTTTACACAAAGTGTTTAATCATTTCAATATTAATATTTCTTATTAAATTTACTGAAGGTGGACATCGAGTTTTCCAGACTTACCGATGGAAAGAAGACATGTTTATCAGGAAATGGGAGGTGACAGTTATTGAGAAACTCAGGGAAATAGCATCTTTAGAGAAGAAAATGGACATCAGACATTCATTGACGAAAGCTGACAGTCAACATAATGGTATGATTTCCTATCTCTGTTCCAATTTTTTTATTTGGAAAATGACATTTAAAATGTAACATTTAATGTAAGATATAAAAGTAATTCTTTTTAAAAAAATGTTTCTCATAATTTATATTTTGCATGTGACCTGCATGTTTACCACACCCAGATGAGCTGTGTTATACTCGTTCATCTTCTGCTGTGTGAATTCTGCTGTCTCAGACCTGTGGGACTTGGTGGCGGTAAGCTTTGTGACTAAAAACTTTATATAAAATAAGTAATTTTCATGCAACAACATTTTCTAATGATGTATATTGTTTCATTTCTGTAGGCTGGTACCAGCGTGACCTCTGCTTACGTAATGATGAAAAGGTGTCTAAAATCAGCTCAGCCACAGTTGGTTTCCAGCGGTTCTTCAGGACATAGAGGCCACTATGTAATTGTCGCAATGAATGATTCTCTTGCCTTTCCACGCGATGTTGACAATCTGACCTTTGCGGTAGACACCCAACTAGAAATAAAAAGTTCTAAGAACGTTCCCTGAAAGTTCCCGAATGTTCCCAAAAACATTCTGCCAACGTTAAAAGCGGCTAGTTTTTTTTAAGTTCTAGGAACGTTTCTGTTGTCTGAACGTTAGAGTAATGTTACATTTTACCATTTTTAAACGTTATGACAATGTCATGTTTTGATGTTCACACAATGTTTGAAACAGCGGCTGTTTGTTATGTTGACTTGTTTGGTTGTTGTGTGGGTGGTGGAGAAGCATTGCATTTTATTATTTTATGGAACATTATTTCTGTATGTTCAGTAAATGTGTTGCTGTAGAAAACTCAATTCACTTACTAGGTTTAGATGTTGATGTTTCATTTTAAGTCACCCTTATTGTGATTCGTGTTTGTTTTAGTTGGTCTCTTGACACTTGACTTTTTGCCTATTAGTTTTTTCCTGGTTGTGTTGACTTTGTGGTAATGCACCACATGTGTTATGAAAAGTTGTTAGTGTATTTCTGTGGTTGTTGGTACATGATGGTGAGGATCATCGCCTGGTTCATTTACTGATCAAAAGTTTATTTTCTGCCAATATTGTGTGTTAGATCCAACTCTTTCACAGCAGTCTGTCACCAAGGAGTTCCAGAAACCCTGGACAAAAAACATCCGCTGCACAGCTGGGATGCCCAAACACCAAGAATCAGACCACGAACCTCAACCATGGTGACAATTAAAATTGTTAAAAAAATCCTTATTTATCCATGCTGCAGTGTATGCTGGGAGTCCTGAATGAGGTTTGTAATTTGTTAATACCCAGCATGCATTGCAGCATGAAGTTTTTCATTTAATTGTCACCATGATTCAGATTCATTGTCTGATTCTTAATGTTTGTGCATCCCAGTTATACAGCAGATATTTTTTGTCCAAAGTTTCTAAAACTCCTTAATGACAAACTGCTGTGAAGGTGCTGGATCTCATTTTCATTTTTGACAGAAAACAAAGTCTTAACTAGCAAATGAATCAGGCGATGATCTCCACCATTATGTACCAACAACCACAGAATAACACCATCAACTTGGCATGTTCATAACACATGCGGAGCACCAACACAAAGTCAACACAACCAGGAAAAAACTAGCAGGCAAAAAGTCAAGTGTCAAGAGACCAACTAAAACAAACACTAATCACAATAAGGGTGACTTAAAATGAAACAAACACCAACATCTAAACCTAGTAAGTGAATTGAGTTTTCTACAGCAATATATTTACTGCATTCAGAAATAATGTTTTCTAAAATAATAAAATGCAATGTTTCTCTATCATTTACATAACAATTAAACAAGTCAATATAATAAACAGTTGTTGTTTTAAACATTGTTTGAACATTAAAACATGACATTGTCATAACGTTTAAAATGGTAAAATGTAACATTACTCTAACGTTCAGACAACAGAAACGTTCCTAGAACTTAAAAAAAAACTAGCCGCTTTTAACGTTGGCAGAATGTTTTTGGGAGCGTTCGGGAACTTTCAGGGAACGTTCTTGGAACTTTTTTTTTCTAGCTGGGCAGACTTTTCAAATTTGCTAGCTAAGTAACCTTAAGTATCCCTGCCAACTGTCTTCAGTTTTTTTTTGTATGAATATGATCTACCCTTGTCCCAGTCCTCTTGCAAATGATCCAAGGCAATGGAGTTTCAAAATGGACCGCAAAATTGCAGTCTGTTTTAAACAATGCATGCACTGTGTGAAGGTTTCCCGGACAGGGATTAGACTAGTCCTAGACTAAAACATTTTTAAGAGCTGTCCAAACTGAAAACAACTTGCACTGACATACATCAGTGCCCTTTGTTTTGCCTCAAAATGCACACAGGTAATGTTTTTAGTAAGGCATGTTTGTTAAAACCAGATATATTTCCTAATTAATCTAAGGCCTAGTCCTGGATTAAGATATCCCTGTCCGGGAAACCACCCCTAAATATTTTATGATGGAAATTTCTTTGAATACACTTGTCAAGTTCATTTGAAGTATTTTTCTTAATGTAAAATAACGTGTTAATGTTTCAGGACAAACATTTTATAAATGGTGTTTTAAAATGTATGAATGTAATGTATGTTTGAAGTGATTATACTTGCACTTACATTTATTTAAATTAGCATACATCTAGCAACATACAGTACTAGCATATTTTCATGCTAGCATTAATTGTCAAATATTTGTTCTTTTACAAATAAATCGTTTGTGAACAATATTTAATAGTTGTCTGCTTGATTTCATTATTTAAAGTTTACAAATCGTATGTTTTTTTTCTTTTAAATTAAAACTAAACAATTACTGGGTAACACACAGTTGTGTTAAATTAATAGAAAGTTACACTCTAAAAACTCCTGGGTTATTTCTTCAACCCATATTCTGGGTTATTTGTGTTGGGTTAAAATTATGGGTTATTTTTTCAGAGAGTAATCATTTTCTGGGTTATAGGGCTAATATTTTGACCCAATTCCTGGGTTGTTTGGGTTTCAAAAATTAACCCATGTTCTGGGTTAATGCCCCGCACCTCGCTGTTGTTCTGGAATTTTCTCACAACAGTCGTTTGAAAAAACTGTCACTTCACGGAGTTCGCGCTCGATCCGTGTTGGCCTGGGCTTCTTCGGTGCAACTTCGCTGTGTATTCAAGGTAAGCAATTATTTTAAGTGTCAATGTAATGTAAACTTTCTGTGTCCATGTCCCCGTTGCTTATCTAATTGTTATAATACCGGTAAAAATACGACAAGTACAGTGCAGCTAGTGATGACTTCGTACCGCGTTAAGGGGGTCGAACACCGGACGAGAAGCGTCTCGCCAGCCCAGCGCCCGTCTCGCTGTGCCGTGTATAGCATTATTCGAGGTATCCCGCGCACTTTTTCAGTTTATGGCCAGCAATATTGTTATGTTTAATGACATTATGGAGTTAAGATATATCAGTACTGTGTTATGATTGTACTGTATAAGTTAATTAAATACAATCGTTGCTGAGTCTGCAGTCTGAACACTTTACCTCAGAGCGTCCGTAAACTGAATGAATTTGAATATCACCTGAAAATCCAATAACATCAGCAAATTTCAATTTAAGTAGCTGATTTCTGTAAATGAATGCACATTTCAGCACATGGTGAAGTCCGTATATACATTAACGACGATTTGAGACAAATAAGTGTAAATTTAAAACTATGTATATGGCGCTATACGCTGCAGACAGACGCGAAATGGCACCGCCGGTACACACACATACCCTGTGTCTCCAAAGGTCGTGAATCAGTATATAGTGTACACAAGTTCAGGCACTGGTAAGGACTTTAGCTCACTTGACATTGGGACACTGTTCACTTTATCCTGTGGTGTGTTGTGATCACTCACAGCTGTTACGCATCAACAACCGGCAAAACCAACAGCTGTCTGACTAAATTTTTAAACAATACATTGTGAAAAACGCTGTCATTATCCTCTTATATATCCGTGCATAAAATTCGAGGAATATAATTACATTTTAAATATATATATATTTAACAATTTTAAATAAATATTATTATTTATATCATGCGATTTTCGGTTGGAGATATTTAAAAAGGTCACGTGATTTGTGGTAAGGGAACAAACTGGGTTTTGCGTTGCATTGAGTTAAGTTATGTTTACCAGCTGCGCCATGCTTATATTATACATTGTTCTACTGGCTGAAGTAGTGAGATTTAAACAAGCTGGTCAAGTCTTCAAATTGTTACTAACCTCTTTATTGCTATGTTTTCTCCAGGTCTTTTTAAATGGACAGCTTTGTTGCTGATAAGCTAACTGAGTGGTGGCTGTTTAAGCTGACAGAGACATTTTTGAGGTAAGCTTTTTACTCTTATTGCCCTCATATCTCTCTATACCTAAACATTTTTCTTTAAAGGAAAACTACATTGTTTTTCAATATTTCACTATGTTCTTACCTCAACTTAGACGAAATAATACACCCCTGTCTTTTTTCAATGTGTGCAGTACATCGTGTACAGCATGTCGTGAATGTGTTAGCATTTAGTCTAGCCCTATTAATTCCTTAGGATCCAAACAGGGATGAATTTAGAAGCCACCAAACACTTCCATGTTTTCCATATTTAAAGACTGTTAAATGAGTAGTTACACCAGTAAGTATGGTGGCACAAAATAAAACGTGACAATATTTTAAGCGGATTAAAAAATTAGAACTATATTGTATGGTGGAAAAGCACTTAGTTTGCAGAACTTTGACCTCTGGTGCAGTAACATCACTCCTGTGAACTCCCCCATCTCTTTCAAAATCAGTGTGATGAGGATGTAAAAGACAGTGATGTATTATTTCGTCTAAGTTTAGGTAAGAACATAGTTAAATATTGAAAACCTTTTTCTTTAATAGGGCTTAAAGGGATAGTTCACCCAAAAATGAAAATTCTGTCATCATTTACAGGCCGTCTACAGTGTTGGGAAGAAGACAATCCGGCACTCCACTGAAGAGTCCTGGACAGAGTTCATACACTAAATGTCTGTAAGTACAATGGACCAGTTTCTCAGCACCACTCTGAGAGAGAATATTCTTAATTCTATAACTATACTGTAGCCTACATGTATAAATGTTCTGAAAGAAGGCAATCCATGGGACATGTTTCATGTGAAAGCAAAAGGGTGAATCCTGGTTTAAAAAAAAACCTTCATGCTCCTTGCAGTTGTATTTCAGTTTTGGGCGATGCCATCTAAGGTAGCAATCTGACTAGAAAGTAAAGTTAAAGATGTTAAGTTTTATTACTCATTTTCTTGGTCACATTCATTACCCACTCAAAATAAACACAACATTTGGCTTCCTTGTACAGTTAGTATCAGCATTATTACACAAACTGGTAGTCTATTATCTTGCTTAAAATTCACTTTCTACACAATATTCACTTTCTATCTCTCTGTCTCTGTCTGTTTTAGGTTGGAACAAATATGGTGGAATACAGTGGCGGCTCGTGACTGCTCATCCGAGGATGCGCTAATTCAAAATGAGTGTTCAGATTGTCACGTGTGTGGTTTCCTTTTCCAAAATATGTGCCCTGCGTGTCGAGAGATCAAAACTGTTTATGATAAAAGAGACACTCATGTTCACAAAATACACACTAGACACTTTCTTAACAGTAAACTCTGATTACGCATGAGATTATGCCAGTATCTGGCAAACGCAATCATCTCTTTTATCATAAACCCTTTAGACGCGTCTGCAGCAGGCACTTATTTTGGCATGACACGTGATGCACACAGGATCTCTCAAAGCGCAGAACACATATTTGGAAATAACGAACCACACACATGACGGGCTACATACATGTTGTGACGAACTTCGCATGGAGCGCCCTCAAAAAATAAGTCACCGGCCCCCACTGGTGGAATACCTTCAGCAATCGATGCCATTCCCCTCTGGGAGATCTTAAGCTGCAGTAAAAGACACAACCAATGTTTGAAGACTTAAAGCCTCAAGTTCAATTTAGTTATTGAACGTTGTCAAATGTTTGAGAGAGAATGTTTGAGAGTTGTTTATTTTTCTATTTTTCCTTTCTAATGTTATTACAGTGTGACCTTAAATAAATAGGTCAAAGTGTGTGTTTTTTATATAGAATTTAATTGAATGCAATAAAAATGTAAAACTGATTGAAATGTTTAAGTGCCTGGATTTTTCATTTCTGAAATAAATAAGGCATAGTGGCATAGTTACACAATTTAGGTTATCTATGACCTTTGGTTAAAATGATCTACTAATTTCTGGGTTATTTCAACCCAGATATTGGGGTCTTTCTTTTGACCCAGAAGTTGGGTTATATTAACTACAATGTTGGGTTATTTTAACCCAGAAGTTGGGTCAGGTATTTAACCCAGAAGTTGGGTCAAAAAGAATAACCCATTTTTCTGGGTTGAAATAACCCAGAAATTAGTTGATCCCTTTTTAACCCAGGAGTTGGGTCAAAAATAACCCATAATGGGTTGTTTTTGACCCAGGAGTTTTTAGTGTGTACACATTAATGTGTTTACTGAAGCAACACATTTTTTGTGTTGCATTTTATAACACATTTGTTTTAAGAGTGCTCTTTCTCTCTCTCTCTTACTCTCTTTCTCTCTCTTGCGCTCTCTTTCTCTCTCTCTCTCACTCTCTCTCTCTCACTCTCTCTCTCACTCTCTCTCTCTCTCCCACTCTCTCTCTCTTTCTATCTCTATCGTTCAATAATTGAAGTGAAGTGACGTGAACTTCACTCTCCCTCCCTCACTTGCTCTCGCTGGATAATTGTTACATGTACATTCTCTTAAACAATGTCATCACCATTAAAATCAGTTGTTTTAACAAAGCATTGTTTTGAAGTAGGACCATACTGACTAAACAAACCAAATTCACTTTATTTTTTTGTCATTTCTACCGCTCATTTTGAGAATTTACAAGATTCTGATGTTTTATTGAACATGTTTTGTCACCATCATGATGATCAGTGTTTCCTTTAGTTTGGTAGTTTGACTCTTTATCTTTACATTGTAGTGTGTGTGCTTGGTGATGGTGTTTGTTACCAATACAACTTACTTGTGGCTCACAACATCACTAAGAAGTGCACATAATTACATTGATTCTCAGAAGGGGAGGATAATATAACTTAACTTCCCACACAGATAAAACATTATACATTTTGTGTAAAAGTAAACTTCTAAATCAGTTTTGTTTGGAGCTGCAATAAACATACTTCAGTACATACTGTTGCCTACTGCAACGGAAAGTGAAACCTTGTGGCTGTAATCAAAAATGTAAAGTCTAGATTTTTTTGACACAGATGCAGACATCAAGAATCAGCCCATGAAACACAACAATGGTGAGTTTTCTACATGTTGCAATGCATTGCACCAGCGTATTATAAAAACTCATGAGTCCAGAGTGTGTCACCACTGTTGTGATTCATGGGCTGATTCTTGATGTCTGAATATGTGACAATAACATTGGGACTTTTAATTCTATATAAGCGCATCCCAGTGAGAGAGAGAGAGAGAGAGAGAGAGAGAGAGAGAGAGAGAGAGAGCGAGAGAGAGAGAGAGAGAGAGAGAGAGAGAGAGAGAGAGAGAGAGAGAGAGAGAGAGAGAGAGAATTTAAGGTGGAACTTTAACTATGAGCAGTGTGATGTTTTTGAACACTCATTCATATATAAAGATAACATTATTTTAACACCTTAACAAAATTTTTCTACCAAAATACAAGTGATGTTTATGTTTTTTGACTCAGAACTCATAGACCAAATTTGTATAAAATGTTTTTGTATTGTTTTCCGGAACCCCTTGTGGATGTCTACCTGATGTCCAAAAGAGGTCATAGTCAGACGTCCAGATACTGTACCAGATTTGCATGTTGTATAGTCATACAGATAAGGTCCTGGACCAACCGACCCAATAAAGACATGATCCGCACATCGGGCAGACGTCTCATGTTTGGTGGGGTTCTAGGGTTCTGTCAAAAATTGCCAGACGTCTGCAAAATCCCTACACTGTCAGAAAACAATTTTTTTTTAAACGGTTTCCATTTTTGTTGCTGGGGTGTTACCCTAAGTTCAGTTCAGTTTATTTGCCAGACTCATGTCCAAAAACCACGCAAGACATGACAGATAAAAACAGACAAAACAGTTAAAAAGAGTAAATACAAAAATTAAAATACATACAGACATTTCAACCAATGCATTCTCAGTCTGGATGTGTACGTGGAGCAACTCACTAAGGCAGTGCTTCTCAAATAGTGGGGCGGGACCCCCAGGGGGGGCGCGCGAGACCTGGGGGAAAATACTTTTTCAGAAAGTGTTTTTTTTTTTTTTTTGCACCGTCACTTAAAGAGATTACACCCCAATCACGCTGATAAGCCGCTTGAGTTTTTTATTATTATTTATTGATTATATTTAATTACATTTTTCAGTATCAAATGGTCAAAAAATATACTGTAAATAAGGACTGATTTATTTTATTTCAGGCAAATTGATGCATTTTTAGTCTTTTCTGTTACAGCCTAAAAAAACAATGTTAATAAAGTTATTCTTTGTTGTAAGTTGATTGATATTTATTTTTTTGAGTTTTCTTTAATGTTAATAAGGATACAATGTTTTGCAGATGTGTAATTTTATAGACAAATTATACTATTTACAGTCGCGGCGGAGAGTTGGGGGGGCGCAAAATGTTTACTTCTTCTTAGGGGGGGGGGGGGGGTGTGACAGAAAATAATTGAGAAGCACTGCACTAAGGGATTGGGAGTGCCACCATGATACTGTTGGAGACTCATCCAGACGTTGCATAAACTTAAACATCACATTTCTTAAGTGCTTTTAGTGTAATTACTCCTATACAAACTCCTATACAAACTAGCATTCCCTCCTCTGGGAACCTTGAGTAAAATTCTCATTGCATCATTGATGGCAACTTGTACCTTATGCATGCTGGATTTATAAGAAGTCCCAAGATTCCTTTTCACGTGTATACTAAATATAATACAATGTTGTACCTTTTTGGGTACATTACTGTATCTTAGAGATTGTGTATCTTTAAAGGTACAGTTAAATGTATTGTATCCCTAATGTTTAACTGGTATACAAATTGGTACACAATAAATGTACACAATAGGTCCTGAATGGTATAATATTGTGCCCCCAAAAGTACAAAATTTTAATGTGTCGTATACCTGTCACCACCAGGGGCTGGCTGTGTTAGACTAGAGCCACGCCCCTTTACAACTCCCACCTCGAGGAGGTCCCCAAAGCCGACCCAATGACCAGACAAACACGGAAACAGGTGAGTAAAATTTAATACAAGCTTTATTTGATTTAAATACTTAAAAGAACTGGGGAATTGGGGAAAGGGGAATTTAAAACTAATAGGCTTCTTCTCCTCCCTCCAGGGAGACTACAGCCACGGGCAGACTGGGGCAAAGGCAACAGGGGTTTTCCTCTCTCTCCACAGGTGGTCGCTAGGATACAAGGGCACTGTTACTGAAACTTCGAGTATTTCTCACCGGCTCTGCTGCTTACAGCTCTCTGGGTAGGTATTACGTTCACAGTCTGTTCTTCAATTATTCACTCTTGTTTTCCTCTCTCTCCACAGGTGGTCGCTAGGACACATAGACACTGTTACTGAAACTTCGAGTATTGCTCACCGGCTCTGCTGCTTACAGCTTTCTGGGTAGGTATCACGTTCACAGTCTGTTCTTCAATTATTCACTCTTGTTTTCCTCTCTCTCCACAGGTGGTCGCTAGGACACAAAGACACTGTTACTGAGACTTCGAGTATTTCTCACCGGCTCTGCTGCTTACAGCTCTCTGGGTAGGTATTACGTTCACAGTCTGTTCTTCAATTATTCACTCTGGTTTTCCTCTCTCTCCACAGGTGGTCGCTAGGACACAAAGACACTGTTACTGAGACTTCGAGTATTTCTCACCGGCTCTGCTGCTTACAGCTTTCTGGGTAGGTACGGTTTCCTCTGTAGGTCAGCAGAGGGGCGAAGGTCACACACCACCTCGCCGGGTCGAGCGCTGCCCTACCTCCACTGCCCGTAGGCCGATCGAATCCTGGACAGGGGCGCCCTTTTGTAGAGACCACGGGGGCGGCGGACCCTTTCGCCTCTGACTCTGCGACAAAGACAGGCACAGGTAAGTTTACACCACGAATATTTCCAATATTTTACTCACAGCCCTTGACAGCTCTTGGTCTGTATCCCTTCGTACTCCGAAACAGCACACAGCGTATGGTAGCAGTAATTTCTGAGGTCGTTAGCCTCTCCGTCCTCTGCCCAGTAGAGGGAATGGATGGTACGGGGTTTCGTCTGACAAGACACACAGCAAATACACAGCACCACTCCAACGTGAAAAGCTGATTAATTGTAAAATCTCACTCACCACACTATCAGTGCAACACCACAAGGGAAAGCGCCCGGTGTCCTCCACTGCGCTTGGGCTGAAAGAGGGGCGATGGAAACACGACCAAAATAAAGTCTCGTTGCTGTGGCTGTTTGGACGTACACTTCTAGCGGCTCGCCCACCACGCTGTTATAGGGGTAGGGCCGCCCTCCTAGTCCTGGAGGACTCCAACGATCACACAGGTTAATTTATGCAAGTTACTCCCCACCAACGGGTATACTCGCAGCGGATAGCCTTTGTTTACGTTGTGCAACAAGGTCAATTTTCTTCCTGTTTACTCCTTCAAAAATACTGGTTAGACCAAGGTTCCTTTCTACCCATAGGATTCTTCATTTACTCCAACAGGTCCACCGTAAACTACAACAAGAGAGGGAGAGAGAGAGAAATACAGACAGCCACCACGTCTAACAATGAGCACAGCTCCGTTCCTCAGCACACACTACGACCCTCAACTGTGATCTAACTGTGCTTTTTATACTCCTCTCTGTACTCCAGTTATCCAATTGCCCGGCGATCTCTTTAACTAGGCACAGCTGTGCCCAATCGGCTGATTACAGCCTTCGCGAAGCTGCCGGATGTCCGGTGTTTCTGTTTTCCGGTCTGGATGGAAACATCCGGGCGGAACCAAACTTCTTCAACTTTTGGTTCCACCCCGAAAAATCGTCACCCCGTGACATCCTCCCCCGCCAATGCATTCTAGTCCCTAGAATGCCTTCGAGTAGTCCACTCACCGTAGCGGGAAGGAGGCCGGCCTCGATTCTCCCGTTGGGAGCGCCTCACAGGGGAGTCAGGTTCGGCGGGCTCGGGCACAACCTCAGGTTGTCTTTGGGCGGCCGGGGGTTCGGCTGGCTCTGGTGCTGGTTCTGGCTGCCTCTGGACGGCCGGGGGTTCAACTGGCTCAGGTGCTAGCTCTGGCTCTCCTGGGGCAGCCGGGGGTGGTGCCACCGCGGGTAGGCCTGGTACCACAGCCCATCCTTCCATCCAGGGGGCCGTCGGTGCCGGTTCCGCAACTACCTCCTTCGTGACCTCGGGATAATTTGGACAAGGGCGAATCATGTTTCGGTGTACCACACGTTCAGGGCCGGCCTTTCCTTCCGGCCGGATGGTATATACCGGCTGTCCCGGTCTCTGTTGCCTGCAGACTACGTACGGGGTGGCCTCCCAACGGTCACTCAGCTTTCCTTTGCCTTGCCGCCGGTTGTCTCGTACCAAGACTCTCTCTCCTGGTAACAAGGGGGCGTCCCGGGCCGTCCGGTCGTACAACCGCTTGTTCTTTTCCCCTGTGGCCCGTATCTTCTGGGATACCTGCTCGTAGGCAAAGTGCAGCCGTTGGTGGTGGCGCCCCACCCATTCCGTCACGCTCCCTTCCTCCTGGCCAGCGGCCGCTCCCAAGACCAGGTCCGTCGGCATCCGCACATGCCTGCCGAACATCAGATAAGTGGGGGCATACCCCGTCGTACTATGAACGCTGTTAATATAGGCTTGTAAGAGGTTCGGTAGAGCACTCACCCAATCGCTCTGCTTCCGTTGATCCAGGGTCCCTAGGAGCCCCAACAGGGTCTGATTAAACCTCTCGCAACAGCCGTTTCCTTGAGGGTGATACGACGTCGTATGGGTCTTTGTGCACCCATACAGCTGGCATAATTCTCGGATCACCTTTGATTCGAAATTGGCCCCTTGATCTGAGTGCAAGAACTCTGGACATCCGAACATTTGGAAGACGTGCCGCCATAGAGCCGTTGCGGTGGTATTTGCCGTCTGATCAAGGGTGGGAACTGCCCATGCGTACTTTGTAAACAGGTCGGTGATTACTAAGATGTTCGGATAGCGGTCCTGTGGCCGGCCCAGTGTCAGGAAATCCATCGCCATGATGTGGAGGGGGGCTTTGGCACATATGGGTATCATCGGCGCTCGGGCCTCTCGTCGAGATTTGAACAACATACACCTGGGGCAAGCTTGGACCAAGCTACGTACTGATGCATCCAGCCCTGGCCAGTAGAAGAACCTGCGCAGCAGCGATACTGTCCGTTCTTGTCCCTGGTGCCCCAGCTGATCATGGTAGGCGGACACCAAGGCTGCTGCTTGATCGGCGGGCACCACGATCTGGCGCACCTCCTCGTCCAGCTTCGGGTCACTAACCTTTCGGCAAAGCACCCCTTCCTGTAGTTCCAGCTTGTCCCACTGTCCCAGCAGTCTTTTTCCCGTCTCTGTCTGGGTCAGCCTCTCAGACGACGTTGGCCGTCGGCCTTGCTCCACCCACATCTTCACCTGACGCAAATCCTGATCCTGGGCCTGCCTCGCTTTCCACCGACAGGGGTCCCAGCCCCAGCTCCCCGGTACCGCCTCTTGCTGGCCTCCTGGTGCCTCCACGACCCCTATCAGATAGCCTTCCCTCTGGCTTTCTTCTTCCTGGCCTCCCCGGCAACCGGGGTTGTCCACCTCTGGTAATCGGGACAAGACATCCGCGTTCGTGTGCTCTCGCCCAGGCCGATACTGCAGTTGGTAATCGAAATTGGCAAGTTGTGCCACCCAGCGCTGCTCCACAGCTCCCAACTTCGCTGTCTGTAAATGTACCAAAGGATTATTGTCTGTAATCACCGTTACCTTAGCACCCCAGAGGTTGTCCTTAAACTTCTCACTCAGGGCCCACTTCAGGGCCAGCAGTTCCAGTTTGAATGAGCTGTAGTTTGCATCGTTCCTCTCAGCTGGGTGGAGGCTTCGGCTTGCGTAGGCGATCACCCGTTCTGTTCCCGCTTGTCGTTGGGCCAAGACTGCTCCCAACCCCAGGTTGCTAGCGTCTGTATACAAGAGAAATGGTTGAGTAAAGTCTGCATAGGCCAAGATAGGAGCCTGTAACAATTCCTGTTTCAATCTCTGAAATGCCCCCTCACAGGACTCATCCCAGTCAATAGGGGGTGACCCCCATCCCCGGTTCCGCCCTGTACCGACCAGTAGCTGGTTAAGTGGCTTAGCAATCTTTGAAAAATCTTTTATGAACCGTCTGTAGTATCCCACAAACCCTAGAAATGACCGTACTTGCCTCACAGTCTTGGGTGCACTCCAATCTCTTACCGCAGAGACCTTTCCAGGGTCTACGGCCACCCCAGCAGCGCTGACCACGTGGCCCAGGAACTGGACTTCTCGCCTCAACAGATGACATTTATCGGGTTGCAACTTCAGCCCATATTTCTCCATCGCCTGAAAAACCTCTTCGAGGTGTCGGAGGTGGGAATCGAAATCTGGGGAGTACACAATTACATCATCTAAATATACCAAGACTGACTCCATTAACTGACCTCCAAGACAGCGCTGCATCAGGCGTTGGAACGTGGCCGGGGCGTTACAGAGCCCGAAGGGCATCCGTTCCCACTCGAATAATCCGAACGGGGTCGTGAAGGCGGTCTTCTCCCTATCGGCCTCGGCCACTGGCACCTGCCAATATCCACTGGCCAGATCCAGAGTGGAGTACCAAGCAGACCGCGTGAGACCGGCAAGGGAGTCTTCGATCCGGGGTAGGGGAAAAGCGTCTTTCTTGGTCACCAGGTTGAGCTTCCGATAGTCCACACAAAACCTCCAAGCTCCCGACTTTTTCTGCACAAGCACGATGGGGGCTGCCCATGGGCTACTGCTTTCCCGGACGACGCCCCGCTCCAGCATACCTTGCAATAGTGAGCGTACCTCTGTATACAAGGTGGGTGGGATCGGCCGGTACCTCTCTCTACTGGGTCCTGCATCTCCAGTCGGTATATGATGTTCCACCACCTTGGTGCACCCATAATCCTCCTCGTGTCTTGCAAACACATGTTGCCATTTCTGAAGGAGGGCTTGGAGTCTTTGTGTCTGCGCCTGTTCCAACTCTTCCCCTTGCAGGGACTCACCTGCCAAGTGCCTCGGCACGTCCCTCCCCCCGTTGTTCGAAAGGGCTTCCATCTGTGTCAGGGCCACCTCGATGACAGTGGGGCACACCTGACGGAAACTAACATCTCTCTCCTCCCTCACCTGATGGGGTGCAACCCCCGTTAATCGGGCCAGCCGCTGGTGTCGGTGTAAGTGTACTGGGTAGGGGTGGTCATTTCGGACCTTCACAGGGACCCTCCCCCGGTGGACCGCCGCTAGGCCTCGTGCTACTTCCACTTGGGGGCAATCGGCGTGGGGTTCAACCAATACCCACTCTTCGGGGCCAACTCCTCGGGGGGCCACTCTCACCCACACCATGGCCTCACTCCTAGGGGGGATGGATAGAGCAAAGCGACACATCACTCTTCCTACCTCTTCGCGGCCTCTGCGGACCTGGGTCATCTGGACCCGACGACAGTCGGCGACTACTTGCTCCCATAGGGGCCTCTCGACAGGGGAGATCCTAGGGCCGGGCTTAGCCCGAAATAACTCCTCCCAACACTCGGAGAGGACGTTCATACCTAATAGGGCTCGATGGACACCCAAACACCTGTCTTCCACGATGATCACCCCTTTTTGGGGAACTAACACCCCGTGAACTTCTAAGTCCGTCAGCCGATAACCAATGTAAGGAATCTCTAGGCCGTTGGCGCCCCGCAACGTCAGCCAGGGGGCCTCCCCTCCTTGGGTTCTCTGCTTCCCGAATACTTCCTGCGAGAGACTCTCTGCAAACAATGTCACTTGAGAGCCCGTATCTACCAGGCACTGTACTGTCTTTCCACATACCTTTACTTCCGCCATTGGGCAATGCCCAACCATCTGGCCTCTAGAATTATCACGTCTTCCAGGGTCTTCTCGAGGGGTCCCGGCCACACGACCCACTGTGGCCGGTCGTCCTAAAAACCCCCCTCCGATGCCCTGCGAGGCCCACACTGGCGGCTATAATGCCCCGGTTCTCCACAACGATTGCAGATTGGCCGCCCTTGGTCATCCCACTCGAAGCGGGGCCGGTTCAAAGGGTTCGGGCGTCCCGGTGGCTCTCGGCCCCTCTCAGAGTAGACTCGCTCTCGGGGTGCCGGCCTTGGTTCCTCTCGCGCCCTACTTTGGCGAAGTTCTCCCAGGAGAGTCTTAGATAGTTCCGACATCTGCTCTCGGACGTCTTTCAACAACTCTACTCTCAGGGCTTGCTTCCAATCTGCGTGTTCAGGTGGCGCTGCTGTGTTTCCACTTACAGCTGCACATACCGGGGTTTCACTTACTTCGACCTCATCACCCTCCAAGGCCAGCGCCTCCTTCTTTAGGTCCTCAAAGGTAAGCCCGGGGTCCCTCCGAAACTGGACCCTCAGACTTTGTCTCACGGGGCCCTCTTTCATCCCCAGGAGGAACTGGTCGCGTAACAAAGTCTCTCCGTCTCCTAGCCCATGGTCTCGTCGGGCTTGCAGGCGAGTGAACTGCTCTCGCAGCCTGAGGGCAAAAGCTCTAATAGGTTGTCGGGGGCCTTGCTTACAATTAAAAAATTGTGAACGGAGGACAGCTACGGGGGTATGGTCACCATATTGTTCGGTAAGGAACTGGAACACAGTCTGGGCGGTGGCTCTAATTGCTTCGGGGGCGGCTTGTACCTCTCGCCGTGCTTCTGCCTCTAGGGAGTTCAACGCAAACTGGAGCCGCTGGGCGGCGCTAAGGCCCTGTAAGTCGGCCAAGTACTCCAATTGGGCCTTCCATTCGGTCAGTCGTACCTCCGACTCCGCTCCTCCATATTTCTGGATCCATGGGCTCCCCATGATGATAGACGTGGCACGGGGTGGGGCTGCAGGCCCCGCGTTGTCAGTCATTGGGTGACCTTGGTTACTCAACTCGAGGTGGGACCCTGCCGACTACGCCAAAATCTGTCACCACCAGGGGCTGGCTGTGTTAGACTAGAGCCACGCCCCTTTACAACTCCCACCTCGAGGAGGTCCCCAAAGCCGACCCAATGACCAGACAAACACGGAAACAGGTGAGTAAAATTTAAAACAAGCTTTATTTGATTTAAATACTTAAAAGAACTGGGGAATTGGGGAAAGGGGAATTTAAAACTAATAGGCTTCTTCTCCTCCCTCCAGGGAGACTACAGCCACGGGCAGACTGGGGCAAAGGCAACAGGGGTGCCAACCACCATAAGCCGGGGGGGAGAGGGAAACGTCAGGCTCCGGCCTGGACCCTGCTAACCGTGGCGCCCTCCTTCTTCTTTCCTGGAGGCAGACAATTTCGGTGTGCTGGTAGGGGATTTCCCACTGTCCGTGTACCTTTCCTCAGTTCGGCAGGGGGTCTCGCCCCGCGTGCCTTCACGTTCCCCGTCGTACGTCCACCCTCGTTCTCCTTATTCCCCACAGGTGATCACTGCGACACAGAAACACTGTTAGCTTGGATTTGGTATATTCCTCACCGGTTCTGCTGTTTACTGCTCTCGGGGTAGGTAGCACGTTACACGGTCTGTTCTCCAATTGTTCACTCTCGTCTTCCTTTCTCTCCACAGGCGGCCACTAGGACACAAAGACACTGTTACTGAAACTTCGAGTATTTCTCACCGGCTCTGCTGCATACAGCTTTCTGGGTAGGTATCACGTTCACAGTCTGTTCTCCAATTATTCACTCTCGTTTTCCTCTCTCTCCACAGGTGGTCGCTAGGATACAAGGGCACTGTTACTGAAACTTCGAGTATTTCTCACCGGCTCTGCTGCTTACAGCTCTCTGGGTAGGTATCACATTCACAGTCTGTTCTTCAATTATTCACTCTTGTTTTCCTCTCTCTCCACAGGTGGTCGCTAGGACACATAGACACTGTTACTGAAACTTCGAGTATTGCTCACCGGCTCTGCTGCTTACAGCTTTCTGGGTAGGTATCACGTTCACAGTCTGTTCTTCAATTATTCACTCTTGTTTTCCTCTCTCTCCACAGGTGGTCGCTAGGACACAAAGACACTGTTACTGAGACTTCGAGTATTTCTCACCGGCTCTGCTGCTTACAGCTCTCTGGGTAGGTATTACTTTCACAGTCTGTTCTTCAATTATTCACTCTGGTTTTCCTCTCTCTCCACAGGTGGCCGCTAGGACACAAAGACACTGTTACTGAAACTTCGAGTATCTCTCACCGGCTCTGCTGCTTACAGCTTTCTGGGTAGGTACGGTTTCCTCTGTAGGTCAGCAGAGGGGCGAAGGTCACACACCACCTCGCCGGGTCGAGCGCTGCCCTACCTCCACTGCCCGTAGGCCGATCGAATCCTGGACAGGGGCGCCCTTTTGTAGAGACCGCGGGGGCGGCGGACCCTTTCGCCTCTGACTCTGCGACAAAAACAGGCACAGGTAAGTTTACACCACGAATATTTCCAATATTTTACTCACAGCCCTTGACAGCTCTTGGTCTGTATCCCTTCGTACTCCGAAACAGCACACAGCGTATGGTAGCAGTAATTTCTGAAGTCGTTAGCCTCTCCGTCCTCTGCCCAGTAGAGGGAATGGATGGTACGGGCTTCGTCTGACAAGACACACAGCAAATACACAGCACCACTCCAACGTGAAAAGCTTATTAATTGTAAAATCTCACTCACCACACTATCAGTGCAACACCACAAGGGAAAGCGCCCGGTGTCCTCCACTGCGCTTGGGCTGAAAGAGGGGCGATGGAAACACGACAAAAATAAAGTCTCGTTGCTGTGGCTGTTTGGACGTACACTTCTAGCGGCTCGCCCACCACGCTGTTATAGGGGTAGGGCCGCCCTCCTAGTCCTGGAGGACTCCAACGATCACACAGGTTAATTTATGCAAGTTACTCCCCACCAACGGGTATACTCGCAGCGGATAGCCTTTGTTTACGTTGTGCAACAAGGTCAATTTTCTTCCTGTTTACTCCTTCAAAAATACTGGGTAGACCAAGGTTCCTTTCTACCCATAGGATTCTTCATTTACTCCAGCAGGTCCACCGTAAACTACAACAAGAGAGGGAGAGAGAGAGAAATACAGACAGCCACCACGTCTAACAATGAGCACAGCTCCGTTCCTCAGCACACACTACGACCCCTCAACTGTGATCTAACTGTGCTTTTTATACTCCTCTCTGTACTCCAGTTATCCAATTGCCCGGCGATCTCTTTAACTAGGCACAGCTGTGCCCAATCGGCTGATTACAGCCTTCGCGAAGCTGCCGGATGTCCGGTGTTTCTGTTTTCCGGTCTGGATGGAAACATCCGGGCGGAACCAAACTTCTTCAACTTTTGGTTCCACCCCGAAAAATCGTCACCCCGTGACATACCCATAAAGATACAAAAAACCTTTGAGGGTACCAGCATGACAGAAAAGGTGAGTTTAAACAAGTTTTTTTTTTGACAATGTACATTTACAGTATATGAGATGATTTGCACAAACAGTATTTGGGTGTGGTTTTCGGGTTAATTTAGTCTGTATGGGGAGGTTTTTCTAGACAGGGCTTATCCTAGTCCCAAACTAAAATACATGTTTGAGATGGGTTAATTTAAAAAGCACCATGTACTGACATATCTTAACATATATCAGTGCCACTATTTTGTCTGAAGATACACACTATAGTATTGTTTTTTGTAAGGATTGTTTGCATAGGACTACTGAAATGTCACATTATAACTAAGGCCTATACCTGGATTCATTTAAACCGTGTCCGGGAAACCGCCCCTAAGAGTTTCTGGTGTAAAGGTTTTGGAAACCCTGGTGTAAAGCTCATGGCAGGAAACCAGTACTAAATAGCCATGTTTTCCTTTCCTTCTTTATGACATTCCAGCATCTATGGCTATATTCATGACAAGAACTGGTTAATTCATACAAAAATGTATTCAGACAAGTTAATCCAGATACAGGTTTGGGCATTTTGCATCTCCAATTTGCCTAACTTGCATGTTTTTGGCCTGTGGGAGAAAACCAGAGTACCCGGAGTAAACCCATGCTGACACAGGGAGATGCAAACTCCACACAGAAAGCCCATCCAAACTAGCCGGAGCTTAGCACACTCAAAATCAATCTAAGCTTTCAAATCATAAACACATAAGTCTATAATATAAAACACTACACAGCCTCCATTAGACACTACCGTATAGAAAACACAATATCCAGGACATCTGCTTACAGAAAAAAACATGTTTATTGTATATAACAACACATTTGAAAAAGATTGTTAGAAATCTCTATTACTTTAATCACAAGTTTAGTTCAGTGAATATAGTGAATACTTTACTGTAAGTACTGCAAGTAATAGTACGTTTTCAATTTTACTGTAAGCAGCACTTCAAGTCAGCAATTCAACTGCAAATTTTGCCAATTGCATCGTCTCTGGTGTCCTGCTTCTCCTCATACTCTTCATCTGCCTCTCAGACTTTTTCCAATCCACACAATTGGTAAAAAATACCATTAGAAAAAAGTATGTGCAATTTTAAGTTGTTGTATTTTCTTGATGATGACAATTGTGTTGTAGTTGTGTTCAACATTTTCCTGCCTGTGTTTAGCATTTATAAAACAAGTGCATTGCAGTGTAAAATGTTTTAGTGAAAAGCTTGTGTTTAGAGTTTTTCAAAAAGAGTGCATGATTTGACAAATGGGTTTAGGTCACTATGAATTTGGTCCAGAGATTGGGGTTTAGTGTTTTACTGTGCATTCACAGCAGGCAGTGTTAAAGGGCCCATGGCATACAAAGGCTAGCATTGCTACTTTGTAAAAATATGTCATTTTGGGTGTGTCCTTTAAAATGCAAATGAGCGGATGAAATGTAAACACTGATCACAATGATGGTGGTTTGTTGTAATTGAAACTCAATTGTGTTGTCACACTCAAAAAATGGGTTTTGTAGCACTGTTCATTATACACAAATGTATTTAGTTACATTAACACATACACATTTATTTTTAAGACAAAATACAAGTGTAATGTGTTATGCTAAATCAATTGGTTATTCACTTTGGTTTACCTAACTACCTATCTTTAAACTAAAGTAATTGGTTTACTTTTGCGATTCAAATACCGGATGTGACGTCATTTAACGACTTCCACGCACGAAGACGGCGCGCAGGTGATGGTGTTTCGGGTAAGTAAACAAAATACGTTTTTTCTTCAATCTATCTTAAAACATTATTGGGGCAACTTTATTTTATGTTGAAGTCGATGGTGTTTGTGTTTGATGGTGATGATTTCACGTCATTTGTGCAGCGGTGAGGTAAAGTGTGAGATTTGTGCGTTTCAAATGTAATGGAGTGATCGTGTGACGTGTTTAAACCGTATTAAACATGATGTACTCGTGTTTAAACGGTATTAAACGTGTTGTTCAATTTCGGGACCTTTGTAGTGTTTTATGATAGCAGCAGTGTTGTAAACTGTGTGATTTGTGCGTTTCAAAATGAATGGATTGCTTCACGTGTTCGTGGTGAGTTGAACTTCGATTTTCCGTCGTGTTCCGGTGATAACTTTAGCCATTGAACTTGTTTTACTGGTGAAAATAGTGCTTTCGAAACGTATTTTCCTGTGTTTAGTTAGAGCATTTTCTCAAGGGGTTCTTAAAGTTTATTTTTTGTTGTTACTCTGAATGAATATTTACTTAAAGTAAGTTATGTTGAAATGTAAAATTTGTGATCTAAATTACTAAAACATTAAAGACTGCTGCACGTGCGTTGTGGGGGTTATCATCATAGATATCATTGTACATATTCTAATTGATATATTCAAGACATGGTATGCTCTACTTGTTCATTTAAGTAGAAATTATGCTACAGATTTAATATTGCATGACGACAAATGCCCACTTTAATTGTAGTTTGTGTGCATGGCATGAGGTGCAGTGTCATAAGAAAAAGAATACTATGCTCACATAAACAGTCCCTTAAAGAAGAGTAAAACGGTATTTTGCATGTTATCAGGTTGTGATTTCCAATCAAATGTCAATGGGACTTCTATATCACACAAAAACAGAAAACACAACCAGCCTTCACTGAGTGATTTTAAGCCTGGTGTAGTTTCCATTGCTGAAATATTATGAGAGGTCAAAAGTTTTTATGGTGATGAGGCAAGTGATGCTTTTGTTCATGACTGAAGCCAGATGTGTTTTATTAAAACAGATTATTTAAACTACAGCATATCACACTTTTTTGGGGTAAACTGCATTGTATGTTAAAGTCTGTCAGTGCCTATTTTAGTTAGCTGATGATTATCCATTGCTTGAGTTATATTGGTTGGTGCTTTGTTTGACGGTGACTTTGAAAAAACAAGTCCACGGATATGTTGTAAAATATGCTTTTATTTTGTTAAATGGACAATTATAAGTTAATTTTTCTTAACCATACTTACAAGTGATTTTAAAAAAAAAATTAACTAAATTTTACTTGTTTTCCACAGTCATACCACAATGACTTCTCCAGTCCGGCTAAAAGTTACAAAAGGTGATCCTTCAGTATGCCATTCCTTCTTCAGTGAGTGACCTGTCAAAGGAAATAGAAAAACAATGTAATCTACAAGGACATTTAAGGATGCAGTTCATGGATTCTGACTTGGGCAATTAGTTTTTAAGTGAAATTAAATTTACTCAAGCCCAAACCAGCTGGAATTTCCAGTGCTGCTTACCATATAAAAAAAACATGCAACGCTGAGGTCAACTACTGCACTTACCATCCACAAACGGAGACATTCAAAACACTGGAAGTAGTCAGTGTAATACTTCTGTCTGAAATTAAAAAGAACAATGAGAAAACATTATGAATGCTGATGGACATTTTTTTTATCAGGAGACATGAGGTTGTCAAGGAATCAAAACTTTCAAGATTTCAAAACTAGATGGCCTGCTCTTTTCAGAAGGGAAGAGGTGAGTGAAAAGTTTTTGAGTCATTTATGTTTAACTTTGTTGGCTTTGTGGTAACAATAATTTATTGTGTTTTGTAGTTTTGTGCAGAGTTTTAAAGAATCGCAACAGCCCCATTGGTGTCTACATACTTGGCGAAGATGGATCAATATTCTGCAAAGCTTATAAGGATCTATGCAAAACGAGGAGTCGTCAATTGACCGAGAATTAAAAACCTGCTGGTTTCCACAACACGGGTATGAAGAACTGCATTTATTAAAACCTTATAATAAAACTTATTTTTGCACTGGTGAGTTTCTGGAACTTGTAAAAAAGAAACAAAGGTACAGTTTAAGGTGTCCCTTTTTTGTTGTTGTTTTCCACTTACATGCTGTATTTTGCATAATAATCTAAAAATAAAGGTAAATGTTTACCTGATATTGTGAATGCTACAATTAATAAAATTTTGATATTTACATATTTAGACTGGCAACATTGATCAGACTCCGATCTTTCTTTGTCTACCTGAATGAAGACCTGACCAGTCTAATTAAAGAGTATTTGGTAAGTATATGTGCATATATATTCTTTGCTGTATTATCAAGGAATTGAAATGTTGTGGTATCCCAGGTGAAAAAGTAGTACACTTCCATAATGTACTTACAGTGCTCTATTTTTAAAGTAATTTATACTTGATATACTAAAAATTATTCTTTAGTACTTTTTAAGATGTTCTTAAGATTATCTAAGTGTACTTATTTGTGCTGTTTTGAGACAACATGATTATGAACTAAAATGTGCTTTGAATATACTATCTCTGTTTTAAAAATGTATTAGTTAAAACTTGTAAACTTGAACCCAACTTTCAAAGATGGGTTCAAGTTTACTACGAGTGGTACCTAAATACATTTTTTAAATACATTTTTAGCACATTTTAGTTCATATTCATGGTGTCTGAAAAATAGAACAGGGGAGTACAATTATACCTTGTTCACACTGTCAGCCTAAATCTGATTTTGGTGCATATTTGAATCCAGTCACATTTAGAAAGTGTGAACGACCAAAAACCACATGAAATCAGTGTTTTTTCAAATCTGTTTCAGGCTACATCCATGGGTGGTTTAAAATCCTTTTCAAATCGCATTTCTGGAAATCCAAGTCAGTCTGACCGCTCTGATTGCATTTGTGTAGCTTTTCGGTTATGTCATGCTGTTGCGTCACAAAAAACATAAACACGTCAGATGTTGAAGCAGATTGTCGTGCCAGTGCAACGTCATTGCCATAGAAACATTGTAGATAATCCAGAAAACGGCAGAACGCTACAGGACGCACAGAACGGTTGTGATCCTTAATATCGACAACGAGTTTGTCAAATCGGATATGCCCTGAAATCTAATTTAGACTGACATTGTGAACAATGCACAAGATGTTCTTAAGGTTATCTTAAGAAGTACAAAAAAATTTTTTTTAGTATATTATGTACAAAATTAGTGCATGAAAATAGAGCACTTTAAGTACATTATGGATGCGTACTTTTTCAACTGGGATAACTTTTTGTTTTATCTCATCTCCACTCATGGTATTTCAAACCTACGAGTTTCTTTCTAATGCAGAAAACAAGGTATAATAATGTTGGTAAGCAAACAATACTTGCCCTCTTTGACTTTTTGGCTGTTGTACATTATGGAATGAGACCGTTCTTAAAATACTTCAGTTTTACAGAATCAAGTGATGTGGTTTTGAAAACATTAAATGGTAAATAAGAGATTTTCTGAACTTATTAATAAACATAAAATAATTGTATCATTGTCATGCTCACCTGCAGGATACAGATGCACCCAGTACCCAGGAGGCGATCCAGAAGATGGTGATGGTAGTCCTTGTTGTAAAAATGTATGGTTCAGACATCGAAGACAGCCCAGCAGATGTTGGAGTGTTATTGAAGGGATTAAGAGTTCTTGGACCTCAACAACATTGTGTATGCGACAACCATGCTGATTGGACTGATATATGCACTGAACTTGAGCTACTTTCCTGAATTCAGGTACACTTTTGAAGTATTGCAGTTGTTGTTTCTGGAGCTAGATGGGAAGTAACTATCTCATAAAGTTCAGACGCTGAAGACCAAGCTTTTTGCAGATGTTTTGAGAAAGGAATGTTTTAATATTTCATATGCAAATGCCATGTTTTTGAAATGGAGTTTTCGTGCATTTCATTTGTCAGTAACTGTAAAAAAAAATTGTAATGTTGTTATAAGGTTACATTGTAATATTCAAAGTCCTTAAAAACTTTGCAAGCTTTTCAAGTTGATGAGTGCATCTCATTTGTTGGTATATCCTTTACGGTATCTGTAGTTTAAGTGCAATAAACATGGCTTGAAGAACTGGTGTATGAGATTCTTTTTTGAATAAAATGAATGCTATGTAGAGTTTATTACAAAAAGTATATTTTTGTGTGTGATGTACTTGAAATAGACATTGTTGTGTTAAAGTAACTAAAAGCAATTGGATGGAACCACTGTCCACAATGTAATTGAGTTGTATGAATAAACTACTCTTGAGTTGGACAAGCAAAAAATATTTGATTCGTTTGAACAAATTAAACACATGTTCAGAAAACGTAACAATCTTAAGTTATGGATAATTACACTGTAAAAAGTAATACCTAGATCTAACTTATAAAAAGTGAGGCAAGTGACTGCATGGGAAGTTTTAGGTTGAGTCAACTTTCAACCTTTTTTTAGTATATTGAACACACTAACATTACTTAATATGAATGCAATAAAATTGAGTTGAGTTAACTAATTGTGCTAGTATTACTCAGTTAGATAAACCTTCTTTTCTTGGTACAGGTAGCGTATTTATGGTTGGTTGTTGTTTTTTATGCCGTCAGATGAGGGCTAGAAACGTTTATTCAAACAACACACCCACTCAGTTTCGTTTTGGGCAGCTGTAAAGCGCGACATACTTCAGTATGCAGTCTATGCACAAGCACCAGTCTTCTGAACAATGGTAACTACAAAACTCAAAGAAGAAACAGAAACTCTTCCAAATATCGAAGATAAATGAACATTAAACACTAACAAGTCTTTCTTTTTAGTTAAAAACAAAACAAAAAAAGTTTCAATTCAAATTTCACTCTCCAAATGCAGTCCCATGCAAAGCATGCTGGGAAATGCAAGTCCACTGCCTAGTTAGTTGTGTTTACTCAAATAATTCATGTAGTTTTAACACAAAATTAATAAGTTAATTTCTTTCTTACAAATTTAAATCGATTAAAGATAATAAAATTAAGTTGAATTTACTCAATAATGTGCTCATTTAGAATTAATCAATTTATTCAAATTTTTATTTTATTTTAACTCGTATTTTGATTAAAAAAACAAGAATTAAATTTTTTTTAATACAGTTTACTCAATTTATTTTTTTAAAATCTACTAAGGCACAGAAACACTTTTTACAGTGTAACTAAGATAATTTTGTTGAACATTACCACTTCACATTAGTTATTTATTATTCAATTGTGTTGCTGCAACAGAAGAATTTGGCATTGACTGAAAACAACCCTTAAATGTTAAAATAAATTAACTGGGTTGTGTGGAACCACTGTCCACAATAAAATTGTGTTCGTTTAAAGTATCATTTTTTTGAGTGCATGTCCTTCTTGTCTCTCTCTTTCTCTTTGCACTAAATAGCAGTGCTGTGGCTGGATAGTGCACATTAAGGGGGCGGTATTATTATAATAAGAGCCCCTTATGACATAATAAAGAGGGCCGAATTTCAATGACCTATTTTTTGCTCACACCTACAAAGTAGCAATGCTAACCTCTGTATGCCATGGGCCCTTTAATTTTGGCAGCAAATTCTGATATAGTCTTAGTCCTAGTCTTTTGAATAACACACCATTTAGTTTTATTCTTATTTTAGTCATCTGAAATCTTTTAGTCTTAGTCTAGTTTTAGTCGACTAAATATCATAAGAGTTTTAGTCTAGTCTAGTTTTTTAGTCATTGGAAGTATCCTCAGTCTGTAATGGAATGGTAAGGTTTGAATATGCAATACAGACACAGATTTATTTTAACACGTATTTTATTTTATTCTTAATGTCAAAAACACTGACCTTGGCTTTTTCACAAAAAGATAATCTCACATAAAATAAGCATAAGGCCCGCTCTACCTAAAAAATATACATGGTCCCAGAAAAATATCTGGGGCCTCATTTATAAAGCGTTTTTACGCACAGATTTGATCTTAGACCGTGCGTACGCTCAAATCCACTCCAAAGCTCTGATTTATAAAACTCTTCTTTGACGTGGAAAAGTACTTACCTCTACGTCAGGTTCCGACTTGACGTACGCACGTTTCCTTCTGGCAGTATTGCAGTATTGCAGGTAGGCATATTCGAAACTTTTACAGCGTCAGCATCATCTGTATTAGAGCTTATTGGGCCCAAAAAAACATAAACGAAGCCCCCTACACGTTGTGTCCAAGTCCGACCCGACCGACAAATTAACTGTAATAAGCCCGATACCAATTTAAACCCGACAATGTTTTAATAGTGCGCCATGACGTTCTCAACTACAATTCAGAGTTGTTATAGAAATCTGTTCAGAATTATCTTAATGAACTAATGCAACAAGGACAAAGCATGCAAACTGCGCTGTTGTTTTATTCAGAATAGGAACATAATAAAAACGAGCCCAGTCTCCTGAAGATGCGTATAAATAGCATGAAGTGTGTAGGAGCCAACATGCAACAATGATGCACACAGAAAATGAACAAGAAGGAAAGGCATACTCCAAAATAATTTAACAAGGTTTTAGAATATATTTTAAACAAAATATGTTGGCCTATTTTGATATTTTAAAATTTATGTCAATTCCGATGCAAAAATGTGTCCATAGGTTCAGTAAACGATTTTCTAGTTCGTCACCTGTTCAAAAAATATAAAACAAATATAGCAAAATTGTTTTGCGGTGTTTAACGCATACTGTATGTAAATGTTACAAAACGTGCTTATTAAATGAAAGTAAAAAACGAATTCAATGATTAAAAGGATGTGAAAGGAACTACATTTTAAAGCCTCGATGTAGCCTACAATAAGGGACATGCGACATTTAAGAGTGATAGGTATTTAAAAAAATTAATATAAATTATTCAAATTATATTCCATATGGAATATATGCAGAGAGTTTATGATACAATCTTTAAATTTTAAAGTCGAAAAATCTCTTATTTTTACACCCCGTGCAGGCATGGCAAACTGAAACAAAAAGTTTAAGACACAAATATCACGTTTACGTGTAAAAAATATATTTAAATGGGTAACACTATACAATAAGGTTAATTAGTTAACTACATTCGTTAACATTAACTAATAATGAACTGCGCTTATACAGCATTTATTAATCTTTGTTCATGTTAATTTCAACAATGAATACTTTATATTAAAATCTTGTTAACGTTAGTTAATGCACTGTGAATGCGAATTGTTTTAACATGGACAAAACCTTTATTTCTATTAACTAACATTAACAAAGATGAATAAATGCTGTAACAAATGTATTGCTAATGGTTGTTCATGTCAGTTCATACATTAATGTTAACTAATGAACCTTATTGTAAAGTAAAATAAAACACGTGAATTGAAAGGTCCACTAATAATTCCCTTAACTCGAGTGATGTCAATAAAGTTTTTATGTTAGAATTTAGAAATATTAAAAATTTAAGCAATCAACAACAAAGATGTTTTTTCTACCACTGCCTTCAGAGAATTTGGCCTTTGATAATTTAATATTTATATGCTAATGAATTAAATTAGGGGCGTTTAGAAGGCGGAGTTTTAAAAGCAATCGGCTGCGCACAATTTTAAGATCATTTGTGATTTATAAACTGCACATCTGGAAAAGAGGCGTACTTTTTTAACATACTTCATTGTATAATATATTTAATAAATAATACATTTGTTAATAATCTTACAGGGAATTTTATAAAAGCCCACTTTTAAAGACATTATCGGGAAATGTCCGGGGAACACTATGAAGCTCACAGCAAAATCCCCAGTGTTAAATTACCACTGCTTGGTGTTTATATAATCCACACCAAGATTGGTGTTAAAAAACACTCAATCAGTGTTAAAGGGGTCATATGATGAAAATGCCAGCACCGCCACTCCGTAGGCGTGAGCAAAAACAGGTCATTGAAATTTGGCTTTCATTATGATGTCATAAGGATATCTTATTAGAATAATACCGCCTCCTTAATCTGAACTCTGAAAGAGAGAGAAAAGAAGGACTTGACAGCACAATTGAGTTTGAATTACAACAAACCACCATCATTGTGATCAGTGTTTGCACTTTATCCGCTCATTTGCATTTTAAAAAACACACCCAAAACGACACATTTTTGGACTTGACAGCACAATAGAGTTTCAATTACAGATGTCTTCAAAGGCTGATATCTGCTTCCATCTGCGTGCATTATATTTCTCTATTGAAATGTGTTCAGAAATTAAATTTATCCAATGATTGATGTTGCAAGATTTCTTTGATTTCCAGTTTTGGAGAACTACTTTCTTAGCGACAGCTAGAGAGACGAGCAATGGATTCCTGTATTTTTGGGGGATATGGATTTCAGAAATGTCGCCAATGAGACAGGGTGTTGGAGATAATGGGATTCTGTGACTCAGGACGGTGGATAATGTCTCGGTGACTGTAACCCAAAATAATTGAACTGGTTGGCATTGCCACATGGCGTGTAAATAGTCATCTATCCTACCTAAAGTGCATTGTGAACAAATATTGGTGTTGTGTAGGCCCATTTTAAACATTTTACTTTGGGTGATGTGAGTTCTGTGGATGACTTTATATTGTATAAGCTGCAGGTTTGTGTTATTGGTAATGAAAAATGTGTTCCTGCAGATTTGTTGCAGATCTGGTCCCCATTTCTATCATTTCTTAACACAAAAACATAGCTACAAGCCGTGTACATTACCATTCACCCATCTCTCTCTTCTATTATGTAATTTTATTTATTTTATCTCTATAGGCACACACTATTTAAACTCATGCATAACATGTTTTTCCAACCCTTTTTAAACCCATTTCCGCTTAAATACTCTAACTGTGACTAACGAACGTGAACCTCAAGATCATTCTATTCAACCAGCAATAATAATGTCTCACTGCAACTGTATTGTCCTTTTGTAATTTGTCTGTTATTTTATTGTATGTATGTTATGTGTTACACTTTTACGTGGTGCTTAATCCCCCTCCCCTTATGTGCACTGTAAAGAAGTATTTCTATTTTCCGTACTGTAAAAAAATGTACTTTATATAAAAAAAAAAAAAAAAAAAAGTTTTGCTGCGAAGGGGGGGGGGGGTGGGGGGGCAAAAAAAAAAAAAAAAAAAAAAAAAAAAAAAAAAGAGTTTCAATTACAATAAACCACCATCATTGTGATCAGTGTTTGCACTTCATCCGCTCATTTGCATTTTAAAAAACACACCCAAAACGACACATTTTTGCTCAAACCTACAAAGTGGCAATGCTAACATTTTCATCATATGACCCCTTTAATTTATGTTCTGCCAACCCTGTGAGGCTCCCATGAAATCCAACAGTGCTGTAAAGTCCACATACCCTGAAGAGTTAAATATTGTTTACCCAAATCTAATCTGTGGTGTAAGTCAGACACACTGAGACATTAACAATCCGCCTATAAAACACAATCATGGTGACAATCAACAACAAAGCTTCATGCCGCAATGCATGCTGGGTACCAGGATTGTAGAAAACTCATTCATAAATCCCATCATGCATTGCAACATGACAAAAATTTAGCAACTTTCTTACCATTAACTGTCACCATTGTTGAGATTTGTATCAGAAATCATGAAGTCTCTCTTAAGCAAAAAACAAAAAGAACAAAAAAAAAACACTAAAGTCTCATTCAATACAATGTCATTTGCATAAAGCTTTTTTATATGCCTGTTTCTTCATAATTAATTTGTGATCAAATGTTTCAATGATTTGTAGAGTAGAATATAATAAAAATAAACTGAGAAGGTCTGGAAGGTTTTCCCTCTACATGAAGCAATGAACAAGTGGTCTTATTAAAAACATTGTTGCTATTGCTAAAAGAGGAGAGTTAGATCAGTAAAGGTCAAGGAACAAATGCCTAACTAAAGGAAACACTAATCACAGTAATGGTGACTTCAAATCAACTCATAACAAACACAAACTTAAAGGGGTCATAGCGTGAAAATCAGACTTTTTCTAGCTTCTATCAACCTAGAAAATGTTAAAAAGATCAACCCAATAATTTAGTTTTGGTAAACCATTTTCTGCAAGCATGTGAAAAAATAGGTCATTGTAATTTGGCCCTTATTGTGATGTCAGAATGAGGTAATACCGCCCCCTTTATCTGCACTATCCAACCACAGCACAACCATTTAGTATGGAGAGAAAGAGAGAGATAAAATATTTCACAGCACAATTGAGTTTCAATTGCAACAAACCACCATCATTGTGATCAGTGGTTGCACTTCATCCGCTCATTTGCATTTTAAATGACACACCCAAAACGGCACACTTTTGCTCAGACCTATTTTAGACTTATGCAGGGTTTACACCAAACGCGTTTTGGGCGTCAAAATCGCGTCTACCGCGCCTAGTTTGCAGCTTGAACACTTTGAATGCATTCGCGCGTGTAGAGCGGAGTAGACACGCGGAAAAAGCAAGCATTTGACGCGCGTCCGAGGCAAACTCCGCTTCTTGTGGGAGGGGCAACTGCTGTGCGAGTGTCTGTTTGCAAGATGACTGATGTTGATTGTGCATGATGTTGAGTTACCAGTTTGTATTGGGTAACCTTACTATAGGGGGAAAATAAATGGCGCGGGTCGATAAACGTAACCTAACTCAAAAGTAAAGTGTGTATTACAACTTACCAGGTTGCCCAAAGTCCTTACTGACACTCTTCAAAGCGAGGTCCTTTTTATTTCTGTATCCTATAGAAATAAGAACTTGTGTCATATAGCTCCGAGTGACTGCTTGAATGAGTGACTCTGGGCGGGGCTGCCACCACAGCAGCAGGCAGGCTCCTGATTGGTTAACGCGGCGCGAAATTCCACCAAAGTTCAAATTTTTCAACTCGGGCGTCAGCCGCAAATTCTCGTGAACCGCAAAATGCACAAAAGCACCATTCGCGCGTACCGCGCACAACGCTCAATTCGCGCCTTTCGCGCGAGCTTCACGCGCGAATGAGGCGGAAACGCATCTTCCGCTCCGCGCCGAACGCCTATTCCGCGCCGCGGGACCTCCTGACGCGCCTCAACGCGTCTCCACATTGACTTAACATTGAAATCACTCGCGCTTCACGCCTCTAGCGCGGTTGGTGTAAATGCACCATAAGTTTACATCTTAAAAAAAATCTCATAATATGTCCCCTTTAAGATTTGTGATACATTTTGTGATAAATGTCTATCTGACTTGTGAGAAATCACGTCAGAAAGAAGATTTGTCTACTAAATCATGCGTGTGGATGCTGGAATAGTTGAGCACTTGTATTTTGTTCTGACAGCTGTTTAGAAGTTAAACTTATCCATTTAGAAAATAACTCTGCAAGTTATCATTTAATTTTTCAAACAGAGATGCTGATAGAAAGTCAAACGTGAAAGATTGCAGCTTTTGGAGGCATACACCCAACAGTATTCATCTATTGCATTTAATAATTTGTCTTTCTTTATTATTTTAGTACTTTCTCCAGAAGACAAGTCATCAAAATAAAAATTTAGAGACAGGAAATTGATTTGAATGACCAGCAGGTGTTCACCATTAATGTCTTAATCATCACTTCATTATCTCATTAACTTTAACACTGATTCAGAGTTATATTTTTAACACCAGGCTTTTTTAACACCGATCTTGGTGTGGATTATATAAACACCAAATAGTGTTGATTTAACACTGGTAGAGTTAATTTAACACTGGGGATTTTCCTGTGCTGTTAACTCTTTCGCCGCCATTGACGAAATATCTCGTCAATCAAGAGAAAACGCTTCCCTGCCAATGACGAGTATTTCCGGCTGTCCGCAATACCGCTATTATCCGCAACTTTTTAAACCCGGAAGTATTACTGCGTGACCGTGTCTGTTTTAGAGATCGCTCTAAATGGGATCTCTACACAGGAAAATCTCCAGTGTTAAATTAACTCTACCAGTGTTAAATCAACACTATTTGGTGTTTATATAATCCACACCAAGATCGGTGTTAAAAAAGACTGGTGTTAAAAATATAACTCTGAATCAGTGTTAAAGTTAATGAGATAATGAAGTGATGATTAAGACATTAATGGTGAACACCTGCTGGTCATTCAAATCAATTACATTTTGGACATTTTCCTGTCTCTAAATTTTTATTTTGATGACTCGTTTTCTGGAGAAAATACTAAAATAATAAAGAAAGACAAATTATTAAATGCAATAGATGAATACTGTTGGGTGTATGCCTCCAAAAACTGCAATCTTTTACGTTTGCCTCTCTATCAGCATCTCTGTTTAAAAAATAAAATGATAACTTGCAGAGTTATTTTCTAAATGGATAAGTTTAACTTCTAAACAGCTGTCAGAACAAAATACAAGTGCTCAACTATTCCAGTATCCACACGCGTGCTTTAGTAGACAACTCGTCTTTATGACTTGATGCTTCACAAGTCAAATAGACATTTATCACAAAATGTAGCACATTAAAGGGGACATATTATGAGATTTTTTTTAAGATGTAAACTAAGTCTAAAATAGGTCTGAGCAAAAGTGTGCCGTGTTGGGTGTGTCATTTAAAATGCAAATGAGCGGATGAAGTGCAACCACTGATCACAATGATGGTGGTTTGTTGCAATTGAAACTCTATTGTGCTGTCAAATATTTTATCTCTCTCTTTCTCTCCATACTAAATGGTTGTGCTGTGATTGGATAGTGCAGATAAAGGGGGCGGTATTACCTTATTCTGACATCACAATGGGGGCCAAATTACAATGACCTATTTTTTCACATTCTTGCAGAAAATGGTTTACCAAAACTAAGTTATTGGGTTGATCTTTTTAACATTTTCTAGGTTGATAGAAGCACTGGGGACACAATTATAGCACTTAAACATGGAAAAAGTCAGATTTTCATAATATGTCCCCTTTAAATCTTAAAGGGGTCATATGATGAAAATGTTAGCACTGCCACTTTGTAGATGTGAGCAAAAATAGGTCATTGAAATTTGGCTTTCATTATGATGTCATAAGGATATCTTATTAGAATAATACCGCCTCCTTAATCTGAACTCTCCAACCACTGCACTGCCGTTTAGTGCAGAGAGAAAGAAAGAGAAAAGAAGGACTTGACAGCACAATTGAGTTTGAATTACAACAAACCACCATCATTGTGATCAGTGTTTGCACTTTATCCGCTCATTTGCATTTTAAAGGAAACACCCCAAACGGCTCACTTTTGCTCAGACCTACAAATTTGCAATTTTAACATGCTGTAATTAATTATCTGTGGGGTATTTTCAGTTAAATCCTCACCTTCACACTCTTGGGACACCAAAGATTTAACTTACATCTTAAAAAAATCTCATAATATGACCCCTTTAAGTTTGTGTTGGTTATGAGTTCTTTTGAAGTCACCATTACTGTGATTAGTGTTTCCTTTAGTTGGGCATTTGTCCCTTGACCTTCACTGATCTAACTCTCCTCTTTTAGCAATAGCAACAATGTTTTAGTAAAACCACTTGTTCATTGGTTTATGTAGAGGGAATACCTTCCAGACCAGAATGTTTAATTTTATTATATTCTACTCTACAAATCATTGAAACATTTGATCACTAATTAATTATGAATAAACAGGCATATAAAAAGCTCTATGCAAATGACATTGTATTGAATGAAACTGCCTAAATTCTTTAGTGTTTTTTTTTTTTGGCTGTTGTTGTTTTTTGCTTAAGAGCGACCTCATGATTTCTGATACAAATCTCAACAATGGTGACAGTTAATGGTAAGAAAGTTCCTAAATTTTTGTCATGTTGCAATGCATGATGGGATTTATGAATGAGTTTTCTACAATCCTGGTACCCAGCATGCATTGCAGCATGAAGCTTTGTTGTTGATTGTCACCATGATTGTGTTTTATAGGCTGATTGCTGATGTCTCAGTGTGTCTGACTTGCACCACAGATTAGATTTGGGTAAACAATATTTAACTCTTCAGGGTATGTGGACTTTTACAGCATTGTTGGATTTCATGGGAGCCTCACAGGGTTGGCAGAACAATAATTAAACACTTATATTCAGTGGTTACTTTCTTATGATATCGTTGATTTATACTTTCAAAATAATTTACATAGAAACAGTTATAGACTTCATTTCTCTCATCTTCCTCTGCTTTAACAGACGTGTTTTATAAACACACTGCCACAATTAGCAGAAAAAAAATAACACCACATTTCAAGACCCAAGTCCCCAACTAAAGGAAACACTAATCGGAGCAATGGTGACTTACTTTATTAAGCAGATTTTCAGCAGTTCTTTAGAAGTTAAACCTATCATCCATGTAACTCTGCAAGCAATTTGTAATTTTAGTTTTCAAACAGAGATGATGATAGTGTTTATTTAACAATGGTGATTTCATCTATTGCATTTCATAATTTGGCTTTCTTCCTCATTTTAGTATTACTTTCTCCAGAAAAAGAGTCAACAAAACAAAATTTTTAAGACAGGAACAATTCCAGAATTTAGTTGACACGGAATGACCAGCAGCTGTTCACTATTAATGACTCAATCACTTCATTATCTTATTAACTTTAACACTGATTTAGTGTTTTTTTAACACCAATCTTGGTGTGGATTATATAAACACTGAGCAGTGTTAATTTAACACTGGGGATTTTACTGTGTATGAAAAGTCCCTCACAAAAATAGAATTATCTCTGCTTTTTGCTCAAAATGTGGTGTTTTTTTGCAGAAACCTACCCATATTCAAAAGCTGATTGGAAAAGAACTCCTGAAGGTAGAATGAAAGATTTTTTTGTTTGAAAACAGAGGGTCTGTTCTTTCATTTGGTATATTGTATGTTTATATATTTAAAGAAGAACATTTTCTGGAAGGCATTAAACTTTTGTGAAAATTATGAAAAACGCTGGCGCTGGCTGGCAACTTTCTTTTTAAACGCTGGCGGCGAAAGAGTTAATGTAGCCATTCAGTGTGAGGACCACCTTGCGCACGGTTCGACAAACCGTGTTTTCCCCACCGACCGCATACAAGTATGTACCACTTACAAAAAAGCGCAGCGCAATACACATCATTTACGGTACAGTACGGTACATGGAAAATCTGGATAGGCTATTTCATACAAATAACTTGGCAAGGGAAAACTAAAAACTCTCTCTACGAAGTGCTCTTCTAACAATTTGCGCTGAGACCCCTACTTCTTTCTGCTTTGGATGTTAAAGGGGACATATTATGAAAATCTGACTTTTTCCATGTTTAAGTGCTATAATTGTGTCCCCAGTGCTTCTATCAACCTAGAAAATGTTAAAAGATCAACCCAATAACTTAGTTTTGGTAAACCATTTTCTGCAAGCATGTGAAAAATAGGTCATTGTAATTTGGCCCTTATTGTGATGTCAGAATAAGGTAATACCGCCCCCTTTATCTGCACTATCCAACCACAGCACAACCATTTAGTATGGAGAGAAAGAGAGAGATAAAATATTTCATAGCACAATTGAGTTTCAATTGCAACAAACCATCATCATTGTGATCAGTGGTTGCACTTCATCCGCTCATTTGCATTTTAAATGACACACCCAAAACGGCACACTTTTGCTCAGACCTATTTTAGACTTAGTTTACATCTTTAAAAAAATCTCATAATATGTCCCCTTTAAAGATTAAGACCTTCACCCTCCTTTTTTTCTTATTTTTTTCCCTCTTTTTTTTCTTTAAATGCGGTATCAACATGGAAAAAAGTGATTGTTAAATATGCCTTAATGTTTGTATTTGAATATGTTAAATAAAAAATGCAAATAAATAAAATTTGCGCGGAGACGCTGTGTAGTAGTTACGTCAGCTATATATTTCTTTGCTCGCAGCTGATTGGTCAAACTGCAGTCTCAGATCTCGAATCCAGAACATAACCTGCCCCAGGGAAGGATAGCCATGCAGCGTAAGATACTATGGTGACAAACACCGATTAAAGCTACGCTACTTTCATGGTACCTAAAACATAGGGTTGGCGCAAACTAATCTTAAACTTACCTGGCTATCCCCTTACATCGTGGTATAGGCCCCTGGTCTAGAGTCTAAAGTCAATGGCGCAATATTGTTTTTGTTATTTAATGAGTGCTTTAGTAATATGCACCTATAAACGGGAAGACAACAACAGCACGTTTTAAAAATATGAAAAATCAAAGGATTAAAATTTAAAAGATTATTATTAAGTCTCTTAAACATAAATGAGGACAGATTATGAGACGTTTGAATGCGTAAAGAGCTGCTTCACCTGTAGCCTGATAAGTAATTTAATGTATTGCTTTAAACAAATGCAAATAAAGCATATATTTTTTTAAAAAATTTTCATGCTACCCCATGGATTTATTGTATATGATGACTTTGTACCTTTTGATGTGATGACAACCGTTTTTTTTTTTTTTTTTTTGTAATGCTTTTCAAAGCACTCACGGCTGGCGTTGTCCGAGTGCTGAAATGGCTCTCCACATGTTTGTACATTCTTTATCTCCTGTTTATTAAAAATAAAGTATTTTTATAGTAAAAACCTTTTCTTGCATATTTTAAAATTATTTTTTGAGAAAACACAGATCATGTAGAAGTGGGGAACCTTGGGTCCTGGATGGCCACTGTCCTGCAGAGTTTAGTTCCAACCCTAATCAAACACACCTGATTTTATTTCCAAGTAATCCTGAAGACTTTAATTTGATTTTTCAGGTGTGTTTAATTAGGGATGGAACTAAACTTTGCAGGACAGTGGCCCTCCAAGACCAGGGTTCCACACCCTTGATGTAGGCTATCCATCAGCATTTAAAAACCCCTGCTAATTTACTTCCATGACTGAAAGAAAATGACTTATAAAGGTTTTAATAACAAAAAAAAAAAAACAATTTCAATACAAATGAAAACATGTTTTTTAAAAATCAATCTTAAACTGGGGGTCTTCTTCCTCCACTTAGTTTTTCAGTTTACAAATTCTGCCATCTAAATCGGCATGGCGCTAGCCCAACTGGCTTTTAAAGGAGATGAGAGCTAAGATTGGTTTATTGCACGTTACATCCAAAACACACCCATTACTCATTATGAGAATAGGAACAATCTTTTTTTTCCCTTGGTTAAATTAGCAAAAGTGTGCTTTAGACAATGCGCTTAGATCGTTAAAATGGGGCCCTTTGAGTTTACTCACTTCATTCGCATGTGAAAGCCGCGGTTGAAATTCTAATAATATCCCAGCCAGCAGTGCTTGGTGGGGCAAATGTAGGCCCCATGTGGGCTTGCAATATGAGCCCCAAGCTGGTCTTGCACCCGGGTTTCATGCTGGCCCCATCTGACTTAGCCCACATGAACCTTCTGTAGAAACAAAAGCCAATGTGGACTAAACCAAAGTCAAGTATGGGTGTGGTTGGGTTGAAGAAGTTATGAAGTTAATTAGATAATGAAGAGATGAAAGAAGTGATGATTGACCATTAATGATAAACACCTGCTGTTAATAAACAGAATCACTAAGAAATATAAACAAGAAGAGAATAAAGACAAAATGCCAGCAGAACCACAACAACTACAAAAAATAAATAAACATTTCTTGGTGGAGCTAATGTAGACTGCAAAATCCCCCGTGTTAAATTAACATTAACACTGCTTAATGTTTATATAGATCCACACTACAGAGTGTTAAAAAAGTAACACTTGAAGCATTTTACATCTTAAATCTTACTTGTAGAGTTATTTATTAACTTAGGTTTAGATGTTTCATTTAAAGTCACCATTATTGTGATCATTGGTTGTTTTAGTTGGACTCTTGACTCTTTTTCTGCCTGCTATAACTTTGTGTGTTATATTTGTTATGGTAAAGAAGAGACCATATTGCAATTTTGTTGTGGTGGTTGATACGTAATGTTGAACATCTAGAAAATGTAGTTATTCATTTGGTGTTTGGTCATTTAGCAGATGTATTGGTCTCTCTCAGTAATGTGATGCTACAATATGATATCTGGCACTCTCAAAGCAGTTTGTCATTCTGAAGATTTTGAAGCAATGTGTTTTTAGATTAACCATGATGTAACTTAAACACAAGAACATCAAGTCTCAGAGTATAAATCTCAACAATGGTGACAAAGAAAAATGCCAAAATGTTCATGATTTTTTTTCATGCCGCAGTGCATTCTGGGAGTTCTGGATAAGATTTGTTGATTCCCAGAATGCATTGCAGCATGAAGCTTTTCATTTTATGGTCACCATTATTGAGATCCATACTCAGATTCTTTATATTTGGGTGTCTAAATTGGACAACAGTTAATTTTGAACTATACAGTATTTCAACTTTCTTTAAAATGATAAACTGATAAGAGTGTGCCAGACACCATACTTCAGCATCACACCACTGACAGAAAAATATTTTTGGTAAGCAAACTAAAATAGCATATCAGTTTTTTTACATGACAATCAACACTATATCCTAATATATCCACTATACCACCACCGCCATAGAATCAAACTGGACACTTTTGTCTCTTTCGTTGCCATAACAAACAGGTTTTAAACACACCAAGTTACAGCAACCAGAAAACAAGAAGTCAAGAACAGAGTAAAGAGTCCAACCAAAACCACCACCGACCACAACGATGGTGACTTCCAACGAAACAGCCAACATCTAGACCTAAGTTAATAAATAACTCTACAAGTAAGATGAAAATGCATCAGTGTTACTTTTTAACACCCTGTAATGTGGATCTAAACACTGAGCAGCATTAAAGGGGACATATTATGAAAATCTGACTTTTTCCATGTTTAAAGGGGACATATTATGAAAATCTGACTTTTTCCATGTTTAAGTGCTATAATTGTGTCCCCAGTGCTTCTATCAACCTAGAAAATGTTAAAAAGATCAACCCAATAACTTAGTTTTGGTAAACCATTTTCTGCAAGCATGTGAAAAATAGGTCATTGTAATTTGGCCCTTATTGTGATGTCAGAATAAGGTAATACCGCCCACTTTATCTGCACTATCCAACCACAGCACAACCATTTAGTATGGAGAGAAAGAGAGTGAGAAAATAATTCACAGCACTATTGTGTTTCAATTACAACAAACCACCATCATTGTTATCAGTGGTTGCACTTCATCCGCTCATTTGCATTTTAAATGACACACCCAAAACGGCACACTTTTTCTCAGACCTATTTTAGACTTAGTTTACATCTTTAAAAAAATCTCATAATATGTCCCCTTTAATTTAACACTGGGAATTTTGCAGTCTACATTAGCTCCACCAAGAAATGTTTATTTATTTTTTGTAGTTGTTTTGGTTCTGCTGGATTTTTTTCTCTTTGTTCTCTTCTTGTTCATCTTTCTTTAGTGGTTCTGTTTATTGACGGCGGGTGTTTGTCATTGATGGTTAATCGTCACTTTGTTGATCTCTTCATTATCTAATTAACTTCATCACTTCTTCAACCCAACCACACCCATACTTGACTTTGGTTTAGTCCACACTGGCTTTAGTTTCTACAGAAGGTTCATGTGGGCTAAGTCAGATGGGGCCAGCATGAAACCCGGGTGCAAGACCAGCTTGGGGCTCATATTGCAAGCCCATATGGGGCTTACATTTGCCCCACCAAGCACTGCTGGCTGGGATGAGACATTCACGTGGAAATTCACATCATGGGAGGGGCTTCTGCGACTCCGCTTGCTTCCTGTAGTCACTCACTGACTACGTTTACATGCTGTAAATATTCGGGTTATGGTCAGGTTAAGGTCGGGTTTCGGGTTTCTGAAACATTCGGAATAACCCGTTTACATGCGTGAGCAGAGAGAGTTACCCCTGTATTCATGGAATTGGCAATATCCCGATGTAAACTGTGATTAAAATGTAAATGCGGTGATTTTGCGTGGCTCACTAGTGCGCTATGCGGTTTTACCGCCTTCATTTACTAAAATAAAAGTATTATTTAAATCCAGAACAAGCTGCACCGATGTAGAAGCAGGGTAGGCTAAGTTAAACGTCTTTCCTTTTTTGAGAAAAAGATTAACAAGCTATACTAGCCTTTAGCTAAATATATATATATTTTTTTAAATTAATGAAGAAAAATTTTCTAACAAGAAGGTTTTTAAGTGCAAACTTACAGAGCGTCGGTAAATAAAGAACACAACCGTGTCTTAAAGAAATTAAAAATTAGACAGTATTTATGCACCTATAAATGTACAAAACGAATGCAATAGCGTACAGAAGGCAATGAATATTTATTTATGGCATTTTCAATAATATAACAATTAACATCTATAAAGTATGAAAACGAATAAATCATTATTTTGGCTAAATTAAGCTGGAAAGATCATTTTTATAATTGTAATCCTTTCAGAACAAGCTTTTATGCTATCTATAATAACTTACATTATATCCTGAGTGTTACTTGGCCGAAAATATGTAGAAATACATGCAAGTAAAAAAGTACAGAACAAAAATGTTTAGCTCACGCGGATAGAACGAAAAGCCGTTAATTAAGCGGACTGAGGACGTGCAGAAACAGTCGAGTCGGCAGATGATCATCAATGTTTAATGTTTCGCGCAGGTACTGTTGATGGTAAACTTTCATATCTAAATGTCAGGTAAGAGTCAAGTATTCAGTCAGTTAATAATAAAGCCACCGGCGTTATTGCAACATCCTAATCCAGAGCGGACGCTGCATACAAAGAAAAAACCTAAGGTTTTTGTTTTAAGTGGTTTTAATGCTGGTAAGCAATCAGTTATATTATGCCGCTTTGTATTTGTGTGGATCAGTTAAATTAAAGTAATTTTAATCTTAGAAACTGCATCTATGCAGACGACGCTATGCAGTTATTCTGTCATCTTTCACATTTTTCACACATTCACTGTATTTAACGAAATATGAATAGCATAGTTTACATTTTGAATTCAAATTCACAAAAAAACCCAAGTTACTCTCATAACTATTGACAATCTATTTGAACTTTATTATACATGTATGATGTGAAAAACAATAGCAATATATTAATTTAACGTGCAAAGCGCGGTTGTTGCAATTGGTTTCCTCCTCGCTCTAAAAGTGTATATAAGAAGTTCCTCTAACGTTACTCAAAAGACCAAGATTCCTTGCGAATAGAACATGCGCAGAACACAAATCAATGTTCCTTTTGATGGGAATATCCCGATGTGCGTTTACATGACCAAAATTTCGGGCTAGAAAAGAGGTAACCCAGGGGTAATATTCGGGATTTTAAAAACAGGAATATTAGCATATTCGGGTTTTTACCGGTGTTTACATGGACGTGCGCGACCGGGTTATTGCTAATATTCCGGATTTGAACGGGTTATTGGCTGCATGTAAACGCAGTCACTAATAGAGCAAGCTTCTGATTGTTTAAAGCACAAGTTCAGTATTTTACACTTAAAGCCCTGTTTTCAGATTGTTTATGATGAAATAGAACAGTTTTGACTGAAATTTGGACATATGCTGCTGACCCGAGAATTTTAACACTGGGGATTTTACTGTGTGTACTCCTGTGATGGGTGTCAACTCATGAGGAGATCTAGATTACAGATGGTTAACAGTCCCATTTGGTGCTCCTTCAGGTCACGAGAACCGACCAACCAAATCCTGTTTTGAGATTTTATTATTCTTTGTCTCATTCTGTGTATATAAGGTGGCTTGGCAAGAGACTCTGGGAAGTATTCTTTAGCAAGAATCTTCCCCACACTTTGGGTGTGTGTATTCAGACATTATGGAAGTATTCTTTAGCAAGAATTTTCCCCACACTTTGTGTGTGTGTATTCAAACATTATGGGAGAAATCTTTAACAAGAATCTTTCTAAACCATTTTGGGTATATTATATTCATGATGGAAGTACTCTGTAGCCAGAGTGTCTATTGCCAGGTATGACTTTGCAACTTTTGCAACTGTTGATCATTTTAATTAATTGGAATTGAATCAAATTCTGTATGATATTGTTTAATTTATGTTTGAAGCTGAAACCTGCCTGGTATAATAAATTGTTACATTTGATTCATCTGAATTCTTCAGAAATTGTATTGATTTATTTTAATTCTTTCAGAAATTGTTATGATCAGTAGATTAGAAGGAGTCTGGTATTACCGCAAGATTATCGTGTCAGGATATTATCACACTGAGGTTTTGATGGTCGAATGGAGCATGGGGCACATTCATTAAAACTCTCAGATTTATGTTTATCACCTGCCTTAGCAAGTTGCATGAGCGCTAAACTAAAGTAACTATTTTTATGATCGGAGCAAGCATGGAGCGGCCAGACATAAAAATATTAGTTTACCTGGCAACCTCTGACTAAGATCAGACTGACAATTTTGTGTCCGTGAGATGTACGCAAACGGCCGGCGTATGCTCTGTGCGATACCGGGTCCCTAATGAACGAATAACTAAGACTATGGGAATTAATAAATAATCAAACATCTAAATTATGATCAACAGATAATTGGAATAATGCACTAAATTCTTAGTATATTAAATTGGAGTCAGATTATAATTTAAACACAGAGATCAAAGACATTAATTTAATCATGATATGGAATTATTCTTCTAGAAGCGCTGAGGAAGGAACGAACACGAGTCCCCTTCACCCGCTCCACTTGTATCTGTCGTTGGGCTTGTGGGTGGTACCTTACAATGAAATCTGATATATAAAGTCTATGTCTTGAATAGACTTGATATATTGTCTTGAATAAAAGTTGAATAAAAGTATTGTCTTGAACAAATGCATGAGGTGAATAAAAGTTCAAGACAATAGACATGTGAAACAGGATCGTGACACAAAAAGTATTATTTCATTTAAGTGATTTTAAATATATGAAATATTGCTGCAGTAAAACTAATTCATGAGGTGACTTTTAGAGGTTTTTAGAAAGAATGATTTATTAAATGACTTTGCAAATATGTTTTTAATTGTATAGATGGCTGGAAGGGATTAAATACAAACATTCAAAACATTCAAAGATAAATACAACCGATAAACATATGACAATGACCACACCACAATTATACAGATGATCTACAAACACAAGACAATCTGAAAGAGCAATTTCTCTCATTTTCCTGATATTGTCAGAATACAGTAATTAGTCCTGTATACTATTTAATTGTCTTGATATTACCATAATAATAGTTATAAGTGCACTTCTAGTAAGAGAATCATACACTGAAAAAAACAGTAAGTAGAATTTACTATATTTTTAATATTGCAAGATCTTGCAAAAAATATTTTTCACACACATTTCACAATGTTGGTAACAATTTTATACATAATATTTTTAATTACTTTTAACCAGTAACTTTGAGTTTATTTATTTGAAATTGTAATATTATCTCTATTTGATAGTTACTTATTATATCACATTATGATGAATAAGTCAGAAGAAACTAGTTTCCTTATTAGTATTAGTACAATTATTACTCATTGACTTAATTAACACGCATCATGTTTTTTATTGCATCACCTACAGTCTATACACACGCACCACTCTTCTTAATGATGGCAACCACAAAACTCAAAGAAGAAAAAAAAATCATCTAAATCTCAAAGATAAATGAACATTAAACACTAACAAAGTCTTTATTTCTAATTAAAAACACATAGAAAAGCATTTCATTTTTAAATTTTACTCTGTGGGTGAAATTAGACAAACACGTCCTGAAAAGTTGAAAGCCCCTGTACACAGCAAAAAGTCCAGTGTTAAGTTCATAACACTACATAGATAATTTATTACAGCATGTTTTAATTGCCACTTTAAATGAAACAGCCAACAAACTTTACAAGTAAGATGTAAAATGCAGCTTTAGGTTTCAAACAGAGATGGTGATAGAAGGGATAAAAATACATATTGCATTAAAAAAAGTTTAACGGTTTTACTTCCCAATTAATCTGCAGGACACATGGAAACAGAAGACTAAAATGTATGGGCTGAGTGTAATCACATCTCTAAGGAGTTGGGTTAAAACTGACATGATTAACTCCGTCAATGAACTCCAACTTAGAACAACAATTTACTTGTTAGGTGTTGAATTCAACTCAGAAGTTTTACACTGAAATTGTAATTCTTGCTGTGTACAAAATTATATTAAAATTTAAACCAAACCTTGCCGAGAAAGGACAGAAGCACAATAACAGTTATTATGTAAAGAACAATAAAGATCACATTTACAATTCTTGCTGCTAAGGTCCAGCACGGTGAGACTTTTTCTTGGTGTTGCGGAGTAAAAACCTGCTTCGGCATGTCGGGCGTACATGTCATCTGTTCAGTTCTACCGGTAACTGTGTCTAGAGAGTTATGCAAGAATTTTAAGTCATCTGTGGAAAGAAGTACAAACCATGGCTCTGGATAAACACGCTTGGTCATGTAGAAAATGTTAAAGATTTTTATATTCAAATATTTTAACTTCTATAAGGCTGCTTTGCTCCAATGGACGTTGTGAATAGTACAACAGAAATAAAATCAAGTTTTTTGATATCCCATAAGAATAAAAAATATACAGTATGCTGACCAGAATGATATGAACAGCTGCACAGAATGTCATTATTTAAACATTAAATATTATTAATGAAAAAATCAATTAAGTTCATCTTCCGTTGTCAAATTCTGGTTATGCAGTGGTTACTACAATCAAGGTTGATGTAGATGACTTTTGTCTGTATGGTGGCTTTTCAGTTTTAAGAATAAGACAGATTTAAGACAATGTTTCTCATTTTTAATTGCTGGGTTGACTCTTACCATGTTGAACAGTTAAATCTGCTCCGCGTTCTGTTGGTGTTACTGATTTGGTCTCTTTTCCTATAGCAATCAGAATGCTTGCAACGATGGTATGCATAATACTTATGCCAATAAATGAGAAAACCCCAATGCAGTAAATCCCTGTGACAACAACAGCAAACAATTAGAGCAAAAAATAAAAGTTACGTTTCTCTCAAGTTTCTGATCTCGGGGAGAGTATCATAAGCCCTTTTTACACAGATATTACAGAAATACACCAAAAATATGAGCAGGAGTAATAAGCAGCGATACTCTGACATAATATAAGTGTGAGTCAATATAAACCTGTTGTGTTGTTAGTAAACATGCTGAACAGAATTTTGTACATGTAGATGTAAGAGTTTTCTCTAATAGTTCAGAGCAATCAATGAAATACGCATGTGCAACTTTCACATGCTTGCAAAACGAATAAAAAATGTAAGAGGTGGAGAAACTATCAATAGTTTTATGATAGTCTAGAGCAGTGTTTCCCAATCCTGGGGCCTCATTTATGAAGCATATTTACGCACAGATTTGATCTAAGACCGTGCGTACGCTCAAATCCACTCCAACGTTCAGATTTATAAAACTCGTCTTTGACGTGGAAAAGTACTTACCTCCACGTCAGGTTCCGACTTGACGTACGCACGTTTCCTTGTGGCAAGATTGCAGTATTGCAGGCAGGCATATTCGAAACTTTTTGTTTTTACCTTTTGTGGTCAACATACAGAAATTTGTTTTCATTTGTTTTGGAGTTGTCCTTATTAAAAAAAAAATGTTGGTTAGATTTGTGCTATTTTGTAAGAATTCATATTTTGATCAGATTTTGTTTTTAAAATATTTAACTAGTTTTTTTCTCTTATGACATCTCATTACATAAGGAATATTATTTGATTCATGTGTTACTTTTGTTGGCAAAGTTTAGTATACATTAATGTAAATATGGTGATTATAAACCATTATTCCGTATTTTTCTATTAGAAGTTAAGCAATACCCAAAATCTTTTTATAATCTGATAAACAAGAAAGCTGCTAAATGTATTAATGTATGTCAGCATTTTTTCATGTTATTATTTAATTCTTTTTCTCTTTTATCCCCTGGTTAATGTAAAAAAGTGTTGAATATGTTTGATTAAAATCTGTCTGTATTAGAGCTTAAATTGGGCCCAAAAAAACCACAACCGAACCCCTGCACGTTGTGTCCGAACCCGACCCGACCGACACATTACCGACAATGTTTTAATTCAGAGTTGTTTAAACTAGAAATCTGTTCAGAATTATGTTAATGAACTAATGCAACAAGAATGAAGAATGTAAACTGCGCTGTTTGTTATTCAGAAATAGAAACGTAATAAAACCATGCAACAATGACGAACACAGAAAATTAAAAAGAATGAACTGTGGAGAAGACCTACTACTCCAAAATAATTAAACAAGGTTTTAGAATATATTTTCAACAAAATACGTAGGCCTATTTTGATATTTTAAAAGGTATATTCTAATGCAAAAAAGGTGGCGCCCAAGCTTTAGTTTCAGGAAGCGATTTTCTAGTTCGTCACATTTTCAAAAAAATATATTAAAAAATATAGCAAAATTGTTTCGCAGTGTTTAACGCACATGTAAATGTTACAGAACATGTGCTTTATTGAATGAAAGTAAAAACGAATCGAATTTAATGAATAAAACGACGTGAAAGGAGCTAAATTGTAAAGCCTCGATGTACAATAATGGACATGCGACATTTAAGAGTGATGGGTATTTCAAAAAATTAATTAATATCAATTATTCCCATCCATCGATTTTTAATGTTAAACATCTGTAAATCCAAATGAATCCATATGGAATATATTCTGACAGTTTAAGATACGATCTTTGAATTTTAAAGTTGAAAATATCTAATTTTAACATCGCCCGTGCAGGAGGCATATGGCAAACTGAAACAAAACTTTAAAGACACAAATATTACGTTTATGTGTAAAACTATATTTAAATTAGGGATGCACCAAATCCAGTATTCGGATTCGGCCGAATACTGGGCATTTTGACGGGGTTCGGGTTCGGCCGAATCCTAGATTTTTTTCCACCGAACCGAACCCTAGGCTTGCGCTACGCTGGTCGACGTCACGCGGCCGTTGATTACACACATCGGGTGCTGACGTGGAGATGAGCTTTTTCTTTCGGTGAGCCTTAGGAGCCAGACACACCAAAACTTTTAAACACGACTGAAAACGCCTTGAGGACGCCAAATGCCAGCTGTTCTTCAGCCGAGCGCTTGGTCGCAGTGATGCTTCAGCTGTGAGCCGGTTGGTTGCTGTGGTAATGTCCCGCCCCTCCTCCACTGTAATTGGACGGCCGTGTGAAGACTGTGACGAGCGGAGCTTCTAACTCAAAGTATATATTGTTTTCAGCGAGGAGCTGCTTGCTTATTGGAAAAACGAGCGTGTCGCAACGCATCGCTTTCATTATGCATAGGCTTATGGTAATCATCAAAATAGTTTTCCAACTTGTCATCCTGGCATAATGTACAGTTAAAATAAATAAAATGAAAAATACACTGCTGTGGACGTTGTTTACTGCATTAATGTGCTTTACTGTGTTAATGGAATAAGGATGCGAGTAGGATTCGGTATTCGGTTTCGGATTCGGCCGAATCTTAAACGGTGGATTCGGGATTCGGCTGAACCTAAAAAATCTGGATTCGGTGCATCCCTAATTTAAATGAAACCCGTGAATTGAAAGGTCCACTAATAATCACCTTAACTCAAGTGATGGCAATAAAGTATCCATGCTAGAATTAAGAAATATTAAAAACTTAAGCAAACAAATAACCTGTTTTACCCTCGCCATTGTAGCAGTCAGAGAATTTGGCCTTTGATAATTGAATATTTATATGCTAATGAATTAAATTAGGGGCGTTTACAAGGCAGAGTTCTAAAAACATTCAGCTGCGCACAATTTTAAGATCATTTGTGATTTATAAACCGCACATCAGGGGCCTCATTTATAAAAGTGCGACGTAGGAACTATCCTACATTTCATCTAAGACCATTTCTGAAATGATCGTAAGTGTGATTCAGAGAAAAGGAGCTTACGCACACAAAAAACCGTGCGTACGCCTCTTTTCCAGATGTGCGGTTGATAAATCGCAAATGATCTTAAATTTGTGCGCAGCTGAATGCTCTTAGAACTCCGCCTTCTAAACGCCCCTAATTTAATTCATTAGCATATAAATATTAAATTTTCAAAGGCCAAATTCTCTGACTGCTACAATGGCGAGTGGTAAGAAAACATATTTGTTGTCGTTTGCTTAAGTTTTTAATATTTCTAAATTCTAACATGGAAACTTTATTGACATCACTCAAGTTAAGGCGATTATTAGTGGATCTTTCAATTCACGGGTTTCATTTAAATATAGTTTTACACGTAGGCTAAACATAATATTTGTGTCTTCAAAGTTTTGTTTCAGTTTGCCATGCCTCCTGCACGGCGGTGTTAAAATAAGATATTTTCGACTTTAAAATTAATTCAAAGATCGTATCTTAAACTGTCGGAATATATTCCATATGGATTCATTTGGATTTACAGATGTTTAACATTAAAATCGATGCATGGGAATAATTTGTATTAATTTTTGAAATACCCATCACTCTTAAATGTCGCATGTCCCTTGGATACATCGAGGCTTCACAATTTAGTTCCTTTCACGTCATTTTACTCATTAAATTCGATCGGTTTTACTTTCATTCAATAAAGCACATGTTCTGTAACATTTACATGTGCGTTAAACACCGCAAAACAATTTTGCTATATTTTTAAAAAAAAATTTGAAAAGATGACGAACTAGAAAATCGTTTTCTGAACCTATAGCTTGGGCACCATCTTTTTGCATTTTAATAGGCCTACATTTTAAAATATCAAAATAGGCAACATATTTTGTTTTAAAATATATTCTAAAACCTGGTTAAATTATTTTGGAGTAGCCTAGTAGGCCTTCTGTTTTTACGTTTCTATTCTGAATGAACAAACAGCGCAGTTTACATGCTTCGTCCTTATTGCATTAGCTCATTAAAGGCGGAGTCCATGATGTTTGAAAGCCAATGTTGATATTTGAAATCACCTAAACAAACACGCCCCTACCCCAATAGAATCTGGACCTTCTGTTGATAGACCCGCCCCACACATAAGCAACCGGGCATTTGATTTGATTTGATTGGCTCTAAGTGTGTTTTGGTAGTCGGCCCGTCGCCTTTTCCAACGCGTTTTTCAAACATCGTGGACTTCGCATTTAAGATAATTCTAAACAGATTTCTGTAATTCAAACAACTCTGAATTGTAGTTGAGAACGTCACGGCGCACTATTAAAACATTGTCGGTAATGTGTCGGTCAGGCCGGGCTCGGACACAACGTGCAGGGGCTTCGGTTATGGTTTTTTGTGCCCGATCTAAGATCTAATACAGATTATGTTGACGCTGTAAAAGTTTCGAATATTTATTTATTTATTTATTATCAAACATATTCAACACTTTTTTACATTAAGGGAAAGAGAAAAATAATTAAATAAAAACATGGAAATGTTGACATACATTAATACATTTAGCAGCTTTCTTGTTTATCAGATTATTAATAGATTTTAGGTAGCCTATTGCTTAACTTCTTATAGAAAAATACGGAATAATGGTTTATAATCACCATATTTACATTTATTTATAATAAACGTTGCAAACAAAAGTAACACATTAATCAAATAATATTTCTTATGTAATAAGATATCATAAGAGAAAAAAACTAATTAAATATTTTCCAAAGTCTTAAGAAAAACATATGAATTCTAACAAAAGAGGACAAATCTAACCTTTTTTTTTTTTTGAATAAGGACAACTCCAAAACAAATGAAAAAATGTTTTTGCATGTTAACCACAAAAGGTACAAAACAAAAAGTTTTGAATATGCCTACCTGCAATACTGCAATATTGCCACAAGGAAACGTGCGTACGTCAAGTCGGAACCTGACGTGGAGGTAAGTACTTTTCCACGTCAAAGACAAGTTTTATAAATCTGAGCGTTTGAGTGGATTTGAGCGTACGCACAGTCTTAGATCAAATCTGTGCGTAAAAACGCTTTATAAATGAGGCCCCAGGGGCCTCATTTATAAAAGTGCGACGTAGGAAATGTCCTAAATTTCATCTAAGACCATTTCTGAAATGATCGTAAGTGTGATTCAGAGAAAAGGAGCTTACGCACAAAAAACCGTGCGTACGCCTCTTTTCCAGATGTGCGGTTTTATAAATCACAAATGATCTTAAAATTGTGCGCAGCTGAATGCTTTTAGAACTCCGCCTTGTAAACGCCCCTAATTTAATTCATTAGCATATAAATATTAAATTTTCAAAGGCCAAATTCAATGACTGCTACAATGGCGAGTGGTAAGAAAACATATTTGTTGTCGTTTGCTTAAGTTTTTAATATTTCTAAATTCTAACATGGAAACTTTATTGACATCACTCAAGTTAAGGCGATTATTAGTGGATCTTTCAATTCACGGGTTTCATTTAAATATAGTTTTACACGTAGGCTAAACGTAATATTTGTGTCTTTAAAGTTTTGTTTCAGTTTGCCATGCATCCTGCGCGGCGGTGTTAAAATAAGATATTTTCGACTTTAAAATTCAAAGATCCTATCTTTAACTGTCGGAATATATTCCATATGGATTCATTTGGATTTACAGATGTTTAACATTAAAATCGATGCATGGGAATAATTTATTTGAATTTTTTAAATACCCATCACTCTTAAATGTCGCATGTCCCTTATTGTAGGATACATCGAGGCTTCACAATTTAGTTCCTTTCACGTCGTTTTAATCATTAAATTCGATCGGTTTTACTTTCATTCAATAAAGCACATGTTCTGTAACATGTACATGTGCGTTAAACACCGCAAAACAATTTTGCTATATTTTTAAATATTTTTTGAAAAGATGACGAACTAGAAAATCGTTTCCTGAACATATCTTGGGCGCATTTTTTTGCATTAGAATAGGCCTACATTTTAAAATATCAAAATAGGCCAACATATTTTTAAAATATATTCTAAAACCTGGTTAAATTATTTTGGAGTAGCCTAGTAGGCCTTCTCCACAGTTTTTTCATTTTCTGTGTGCATCATTGTTGCATGTTTTTACGTTTCTATTCGGAATAAACAAACAGCGCAGTTTACATGCTTCTTCCTTATTGCATTAGCTCATTAAGATAATTCTAAACAGATTTCTGTAATTCAAAAAACTCTGAATTGTAGTTGAGAATGTCACGGCGCACTGTTAAAACATTGTCGGTAATGTGTCGGTCGGGCTGGGCTCGGACACAACGTGCAGGGGCTTCGGTTATGGTTTTTTGTGCCCGATCTAAGCTCTAATACAGATGATGTTGACGCTGTTAAAGTTTCGAATATTTATTTATTTATTATCAAACATATTCAACACTTTTTTTACATTAGCCAGGGGATGAAAGAGAAAAATAATTAAATAAAAACATGGAAATGCTGACATACATTAATACACTTAGCAGCTTTCTTGTTTATCAGATTATTAATAGATTTTAGGTAGCCTATTGCTTAACTTCTAATAGAAAAATACGGAATAATGGTTTATAATCACCATATTTACATTTATTTATAATAAACGTTGCAAACAAAAGTAACACATTAATCAAATAATATTTCTTATGTAATAAGATATCATAAGAGAAAAAAACTAATTAAATATTTTCCAAAGTCTTAAGAAAAATATATGAATTCTAACAAAAGAGCACAAATCTAACCATTTTTTTTTTTTTGAATAAGGACAACTCCAAAACAAATGAAAAAATGTTTCTGCATGTTGACCACAAAAGGTACAAAACAAAAAGTTTCGAATATGCCTACCTGCAATACTGCAATATTGCCACAAGGAAACGTGCGTACGTCAAGTCGGAACCTGACGTGGAGGTAAGTACTTTTCCACGTCAAAGACAAGTTTTATAAATCTGAGCGTTTGAGTGGATTTGAGCGTACGCACGGTCTTAGATCAAATCTGTGCGTAAAAACGCTTTATAAATGAGGCCCCAGGACCGTGCGTACGCTCAAATCCACTCAAACGCTCAGATTTATAAAACTTGTCTTTGACATGGAAAAGTACTTACCTCCACGTCAGGTTCCGACTTGACGTACGCACGTTTCCTTGTGGCAATATTGCAGTACTGCATGTAGGCATATTCAAAACTTTTTGTTTTGTACCATTTGTGGTCAACATTTTTTCATTTGTTTTGGAGTTGTCCTTATTCAAAAAATAATAATAATTGGTTAGATTTGTGCTCTTTTGTTAGAATTCATATATTTTGCTTAAGACTTTGTTTGGAAAATATTTAATTCGTTTTTTCTCTTATGATATCTTATTACATAAGAAATATTATTTGTTTAATGTGTTACTTTTGTTTGCAACGTTTATTATAAATAAATGTAAATATGGTGATTATAAACCATTATTCCGTATTTTTCTATTAGAAGTTAAGAAATAGGCTACCTAAAATCTATTAATAATCTGATAAACAAGAAAGCTGCTAAATGTATTAATGTATGTCAGCATTTCCATGTTTTTATTTAATTCTTTTTCTCTTTCATCCCCTGGCTAATGTAAAAAAAGTGTTGAATATGTTTGATAAAAAAATAAATACATATTCGAAACTTTTACAGCGTCAACATCATCTGTATTAGAGCTTAGATCGGGCACAAAAACCATAACCGAAGCTCCTGCACGTTGTGTCTGAGCCCGGCCCGATCGACACATTACCGACAGTAGCCTATGCGCCGTGACGTTCTCTACTACAATTCGGAGTTGTTTAAATTACAGAAATCTGTTCAGAATTATCTTAATGAACTAATGCAACATGGACGAGGCATGTAAACTGAGCTGTTTGTTCATTCAGAATAGAAATGTAAAAACATGTAACAATGATGCACACAGAAAATTAACAAGAATGAACTGTGGAGAAGGCCTACTAGGCTACTCCAAAATAATTTAACCAGGTTTTAGAATAAATTTTAAAACAAAATATGTTGGCCTATTTTGATATTTTAAAATGTAAGCCTATTCTGATGCAAAAAGATGGCGCCCAAGGAAACGATTTTCTTGTTCGTCATCTTTTCAAAAAATATTAAAAAATATAGAAAAATTGTTTCGCGTGTTTAATGCACATGTAAATGTTACAGAACATGTGCTTTATTGAATGAAAGTAAAACCGATCGAATTTAATGATTAAAACAACGTGAAAGGAACTAAATTGTGAAGCCTCGATGTATCCTACAATAAGGGACATGCGACATTTAAGAGTGATGGGTATTTCAAAAATTAATATAAATTATTCCCATGCATCGATTTTAATGTTAAACATCTGTAAATCCAGATGAATCCATATGGAATATATTCCGAAAGTTTAAGATACGATCTTTGAATTTTAAAGTCGAAAATATCTTTTTTTAACACCGCCGCGCAGGAGGCATGGCAAACTGAAACAAAACTTTAAAGACACAAATATTAAGTTTATCCTACGTGTAAAACTATATTTAAATGAAACCCTTGAATTGAAAGATCTACTAATAATCGCCTTAACTTGAGTGATGTCAATAAAGTTTCCATGTTAGAATTTAGAAATATTAAAAACTTAAGCAAACAAATATGTTTTCTTACCCTCGCCATTGTAGAAGTCAGAGAATTTGGCCTTTGAAAATTTAAAGGGGACATATTATGAGATTTTTTTTAAGATGTAAACTAAGTCTAAAATAGGTCTGAGCAAAAGTGTGCCGTTTTGGGTGTGTCATTTAAAATGCAAATGAGCGGATGAAGTGCAAACACTGATCACAATGATGGTGGTTTGTTGCAATTGAAACTCAATTGTGCTGCGAAATATTTTATCTCTCTCTTTCTCTCCATACTAAATGGTTGTGCTGTGGTTGGATAGTGCAGATAAAGGAGGCGGTATTACCTTATTCTGACATCACAATAAGGGCCAAATTACAATGACCTATTTTTCACATGCTTGCAGAAAATGGTTTACCAAAACTAAGTTATTGGGTTGATCTTTTTAACATTTTCTAGGTTGATAGAAGCACTGGGGACACAACTATAGCACTTAAACATCGAAAAAGTCAGATTTTCATAATATGTCCCCTCTAAGTTAAGAAAATAACTCTACAAGTAAGATCTTAAATGCAATTTCAGTTTTCAAACAGAGATGGTGATAGAGAGAATAAAGTCACAGATTGTAGCTTTTAACTCTGTCCGGTGTTACTTTTTTAACACTCTGGGGAGTGGACCTATATAAACTCTGAGCAGTGTTAATTTGCAGTCACCCGGAGCTATACGACACAAGTTCTTATTAGTATAGAGACGGGAATTAAAGGGCCCGTGGCATACAGAGGCTAGCATTGCTACTTTGTAGGTGTGAGCAAAAAATAGGTCATTGAAATTTGGCCCTCTTTCTGAGGTCATAAGGGGCTCTTATTATAATAATACCGCCCCCCCAATGTGCACTATCCAACCACAGCACTGCTATTTAGCGCAAAGAGAAAGAGAGAGACAAGAAGGACCCGACAACACAATTGAGTTTCAATTACAACAAACCACCATCATTGTGATCACTGTTTGCATTTCATCCGCTCATTTGCATTTTAAAGGACACACCCAAAACGACACATTTTTACAAAGTAGCAATGCTAGCCTTTGTATGCCATGGGCCCTTTAAACAGCTTTTGGCACGTAGGAGTTTTTCTTACTCATGTTCTGAGGGCAGAAAGAAAATGATTGGTTCACAAAAACGACCAATCAAAATGCTCGTTACTGGTTTAAGCCCTCAGCGGAGCCTTCAAGGCACCTTCTGCAGTGAAGCATTTCGAGCTTAACGTTGGTCAGGTGAGTAGCGCAGATATGGTAAGATAGGAATGAGACCTTTTTTGAATTCAGCTCGAAATGTTTTGAGCATTTAAGTGACATGTTTTCGCGTCCTCAAGTGTCCGTGCCACGACTTTCTTTTTTGTGCCAGTTTCATGTATTGGTTATTCAATAGTTTATCCTATTTTCTTACCATTGTAGCTTGGGATTGGGGTTAGAACAACTTTCTGTTAAATAAAATGACATCCTCACTCTAACCCAACTCTAACCAAGAACAGTTTAAGTTTCTGACAAATAAACTTATAAACCAATGCCATTTTAACCCAAACACAACTTTATCCTCACGCACAAACAGTTTAAAAATCTTACAAAAAACACAAATCTAACCCCAATCCCAAGCGACAAAGGTTTAAAAAAAGGGACAAAATGGAACAACCAATACGTGAAACTGGCACGAAAAAGAAAGTCGCGCCACGGACACGTGAAAACGCATCAACACGCCACCCAAACGCCCGAAACATTTTTTGATGTTTTTTTCTAAAGTTTTTATTTGAAAGTGTATAACTCTGGCCCTGGGTGCCTCAGCTACCGAAAGGGGTATAAACGGAGGTCGGAGCCAGCTGCAAATGGGTGGGTTAGCAGCAAGTGGGTGGAGCTTTAGCTGAAAGTGGGCTGTACAAACTTCCAGAGGATTCACCACAGTCCCATTTAAAGCGTAAACTCCTCCTACTTGCCCATTTCTGAAATCCCTCCTACTTGCGGCATAAGCTCCTCCCACTTGCGGCATAAGGTCCTCCCACCTGCAGTCTCCGGGCTGCAGCGATATATACTTGGAGCTACCTGCAAACAGTTTTGTTTGATTCCAGCAATTGTCAGCTTACAGAGGAAAAAAATTCTCTATCTTAATCTATGCAAAAGTTATTTTACTCCAACTGAAGGGAGGAATAATACCCTTTTTGTATAATCTCTGCCTAAAAATATTTGAAGTGTCCCCATAACCACATACAGTGGAATAAATTCAATTTCTTTATATAATTTTAAAGAAAACCATTTGACGTTACATAAAAAGCTGCTGTTTGTGACAAATATTGTTATTTAGGGTGTTTTTCATATGATGAAATACCAAATTGTCTTTTTTTTATGTTGTAAATACTGTTTTTGATAGTGTATAACTAATTCTGGGTGCTCTTGCAGACTGCAGACAGATCTGTCGGTTACCAGCAGCAGACAGTAAACAACCAAAAAAAGAATGATCTCTTTAGCATGTCGCTTTCAAAAGTTATTCTTATTTTACTGAAGGGTGTGAAAATACATTTTTCATATAAATATAATTTTTTGTTTTGCACATATAATAAATAGCAAGGGATTATTCATGCACACAACCAAAGAAAATGCTGTGAATGGACTCATTTTTTTAGAGTAGGGCCTAAGATAAAAGATGGTGTATCATTTGTGGCTATCTGTGCTATCTGAGGCAGTTCATGCTCAAGTTTCACATAAATTTACAAAATACCATTTTTACCTTATTATCCATTCAACAATTGTTGGATATGTGTTGTTAATAAAACAAAAATAATGCTGTAGCTTTATTCCTGAGAATGAGAGCTTTCATTCGATATAAGACTTGCCCATGTTTGTCATACTTGAAAAATATGAAATATGTGAATATTAAATGATATTAAAAAATATGGGGGGGGGGTGATAGTGTAAATTAAGTGTAAACATCTTTCTTACAGTAAAAGATATGTCAAAGTGATACATATCTGCAGAAAGTAGAGACTCTAAGCTTTCAAACAGTATCTCATATGTGATACTGGGGGTCCATGACGGACCATTAAAGATTAAAAGAATATTTAATATTAAGTCAAAATGCGAAATTCTGGACCCGGGATAGGGTCCTCAGGGTTTAACTAACATTAACAAAGATCAATAAAGACTGTAACAAAATTGCTCATGGTTTGATCATGTTAGTTAATATATTAACCAATGTTAAACAATGAACCTTATTGTAAAGTGTTAGCCAATTATTTTTTAATGTTGACTGTCACTTTAATGTTGACTGTCACGTAGACTTACCAATCAGTGGCATTTTATTGGCAGTAGATGGCAGCTTGTCATTAAGAATCAGCAGTAACACAGATAGGGATAACTGTAAAGTCACTTTAAAGCCCAGCTTCTCTGCTTCAGATGCATTTATGAAGAATGAGGCCACATCCAGCACAAGAAAACAAAATACTGGAAAAATTAAGTTGATGATATACAGCAGAGGTTTCCTCTTGATGGTGATCTGCAATATAAGAATATATATTGAACAATACAGCAAAACCAAAAAAAATTATGATGTCACAGCCTGCTTATTTGTCTGTCTATTCTGCAGTAGTTTGGTGGTTCATTTAGGTTGTCTACAAATCGGAAGGTTGAGCAAGACACCCAACCCCAACTGCTCCCAATGAGCTGGATGGCACCTTACATGGCTGACACCGCCTTCGGTGTATGGCCCTGTCCCAAAATGGCACACTCCGTACTTGTGGTCACACTTTGATGACATCATGTATTGCAGACTTTAGGGACCCTTGATGCGAGTCCACGTGGGTGCCTCAGAGTCGTATTTTGGGACAGACTTGAGCGTCACACCAGAAATAGGTAGAGAAGTTACCCGTCACTGTGAACTGCCCTCCCCCGTCGTCGTCTTATTGCTCTTTCGCAAGGACTTATGGGTTGGTAAAGTGTGCGAAGCCTGCTGCAGTGTGGGCTTTGCCAAAGGGGGAAAAGGAGGCGCTGATGAGCACACTTCAAAGCGTAAAAATGACAGATGGGACACCCTACGTACTCAAAGACTAAGCGAGTGTCACAGGTGGGAGCGGACTGCCCCTGTCGCGGGTCAGGCTCCTCCTTTACTTCCAGCCTGAGGAGGTCCCAAAACACCCCAATGACCAGACAGACACAGGAATAAAAATTTACAAATTTTATTGAATATTATTTAAAAAACATATGGAGGGGATTTAAATACTTAAAAAAAAGATCTCAGTCCTTGGGCTCTCATGGCAAGGGGGGGGGCATCAGGTCTCTAGGCTCCGGGCATAAGGTGAACATCCAGGAGGGCACTGGGTCTTTGCTTGGGCATATGAATAGGGATGTTGTTTCGCCAACCTCAACATCCAATTACTTCACCACGACTCATCCAGCCTCGAGGTGGTTACTGACGGCACACCATCTTCACACCATCGGTTATCAATTGCTGGCGGTCTCCCTCGGCGCCACTTCTAGTAAGTATTCCTATTACAGTTACTCAGAGTATGTCATTGGTTTGCATATGTTGTTTCACAGATCATCATTTAAATGCAATATACTCATCCCAATCACTGATATCCTTCACTCCTTCTTCACCCAGTCAATAGTATCCTCCACCTTCAAAACGCTGACTTCGCCCAGACACTCAACTCCTCTCACCAGATTGGCTAGAATAAACGGTGTCTTTTGCGTGGTGCTCCTTTAATAAAACAACAACAACTCCTTCCTTTCGTCTACATCGGCCCTGCACTCTTTCCGCTCGCTTCCAAGCAATCGCTGGATCAAAGGGGCCTTCCGACTCTTCAGAAGGTGTGTGTGTGTTTGGTCCGCCCTTTCCTGTGTTTCTGAGGATCTATTTATGTGTCTCCTCTTCATTACGTCGTCCAATCCGAAGTCGCCACACTCATCTCCACACCTGTTGCTCATAAAGCCCAGATTTGTGTTGCCATGGAGAAGAAGGAAGTGACTGGTGTTTGGAGAGTTCCGGCCTCCAAAGTCACTCCGTGACATCCCCCCTGCCAATCCGTTCTAGTCCCAAGAACAGGCTCTTCATGGCAACGGGTAAAATGGGGTGGGGTCTTTAAAAACGTGGTTGGCCATTGGGGAATTTTGGTCGCTCAACCCGGGGTGGACTGCCGGCTACGCCAAATCTTTCACAGGTCGGAGAAGCAGACCGCCCCTGTCGGGGGTCACGCTCCTCCTATTTCCACCCCGAGGAGGTCCCAAAACACCCCAATGACCAACCAGACAAGAAAATAAAATGTAACAAGTTTTATTAAATATTAAAAGCATGTAAAAAGGGGGTTCAAAACAAAAAAGGGTCTCAGTCCTTTAGGCTTTCATGGCCAAGGGAGGGGGCCCCAGGTGCTCTGGGCTTTCTTTCACTTTGGCGGCGTACAACACAATCTGGTAGCTCTTCGCTATGGGCAGAAGGTAAGTATTTCACATGTGACTGCCCACCAAACATGAGACGTCTCCCCGACGTGCAGATCATGTCTATATTAGGTCGGTTGGTCCAGGCCCTTATCTGTATGTCTATACAACGTGCAGATCTTGTACAGTATCTGGACGTCTGACTATGACCCCTCTTGGACGTCAGGTAGACGTCCAAAAGGGGTTAGGGAAATCAATACAAAAACATTTTATACAAATGTGGTCTATGAGTTCTGAGTCAAAAAACATAAACATCACGTGTATTTTTGTAGAAAAATTTTGTTAAGCTGATAAAATAATGTAATCTTTATATATGAATGAGTGTTCAAAAACATAGCACTGCTCATAGATAAAGTTCCACCTTAAATGCTCTCTCTCTCTCTCTCTCTCTCTCTCTCTCTCTCTCTCTCTCTCTCTCTCTCTCTTTAATTAACAGAGATGTATATGCTGACGTTTTATTGAAAATGTTTTGTCACCATAATGACGATCAGTGATTCCTTTAGTTGGGTAGTTTGACTCTTTGACTTTCCATAGTAGTGTTTGGTCTTTGTAAGAGTGTTTGCCAAAGCACGTTATTTGCTGCAAAGAAAATTTGTTATAAACAAAACTCACGTGGATATTACAACTTCATTCAAAGTTTACCAAGAGTAATACCACATATGTAAAGTCTGTAAATTCATTTTGTAAACCATGTAGTATTGTCTCAATTTCTCAGTTGATTTGAGGTGTCACATCTAACTTATTATTTAGGTTCATACCACCACTGGGAAGCGCTTATATACAATTAAAAGTCCAGATTTCATTGTCACATATGCAGACATCAAGAATCAGCCCATGAATCACAACAGTGGTGACACTCTCTGGACTCATGAGTTTTTTATAATACGCTGGTGCAATGCATTGCAACATTTAGAAAACATACCATCATTGTGATTCATGAGCTGATTCTTGATGTCTGCATCTGTGTCAAAAAAATGTAGACTTTAGATTTTTGATTACAGCCACAAGGTTTCATTTTCAGTTACAGTAGGCAGCAGTATGCACCAAAGTATGTTCATTGCAGCTCCAAACAAAACTGAGATAGAGGTTTACTTCTAAACTAAATTTATGATGCCTTATCTGTGTTGTTAGTTCAGTTATGTTACATTACATCATCACTTCTGACCATCAATGTAACTAATGTGAAGCCACAAGCAAGTTGCATTGGTAATAAACACTTGGTGCAATAATAATGTGTTTTAAAAAACACCATCATCAAGCACACACAATACAATATGCAAACAAAGAGTCAAACTACCCAACTAAAGGAAACACTGATCACCATGATGGTGACAAAACATGTTCAATAAAACATCAGAATCTTGTAAATTCTCAAAAACGAGCAGGTAGAAATGACAAAAGATAGAGTTAATTAGGTTTGTTTAGTCAGTATGGTCCTACTTCAAAACAATGCTTTGTTAAAAAACTTTTTGTAATGGTGATGACATTGTTTTAGAGAATGTACATGTAACAATTATCCAGCGAGAGCAAGTGAGTGAGGGAGAGTGAAGTTCACGTCACTTCACTTCAATTATTGAACGATAGAGAGAGAGAGAGAGAGAGAGAGAGAGAGAGAGAGAGAGAGAGAGAGAGAGAAAAAGAGAGAGTAAGAAATAGAGACAGCGCAAGAGAGAGAGAGAAAGAGAGAGAGAGAGAGAGAGAGAGAGCAAGATTGCAGACGCAGACAGTTAAGGTGGAACTGGTATATTTGGGAATTATCTATAAGCAAAATTTTTTAACATTTATTCATATATAAAGATTATATAAACAAATATAATGTCTAAAATAGCCACATTTTAAATAGTTTTACTTTGCGTGGAGGTCCCCTTGACATCAATCTTGGATGTTCAGAACAGGTCATAAAAAGACGTCATAAAAACTTTCATTCTGGCTCCTCATGGGACGTCGAAATGACGTCTTTTTAAGACGCTTTGCTCAGTGGGTGGGGCTTTACTTTCACTTTGGCAGGTGCAACACAGTCTATGGGCAGAAAGTAAGTTCTTCACAGGTGACGGGGGCTTTACTTTCACTTGGACAGCATACAACACAGTCTGGTAGCTCTTAGCTAGGGGCGGGAGGTAAATACTTTACAGGTGACGGGAGCTTTACTTTTACTTTGGCGGGTGAGGATTCACGTAGAACAAATTTTATCCTAAGCGGTGGACTTATTATGGGTAAGACTGCGGAACAGTAATTGAAGGGAATCTTCCGACCTTAAGCGCTGGTGGGCGTCCTGGCATTGGCCTACTCTGAGGCTCCAATGGAAAGCTGTTAAGCTGGAGACTGCTGTGGTGGGCCGAACGCTTCCCTCTCCTCTCTTTCGACTGACGGGACCAGAGATCTATACAGGGTCGAACTTTGAAGGGCAGATGTGGTTACTCACACAGCTAATGTCCTCCTTCCACAGTCAAATTTTCTCCTTACATATATTTTCCACTTCACTCACAGAAGTCTTAATTGCCTTGTTGTCTCTCCACCACCTCTCTAAGGTCAAGGAGTTCCCCAAAGTCGGCCCGGGATGTCAATACTGGACTTCGATGCAGATCGTCATTTCCGGATGTCCATACAGAGGGTCAGATAGGGCATATGAATTGAGATGTTACTTCACAGATTACAACGTCCACTTGTTCTCCCAAGACTCACTTCAGCATAGAGGTGGTCACTGACGACACAAGCACAGCATAGCACTGCAAACCTCTTCAAGTGTACACACTCGCGACAAGGACATGGACTCACCCACTGCACTCCACACACTTCAGTGAAATAAGGTCACGAACCAACGACTGGCTGGGATTTGTCCTGGGATTAACTGGGCGCTGACTTCGATGAAGATCGGGATACAGCCGTCGCCGTCCTGACACCCCTGTCTCTTCCTTTATTTTGCAACTTCCTGCTCGTCCACAACACTCTTCCACAGTGGGGCCGTTCACCTGCAAGGACTAGAACTCACAATATTCGCCTCGTGATTCACACTCCAATAAGATGTAGCTTTCACAATTGTTCAAAGGTACTCACAAGCAAACGCTAATACTCTCCTTTTTGTTTCCTTCTCCTTCCAGTGGTCAGCTGAGTCCTCTTTCCTCCATTTTCGTGATGCCGGAAATCCTCCTTCAATGACACTTTCGGTGAGTATTCCTGTTGCACTCACTCAGAAAATATCACTCGTCCCACTGAGCAAAGCGTCTTAAAAAGACGTCATTTCGACGTCCTATGAGAAGCCAGAATGAAAGTTTTTATGACGTCTTTTTATGACCTGTTCTGAACATCGAAGATTGATGTCAAGGGGACCTCCACGCAAAGTAAAACTATTTAAAATGTGGCCTTTTTAAACATTATATGTGTATATATAATCTTTATATATGAATAAATGTTAAAAAATTTTGCTTATAGATAATTCCCTAATATACCAGTTCCACCTTAAAGGGGACATATTATGAAAATCAGACTTTTTCCATGTTTAAGTGCTATAATTGTGTCCCCAGTGCTTCTATCAACCTAGAAAATGTTAAAAAGATCAACCCAATAACTTAGTTTTGGTAAACCATTTTCTGCAAGCATGTGAAAAATAGGTAATTGTAATTTGGCCCTTATTGTGATGTCAGAATAAGGTAATACCGCCCTCTTTATCTGCACTATCCAACCACAGCACAACCATTTAGTAGGGAGAGAAAGAGAGAGATAAAATATTTCACAGCACAATTGAGTTTCAATTGCAACAAACCACCATCATTGTGATCAGTGGTTGCACTTCATCCGCTCATTTGCATTTTAAATGACACACCCAAAACGGCACACTTTTGCTCAGACCTATTTTAGACTTAGTTTTCATCTTAAAAAAAATCTCATAATATGTCCCCTTTAACTGTCTGCGTCTGCAATCTTGCTCTCTCTCTCTCTCTCTCTCCCTGAATTGGACTGTTTTGAGTTAACTGGAAAAAAGGCCTTGTACTGGACTTGTTCAAAAGTGTCAAATGCCCGGACTTTGACTGGTGTGTCTGTTGCAAAATGGACAGATTTTCTTGGACCTGACTCTTCCCCTAAAGGATGCTGGCGTGCTCTGTACAAGTGTCCGATTAATAAACGGACAGGTGATCTCCAGTGGAGAATTGTACATGGAGCAATAGCTACGAACAGATATGTGGCGCATCTCAATCCTAACATAGGGGTGGGTTGTCCTTTTTGTTTGGAGGTAGAGTCAGTGGTCCACTTATTCGTGCAGTGTTCACGTTTAGGGGATCTTTTTTGTCTTCTAAACAATTGGTTTTCATCTCTGGGTGAAGGTTTTACTTTTGAACTGTTTGTTTATGGGCCCAGGTACTCTGTTCAAAGGAAAAAGACATTGGTTCTAATTAATTTTTTGTCAGGTACAGCAAAATTGGCAATTTGGAAAACACGGAAAAAAAAACTTTTAGGGCAGGAGGCAACAAGTGTTGTCCCCATGTTTTTGGGACTGGTGGCAGCTCGACTGAAAGTAGAGTTTGCCTATTACAAGTTGGTGGACTGTCTATTGAAATTTGAAGAAATATGGTGTATTAATGAAGTACTGTGCACTTTGTGTGAAAGAAATGAGTTGGTTTTGACTTTTTAAACATATGTGAAAAAAAAAAAAAAAAAGATGAAGTGTGTGTAATATATGATTAAATTGTTAAAATAAAAGAGTATTAAAAACTCAAAAAAAACTCTCTCTCTCTCTCTCTCTCTCTCTCTCTCTCTCTCTCTCTCTCTCTCTCTCTCTCTCTCTCTCTCTCTCTCTCTCTCTCTCTCTCGTGTGCATGCGTGAGCGTCTGTGGGGCGAGTGGTGAGTGGTGTGGAGAGCTTGCTGATGTTTGTGAGTTTTCTAAATCTTTATAACTATCTCTTTATCTTTCCCTATCGCTGTTTTTGCTTTCTTTATTGTTGTTTGGTACTGAAAGGTAGTGTTTAGTAGAGTTTTGAAGTTTTTTAGTCTGTGGAGCGGCAGCTGCCGGCTTAGCTGGTTAGCATGGCTGCTAGCGAGCAAGGTAACGTTAGTTTGTACCAACTAACGCGTAGGCATGCGATTAAGTTGTCTCCACCGGACAGGTGTTCGGTTGAGGAGTGTAGTCTTGCAGTTGGTGAAGTTGTTGGTTTTGAAAGCATTAAATCTGCTTCCAGAATGAATAGTGCTGTGGTGATTTTTTTGGACCATGTTGACAAAGTAATTTTGCTAATTGAGAGTGGAGTTGTGATTCGAGGTACTTTTGTACCTGTTTTGTCGCTGGTAAATCCAGCTAAAAAGGTGATAATTTCAAATGTTCCCCCATTCCTGAAAAATGAAATATTGGAAAAGGAACTGGTGAGGCACGGACATTTAGTGACTCCAATAAAGATGATTCCGATTAGCTGTAAATCTCCTCATCTTAAACATGTTATGTCTTTTAGGAGACAAGTGCTTTTGATTCCAAAAAACATTAATGAGGAATTAAATTTGGTCTTTAAGTTTAAACTAGATGGCTATGAATATACTGTGCATGTTACTTCTGAGACAATGAAATGTTTTGGGTGTGGAATGGTGGGGCATATGATTCGTTCATGCCCAGAGAAAGTAGGTGAGAGGCAGGTAGCCGCTAGCGCAGTGGAGCTACCAACTACTAGCGGAGCCTTGCCAAATGATCCACAAAGGGATGTAAAAAATGTTCAAGAAGTTGAAAGTGAGGATAGTGATGAAGAGAATGACATGATGGAAGACTCAGTAGACATACAAAATGATCAGGAAGCACAAAGTGAGCAATCAGTAGATCAAACTGCAACTAGAGTAGCTGAAGCGGTGCTGTTTGATGAGGAAAATGTTATGAGTGATGGTGAAGTATCTATGGCAACAACTAAGAGAAAAGAGATCGAAAGTAATGTGAATTGTGAACAGGCTGCAAAAATGCCGAAAATGAATGTAACATACAGTGATTCTCAGTCAGAGGACAGTATGTTGGATACACAGGAAAGTGAAAGTAATGCAGATGTAAACACAGAGGTGGATGTGGAAAGTCTTTACTCTTTCACAAGAATTCAGTCCTTTTTGATTACTACAAAGGGTATGAGATTGGTAAAGATTGAAGATTTTTTTCCAGATCTAAAATTGTTTCGTGACTCTGTTAAGCTGTATACAAAAAATACTGGTCAGGGGACTTTTACTGATCAGGAAATCTATCGTCTTAAAAAGATGATGGTTAAAGTTAGAGCACAACTGGCAAATGATGCTTAAGGGTTTTTTCTTTTTTCTTTTCTTTTGGGTTTACTTCCCTGTGTTGTTTAATTGTAGCTCATTTTATAATATGTGTGACATAAAATTGGGCTCTTTAAATATTAATGGTGCCAGGGAAGACGCAAAAAGGGCCTCTCTTTTCAATTTGTTTAAGTTGAGAAAACTAAATGTTATGCTAATACAAAAAACACATAGCACGATTGATAATGAAGCAGCCTGGAAGAAAGAATGGGATGGAGAAATTATACTTAGTCATAAAAACAGCAGTAGTGGTGGAGTAGGTGTTCTATTTTCTAGAGAGTTTTTACCAATCTCTTGTGTTACTGAGGAAATTGTTAAGGGACGTTTGTTAAAAGTTTCTGCTGTTTTTGAAAATGTAAATATTATTTTTTTAAATGTGTATACTCCAACTGTTGGTACTGAAAGAGTCATTTTTCTAAATATCTTAGGTTCTGTGATCAGCAATTGTGATGATGATTGTTATTTGGTATTAGGTGGTGATTTTAATTGTACTGCTGATGCATCGGTAGATAGGAATCATCAAGAACCACATGGTCCTAGTAAAAAGGGTTTACTTCAATTAATTGAAGTTAATGATCTATGTGATGTATGGAGATCTTTTCACCCCACTCAAAGACAGAATACCTGGACACATATTAAGGATAATTCAATTTCATTAGCCAGACTTGATAGATTTTATTGTTTTAACGATCAGTGTAATGTGTTTAAAAGCTGTTCAATACATCCTGCTGGAATCTCTGATCACCATCTTATTCAATGTTCAATCTTTATCAAAGATTTGAAATGTAAGAGTGCATATTGGCATTTTAATGTAGCTTTATTGGCTGATAAAGTTTTCAAAGATATTTTTAAGGTTTTTTGGGAAGGTTATACGAAAACGAAAACTGAATACACTTCTCTACAACAATGGTGGGACATAGGGAAAAGTAAAATTAAACAGTTATGTTTGCAGTATACTTTCAATGTTACAAGGGACATGACCAGATCTATGAAAGATTTGGAGAGAGAAATAGTGGAGCTGCAAGAGTTGGCAGGCTCCACAGGAGAAAGGGAGCATTTTGAAGCTCTCAAAACCAAAAAGTCAGCTTTGTCGAGCCTGTTGGGATTCTCTGCTCAAGGTGCTTTGGTTCGTTCCCGTTTTGACAATGTTGCTAAAATGGATGCACCTTCTCATTTCTTTTTTGGACTTGAAAGAAAGAATGGACAAAAAAGACTGATGCACTCTTTGCGGTCTGATACTGGACAGACGTTGTTTGAATCTGCTGAGATACGCAGATATGCAGTGGCTTTTTATGAACAATTGTTTAAGACAGAACATTTTGAAAGACCAGAGGTGGCGCAGTCTTTTTTTGAGGACTTGCCAACGGTTTCTGAGGAAGCCAACAAAAAGTTGGAAGCAGATATCACCTCAGATGAGCTGCATGCTGCATTGACAAGTTTGGAAAGTGGAAAAGCGTCAGGCATTGATGGACTTCCTGCGGACTTTTATAAAGCCTTTTGGTCTGTCATTGGCAAAGACTTGTTACTTGTAATCAAAGAAAGTTTGAAGAAAGGACAGCTACCACTCAGTTGCAGGAGAGCAGTTCTTACGCTTCTTCCAAAGAAAGGAGACCTACAGGAGATTAAAAGCTGGCGCCCCGTAGCACTGTTGTGCACAGATTTAAAACTGCTGTCAAAGGTGATAGCGATGAGACTGAAAAAAGTAATGGAGCAAGTAATACACGTGGACCAGACGTATTGCATTCCCAACAGGTTGATAACTGACAATGTTTTTTAAATTCGTGATATTTTGGACCTCTCTAGTTCTTTGGGTTGTGAACTTGGTTTAATTTCCATTGACCAAGAAAAGGCTTTTGACAGAGTTGAACATAAATATTTGTGGCAAACGTTGGAAGCGTTTGGGTTCAGCTCTAGTTTTGTAGCTATGATCCAGGTCTTGTACAGTGATATTGAAAGTTTACTTAAAATTAACGGTGGTTTAAGTGCTCCATTTAAGGTTCAAAGAGGGATTAGGCAGGGATGTTCACTATCTGGTATGTTGTACTCCCTAGCCATTGAACCTCTTTTATGTAAATTAAGAAGGCTTCTTACAGGTATAATTTTTCCTAAATGTGATACAGTGTTCAAATTGTCTGCCTATGCTGATGATGTTGTTGTTTTTGTCAAAAGTCAAAAAGATGTCAATATTCTTGCACAATGTATTAATGATTTTGGTATTTTATCTTCTGCAAAAATTAACTGGGAGAAAAGTGAAGCCATAGCTGTTGGAGCAGAGCTATGTAAAAACCTAACCCTACCGGGAGGTTTATCATGGAGTACAGGTGGTTTTAAGTATCTTGGTGTCTATCTTGGGGATGACTCTTTTGTGTGTAAAAATTGGGACAATGTTTTAGAAAAAGTTGAGAGTCGTCTTAAAAAGTGGAAATGGATTTTACCTCACATGTCTTTTAGGGGTCGTATTTTAGTGATCAACAATTTAGTGTCTTCCATGTTGTGGCATCGTTTGGTTTGTATAGACCCTCCACCACAGTTGCTGGCAAAAATTCAGTCAGTAATTTTTTTTGGGATCGTTTGCACTGGGTCCCACAGAGCATACTTTTTTTGTCCAAAGAAGAAGGGGGACAGGGACTTATGCATCTCCCAAGTAGGGGTGCTACTTTCAGACTTCAGTTTATTCAGAGGCTACTTTTTGGGCCGGCAGATGTGGTCTGGAGACCCTTAGCTCGGACTATACTGACTCGAGGGGGTAATTTGGATCTTGTTGAGTCTTTGTTTCTAATGGATTTCAGCACTTACAAGTTATCCAATCTGCCAAGGTTTTATAATGGACTTTTTACTGTATGGGGAATGTTTCATAAACAAAGAATGAGTTGCACTTTATCATGGTTATTGAAAGAACCAATACTGCATGGGACTCGTTTTAATGTTGAAAATGCAGCAGGATCTTTTATATTACAACGTTTTCTGTTGGCTGGGACAGTTACTCTGCGTCAGGTTGCTGATCTGTGTGGACCTAATTTGACTAAGGCCGAAAGGCTGGCGTCTCATGTGGGAGTGAGGTCAATCAGAATTATAAATCATGTACTCAGAACTTTTATCCAGGAACTCACAGACTCTGAACTTTCCTTGTTAAATCAATATTGTGATGGTCAATGTCAGCCTGATGATGATGATCCTTTTCCTGAAATGTTTCTTGTTCCTGATTTTAAAAACTGTACTGGTTTGTTTTTGGAGGTAACTGAATCCGAAACTAAGAGTTTTGATGACATGGAAGGAAAAATCATGTATAAAATGTTTGTCAAGGTTTTAAACAAGGAAAAACTTAATGGGCGGTCTGACACTCCTTGGAGGGCTCATTTAGGGCTTGACAATGAGGTCAAGCCTGTGTGGAGAGCACTATATAAACCACCGTTAACAAAAAAGGTTGGCGATTTACAGTGGCGAGTCTTACATGGTAGTATAGCTGTTAATGCTTTTATTTCTGTGATTAATCCCAATGTAAGTGACAACTGTCCTTTTTGCTCCCAAAGAGAAACTGTGTTCCATTGTTTTATGGATTGTAAAAGACTGTGTTCCTTCTTCATGTTGTTACAGCAATTGTTTTTAATGTTTGGAGAAAAGTTTTCAAAAGAAATGTTTGTTTTTGGTTTTAAATACAGTCAGACACGCAGAGTGAAATGTCAGCTATTTAACTTCATCTTAGGTCAAGCAAAAATGGCTATCTACATTAGTAGGAAAAATAAGATGGAAGGTTCCTTTGATTTTGAAGCATACACGGTTTTTGTTAGAATGATTAAAGCTAGACTAAAAATTGATTATGCTTTTTATAATGCTACAAATAATGTTGAGGAGTTTATTGCTATATGGGGTATGGGAGATGTTTTGTGTTCTGTTGTAGATAACACTTTGTGCTTTGGAAATCAGTTGTAAATGACTTTTTTGACCATTTTATTATGGTTTTTGAATGTACTCTGTAAAGTAAGCAGTTTTGTAAATTAAAGAGATTTTTCAATTCAATTCTCTCTCTCTCTCTCTCTCTCTCTCTCTCTCTCTCTCTCTCTCTCTCTCTCTCTCTCTCTCTCTCTCTCTCTCTCTCTTGCGCTGGCTCTATTTCTTACTCTCTCTTTCTCTCTCTCTCTCTCTCTCTCTCTCTCTCTCTCTCTCTCTCTCTCTCTCTATCGTTCAATAATTGAAGTGAAGTGACGTGAACTTCACTCTCCCTCCCACACTTGCTATCGCTGGATAATTGTTACATGTACATTCTCTAAAACAATCTCATCACCATTACAAAAAGTTTTTTAACAAAGCATTGTTTTGAAGTAGGACCATACTGACTTAACAAACCAAATTCACTCTATCTTTTGTCATTTCTACCTGCTCGTTTTTGAGAATTTACAAGATTCTGATGTTTTATTGAACATGTTTTGTCACAATCATGGTGATCAGTGTTTCCTTTAGTTGGGTAGTTTGACTCTTTGTTTTTATATTGTAGTGTGTGTGCTTGATGATGGTGTTTTTTAAAACACATTGTTATTGCACCAAGTGTTTGTTACCAATGCAACTTACTTGTGGCTTCACATTAGTTACATTGATGGTCAGAAGTGATGATATAGATATAATGTAACAAAACTGAACTAACAACACAGATAAGGCATCATAAATTTAGTTTAGAAGTAAACCTCTATCTCAGTTTTGTTTGAAGCTGCAATGAACATACTACGGTGGATTCTGCTGCCTACTGTAACTGAAAATGAAACCTCGTGGCTGTAATCAAAAATCTAAAGTCTACATTTTTTTGACACAGATGCAGACATCAAGAATCAGCTCATGAATCACAATGATGGTGAGTTTTCTAAATGTTGCAATGCATTGCACCAGCGTATTATAAAACTCATGAGTTCAGAGAGTGTCACCACTGTTGTGATTCATGGGCTGATTCTTGATGTCTGCATATGTGACAATGAAATCTGGACTTTTAATTATATAAGCGCTTCCCAGTGGTGGTATGAACCTAAATCATAAGTTGAATGTGACACCTTAAATCAACTGAGAAATTGAGACAATACTACATGGTTTACAAGATTAACTTACAGACTTTACATCTGTGGTATTACTCTTGGTAAACTTTGAATGAAGTTGTAAGACCCACATGTAAGCTGTGTTTGTAACAAATTTTCTTTGCCACAAATAACATGCTTTAGCAAACACTCTTACAAAGACCAAACACTACTATGAAAAGTCAAAGAGTCAAACTACCCAAATTAAGGAAACACTGATCATCATAAGGTGACAAAACATTTTCAATAAAACATCAGCATATAAATCTCTGTTAATTAAAAGAGAGAGAGAGAGAGAGAGAGAGAGAGAGAGAGAGAGAGAGAGAGAGAGAGAGAGAGAGAGCATTTGAGGTGGAAATTTATCTATGAGCAGTGCTATGTTTTTGAGCACTCATTCATATATAAAGATTAAATTATTTTATCAGCTTAACAAAATATTTCTACAAAAATACACTTGATGTTTATGATTTTTGACTCAGAACTCATAGACCACATTTGTATAAAATGTTTTTGTATTGATTTCCCTAACCCCTTTTGGACGTCTACCTGACGTCCAAGAGGGGTCATAGTCAGACGTCCAGATACTGTACCAGATCTGCACGTTGTATAGACATACAGATAAGGGCCTGGACCAACCGACCTAATATAGACATGATCTGCACGTCGGGGAGACGTCTCATGTTTGGTGGGGTTTGTACACGTTGTTTCACACATCCTCATTGAAAAGTAGAAATACTCAGCCAATCTCCTGTGCCCCTATATCCTTCTTCACCCAGTCACTCGTTATTTCTCCGCCTTCGCAATACTATGCTCGCTCAGACACTCCACTTCCTCTCACCAGATCGGCTAGAATAAACTTCGTGGCGTTCCTTGGAAAACAACAGCTTCCTTCCGTTGGTCTCCTTCGGCCCCATATTCTTTCCCCTCGCTTCTATGCGACTGCCAGATCAACGGGGCCTTCCGAAATACATTCGCCCCAAGTCAACCGCCTCTTTCTGTGTCTCTCATGCACTATTTATACATTTCCTCTTCACTGCATTGCCCAACCAGACATCGGCACGCTGATGTTCTACACCTGTGACTAATAAAACCCCATTTGAGTTGCCATGGGGAACCAGGAAGTGACAGGTGTTTGTGAAATTCAGTCCGTGCGGAACTTCTCCTCTCATTTTGGTTCCGCCCTAAAAGTCACCCTGTGACACGAGCCTGCGCAATTTAAGGCCACGAGACCGAAAGTCCACATGAAGTGCACCATTTTGGACATTGCCTGAATGTGTGCGTGAATGGGTGAATGTGAGGCAATATGTAAAGCTCTTTGGATGGCCATTGGTCTATGAAAGCGCTATATAAATGCAGTCCATTTACCATGTATTCTGCAATGCTGAAACTGCCCAACTAGTAATCATCATGCAAGTTAAAAGTGAACATTTAGCCATGGAGGGTCAATTCGGCCATTTAATGACTTTTTCATTATATACTGTATAAATACCAGCTTTTAGTATAATGTACTGTACTACACTATAGATGGTTTCATTGCGTGCATGCACCTTGTCGTATCTGGCCTGAAGTTAAGTTCTGGGCACTGTTTGTTTACTAGTGCACAGCAAAATCCCCAGTGTTAAATTAACACTGTTCGGTGTTTATATAATCCACACCAAGATTGGTGTTAAAAAAACACTAAATCAGTGTTAAAGTTAATAAGATAATGAAGTGATTGAGTCATTAATAGTGAACACCTGCTGAGGGCTATTTCATAAAACTCGCTTGGAAAAGCGAGGATTAAAGTTACAAACTCGAATTGAATTAACCTAACAAATGAGGCGAGGCTAAAGCGGTTTCAAAAAAGGCAAATGAAGCTTACGCAATCCAACTAATGTGATCCAGATTTCCCTAGTCAAGATAATTGCGCATGCACGCTATTCTTGAGCAGCCCTAGAGGTCGAGGGTGGATCAAATCAATCAAAGTTAAAGAGAAAGCGGTAATTTTTGATAAAAATGTATGAAAAATGTACTACTGACTGAAAATTTTAATACTGCTGCAATAAACAAACCCATAAAATAGTTGAAAAGTCCTTACTGTATGGATTAAATCCTTTCTTGCAGAAAGTGTGATACACCGTCAGAAATGATGGCCTAGTGGTTAGTGATCTCAGCAGCGCATGCAGGGATCTGGGTTCGATCCCTGTCAATGCTCATGTGACTATACTTTGCTTCATTTTTACAGTACTTTTTAAAAATAACACAAATCTTAACTTTTAAAAGACAATTTGTAGCTTACTAAGTAACCTAATACATATTTAGCAGATGAATGATTTTAATACATTTAACTTTAAATGTAACTTAAATTTAAAGTTTTTTTTTATTTGGGGGTACATTTCAAAAGCAGCAACTTGAGTGGACAATAAAGTAACAGGTAAAAAAAGCATAAATATATTGTTCATAAGAAGTGTAGTTGATTTAAGCATAATCATAGAAGTGTCTAATCTCATAATGTTAGCTGCCAAAGAAGTTGACTGGCAGTGAGGAGAGCACTGTCATCTATCAGCAGCACAGCTTTACTCCTGCAGATGAACTGTTCTTCAAAGAAAAAAATGGGGTCACTGAGAGCATGGTGGGTGAACAGCATATGCATTTTCTGAATTTACAGTAGTACAAGAAATGATTGTGTAAAATCATATATGTTACACATATTCTTGACCAATCATTATTACTTGACATGTTACTCAAAACATTTTTGATGTCAAATTATGTGTGCGTTTTAGAGTCACAAGTCATCATGTTAAACCCTGAGAGTATGAGAGATTTTAAACCACTGGTTTATTATCACACTGTTAAAAAAATAGCTGTAGTTATGCAGCTGTTTGCCAGTAACTTATGTAGATTGAAAGGTTTATTATTTACTGGCAACAGTTTGTTCAAAGTTAAATCAACATTAAACATGAACAAGTCTATGATTTTACAGCATAAAACTATAAAATAACAGCCTCATGCAAAGCATTTTGTGAACCAGAAATCCTCATCAACCTTTTTCTGTTGTTTACTTCATATTTTGGTTCCCAGAATGCTTTGCATGAGGCTGTTATTTGATGGTTTTATTCTGTAAATAAAAAGACTTGTTAATGTTTAATGCTCATTTAACTTTGAACAAACTGTTGCCAGTAAATAACATACATATAAATCTACAGTAAGTTACTGGCAAACAGCTGACAGTAATACTGTAAGTTCTACATAATTTTTTAACAGTGTAGTGTTAGGTGTTGATAGATAAACACATTTTTATGAATGGTTACAGGTTGAGGATCAGTTGAAGAAAAGCCTGAGGTATAAGCACATTATACTGTAAGTCTACAGTACAAGCCTTGTGAGCTGAAAAATTATTGTATGCAGGACACTAACACTCTTCTCTGTGATAAAAAAGAATTTTAACTCATTACCACAAAATGCCAAGAGCATACCATCACATAATTATATTGTATTCCTTCAGCCATGCAGACACCATCATTTTTTTTTAAATTTCAAGAAAAATGTAACAACTAGAGAAAGATACAAATACTGTAGATCTTTAAAATAATGTGCATTTTTATGCACACCAAGCATAAAAAAATTAAATGACTGTATTTGACTTTTGTGTGTTGTATATTTAAATTAAATTTCCTCTTTGTGTGACAATCTGAATTAAAAATATATATATATTTCATCAATACATTGCAATTATATGAATTTAGATACATCTTAAATTGTTAATAAACTATTATCCTTATATTGGGGTAGTTAAGATTATCATTTATATTCAACATTTGATAGGCCTATAATATACCATATTATGAAACACATGTCTATATTTTATTAATTATTATTGTAACACAATTTATCAAATTTAATATATAAGTTGATTTTCTTTTATTGTTAGATTAATAGTGGTCAATAAAGTCAAATAAAATGTCAAAGAGTAAGCTGTAATATCATTGCATTTACATTTCAGTGTTAGTGGAAGTCTACTTAAAGGGGACATATTATGAGATTTTTTTAAGCAACAACTGAGGCTTAGCCTGACAGTTAGCCTGCTCCGGACCAGGCTAGTTTCCAAGCATAAGTTTCCATAGTAACCGGGGTTGAACTAGTTCAAGTTTGTTTTATGAAACGAAATCCACCGGCAATAGGCCAGACTTAACAAAATAAGCCAGGCTTATTCTGTAATCTAGTTTTATGAAATAGCCCTCAGGTCATTCTGTGTCAAATCAACTCAATTTTGGAATTGCTCCTGTCTTAAAATTCTCTTTTTCTTGAGAAAGTAATACTAAAATGAGGAAGAAAGCCAAATTATTAAATGCAATAGATGAAATCACCATAGTTAAATGAACACTATCATCATCTCTGTTTGAAAACTAAAATTACAACTTGCTTGCAGAGTTACATGGATGACAGGTTTTACTTCTAAAGAACTGCTGTAAATCTGGTTAATAAAGTAAGTCACCATTGCTCCGATTAGTGTTTCCTTTAGTTGGGTACTTGGGTCTTGAAATATAGTGTTAGCTTTCTTCTGCTAATTGTGGCAGTGTGTTTATAAAACACATCTGTTAAAGCAGAGGAAGATGAGTGAAATGAAGTCTATAACTCTTACTATGTTAATTAGTGTGAAAGTATAAGTCTTGGGATTCAATGACTGCGTTTACATGCAGCCAATAGTCCGTTAAAATCCGGAATATTAGCAATAACCCGGTCGCGCACGTCCATGTAAACACCGGCAAAAACCCGAATATGCTAATATTCCTGTTTTTAAAATCCCGAATATTACCCCTGGGTTACCTCTTTTCTAGCCCGAAATTTTGGTCATGTAAACGCGCATCGGGATATTCCCATCAAAAGGAACATTGATTTGTGTTCTGCGCAAGTTCTATTCGCAAGGAATCTTGGTATTTTGAGTAGAGGAACTTCTTATATACACTTTTAGAGCGAGGAGGAAACCAATTGCAACAACCGCGCTTTGCACGTTAAATTAATATATTGCTATTGTTTTTCACATCATACATGTATAATAAAGTTCAAATAGATTGTCAATAGTTATGAGAGTAACTTGGGTTTTTTTGTGCGAATTTGAATTCAAAATGTAATACTATGCTATTCATATTTCGTTAAATACAGTGAATGTGTGAAAAAAGTTAAAGATGACAAATAACTGCATAGCGTTGTCTGCATAGATGCGGTTTCTAAGATTAAAATTACTTTAATTTAACTGATCCACCCAAATACAAAGCGGCATAATATAACTGATTGCTTACCAGCATTAAAACCACTTAAAATAAAAACCTTAGGTTTTTTCTTTGTATGCAGCGTCCGCTCTGTGGATTAGGATGTTGCAATAACGCCGGTGGCTTTATTATTAACTGACTGAATACTTGACTCTTACCTGACATTTAGATATGAAAGTTTACCATCAACAGTACCTGCGCGTGATGATCATCTGCCGACTCGACTGTTTCTGCACGTCCTCAGTCCGCTTAATTAACGGCTTTTCGTTCTATCCGCGTGAGCTAAACATTTTTGTTCTGTACTTTTTTACTTGCATGTATTTCTACATATTTTCGGCCAAGTAACACTCAGGATATAATGTAAGTTATTATAGATAGCATAAAAGCTTGTTCTGAAAGGATGACAATTATAAAAATTATCTTTCCAGCTTAATTTAGCCAAAATAATGATTTATTCGTTTTCATACTTTATATATGTTAATTTATCTACTAATATATTATTGAAAATGCCATAAATAAATATTCATTGCCTTCTGTAAGCTATTGCATTCTTTTTGTACATTTATAGGTGCATAAATACTGTCTAATTTAAATTTCTTTAAGACGTGGTTGTGTTCTCTATTTACCGATGCTCTGTAAATTTGCACTTAAAAACCTTCTTGTTAGAAAATTGTTCTTCAATTAATTTTTTTTTTTCAAAAATATATTTAGCTGAAGGCTAGTATATAGCTTGTTAATCTTTTTATCAAAAAAAGGAAAGACATGCAACTTAGCCTAACCTGCTTCTACATCGGTGCAGCTTGTTCTGGATTTAAATAATACCTTTATTTTAGTAAATGAAGGCAGTAAAACCGCAAAGCGCACTAGTGAGCCCCGCAAAATCACAGCATTTACCTTTTAATCACAGTTTACATCAGGATATTGCCAATTCCATGTATACAGGGGTAACTCTCTCTGCTCACGCATGTAAATGGGTTATTCCGAATGTTTCAGAAACCCGAAACCCGACCTTAACTCGACCATAACCCGAATATTGACAGCATGTAAACGTAGTCAATGATATCATAAAAAAGTAATCACTAAATATAAGTGTTTAATTTATGTTCTGCCAACCCTTTGAGGCTCCCATGAAATCCAACAGTGCTGTAAAAGTCCACATACCCTGAAATTAAATATTGTTTACCCAAATCTAATCTGTGGTGCAAGCCAGACACACTGAGACATCAACAATCAACCTATAAAACACAATCATGGTGACCATCAACAACAAAGCTTCATGCCGCAATGCATGCTGGGTACCAGGATTGTAGAAAACTCATTCATAAATCCCATCATGCATTGCAACATGACAAACATTTAGCAACTTTCTTACCATTAACTGTCACCATTGTTGAGATTTGTATCAGAAATCATGAAGTCTCTCTTAAGCAAAAAACATTGCTAAAGCGTTACAGCAGTCTCATTCAATACAATGTCATTTGCATTGAGCTTTTTATATTCCTGTTTCTTCATAATTAATTTGCGATCAAATGTTTCAATGATTTGTAGAGTAGAATATAATAAAATTAAACATTCTGGTCTGGAAGGTTTTCCCTCTACATGAAGCAACGAACAAGTGGTCTTACTAAAACATTGTTGCTATTGCTAAACCTGGAGAGTTAGATTAGTGAAGGTCTAGGTACAAATGCCTAACTAAAGGAAACACTAATCACAGTAATGGTGACTTCAAACGAACTCATAACAAACACAAACTTAAGATTTAATGTGATACATTTTGTGATAAATGTCTATTTGACTTGTGAGGCATCACGTCAGAAAGAAGATTTGTCTACTAAATCACACGTGTGGATACTGGAATAGTTGAGCACTTGTATTTTGTTCTGACAGCTGTTTAGAAGTTAAACTTATCCGATTAGAAAATAACTCTGCAAGTTATGATTTTATTTTTCAAACAGAGATGCTGATAGAGAGGCAAACGTGAAAGATTGCAGCTTTTGGAGGCATACACCCAACAGTATTCATCTATTGCATTTAAGAATTTGTCTTTCTTTATTATTTTAGTATTTTCTCCAGAAAACGAGTCATCAAAATAAAAATTTAGAGACAGGAAAATGTCCAAAATGTAATTGATTTGAATGACCAGCATGTGTTCACCATTAATGTCTTAATCATCACTTCATTATCTCATTAACTTTAACACTGATTCAGAGTTATATTTTTAACACCAGTCTTTTTTAACACCGATCTTGGTGTGGATTATATAAACACCAAATAGTGTTGATTTAACACTGGTAGAGTTAATTTAACACTGGGGATTTTCCTGTGTGGCTAAACTGACCTCTGGAACAAATACCGATAAAGATAGCCAATCTGTTGTAAACATTGTATACATTCATTTACACAGTAATGTTAGCTCAATGTAGGTGTCGATACGCTTTAGCTATGATTTGAACTAAGGTCATTTAATTGTTATTTAATATGCTTGTTATCAGAAATAGTCTGCTCTAGAGGGACTCTGTTATTGATTCTTTTTGCAGAAGTCAACCAGAAGTTAAGATTGGGCCATGAAAGGCGTTTGTTTATGTTTTTTCCCTCTATACTATTCTGCTCTTTCCTATACTATACAATATTATACTATACTATACTGCACTACACTACACTACTCTATACTATACTATGCTGCTAATCATGTGGACACCCCTTCTAGTGAACAGGTTTGGCTATTTCATTAATTTCTGTAATAATAAATGCACTGCATCTTACAACTACAGTGTGCACAGAGGCACAGTAATTTTGGTTGCCCTAATATAATATACTAATATACGTATATATGCCACTTTATATTTGGGCATCTGCTAACATCTTCTATCCACTCCACTATAGCAGTGGTTCTCAATTCCAGTCCTCGGGACCCCCCTCCAGAATGTTTTAGATGTCTCCTTATATGAAACACCTGATTTCACTCATCAGGCTCCTTAATTAACACACTTACAAGCTGAGGAACTGAATCAGGTGTTTCATATAAGGAGACATCTAAAACATTCTGGAGGGGGGTCCCGAGGACTGGAATTGAGAACCACTGCACTATAGTACATGGATCAAGTAGCTGTGGTGAAAAAGTTGATGAAGTCAACTTTTTAAAATAACTTTCTCGGTCTGTGTTGCTTCACTGCTGATTCTTGCCATACTTCCGTTGCCAAAATGGAGCATATATGTTGCCACGTCATCATTCAGCTCGTTTACATGCACACCAATAATGCGATTATTTCCAATAATGCAAGTAAGGTCTTAATCGCAGTAAGATGTTTACATGACTGGAGCTAACCTCTTAACTCCGGTTTACATGCAGTTTTTATTTTCAGATTATTCACACATAGCCCAATGCAGAGCACAAATGATGAACTCACATATATGGTCCACTGTTTTAATTTACTTACGTTAAATGACAAACACATTGTTATAGATGTATTTCATTATCCGTTGCAATGATGAAGATATAAATATGACAGTGCCTGTAAAGGGCACATTAAAACGATATAAAAATATAGTTTTAAAAATCATTTTATATTAAAGATAATAGCAGAGTTCACACAACAACTATAACGATAGCGATTTTGGCAAATGATGAACGACAATCCCAGCTAGAAATAAAAAGTTCTAAGAACGTTCCCTGAAAGTTCCCGAATGTTCCCAAAAACATTCTGACAACGTTAAAAGCGGCTAGTTTTTTTTAAGTTCTAGGAACGTTTCTGTTGTCTGAACGTTAGAGTAATGTTACATTTTACCATTTTAAACGTTATGACAATGTCATGTTTTAATGTTTACACAATGTTTAAAACAACAACTGTTTATTATATTGACTTGTTTAATTGTTATGTAAATGATAGAGAAACATTGCATTTTATTATTTTATAAAACATTATTTCTGTATGCAGTAAATATATTGCTGTAGAAAACTCAATTCACTTACTAGGTTTAGATGTTGATGTTTGTTTCATTTTGGGTAACCCTTGTTGTGATTGGTGTTTGTTTTGGTTGGTCTCTTGACACTTGACTTTTTGCTTGCTGGTTTTTTCCTGGTTGTGTTGGCTTTGTGTTGGTGCACCACATTTGTTATGAACATGCCAAGTTGGTGGTGTTGTTCTGTGGTTGTTGGTACATGGTGGTGGGGATCATCACCTAGTTCATTCACTGGTCAAAACTTTATTTTCTGTCAAAAATGCAAACGAGATCCAGCACTTTCACAGCATTTTGTCATTAAGGAGTTTTAGAAACTTTGGACAACAAATATCTGCTGTATAACTGGGATGCACAAACACCAAGAACCAGACCACGAATCTCAACCATGGTGACAATCAAATGAAAAACTTCATGCTGCAATGCATGCTGGGTATTAACAAATTACAAACCTCATTCAGGACTCCCAGCATGCACTGCAGCATGGATAAATAAGGATTTTTTTTAACAATTTTAATTGTCACCATGGTTGAGATTCATAGTCTGATTCTTGATGTTTGGGCATCCCAACTATACAGTGGATATTTTTTGTCCAAAGTTTCTAAAACTCCTTAATGACAAACTGCTGTGAAAGAGTTGGGTTTAATATACATTATTGGCAGAAAGTAAACTTTTGATTAGTAAATGAACTAGGTGATGATCTTTACCATTATGTACCAACAACCACAGAAATACACTAATAACTTTTTATAACAAATGCGGTGCATCACCACAAAGCCAACACAACCAGGAAAAAAATAGTAGGCAAAAAGTCAAGTGTCAAGAGACCAACTAAAACAAACACGAATCACAATAAGGGTGACTTAAAATGAAACATCAACATCTAAACCTAGTAAGTGAATTGAGTTTTCTACAGCAATATATTTACTGAACATTCAGAAATAATGTTTTCTAAAATAATAAAATGCAATGTTTCTCTACCATTTAAATAACAATCAAACAAGTCAATATAATAAACAGTTGTTGTTTTAAACATTGTGTGAACATTAAAACATGACATTGTCATAACGTTTAAAAATGGTAAAATGTAACATTACTCTAACGTTCAGACAACAGAAACGTTCCTAGAACTTAAAAAAAACTAGCCGCTTTTAACGTTGGCAGAATGTTTTTGGGAACATTCGGGAACTTTCAGGGAACGTTCTTAGAACTTTTTATTTCTAGCTGGGAAACCATTGACAGCCAATCAAATCTATTTGAACTTGAAGTGTACGCGCACTTAAAATGCAATAGAAAGCTCATTCATTTCTGAGGTCTGTAACATAAAATTACCTCAGGTATCCAGCGCTGAAATTTTTCTACCACACTGACTACGCCAAAAGGTAAGATATACCCAAACTACTACATTCATTGTTTAGTAACGCGAAACGCAGCTCGTAGAGGACATCTGCTGGTTTCCCACTGTGTAACATGTAAACAATTGCAAAAGTTTTTATTACAAGAAATATCCAACATTAGGTAATGCCGTGCTTGTTGAGCGATTTAGCATGAAGTTATCATTATGATGTGGTCACTAATATATTTATCGTTATAATTACCTTTATAATGTCCCTTAAAGGTTTTATACACTGCTGTCGTGTTATTTGAGTTGTTTCTGGATGAAGGCAGAATGCTGACAGCGAGTCGTGTTGGCAGAGTTCATGTAAAACTTCCTAATGTCAAGTTTAAAACAAATTTGTGGTTAAGGTGCGTGACTAAAACACACGCGCACTTCAGTTAGTGCGGTATAAATGCGATTAAAGCGTTTACATGGACGCATACTGCGATTATAAACGGCGTACCCCACCTCTTTTAATGCGATTATACTTACTGCGATTATGAGCTTAATCACATTATTTTTATTTAATTATTGCGTTTACATGAGGTAATCGCAGTATTGCCAAAATCCCATTATAATCGCATTATTGGTGTGCATGTAAATGAGCTCATTGTCTACAAACAGTAAAGGGGTCTATATAGCCCTTTTAACTACCTTAAATATTTTGCGACTTTGTAAGAACCACATAGTACTGGAGGAAGATATAGATGAATTTATAGTGAGAAGTTCCCACTCGCCCTGGGTCTGAAAGTTCTCCCGAGAATCGATGGTAATTTGCTTTGAAGGAGTGTGGTCAAGAAAGACAAGCTCATAATCTGTGGGAAAATAAAAGCAAACAATTGAACATGCATTAGAATTTGATTAATTTAAAATTAAACAATTTATGTGTTTGTTTTACCTGTATAGACTAAAGATTGAAGTGTTAAATTGCAGAATTGTGTGTCAAATGGAAACCTGTACAAGTCCATCTTACAGGCTGAGGTCACAGATAAAATATCTACTGTGAATAAATAGCCATTACAATCTATCTGCACGTATGGACACTCCTTTGAACCAAACTCTGTTTTCACGCTAAATGAACAAAACAAAATAAAATTACTAATGTCAATGTCAATGTCAAATTTATTTATATAGCACCATTTCTACAACACAGGTTGACCACAGCGAAATCCCCAGTGTTAAATTAACACCGGCTCAGTGTTTATATGGGTACCACCAGCAGGGTGTTCAAAGTAACACCGAAGCAGTGTTAAAGTTAATAAGATACTTTAACAATCATTTGAGTGATTATATGATTATTGAAGACACCTGGTGATAATAAGCAGAACTACAACTTCCAGTCACTACCTTAGATAAAATCAACTGAAAAGACATCTCTCTTATTACAAAACAGACTGACTTTTTGTACTTTGAAATTGTTTGGTCACCATTATGGTGATCTGTGGTTCCTTTAGTTGGGCAGTTTGACTCTTGTTTTCCTTATGAGGTCTTTGCAACTGTGTTTATTGAACACATTATTTCTTGCAAAGGTTCTTAAAGCAAAGTTAATAAAGTTTGTGTAACTGAGAAGCAATGTGCTTTACAACCATCAAAACAGACACTTGCACAATAAAAGATAAACTACTAAAATAAAGTAAAACATGTCAACCACATTGTATAGAATATTAAAAATAATAAATGTATAAAATAAAATATATAAAATATAAGAAAGGCAGAGTACTTCAACCAGATATAAACGCTTTATCAAACAGGTATGTTTTCAATGATGACTGGAGATAAATATTAAAGAGAAACTATTGAAATGAATGATGATGATGATTATTTTTTTCTTTAAAGTTGACCCATCATATCAGCAAAGCAAATTTAAAGCTGGCTTGTGCATCTTTTCCCTTTTCCCTTTCTCCTTAACTGTAAAAATGCTGCATTAAGCTCAAAAACTTGGTTTTGCAAGTCAGTTCAAACTACTATTTTAAGTTTTCACATGTGATAAGTTGGCAACTTATAAATTTAATTTTTTTAGGTTAAAGGGAAATAAATATATGTTGATTTGACAAAAATGCAGTTTTTTTACAGTGTACTTATTTATTTATTCTTTTTATACATACTTATTTTATTTATATAGCAAATGCATTTCTATAATAACGGGAACAAGCTTTGCGTCAGTTGCTGACGCTATGGGGAAACTCCTGTTTACTCCGCGATTGAAGTCTATTTTGATTAACGTCTGTAAAAATTACAGACCTATGGCGTTCGAGCCCGCGACAGGGGCGGGGCTAAGCCCTTTATAGACGTTTCATCGGACGCACGTGATACACGTCTGGATCCGAACCTTACTTCCGGTTTAGTTTTTTAATGGTCTAACTAGTTGCTAAACTGATCTCTTGAACAAATGCCTCGTCAAAAATAACAAATGTTTTGGTTTCCTAGGTAATATATTTGTTGTTGTTTTGCTTGTTATATAAATAAACTACGTTTAAAGTACTTTGTTGTTATTTATTATTAGCTGAGTTTACCGGAAGTTACTGCGGACCGCGACAGCCGCTTCCCAGACAGCACGTTCAGTCTTACTGACGTTGGCAATTGTTACCAGCGGCAAAGTGTCGGTTGGGGTTTTTCCCCTGCACACAGAATAAAAGTAGGTGGGTAAACCATCAGCGCGATGAGTCTGCAGAACACTACTCTCCGGAGATCGGCGGAGGAACCGCGAGCAACCTTTTTACCGATCGCGCCTATTTTTTCTTCACTAGATCTAAGGTGTTGTTGGTCCACATCAAGCCGGCAGTGTAAGCGCGAAGGTATGTTGATTAAATATGATTGTGGAAATGTTTTCGATAAACAGATGACAGAAATTGGCGTCGGAGGTAACGTTAACGTTACATGTTTTTAGACTTGGTTTGTTGTTATAACTGTTGACTTGGGGTGCATTTCCCAAAACCATAGTTGCTAACCACACAAAGTGGTTATGAAGTAATAAAGTGATAGTAAGTAAGTGTTTTTGGACACACACCTATTCATAAAATAGAGCCTTTAATTAACCTTTGCAATTTAAGCAAAATAAAATATGTCTTCTCTGTTTTTTTCACTCAGGTAAATATGATGAAGGCATAGCTTGGTGGCCTCCAGACCGCTTTTTGTCCACGGAAGTGGTGTTGTTCCCCAGTGGTTCTAAGGTGTTAGCAACTCAGAAAGTTTATTAAAACGGGTTCCCACCATCAAAATGTCTGGTTGTTGCGTTTGGTTGCACTAATATAATATACTAATATACGTATATATGTATCTGGCAACTTTATATTTGGCCATCTGCTAACGTCTTCTATCCACTCCACTATAGTACACGGATCTGGTAGATGTGTTGAAAAAGTCGATGAGTCAACTTTTTAAAATAACTTTCTCTGTATGTGTTACTTCACTGCTGATTCTCGCCATACTTCTGTTGCCAAACTGCGTGCGCATACGTTGCCACATCATTATTGTGTACAAAGACTAAGGGCCAATCCCATTTCTCTGTCTTACCCCTTCCCCTTACCCCTACCCCTTAGTTTTGCACGTTCACGTGAGAGTAAGGGCTATCCCAATTCTCGTTTTGATCAAGGGGTAGGGCTAAGGGCAAGTGGTAGATACCCCTTAAAACCAAGAATTTCCACGAGCTTACTTGAAACCAAGGGGTACCCAGAATACACTGCGCAACCGGCAAAAATGGCGGCCAGATCGTCCAGAGAGTCCCATAAATGTAAGTATTTTCGGCTTAATAATTAATTTAAAAATTACTAACGTGTTGTTTTGTGCTCTACACATTCCTGTTCATATATATTTGAATTATGTTCTTAATTTAAATGTTTTAAAATTTCGCTAGTTTGCTACGCTAACGTTACGTTGCTGGTTTGCACAACATTCCCGTATTTGCTGATTTGCACAACATTCCCGTATTTCTCTAACTAGCCATGAATGAACTGCATGCTTGTCTACAGTTTTAACTAAATTCCATTAACGTTAGCAGCGAATTTCGTTTGATATCAGTGCATAACACTACTTGCTTTGGAGACATCGGTACGTGCTTTACGTATACCGTCCTGTATCACACAGGGACGCCAGAAGAAACTCGGCGGCTGATTCACTTTCGGGCTGAAAATGAGCAGCGGTTTCTAAAATCAAAATATGCTGCAAAGCACCTATGGGAGTGAGTGAATCATGCATTCATGTTGTATCCATTCATTATTGTATTGTTACTGTATTATTGTAATCATTTTGTAATTATTTCCTGGTCATACAATGTTGTTTGTTATGATGCAGGACACTGATGAAAGAAATGGGGTTGGAGGGAAGGGTTACCGGCCAGCAGGCGTCAAAAAAGTGGGAGAATCTGAAGCAAAGATACAAGGTATGTGATGTTGTGTTAAAGAAAAAAACCCTATTTCTTTAATCTCAATGCAAGGCAATAAATGCATACTGTATAAGTTTTAGGCATCATTTTGTTTTGTGTGTTGTGTGTCTTTCCAGGAACTAAGAACTCCCAAAACAGGGTCAGGTACGGACAGGGGGGAAGTGACTGCTGCAACCTGGCAGTTTTATGAGGAAATGCATGAGGTGTTGGGTGCCAGGCCCTCACTTGACCCTCCTGTGGTGGTGGCATCATTTTATGAGGATCCCACACCAATCCTCATGGTATGTAATGCAGGACATTTTGTGGTCTGGGATTTCAGAACAGCTGAATGTTAACATGTTAGGTTACACTTTATAATGACGTTCAGTTACCAGTTATTAGTTGAACTAATATTTTATAAAACATGACTATACATTTACAATAATTAACTAGTGACATGCTAAACTTTTATAAATGTTTCGTTAATTTAGTTAAATTTCATTTACAATTTATTACTTAGTGATGAACTAATCATTTACTAAACACTTCATTCATAAATTATTAATACGTGGTATGCTACCATTTTCTAAATGTTTGTGAATTCAGTTAAAATTAATTTAAAAGGTCAAACATGCAGGTATGCTATACTGCTAGAGCAGTGTAAGAAGAGTAATTTATTTGTTTTTAAGCAGATTAATGTTTATAAATGCCATAAATGGGATCTAGTGATGTTAACCAGTTTTACCTTCCACTGAAGCTCATATCAGGTGCACATGCATTTAAATACTCCATGTGTTTCAGAGAAGACAGCTGTCTATACCCTCACTAGTCAGCATTTACATTAAAGTACACACTACAAAGTGTTAAATAATTTACAAAGATTTCTGCATCCCCTATTCTACAGTGTAAACTTTAATCACTGATATATACAGATACAGTATAGCATACCACTTATTAATCATTTGTGAAAGTTCTAAATTATTAGTTAATACAAACTTATAACTGAGTTTCAAAACATTCATAAAATGTTAGCATATTACTTATTAATCATTTATGAATGTATAGTCATGTTTTGTGAATGATTAGTTCATCATTAACTAATAGCTTATATGTGACTTAAAAGTTAATGCTATTATAGTGTTACCACATGTTCTAATTGCTGTGTGCTCTCTCTCTCTCTCATATATAAATACATAGAAACATTTTTTACATGACCACAAACATTTGTAAATTGTAAATCAAGATTTTTCTTGTTCCTTTAGGAGATTGTTGAGCCCTCATCCACAATCAGCACCTCTGCAGCCAGCACCTCTGCAGCCAGCACCTCTGCAGTCAGCACCTCTGCAGCCAGCAGCTCACAAATGTCTGCACCCTCTACCTCTGCCATGACAAGCCCCCCAACTCCCTCACCTAAAAAAAGAAAAAGAAAAAATCCCATTCTGGATTTCCTCACTGAGGAGTCCAATAAAGAGCAGAGGCGCCACGAGGACAGCGAGGCCAAGACAGAGCGGTTCTTAAACCTTTTTGAAAAGCTGGTAGATAAGCTGTAGTTTTTTTGTTTTGTTTGTGGTTGCCATTTGCACAGTGTTGTGTTTTATACATTTGATTGCCCTTTTTTATGTGTGTTTTTACATTTAAGTTATGGTTCTAACAGTTTGTAATGCCTCTGTAATATAATATTTTTATATAATGTTTTTGCCCGTTATGTTCACCTAATTGGGCAATAAAGACAGATTTTGTTAACAAAGAATGTGTTTCTGAACTCAATGACATTCAAAACAGTTATAACTGAAACAGATATACAAAGCACAATGCAGTGTGTTTAAAAATATTTATTGCAAACAGACCTAAGTAGTACACAGATAAGAACATCTGCATTCATATCCATCACCAAAGTACACATAAAAGAACTATAAAATATATACATGCATATGACACTGTCGTCATGTTCATGGGGCTTGCATGTTGCCGGAAATTAGGGCAGCCAGTCTGTTTCTTGTGTCATTCCCAGAGGTTTCATTGTATGTCATGGGTTCACGGGAAGGTTGGGGGTCATACCTATCCATTAAAATGTCTTCGTCTGGAACCAGTGTGTCACCATTGTCCATACACACATTGTGCAAAAAGGCACATGAAGCAATTACCTGGGGTGCAAACGTGGGCTTTACCTCCAAAGCTCTGAAAAGTGTTGACCTCCACCTGGTCTTCATCATGCCGAACGCCCTTTCAATGATGCTGCGCCCCCTTGACTGATAGTAATTAAATCGCTGCTGTGCTTGTCCATGCACTGGCTCCTTGAATGGGGTAATGAGGCAAATTGGAGTTTCCAAACAGGGATACCCACCATCGCCCAGAAGGATGTAGCCCGTTGGGGGATACCGTCTCGCGGTATAAAAACTGCTGTTTTTCATTATTCGTGTGTCATGGACAGACCCCGGATACCCCACATAAATGTCCAGAAACCTGCCATTCGAGTCACATATTGCCTGCATGTTGATTGAGTAAAACCCTTTATAATTCAAATAGTCTAATCTGTGACGCAGAGGTGGTTTTATTCGTATGTGGCTGCCATCGATTGCTCCAACCACATTGTGGAATGCAGGGGTTCCTGAAATGTTGACAAATCCCTGACCAACTGCAGGCAGTTCCTCTGTTCGAGGGAAGCAGATGGCTCTCCTCAGATTGTCCCATATGTTCTGGGCAACTCTGTGGATGATGCGGTGAACTGTAGATTTTGGTATATTAAAAACACGACACACCACCCGATAAGAGAGTCCATGTGCCAGCCAATAGGTGTATACGAGTACTTCAAGGTCATTACCCCAGCCATGGTCCTGCTCCCTTTGCAAAAGCCTCTGTAAGCTGTGCATCGCTGTTCTGCTGAGGCGGAAATCCTGCCTCAGCTCAGTCTCAACATCGAACCACATGCGCAGTATAGGCATGTTGGAGTTTATGGCACAGTACCTTGTTGGAGCATCAGGCTGGAAAAGAAAACCATGTCACACTATTAATGTGCTGAGTTGGAATTTTTTTATTTAAATTGCTTAGTAACCCCTTTTATTAACTGAAAGTGTAAATTTTGATTATTATGTTATGACTTGACTTGTTGAGGCACATGACAAGTAACTAATTGTTAGGTAATGTCATTTTGGTTTTGACATCCAAACTATGGATTTTACTATGACATTTTACTTAACAATTAGTTAATAGTCACATGCCTCAACAAGTAAAGTCATAACACAATGATACCTTTGCAAATCATTAGCTAATGATTATTTAAAGCAGACAGCTGGAAGTTGAAGTTCATAGCTTTGACCTATTGAGGTAATGAACACATTAATTTACACTTTTAGTTGATAAAATAGGCTATTAAGGAATTAATACATTATGACACATTTAATTAATAACTATTAATCTGTTAATCATTTATACTCTTTTTAGTTGTTGATGCAGTAATAATTAAATATTGGTTTATGTCTTAATGAGTCACACATCACCCCATGACGATCTGTACATTAGTTAGTCATGAATTAATGCATATTACAGTGCACCCGTATTGTGAAGTGTTACCAATATTGCTTATACACATAGATCTTTACTGGGTTTGTATTACAATATAATTCAAGTCTATGTAATTTACGCGTGTCCAGCTCAGCTAACGTTACGGTATTGGTTAGCATTAATACAATAACGTTGTTTGCAACCAATCCATACATACCGTAAGCTGGTCCACCAGCATTCGTAGGCGTCGTAAACCTCTTCTTCTTGCTTGATTTCTGCGATTTGTTGCAGACAGTCACAAAAATATCACCAAAACCCACGCAATCGACATATACACACTTGCACTCGGCATCTTGGAAGTTTGTGATCAACATTTGTCGCGTCTGGTGACGTTGCAGCCAGCAAACGACGATGTATGATGACGTAACCGTAACCAAGCGGTGTCTCATTTCATAGGGGTATGTTTTCACCCCTAGCGCTTAACACTTGGTTTTGAGGGACAAGGGCTAGGGGTAAGACGAAGGGGAAGGGGAAGGGGAAGGGGTAAGACAGAGAAATGGGATTGGCCCTAAAAGGGTCTATAAAGACTCATACAAAATACTCCAAAGTTTTTTCAAGAGGACATCACCCAACCCATCTAAAGGATGGAAACAATACTCTTGTTGAATACTACATGAGACAAGTAAGAGTGGGGGGCTATGGTGTTCTGATGTTACTCATTGTACTTTCTATGTTCGATGTGATCAATATGAAAACTAATCTTTGTAAAAACTTTTCATTTACATACCATTGTGACTTCAGATTACCATCATCACCATCATCCCCTGCATCGTGCCCTTCATCAGACATCCAAAATGCACCACAAACATCAAAGGTGAAAAATAAGAAAACGCACAACAAACCTTCCAAAAAACCCTCCTCCCCCTTCTCTCCTACCTATGGCTGGAAACAACATAACAGCTGGCAAGTTGAATAACTATTTTGACCTTAAAGGCTTATATTTTTATCTTATTCACTGTATCCCCATAGTTAGATAAGTGCATACATACCCCTTTCATCTCTGTGCGTGCCGTAACTCTGTCTGACGCACCCACCGCTAGCTTAGCTTTGCACAATGACTTGAAGTAAATGGCTCCAGCTAGCATGCTGCTCCCAATAAGTGACAAAATAATGCCAACTTTTTCCTATTTATATGTTGTGATTTGTATAGTCACAACATGTATAAATAACAAGGTCATGTGAGACACAGCCATCTATTAATCATATACATACAGGGAACTATATTCTCAGAAGGCAAAGCACGGCTACTTGGGTGGAGTGATTTGCTAGCAGCACCTGAGAAACCCCGGTGAGGAGCAGAGAGTTCGGTCAGAGTTGTGCAATTGCTCCGCCCAAGTAGCAAGTGCTTCACCTTCTGAGAATATAGTTCCCAGTATGTATACTGTTAAAAGATGGCTGTGTCATGACCTTGTTGTTTGTACACGGTGTGATTAAACAAATCACAACACATAAATAGGAAAATGTTGCCGTTATTTTGTCACTTATTGGGAGCAGCATGCTAGCTGGAGCCATTTACTTCTTTTAAGTCTTTATGCTCAGATAGGCTAGCGGTGGGTGCGTCAGACAGAGTTACGGCATGCACAGATATGAAAGGGGTATGTATGCACTTATCTAACTCTGGGGGTTACTGTGAATGAGCTAAAATCCCAAAAAGTTGGTGTGTTCCTTTAAGTTTCCATATGTCCATTAGAAAATTAAAGGGATGGTTCACCCAAAAATGAAAAATGATGTCATTAATGACTCACCCTCATGTCGTTCCAAACTCGTAAGACCTCAGTTTATCTTCGGAGCACAGTTTAAGATGATTTATGTTTAGTCCGAGAGCTTTCTGACTCTCCATTGAAAATCTATGCACGGTATACTGTCCATGTCCAGAAAGATAATAAAAACATCATCAAAGTTGCCATTTGACATCAATGGGTCAGTTAGAATGTGTTGAAGCATCCAAAATACATCTTGGTCCAAAAATGACAAATTTATTCAGCATTGTGTTCTCTTCCATGTCTGTTGAGTAGCGCATGTGTCTGACTAAAGTCTTGTGACGCAGATGGCGTGTTATCCTCAGATATGTTTGTGAATTTTTTTTCACATTTACAGCATTCGTCTCCCTCAGACTGTAAACGAAGTTTGGGCGCACAAAAAAAAGCGGGGATGCACTAACACCCACGTTGTACTTCAGCTGCGTCACTGCAGTCATGTGACTTTAGTCTCGTGCGCGTTCACAACAGAACCGGAAGAGAAGACAATGCTGAATGATGTCGTAATTTTGTTATTTTTGGACCAAAATGTATTTTCGATGCTTCAACACATTTTAACTGACCCACTGATGTCAAATGGCTACTTTGATGCTGTTTTTATTAACTCTCTGTTCCTGGACAGTATACTGTGCATAGATTTTCAATGGAGGGTCAGAAAGCTCTCAGACTAAATCTAAAATATCTTAAACTGTGTTTCGAAGATGAACGGAGGTCTTACGAGTTTGGAACGAAATGAGGGTGAGTCATTAATTACATTATTTTCATTTTTGGGTGAACTCTCTCATCTACGCGCGATTGCGCGCGCTAAAGGGTGTGACCGCGCGGTCGCGCGCGCTAAAGCATGACGCAGCCTGTCTCGCGAAACTTTCGAACACGCCCTATAAACTTTTTTTTTTATATATTCATTAATTAATACAGTTTGACAGTAGCGCAGTAACGTGGCCGAATGTAGCGAAGTAAAAGTACATTTTTTTCACTAGAAATGTACTTGAGTAAGAGTAAAAAGTACCTATCCTTAAATTTACTCTAAAAGTACTAGTTACCCAAAAAATGTACTCTAGTACATGTAACGAAGTAAATGTAATTCGTTACTACCCACCTCTGCTCGTTGGCGTTTTAAGCCCTCAACGAAGCCTTCAAGGCCGCGCTGCCTGGAAGGCACTCCATGTGCCCCGAGCGTTTCAGCCAATCACAGCACTGTGCTAGATATCGAGCCTTCCGCCAGCTTCTGGCAGTTTCGAGGTGTAGTAGCGCAGATATGGTAAGATAGGAATGTGACTGTTTTTGAATTCAGCTTGAAATTTTTCGAGCGTTTAAGTGATGTGTTTTCACGTCTTCACGTGTCCGTGGCACGACTTCCTTTTTGTGCCAGTTTCATGTATTGGTTACGCAAGTATTGGTTTCAAACCATTGTTGCCAAGGATTAGGGTTAGATTTGTGGTTTTCCTCTTTTTTTTTCCGACTGTTTTCGCGCGAGGATTAAAGTTGGGTTTGGCATAAATGTGGATGTCATTTTAAGCATTGGTTTTTATGTCAGAATTTTTAACTGTTTTTGGTTGTGGTTGGGTTTAGAGTTGGGTTAGGGTGAGAATGTAATATTCTGTAACAGAAAGTTGTTCTAAACCCACTCCCAAGCGACAATGGTAAGAAAATCGGAAAAACAGTTGAGTAACCAATACGTGAAACTGGCACGAAAAAGAAAGTCATGCCACAGACACATGGAAACACGTTAAACGCTCAAAACATTTCGAGCTAAATTCAAATTCAGTCACATTCCTACAGTATCTTACCATATCTGCGCTACTCACCTGACCAACGATGAGCTTGAAACTGTCAGAAGCTGGCGGAAGGCTCAATATCTAGCACCAGTGCTGTGATTGGCTGAAACGCTCGGGGCACGTGGAGTGCCTTCCAGGCAGCGCTGCCTTGAAGGCTTCGTTGAGGGCTTAAAACACCAATTAGCCAGGAGGTCACCTCCTGCTGAAAACTGTGCTAATTAGCAAATCCAAGTGATTGGAACAAAATACTGGAGAGGACTTTTACTCATGGCACATGGATTGTCCGCCTCTGCTAATATAATATACTAATATACGTATATATGCAGAGTTTGGTTCCAAAACGCAATAAACGCCATTTTTGAAAAAAAATTGTTACTGCCAGAATCAGTATTATATCAGGTCACTTTAAAAAGTAAATTCTTAATTTTAAGCAAAATCCAATATACGCCGTGTTATTCTGTCATCTTTTCTCCCTTTTTCCCAAAATGCAATAAACGCCACTCCTCCTTTTCTACAGAATGCCATAAATCCGCTCCACAGATTGCAGCGCACCATTGCAATGTAAACAAACAATGGTGGCGCGTTGTGTACACGGAATTCTAGTTTTCCTCATCTACTTTGTACTTTGTGATCAACAAACAAACAAAAACAAAATAATACTTTAATAGCATTGATAAACCTGTGATGGTTTTCTGTGACGGGAAAGAAACGTAAGTCATCAACATCTAATAATTTACGCAAGAGGCACTCGGGAGACGGTTGCTTGTTTGCCCGGGCCGACAGCATCAAGTTTCTGTCATGCTAACACATTGACCCCAAAGGATCTTATGAAAAACTTTACATAATTTTACTCAGTCAACGAAAATCGAGCAGGACCAAAACATTTTACAGCTGATCACTGTGAAAAAAAGCGACGATGTCAAGTATATCCGCATCAATGACAGTGTTCTTAATATCACAAAGTAAGTGTTTTGATTAATGTCATTGGTGTTTATATTTTTAATTAGTGTATACCACTAGTCAACTAAATGAATAACATGGCAAAGATGAATGCACATTTATAAAGGCTATTGATTTAATAGATTTATAGCATTTTGAATAAAAACTTGGAAAAAAATAATCCGTTTTTATAATAAATCTTTGAAAATCAAGTTATGGATTTGAATTTTTTTTTGATTTTATAACCTTAAGATGCTATGTGAAAGTTTGTAACAGAAAATAGTGGTTTTCATCTTGTCACTTTCTTGGTATAGAAAACACGTTTTTAACCAAATTTGTCAAAATGGATTTACTGTATTGGGTTTTGGAACCAAACTCTTCATATGTATCTGGCCACTTTATATTTGGCCATCTGCTAACGTCTTCTATCCACTCCACTATAGTACACGGATCTGGTAGCTGTGTTGAAAAAGTTAAGTCAACTTTTTAAAATAACTTTCTCTGTCTGTGTTACTTCACTGCTGATTCTTGCCATACTTCCGTTGCCAAACTGCTAGTGCATACGTTGCCACGTCACCATTGTGTGCAAACAGTAAAAGGGTCTATTGGGTCTTAAAACTTGTGGCTGTAAGCGCATTTGAAAAGTTTGAGAGCAAGAAGCCTACATACTGTTTAGCAGTTTCACAATCTAATTTTATCATTTCATAGTGACAACCGTTAATTGGCAGCAGGAAGATGAATATGAAGGGCTGGGCTCTCCTGAACATAAGCTGTTTAGCATGCAGATCAAGAACACACTGAGACAGGCACACACACACACACACACACACACACACACACACACACAATACACAACGCACACACAGCACAGTCCTACATAAAATAGGGAATGACAAAAATGACAGAAAAAGTTTGAGAACCACAGCTGTGGGGTCACTTGTTTAGCTCTGTTAGTTGGACCTGGGTGATGCTGTTCTTTGTGTAACAGGCCTTTTTCTGTATTTCCTAGTGCCACAAGATGATTGGCAGCAAGACACACCCAGTGAGGAAGGGATGTGGTCTCCGTAAATCACAGCCTATTCATCAGGTACTCCTGAGTAAGTCCTACAATGTGTTGAAACAACATGATTTTATTTTTTGCGAAATGCTCTGTCTTTTCTGAATTGTCTTTTTAGAAACCATGAAGATATATAGACTTTTGTGCTGTGTTTTTTTTCTGTTGCTTTATTATTACCTTTTTTTAGGTGTTGTGTTAAGAAATCCTGCCTACAAAGTTCCACTGAGGCTGATATAAAGATGACTGTGAGAAACTGGCTGCGGCTGTCTGAGCAGAGACAGGAATGGGGGCGGCAAAGGCGGGACAAGCAAGCATCTTAAGTGAAATAATTGATTGGACTGATTCTGGAGTATGACTTATTCTGGAGGGAATTTCTTATTTTTGTTGCAGTTGGCTATGGGACGGTTTCAAGGACAGGGATTAGACTAGTTCTAGACTAAAATAAATGTAAGAGCTGTCCAAACTGAAAACAACTTGCACTGACATATCATAAAATACTTCAGTGTCTTTTGTGATGCTTCAAAATGCACACAAGTAATGTTTTTATTAAGACACGTTATTAAAACTAGTTATATTTCAGAATTAAACTAAGGCCTAGTCCCGGTTTAAGATCATCCCGCAACAATGACGGAGAACTCACAAACGCGTCACTCAAAAACTGGTTTATTTCTCCGTACACAGGTAAAACCTCCGTAAGACATGTTACTAAACAAAACACTCATTTTGGCATGAGCAAAAATAAATGTAAAAATGGAACAACGGTAGTAGCATCAGACTTCCACATACATGTGTTATAACCTGAAGCGTTCACCCTTAGCACATGCGCACATTCACTTCACATACACAACAACAAAGCAAAGGCACATTGCTCTTAAAGGGGCCACATCGTTCTTAAAGGTGTAGCACTACTCCACTCGTTACATATTTCACCCCCACCAAAAAAAGGCTGCCCCCAGCCGTACACAGCCAAGGTAACAACTTCACAACTCCCCATACATGACAGAGTTGAAAAACACACCAGAGGGAAAGAACAACAATGCATAATTAGTACAAACAGACATGTAAGTACAGTTTACATTCGCTCGGTAACACAGAGGATAAGAGTGCTAATAGGCCAAAAATAAGAGATACACGACATTTGTACAGAGAAAAACCATAAACACAAACAATAAACAGTTGTCAAGAACATCACTGAAAACACTGGAATCACCTTATCACAACTCAAACCTTTGTGTATGAAAAGGATTGGTCCATTTATGCACTGACCAATCAGAGGTAACCCTTGGAACTTTTCTCTGTCTTAGTACATAATCACCCGGACTCTGAGTAGAGGGGGCAGAAAAGGGCACAGCATCACCAGTGTCAGTAACAGAATCTGGTAAGCAATTTTCAGGGACCATAGAATATGAACATTTATTTACATTTCCTTGGTCTGCCCCAACCACATGGTGGGTCTCAACAGATCTGTCATCTTGAGAATCACATACCCCATCCCAGGGAAGTGCATTCACATCATCAATGTGGGAACCTGTTTCAGGCGAGGCAGTGTCCCACATATGAAATGGCTGCAGATTCACAACATGGAACACACCAACATCCTCTGCAGTGTTCACATTGGTAAGTCTGTAATTGACATCGAACAACCGTTTGGTAACACGAAACGGCCCAGTGTATACCGGAGCTAATTTGGCCGTAAAACTTGCATCCGCATCAGATTTAGGTTGGGTCTTAACTCTCACCAGATCACCCACAGCATAGAAAACCATACGGCGTCTCTTGTCATAGTAATGTTTCCTTTTCGCATGGTTGGCACTTAGCGCAGCCCTGGCATGATCATGTGCGTCCTGCAGCGAAGCTCTCAAGCTTTCTGGGTAAGGTATCTCAGGATCATCGACACCCGCAGAGTTTGGTTGCGTCAACAGGTCAAGCGGTGTTTCCAACTCACGACCGTATAACATCATAGCCGGAGATAGACCTGTGCTCTCATGATGGGCGGTGCGAAGAGCGAAACAAATTTGCGGGAGAAACTTGTCCCAGGATGTATGTTTGTCTCCCACGTAAGCACGAATGGCGGTTTTCAGAGTGCGGTTCACTCTCTCAGTGGCATTAGTTTGTGGGTGGTACGCTGTGGTAAGACGATGTTCAGTACCAAGGGCAGCAACCACATGCTCAAAGAGATTACTCACAAAAGGGGTACCACGATCAGAAATCAGAAAGACAGGGGCCCCGTGGCGGGCGTAGATCTCACTTAGGAATTTACTCGCTGCCACCTGAGCTTTTGCGGAGCGCACTGCGCTCACTTCCACCCATTTTGAGAAGTAGTCAACAAAGACAATCAAATACTCATTTCCATTCTGAGTGCGTGGCAACGGGCCAACAAAATCCACTCCAGTGTATTCCCAAGGCTTTGATGGTTCGATTGGAATCATCAAGCCTGCAGGCTTTCTTTGACTCGGCTTGGTAAACTGGCACACAGGGCATGAAACAACATATCTCTTTATATCTGCTGCCATTTTTGGCCAAAAGAACCTTTGTCTCAGTCTAGCCAAAGTTTTTGTCACGCCAAGGTGGCCCGCCGTGGGGTGGTCATGGTAGTATTGCAATACAGTATGTCTCATCAGAGTAGGCACAAAAAGCTTAATCTGTTTCATAGGATGCAAAGTACAGGCTGCCTTATGATCCTTGAAATAAAGAAGACCATCATGAACAACGTGTTCCTCATTTGAATCACCCTCTTCTAGACTTTGAAGGAGATTGCAGATCACTGGGTCATCCTTTTGCATTTGTCTCAATTGCTCCTTGTCGGTTACCATGACTGAGGAGAGACTCCTTAAATCCAAACCACATATAACTGCATGATGTTGCAGAATGTCAATGGGGTCAACACTGTGTGTCAGCGAGTTACGTGACAATGCGTCAGGGACACTGTTCCGCACACCTGGCTTATGGACGATGGTGAAATCAAAATCCTGTAGTCGTAAAGACCACCGAGCCAGACGACCAGAGGGATTGGGTCTACTCATTAGCCACTTCAGACTATTGTGGTCTGTATAAATGGTCACATGTAGGCCTTCAACATAGGGTCTGAAATGTTCCATAGCCCAAATCACTCCCAAACACTCCTTCTCAGGAGTAGAATATGGCCTCTCTGACTTGTGCAATGTTCTGCTCGCAAAAGCAATGGCAACATCTCTCCCCATGTCATCCTTCTGCATGAGAGCTGCACCGAGACCCAAGTCGCAGGCATCGGTATGAATGAAAAACGGGCGAGTGAAATCAGGAAAGCACAGAATGGGCTCAGAGGTAAGGCAACTTTTTAAGAAATCCATAGCAGTTTGGCAGTCATCATCCCAGTCAAAAGGAGTTTCCTTCCTTGTGAGCTTAAAGAGAGGCTCAGCTTTTTGTGCATAGTTTGGAATGAATCGTCTGTAATAGCCAGTAAGACCGAGAAATCCCCTCACTTGTTTCACATCTTTGGGTGTTTTGAACTCAGTCACTGCTTCAACCTTTTTTGGATCTGGAGAAACACCATCAGGCGTGACACGATAACCCAGGAAGACAAGCTCATTCAAGCAGAACTGACATTTACTCAGCTTGAGGGAAAGGCCAGCTGACGCAAGCCTAGACAAGACTTCTTTAATGTCCATGAGATGTTGCTCAAATGTTGGGGACGCAATGACAATGTCATCAATATAGACAGCACAGCACTTATAGATCAAGACAGCGAGCACATTGTTCATTACCCTCTGAAATGTGGCCGGAGTGTTACAGAGTCCAAAAGGTAGAACTTTGAATTGGAATAGGCCACAGTGGGATACGAAAGCAGTCTTTGGTCTTGAGTGCTCATCTACAGAGACCTGCCAGTACCCCCGGGAGAGATCAAGGGTGGTAAGATATCTCCCCTTAGACAAGAAATCCAACAATTCATCCACCCTGGGGAGTGGGTAAGAGTCATTCAGTGAGAGATTATTAAGGCCTCTGTAATCGACACAGAACCTAGGGGTACCACAAGGCTTTTTAACAATTACAACAGGCGCAGCCCATGGGCTCGAAGAAGGTTCAATAATGTTTTGCTCCAACATCAACTGAATCTGTTCCTCAATTATCTGTTTCTTTGCTGGAGAGGTACGGTACGGTGGGAGGTGGACAGGTTTAGCATCACCTGTATTGATTACATGCTCAGCCATAGAGGTGTGCCCTAAATGTCCATCCAACAGACTCCAAAAATCCTTAAGGAGACTCAACAATTGTTCTTTTTGTCCTCCTTGCAGGCAAGCCAGGTCAACCTTCTCCTCTAATATAGAGGGGCAGACATCCAGGAACATCAGGCTTTAGCTTCAGGAGCCTCCATCCACTCAGGCAGAGCTTCATCATAAAGTTGTGAGCTACTTTCACCCACAGTCACAGTCCTTGAAGGGATATGAATGCTTACAGAAGCACGCAACATGAAATCCATCCCCAAGATAAGAGAAGAAGAGAGATTGGGAATAACAACAAAACGGTGGTAAAAGTGTTGACCTTGGAAACCAATGTTTAGCCACACAATGCCAGTGGGACTACAAGCAGTGTTGTTTGCAAGCTGAACTGGCGGGGCAGTCCATGGCTGAACTTTCTCAAGACATTTTACAACTTCAGAAACCATGTCTGCACGGACCGCTGAAATTGAGGCCCCCGTATCCAATGCTGCATCAACCGCTTTGTTAGAAAGGTTCACTTTAACAATAAATGGCGTATTCCAAAAAGAAGGAGACACATGATCTTTAACATGTCCCAAGACAAAAGATTCAGTCTGGGGCATAAGAGAAGGATGAGGCATATTTATCTTCTGGGAGGAGGATTGCCTCTGTGAAAATTCCTCCCCCCTCTGAAGTTTACCTTCTGCCTAACAGGGTTTTGGTTTTGCTCTTCCCTGCTAGAATCCTCGTCAGCCGCGTCAGTTTTGTCAATGAGCTGTGGGTCATTTAAAGCTTGGGTAGGCCTGCTTTCTGTAGCCAAAGAAGAACGCTGCTCAAAGTTACAGTTTGGACAATTTCTGGAAGTAAAACCAGGCATAGAACATGTGTAGCAGTACGTTTCTCTAACTTGTCTGCTTTTCTGCACAACTGGCATGCTATGGCAGTCAGGACCAAGAGCCACATGCAGCTCATGAGCACGCATCACAAGATCAATAACTGACGTAATCTGTGCACCATATAGGGCCACTCGGTAGCGCTCGAGGGCATGTTTGCAGATCAGATCAATTTGCTCACGTTCTGGAGGTGGAGTCTTGAGTTTTTTGAATTCTGATAATAAGTGTGCTACAAATGTCGGAAAAGGTTCACCTGGGGCTTGTACGCGGTCAAGGATACCCCGCAGGATACGTTCTTGGTTATCAGATGGAAGAAAAACTGTCTTAAATAGGCTACAAAATTGTGTCCACGAAGTAACATGCGAGCTCAGCACTGTAAACCATTTTCTGGGTTCTTTAGCTAGGAAGCGTGGTAGTTCCAGTAGAATTTGTGCATCATTGAGTCCTAGAGAAACTCTATAGGCATCCACCAATGTAAGCAAGTCATCAGGATTAATTTTTCCATCCCCCATGAATACTGGGGGTTCCAACCTGGACTGCTGTAAGACTGAAGCCAAAGTTCGGGTCGCATTGCACAAATCCAGAGAGCTTTGAGATAAGTCTGGTACATTTTCCCTTCTAGTAGGAGTATCGGCAGCCTGTAAACGGTGCTGCGTTTCAACATGAGGGTTATGAGCTTATGGTGTGGAAGAAGCAACAGGTATAACTTGTGGAGGTAACTGAGTTGCAGCAGGCACCTTTAAATCTCGTGTATAGTGGTCAATAATACCTCTTTGAAGATCAAGGGACTCATTCAGGCACCTTCGCAGCATCATAACCTCATCTTTCAGTGACTCCACCTGCCCCTCTAGACCATCAGCAGATTTTGGAACTCTGCCCCTGTATTGGAGCTCAAAAGTTTCAGATTGGTTAGGTAGGTCACACACTTTATCAACCCGTTTGGCCATAATAACAAGGTCAGTTTGCGTTAGAGTAATATTAACAAAATCAAAACAAATTTTTAACTTGCATCAGTATGTGAACAACACAGTGGTAAATGTTATATATATCCTTCAATAGCATATGTGAGAAATCAATAGGCGATATATGAATAGATGAGACATATACAAAAATGTTGCAGTGAAACAATAACAGTGGCAACAGTTTTATAGCTAGTGTTCAGTCTCTCAACATAAAGCAGTCTTTTTTTCAGTCTCACTTTAGCAAGTTGCTGAGTAACGTTAGTCTCTCAGTTTAATAAACACAAATTAAGTCTGTTCCGTGTCCGTACAAACACAATCAGTTCTAAGCAGAAAGCGATGACTCCAAAATGCAGTTCAAAAGGGTATAAATCCAATGTAAAAAAAGTTTTGTGTTCACTTTGACCAGTTCAACAAACGCAGTTCCGTATACTAATGCAATAACGCCGTATGAAATTCCAACGAACAGTCAAAGTTCAAATGTAGCAAAAAGTCAGAAAATTACCAAGACTATACGTCCATGTTGCACATTAAATCCACGAAAATCCGTCTCGCAGCAAATCCACAGAAGCGTGACAAAGGGAATCCGCTTTAGCAACACAAAATGTCCGCTAGCATTGAGTAGGTCACACGCAGATTTTGCAGGTCCCCGGCGCTCCAAACACCGACAACACCGAGTACGCGAGCCGCAGGCTTTACAGGCCTCAGGCACTCACAACACCGTCCGCCTCGTCCGTCTCATCCGGGGTTGCATCCGCGATAAAATCGCTCAAATCATCCAAGGGTAGGTACAACAATAATGTTCGGGCGCCACTTGTAACACGATTATGGAGATTAAGGATAGCTGTTCAATATTATGCCCGCAACAATGACGGAGAACTCACAAACGCGTCACTCAAAAACCGGTTTATTTCTCCGTACACAGGTAAAACCTCCGTAAGACATGTTACTAAACAAAACACTCATTTTGGCATGAGCAAAAATAAATGTAAAAATGGAACAACGGTAGTAGCATCAGACTTCCACATACATGTGTTATAACCTGAAGCGTTCACCCTTAGCGCATGCGCACATTCACTTCACATACACAACAACAAAGCAAAGGCACATTGCTCTTAAAGGGGCCACATCGTTCTTAAATGTGTAGCACTACTCCACTCGTTACACACCCCAAAGTGTAATTTGTGGAGTGTTAAAATAAATGAAACTGCCTTTGCAAAAACAAAGAATTTTTTTCCAGATGCCCTTCTGTTTTGTTATTTCTCCTGGAAAACTCACTGATCCATTTTTTTCTGTTAGACTGACATTTACCAGGTTGTCAGATTGTGTATGAAATACACCCTACACATAACAATCACTTACTTTCAATTTAAACTTTTTTTGTCATAAAACCTGGCAACTCAAAAGGAAGTGGCTGCAGAGTCTTGCATGCAAGTGGGCTAGTTGCCTACTTCTCAACTAGCTCTTGTCAAATTGTTAGGGAAGAAATTTTATGATTAACACAACATAAACTGTTATTGATTGTCGATTGTTGTTGATACACAATATGAAACGAGTTAGCCTGCAGGGGTCTCCAGCATTGTGAGCAAGGGCTACAACGATATGGATAAAACAATCTGGAGGGCTACTTTTTATTTATTCTACTCAAAACTTTTTTGTTTTACTTACTGATTTTATTTTATTTTACTTTTTGATATGTTTTAGTATTGTTTAACATGTTAACATATGTAAACCAAGCCAAGTTAATATAAAAAATATGTATTTAATAAATAAATATTACAATTGAGACTATAAATAGAATGTGCTGGCACCATGGAGACCCCTGGCCTAAACAAATCAATTATATAACGGTGGGATCCTGACGCCTCGCTCCCTTTAACACTTGAACAGCTGCTTTATAAGAATGCTGTGACGTTTACAGCGATGCAGCCGAAAATCAGCTGTTCAATGGGAGAGTGAAGCGGATCGCGCCGCATAGATCATAATAATTAGGGCGGGTTTACGTTGGCTCACGGTCGGCGATCATTCTAATGCCACCATCTTTTATTTATTTTTTTTTTTTGGTTTATTTGCACAGATACAAAAATATATACAATAAAAACAAAATACAATCCATATGTTGTGCAGGGAGAGGCAAAAATCCCGAAGGGCTTATTTAAAGCCTCCACCTAAACAAAACAACAACAAAACTAAACAAAATATAACATTAAAAAAAGAATAATAATAATAAACATCAAAACTATATAGAGTAGATAAAATACATAAAACCTCAATAAACAAAAACACAATTACAAATCAGCAATAAAATTATTCTTTATACATCTTTTATAACTTTTTAAAGAAGAACATTTTTCTGCTAAATGAAATAAATTATTCCACAATTGAATACCCCTAAATCGTATAGAATATTGACCTCTACAAGTAAGAATTTTAGGGAAATGAAAATCTGCACATTGACGAGTTATGTAACTGTGAACCTGTGAATTAACTTTAAAATACCCTGTAAATTGCTCTGGAATGTTACCTTCACCTGAATATATTTTATAAATAAAGACACAAATTTGAGAAATGTTGATATCATAAACAGTAAGAACTTGAAGTTTTTGAAATAGAGGAGCCGATGAGGTATATGAATTGGATCGGGTTGCAATCCTAACAAAACGTTTCTGAAGGGAAAAAATTTTATGAAGAGTGGTAGGAAAAGTGCTCGCACAAACTATATTACAATATGAGAGATACGGATAAATTAAACTATAATAAAGAGTAAGAAGACACTCTGTCGTAATAAGATGCCTAACCCTCCTTATTATTCCAGTAGATTTATGCATTTTCCTACTTACATAATCAACTTGTTCCCTCCAACTCAAACTCTCGTCAACAAAAACTCCTAAAAACTTTACAGTTGACACTTGGGGCAACTCAATAGATTCAACTGTGATTTTTGCAAAGTCCTTAGGGTATAATTTTTTTCCACTAAAAATAATAAAATTAGATTTTTTTAAGTTTAGAGATAATTTATTTAAATTAAAAAACCAATTAGCATAAGCAGTTAGGTCATCATTTACACTCTTAATCAATAAATTAAAATTTGAATGAGAAAAAATTAAGGTGGTATCATCTGCAAACATTATTGGGGTAAGAATATTTGAAACATTCGATAGATCATTTATATATATAAGAAATAGTAAGGGTCCAAGAATGGACCCCTGAGGAACCCCACAAAGTAATCTTGCTGTATTAGAATAGCAACCATTAACACAAACAAACTGTCTTCTATTGGAGATGTAATTTTTTAACCACTTATATGAAAAATCATGAAAGCCATATTTGTACAACTTTTCCAATAAAATATAATGATTAACTGTGTCAAACGCTTTTGACAAGTCAATAAAAATACTACAAGTGAATTCATGATTTTCAAGTGCAAGAGTAACATTGTCAATCAGGTGAAGCAGAGCCATATAAGTAGAATGGTTTTTTCGGAATCCATACTGATGTTTATAAAGAATAGAATTAGAATTTAAGTGACATAAAATCCTTTTATATACAATTTTTTCTAAGATTTTTGAAAAACATGGTAAAATTAAATAAAAATTAAATAGTTGTTAAAACATTGAGGATCATCTGCTTTAAACAGAGGAATAACTTTGGCTAATTTTAAATCTTCTGGTACTATGCCTGTTTTCAAAGAAAGAGAAAAGATATGAGCAAGCTGATGTAATATTAAGCCTTTCACCTGTTTGACAAGAAAAACAGAAATATTGTCATATCCAGCTGAAGATAACTTTAAATCATCACTTATTTCACTTATTTAATCAATCTCAGGTGATTTAAATATCGATATAACAGGAAAATTTCCTGATAAATAATCCAAAGGTTTGCCACTACCAACAGGAATATTATTAGCCAATGTTTGACCAATGTTAACAAAAAAAATCATTAAATTTTTGAGCTATATCATATGGATTATTATAGGACTTGTCACCATCCACAAAATCTGAAGGTAGCTTTGAAGTAATCTTCTCTTTTTGCAGCACCTGATTTATAACTTTCCATGTTGTTTTAATATCATCTTCCCGATATCTTGCCTATTAGCTACCGATCTCCATAAGACATCTCACCGAGGCACTTTATGTCGGGCAAGTACATGCGCCCCAACGTCAGTAAGAGCTAATTTGCTGTCTGGGTTGTTTATGTTGTTACTGCTGAAACCGTCTATAGTCCGGGAGAGAGCGCCATGAGCTCACTTTCATTTGCAATGCTCCTTCCCGTTATTTCAGGGAGCCATGGTTACGTGAGCAACCTAAGCGTTCCCTTTCAATACGGTTCACTTCGCATTGCGTCAGTTACTGACACTATGGGGGAACGTAATCCCATCATGCCATAATGGTGACTTCAAAGACACATTTTTTGATAAATCATCATCTAACTCTCTGGTAATTCTCATAATAAAACGAATGTGACTGGTTTGGAATTCAGCTCGAAATGCTTTGAGCGTTTAAGTTACGTGTTTCCACGTTTTCACGTGTCCGTTGCACGACTTTCTTTTTCGTGCCAGTTTCACGTAATGGTGAAACTGGAGCGAAAAAGAAAGTCGTGCCACAGAAACATGAAAATGTGGAAACACGTAACTTAAACGCTCGAAACATTTTGAGCTGATTTCAATATCAGTCACATTCCTATCTAACCATCTGCGCTACTCACCTGACCAATGGTAAGCTTAAACTGCTTCACTGCAGAAGCTGCCTTGAAGGCTCCGGTTGAGGACTTTCATTGGTCATTTTTGTGAACCAATCAAATTTCTTTCTGCCCCTGAGCTCATGTTTAAGTAAAACTCCTATCTGAACTGGTTTGGGAAAAAAATCACGCGAGCCACGAGCCCAAGAGGAAAAGAGAGGATGTCCATATTGAAAGCGCTCTCACGCAGCTGTTCGTGACTTTGATCGTAAAGCGGCCTGGCATCCAATCAGGGGGCGGGACTCTCGCTTTCAACCAAAACTGAAGCAGTCTCACGTACAGCATTCCCAACAGTATGAGTGGGGATGCAGCTGCCATAAGTCCCAGCATTTTCTGAAATTGTTTTAGGGGGAGACATGTGCCCACTTTGAACGATAACGGCACACATTTGACCGTGAGCGTGCGTTGTGGTGTTAGCCATGCTCGCGTCTGTATAGAGTCATGCCATGCCTAAGAACGCAATCCGCTGTGTAGGGGTGAGCAAACTCTTATGGAGGTTGATTTTGAACCCTAAATTCTCCAAATGCTGGAGTAGCACGGATCTATGTGCGAGAATTTCCCTCTCCGACTGGGCTAGAATAAGCCAATCGTTAAGGTAATTCAGTATGCGGATGCTGCTCTGTCTCAGAGGGGCGTGCGCAGCATCTGCACATTTGGTAAACATGCGGGGTGTCAGAGATAATCCGAAGGGCAGAACTTTGTATTGGTATGCTGTCCCGTCGAACGCAAATCTCAAAAGCGTCCTGTGACGAGGGGCTATCAGGATGTGAAAGTATGCGTTCTCGCCCGGGCGAATAAGCACTATGATGAGCATTTTGAATGGCTGTCTGGCGAGAGCGCGATTCAAAACGTGTAAATCCAAAAACGGTCTGAACCGCCGTCTTTCTTTGGAACGAGAAAATAACGGCTGTAAAAGCCTGATTCGCTTTGTGCTGCCGGAACCGTCTCTATTGCGCCTTTTGATAATAATGAACATACCTCTTTTCTGAGGATCTGAGTGCGATCGTCTGGAACAGAGGTGTAGAGAACCCAGTGAAACCGGGGTGGTCTATGAGCGAACTGTATGAATAACCATTTTGGATCACGTTTAGAAACCAGTCCGGAATGCTGGGAGTGGATTACCAAGCATGAAGTTTGACGGCGACCGTTGACATGCTTATGGACGTTGAGCCGTGTGTGTGCATAGAGGTGGAAATGTGCTCTTTTTGTGAAAAGTTAAAAATGTGTTTTTCGCTGTTGCAGCGAAGGGGTTTTCAGCGCCTGAAGGGACTGAAACACGAGGGACTTTTGAGGGCGTTGGCGCTTAACCTCCGGTTCGGCTCTTTGCTGCTGGCGTTGCGCTGATGTCAGTTTAGAGCGCTGAGCCAGCGGCGCTTTCGCACGGCCGGTTTCAGGCGTAGAGGCAGCTCGTTTTGGCAGGAAATGGCGCATGGCTTGCGATGATTTCTGTGCTTCAGTGAAGTGCTGGGTGAAGCCTTCCACCACAGAGCCAAAAAGTCCCGATGGTGACATAGGTGAGTCAAGGAGGGCAACTTGATCCGTGTCCTTGATGTCAGTCAACATGAGCCACAAATGTCTCTCCAAGACAACCAGGCTGGCCATAGCTTATCCCACAGCCTGGTTTGCGACCTTGGTGGCGCAAAGGGCAAGATCAATCGCGCTGCACAGGTCGTTGAAGGATGCTGGGTCCGGGCCTGCCTCGCCCATGTCTTGGAGGAGCTTTGCCTGATAGACCTGCAGCACTGCCATCATGTGAAGAGCAGATGCGGCGTGGCTGTCAGCGGCGTAGGATTTTGACGCCAGTGAAGACGTCATGCGGAAAGGCTTGGACAGGTGGTTGAGTTTCGATCTCCAACCGCCGGCCGAAGACAGGCAGAGGTGGGAAGCAATAGACTCTTTGAGCGGCGGCAGCTTGGAATAGCCGTGTTCATCAGTGCCATCCACCACCAGACGCACTATGTGCTAGAGTAGAGTGAAGGGCACGCCAAGATTTTGTGAGCTTCTGGTGTACCTCTTTGTCTGAAGCAGCCCAATCCTCCAACTCATCAGAGGATGAGATCATCGCGACCGTGTCACCGGACCCAAAGGAAACCATGCTGCTAGCACTTAGTGGGGGGGGTTGCTCCTTTTGGACAAACATCATGGGTTGACGGCGAGGAGATAGAGCACGCAGGGAATGAGCCAAAACCGACTCAAGACCGGGTCAATCACGCTGTCCCTGCAAGTAAGCCTACAATGGCCTTTATGGGCCCACTTAAGGCCAATTTATACTTTTGCGTTAGGTGCGCGTTATAGGTACGCCGTAACATACGCATAGACGCGAACCCTGTCGCCGTACCCTTCGCAGTACCTGACGTGCACCTCCTCAAAAATGTAACTACAAGTCGAAACGACGCGGACCGCAAGATCTGTGATTGGTCGGCGTGAATGCATTATGTTTCCTCCTATGCATTTCGGCGGTGTAACTGCAGAGCAACACAAACGCAGAAGTATAAATGCTCATGACGGCGTTGCCTACGTGCGTAGCGTCTGGCGTACCCTACGGCGTAACCCCGACGCAAAAGTATAAATTGGCTTTTAGGGCTAGTCTAATCCCATCTTACAGAGTGTTAAAAAGTAACAATGAAGCAGAATTAAAAGCTCTGTTATCCTCTTTCTCAACATCTCTGTCTGAAATCTAAAATTGCATTTCACATCTTACTTGTAGAGTCATTTTCTTAACTTATGTTAAGATGTTGGATGTTTCATTTAAAGTCACCATTATTGTGATCAGTTGTTGTTTTAATTGGACTTTGACTCTTGACCATTGGTTTGTTAGTGTTTTCTAACTGCTATATCTAAGTGTGTTTAAAACACATGTTATAGCAAAGAAAAGGCAATTGTAGTTGAATAGTGATGGTTGATACATAAACATTGTCAAACGTAATCATTTACGAGTTCTCACGTGAGACTGGGGTTATTATTAAAAATGGTGGCTCGCAAGAAACTTAACATACTAATTGCAAGTGCGCTCATTTGAAGAAATAAATCAAGTTAATGAAGGGGAAAATGTTTGGAGAGACTCCTCCCCGAACTTCCAGCTGCCCTGTATGTTGTATCGCCGATGTTATTGTCAGTCAAAACACATTTCACTCGGCATGAGTTTGAATCACTCGTCGGCGATCCTCTCAGAACGCGTCTTTTATAATTCACACTGTGTGATTGTCACTCGCGTGCACGAGCATCGATTTGCCTGTGATTTCAGGCATTTGTCGACGATTTCTCAAAACCTGTCGTGCAGTCTGAACTTGGCATTACATTTGGTCTTTTTTCAGTTGCTTTAAACATATTAATGGCAAGTGTCTCATAACATTGCGTTCAGCACAAACTGGGCTAAAATATTTTATGAGCTACATGTATGTACATGTTTGTATTTTTGAGAGAAAAATGTTATGTGTGGTTTTTTATAAAAGCTAAATTTTTAAGTCACTGATATAAGTCCACAAAACCCATACTAAACATGTTTTAACAAGACTTTTCTAATTCTTTCTTTAAAATGATGTGAAAATCATCCTGCCTACTCATTCACATAAAACGATATATTGATTTAGACATTGTAAAACACTTTTGTTTAGAGGGGCCGTATGCAAGAAGGATTGATTGACAGCTAGCAAACAAAGGTTTGCTTATTGAGCTCCATAATGAGCTGCATAATGAGGCAGGAGGGAACTACGGTAAAGAATGTGAGGACAAATAAATGTATACATGTTTGTTTGAGGTTTATTAAGAAGTTAACAATATAATCAAAATAGAAATGAAGGTCAGTAGGACATTTTCAGTTTATTTGTTAACAAACTCTATTCAAAAACTTAACTTGTATAAGAAACTGATAGACAACAGAGCTGTAAACTTCATGTGGCTCATGTAACCATATAACTTTATGTCCAAAAAGTGTGAATATGTTTTTCCACTTCATAGTTTTGTACTGATGAGAGGGATGCAGACCTGTAAGAGAGTTATAAACAGTTGTTAGCATAAATTGTCCACAGAAATACCCTTACATACAAAACTGATGGGTAAATATTACTGATAAACTACTATGTACATAAACTAAATTTAGAACATCTCAGATAAACATCTGCAGTGATTAGTTATATAAAAAGCTGTTTTCAGATGCCAATCCCCTTATCGTCTAGCTTCTGTTTTAAACGCATTTCTGTAAGCGCGTATGAACTTAAAAACACATTGCTTACGGCGTCCATGTGCGCGAGCTCGCGTCTCCGTGAAAACGCTATTTTAAAGCGCAATGAATGGAATGCGTTGCATGAAAACAATATCATACTACAGCAGATCCCGCAGTGCAGCATTACTCAAAGTTGCCATGAAGGATACGAAAGTGAATAACTGTGTCTAACACTGTACAACATGTAACAGATATCCGCCATTATGGGAGGTCACACGTACTTGTTTGTAAATAATCATGTAAACATGGAATCATATTACAGCACACACTTAAAAGATACAGCAGTGCGGCATTACTCAAAGTTGCCATGAAAGATACGAAATTGAATAACTGTGTCTAACACTGTACAGCATGTAACAATGAAATCCGCCATTACGTGAAATCATGCGTCCTCGTTTGTAAAAAATGCAAAAGTTTTTCAATCCGAAGCATGCAGTCCACTGAGGTTGCTTGTGTAGGCTGAACTGCACAAGCCATAAGCATATTACATGATAGCAAATATAAATGATATAAATTAACTGTTACTTACTTCAAATATCCTCCTCCAGTGCGTCTTCCATTGTTCTTCTTCTTAGGTAACGTTAAAGATAAACACTTCTTTTCCTCAATGTCCAGACATAAATGAAGATATTCCTCACGTGTGTATATAAAGTTTATAATCCAAACATTTTTGTTTATTATTGTTGGAACTGCTCGTGTCTTCATTACCATGTCAACAGCGGTACCGCCTGTGGGCGTGACCGCATTAAAGATAATGAAGTCAGCCAGGCAAAAACAGTACTCTCTTTACTTCAATGCAGATTATATAGTCAATATTTGTTTTTGATTATAATTAGCTTGTTTAAAAGTAGACATTTCAGGCTTTCTTTGGATATGTGTATCATGTTTGTGTGACGAGTATTCACAGAGTTTCAACTGATTTTTGTAACGTGATTTGAGAGACATCTGGGGGAGACAGAAATGTCTGAATGCGCACCCTGTTTATTTTCTTTGTTTGACAAAAACACAAAGATCTCTTGTTATTGTGAATGTACACTAATTAAAGAGGACGCTTCACAGTTTCAAATGATGTCAAACACGTAAGTGTTTGATTATTAATGATGGAGTATTTTAAGTTGATTCTGCTATGATAAGGAGAAAACACGTCAAAACGCGTCCCCGCGTTTTTGGACCCCTGGGGGTTAAACACAAATGTATGATTTATGTAATACTTTCCAAAATATTTTTGTAAAAGTTATAAAGTTTGAAAGAACTTTTGTTCCCATGACTTAGTTGCAAAAAAAACCCTTTTAAATAATTAGGGGTGAATCTAGGTTTTTAATATTAGTGTGATTCAGCCTCCAATGCAGGCATGGATTAACGCACGGGCCTACTGGGCACTTGCCCAAGGCACTGGGCCAGAAGGGGACCCTGTCAAATTTACTGTGTGTATTCTTTTCAAACAAATATTTTAATTGTAATTTTATTTTCAGGAAAATTGTGTTAAATATTGAGGAATAATGTGATTTATTCCTAGTATTAACTACTAGTAAATAAATCAAATAAATATTTTTAATGTATTGCTACGCTGTTGAGAGGGACATCTAGAGGCGAGTGAAAAGTATTGCGTAATATAAAAGTCACGCGTAGAAGACGGTTACTTAAAAACCAAAACAAAATGAGTTTAAAACCACAACCAAGTGGATCAATGAAAAGAAAGCACAAAAGGACAGCTTTTCCTCACCCTGCCAGTCAGCAACTGTGAAGGAGAACATTCATTTTCTCTAATGGCAAGAGCGAAAAATGAACTAAGAAGCAAAATGTGTCAAGGACGTCTAAATTCACTGTCTTTAATGGCCATTGAATGCGATCTTGTGAGGGAACTGGATTTTGATGATTTTGTGGAAGCGTTTTCTCTGAGGAAATCGAGAAAGATACCCCTCAGCTAAGGTAAATAAAAAAAAAAACTTTTTGGTTCTAAGCTAGGGGCTGGACACACCAAAGCTTTTACGCCCGCAGCCGGCGCATGTTTTCAATTGATTCCAATGGAAGCTCTGCGTTTTTCAAATAAGCCAGCAGCTAGCAGGTTTTTTCCATGCTAAAAACTGGCGCTCAGGGTTTTATGCGCGCTCAGCGCTGAGCGTTGAGAGTTCAAAAATATTCAACTTTGAGTAAAAAGCTCCCCTCGTCAATGTCACTTCTCACACGGCCATCAAATTACAGTGGAGAAGGGGCCGGACATCACCAGAGCAACCAACCGGCTCACAGCTGAAGTATCACAGCTACCAACGCACTCGGCTGAAAAACAGCTGGCATTCAGCGTCCTCAAGGCGTTTTCAGTCGCGTTTAAAAGTTTTGGTGTGTCCAGTCCAATGCCTGTTGTGAACAACAGTTACACATGAAATGTCTGCTAAATGTAGAAATTAAAATATTTATGAAATTTTCTCCTGTGATATGATTTGAAGAAGTCAGAATCTTTTTGATAGAGTATGTTGTACAGCATGTTGTATGTTGACAGATACTGGTGAGTGTGATGATGAACAAAGCAGTTTATCATCCCAGGAAACATTAGTAACCATATGGAATGATATTTTGTCTCACTGTGTATTTTGGTGTTTTACAGGGTTTTTTTCGATTGCTAAACGACAGCGGGCACAATTGGAGTCACATGTGCAAAACTCTAACTACAGTCTGCACAGCAGCGGTTCATGTGGACCAAACTCTAGTTCATTTTTCATTGGTTAAACACAGTTTTCAAAACTTTACACACTTATCCCATGACTTTAAATACAACCTGCACAACACTGTGGATTTACAGCACTTTGTTCAAATGCTAACACACTGCTGTCAAAACTGTGAACCACACATTCAAAACAGAATTGATTTCAGCCTTGTGCCTTTCAAACACTGCTGATTGCAATTTCAAATAAATATAAATTCCAATTTCATATATATATTTCATTTATATATAATATTACCTTTCATGTACTTTAAGTTTCTACCTTTTTTTCTCATTACTGTAATTCCGTAAATTACTACAGACAACTGAAGCAAACTGCTAATTTTCATTTACCTTAAAAAATTATGATGTTCTAAAAAAAAGAATGTGATAAATCAATAAATAAATCATTCTTTAAAGAAAACATTACTTGGTGTGACATCACTGAAATTGTTAAAACTGTAAAGATATAAAGTTAGTATTTTGTGTATTGGTGTTTGATGTTAGTGTTTTTCCTCTCAGTGTGTTGTGAGTGACAGTGTGTGTTATCTCAGTGAGGGTTGTGTTTAGTGTTTGGCTGCACGGAGCTGTTTTGAGCCATATGTTAAGAGTTGTGCTCAGGTGACTTTTGGTAGTGCGGACTGTGGTTGGAGTTTTGCGCGTGTAGCTCCGGTTGTGCCCGCTGTCGTTTAGCAATCGAAAAAAACTGTAAAACTCTACACACTTATCCCATGACTTTAAACACAACCTGCACAACACTGTGGATTTACAGCACTTTGTTCAAATGCTAACACACTGCTGTCAAAACTGTGAACCACACATTCAAAACACAATTGATTTCAGCCTTGTGCCTTTCAAACACTGCTGATTGCAATTTTATATAAATATAAATTCCAATGTCATATATATGTCCAATGTCATATATATATTTCATATATATATAAAATATTACTTTTTATATAAATATGATAGGTAGAGCTCAGAAAGACTAATTTTGGAAATGGAACAAGGAAGACGGGTTCGTGGAGGGAGAAGGGTGGCATGTAGTGGCCTGATGCTAGAGAGAGGCAGGATTAGCCCCTCATTTATTTGTGTGAATTACAGTATGTACTTTGAGTTTCTACCTTTTTTTCTCATTACTGTTATTCCATAAATTACTACAAACTATTGAAGCAAACTGCTAATTTTCATTTACCTTAAAGAATTATGATGTTCTAAAAAAATCATGTGATAAATCAATCAATAAATAAATAATTATTATAAGAAAACATTACTTTGTATGAAGTCACTGAAATTGTTCAATCTGTAAAGATAAAAAGTTAGTATTTTCTGTATTGGTGTTTGATGTTAGTGTTTTTCCTCTCAGTGTGTTGTGAGTGACAGTGTGTGTTATCTCAGTGAGGGTTGTGTTTAGTGTTTGGCTGCACTGAGCTGTTTTGAGTGATGTGTTTAGAGTTGTGTTGCTTGAAGTGAGTTTTGCAGGTGATATGTACAGTTTAGCTCAGGTGACTTTTGGTATTGCAGACTGTAGTTAGAGTTTTGCACATGTAGCTCCAGTTGTGCCCACTGTCGTTTAGCAATCGAAAAAAACTGTAAATAGAGGTATTACAGTAAAACAGCTCTTAGTAAATAATAAACATAAGCAATGACAACATGTTTTTTACATTTCTTTTAGTTGTTCAAATACATGAAATCCGATTTTCATATTTTTTTGCACATTGAACTTTCACCTTGCATCACAAACTGTTTTTCTCAAACCTGCAATAACATTTACTCATATCATATTACAGAATTTTAAATCAAGTCATTAACTAATTCAGTCATGATAACAATGTTCAAAACAATGTTCAAATACAAAATACTATCCTGAGTAAAATAGATTTGCTTATAGCAACTTATTTTATCCTGTAACACACAAAACATTTACACACACATATCACAGCATCAATTCATGAACAATACATTCAAACGCAGTCATAAGCAATGTCAAAAACTTATACATTCAAAATATTATCCTGAGTAAATTGTAATTTCTTGCAGCAACAGCCTTTTCAAAGTCATGATTTTCACAAAAGTTGAATGCCTTCCAGAAAATTTTATTCTTTAAAATATAAACATACAATATACCAAATGAAAGAACAGACCCTCTGCTTTAAAAAAAACGTTTCCTCCTACCTTGAGTAGTTCTTTTGTAATCAGCTTTTGAATATGGGTAGGTTTCTGCAAAAACACCACATTTTGAGCAAAAAGCAGAGATAATTCCATTTTTGTGACGGACTTTTCATAGAGATCCCATTCAGAGCGATCTTTAAAACAGACACAGACATGCAGCAGCTTGCCATAGGGCAATACTTCTGGGTTTAAAAAGTTGGGGAAGGGAGCCATCTGGTGGATAATAGCGCTATTGCGGAAAGCCGGAAATACTCGTCATTGGCAGGGAAGCGTTTTCTCTTGATTGACGAGATATCTCGTCAATGGCGGCAAAAGAGTTAATAAAGGTGGATATATACATGATGGTTCAGGCCAGAGTTCTTCCTTTGCACCATCTTCCCACTTCTTTTGCTCACCTGGAACTTAGAGGAGCACTTGCTGTTGTCGGGGGTTGATCCTCACAATAAATCTTTACATAAAAAAAGAATTAATTAGATCATTTGATGTGTAAGAGAGGGACACTCCACTTTTTGAAAATAGTGCCATTCCTAATCGTTGCTATACGATAATATCCTCATATTGCTCAGGCCCACTGTAATTAACCAGGGCCGGCGTCAAGGGGGGGGGGGCATTCACGGGTTGTGCCCCCCAAACAGGTTGTTGTGCCCCCCCTACAAAGTTTTTTATTAATTTAATATATATCAAGAATAATTAAAAATATAGCTGCAAGCAGCAATGCCGGGGTCAAGCCGAAAAGGGCACAGAAGGATGTAAAATTGAGATCGGATAAGCAGATTGAAGAACCTAAGTAAATCTAATAATTTTAGATGAAAAAACAAAAAAGTTATCAACAAAAATAATCTAAGTTCTTGTCTACTGCAATCTTCCTTCTGTTATTGACAATCATGGAACATTAGAGCACTGAATGACATGTGAGTGGTGTTTGCAGTGGCAAAACATGGGTCACATCATGTTATAACAAGTTTAATTAGTCAAAAGAGACCATCCCCGTGTCTCTACGATGTTCTGATGCAGAGATATTGCTTTTGCAAAAACGGTTGATAAGGTATTCTCAATGGTTGCTAGGGAGTTAATTGGCAACATCCAGTGATTATAGTCAAAGCCATGAAATGAATAATCCATGATGACTCATGGTTTTAGATGTGTTGTTGCAGTAGTTTTAGGCAAAAATACCATATTCTATCTCAAAACCAGTAGGTGGCGCAAAGACAAAATTGTGCATGCAACATCAGGTCATGATTGTGTTACATCTAGCTAGTTTTATGACTATACACTTTAGTTTAGTTAAGAAACAGTTGTATGACCATAAGGCTGGCTTGTTATCAAAGGTTTTGTTCAATTATAAGGCCATCTAGTGGTGCAAGCATACAATTTTTTTTGTGTGGCCTCAGAATATGCTCATGCATCAGCGTATCAAATCTGGTGAAAAAATCTCTTTTCGTTACAAAGTTACAACCATTTATGTGTAAAAAACACAAAATTTGAAGGTAATTTTTCGTTTTTTGCAATTTTCGGCCATTTCTGATGAAAATTTTAATATAACGTCAATAGAACTTTTTGTTCAGAAGGTAAGGTTAGTTTCTTCCTATGGTGTTTTCGAGTCGATCGGAAAAACGCTCGCGGAGATATTCACGCGTGTTTTTTAAGCGCTATTTTGCTGCGCAGGGTTAACCGTAAGGCGAATTCTGGCATGTTTGGTATCGTTGGACTCGGCAACTATTCAGAACTTCAAAGAAATAAGTCCCGTGAAAATACGTCAATCTGAGCCAAAGTTATAGGCGTGTAAAGCATAAGTCTGACCACTAGGTGGCGCTGTGACGAAACTCTGCAGGCACCCGTAGTTCCTGACTGGCATCACAAGTACCAAGTATAGTGTCAATAGGCTTAAGTTTGCCGAAGATACAGCCTCAAATCCGTTTTTTTGCGCTCTACGTAAAATTCGTTGACGCGGTTTACGGAAACGGATTGACGAATTGACATGAATTCCATAACTTTTTGCCGTGAGGGTCTGTAGATGCTACATACCGATTTTCGTGGAAATCGGGCAAAAGCTCTAGGACGAGTTCGCAAAAGTAGGTTTTACGAATAACTCAAAATGGCGGAAAAATTTTCATGACGGAAAATGACGTCATAGGGTCCAGTGGAATTGTCTTGAGCCAAGGAATCAGAGGAAACAAGAATTTAATTTCTAGGACGTACGGGTCAGAAGTTATAAGCAAAAACGTAAGTGCAACTTTGGACTGTTGGTGGCGCTAGCGGGTTAGACATAGAGACTCCAAATTTGCTATGGGGACACATTGGACTGTCGTTTATCAGTGTGCCAAATTTCATAACTTTCCTACGTACGGTTCTATGGGCTGCCATAGACCGCAATGGCGGAAGAAGAATAACTAATAAATATAGCTGCAAGCAGCAATGCCGGGGTCAAGCCGAAAAGGGCACAAAAGGATGCAAAATTGAGATTGGATAAGCAGATTGAAGAACCTAGGTAAACCTAATAATTTTAGATGAAAAAACAAAAAGTTATCAACAAACATGATCTATGTTCTTGTCTAATGCAATCGTCTTTCTGTTATTGACAAGCATGGAACATTAGAGCACTGAAGGACATGTGAGTGGCGTTTCCAGTGGCAAATTATGGGTCACATTATGTCACAACAAGTTTAATTAGTCAAAAGAGACCATCCCTGTGTCTCTACGATGTTCTGATGCAGAGATATAGCTTTTGCAAAAACGGTTGATAAGGTATTCTCAATGGTTGCTAGGGAGTGAATTGGCAACCACCAGTGATTATAGTCAAAGCCATGAAAGGAATAATCCATAATGACTCATGGTTTTAGATGTGTTGTTGCAGTAGTTTTAGGTAAAAATACCATATTCTATCTCAAAACCAGTAGGTGGCGCAATGACAAAATTGTGCATGCAACAACAGGTCATGATTGTGTTATATCTAGCTAGTTTTATGTCTATACACTTTAGTTTAGTGAAGAAACAGTTGTATGACCATAGGGCTGGCTTGTTATCAAAGGTTTTGTTCAATTATAAGGCCATCTAGTGGTGCAAGCATACAATTTTTTTTGTGTAGGCTCAGAATGTGCTCATGCATCAGCGTATCAAATCTGGTGGAAAAATATATTTTCGTTACAAAGTTACAACCATTTATGTGTAAAAAACACAGAATTTGAAGGTATTTTTTCGTTTTTTGCAACTTTCGGCCATTTCTGATGAAAAATTTAATATAACGCCAATAGAACTTTTTGTTCAGAAGGTAAGGTTAGTTTCTTTCTATGGTGTTTTCGAGTCAATCGGAAAAACGCTCGTGGAGATATTCACGCGTGTTTTTTAAGCGCTATTTTGCTGTACAGGGTTAACTGTAAAGCGAATTCTGGCATGTTTGGTATCGTTGGACTTGGCAACTATTCAGAACTCCAAACAAACAAGTCCTGTGAAAATACATCAATCGGAGCCAAAGTTATAGGTGTATAAATCATTTTTCTGGACACTAGGTGGCGCTGCGACGAAACTGTGCATGCACCCTCAGTTCCTGACTGGCATCACAAGTACCAAGTGTCGTGTCAATAGGCCTAAGTTTGACGAAGATACAGCCTAAAATCTGTTTTTTTGCGCTCTACGTAAAATTCGTTAAGGCGGTATTCGACAACGGATTGTTGTATCGAAATTCTTTTGATAACTTTTTGCCATGAGTGTCTCAAGATGATACATACCAATTTTGGTGGCAATCGGACAAAAGCTCTAGGACGAGTTCGAAAAAGTAGGTTTTACGAATAATTCAAAATGGCGGACAAATTTTCATGACGGAAAATAACCACATAGGGTCCAATGGAATCGTCTTGAGCCAAGGAATCAGAAGAACCAAGAATTTTGTTTCTAGGGCTTACGCATAAGAAGTTATATGCAAAAACATAAGTGCAACTTTGGACTGTTGGTGGCGCTAGTGGGTTAGACATAGAGACTCCAAATTTGCTGTGGGGACACATTGGACTGTCCTTTATCAGTGTGCCAAATTTCATAACTTTCCTATGTACGGTTCTATGGGCTGCCATAGACCGCAATGGCGGAAGAAGAATAACTAATAATAAATATAGCTGCAAGCAGCAATGCCGGGGTCAAGCCGAAAAGGGCACAGAAGGATGTAAAGTTGCGTTTGGATAAGCAGACTAAAGAACCTAGGGAAACCTTATGATTTCAGATGAAAAAACGCAAAAGTAATCAACAAAAATAATCTATGTTCTTGTCTACTGCAATCGTCCTTCTGTTATTGACAATCATGGAACATTAGAGCACTGAAAGACATGTATGTGATGTTTGCAGTGGCAAAACATGGGTCACAACATGTTACAGCAAGTTAAATGAGTCAAAAGAGACCATCCCCGTGTCTCTACGATGTTCTGATGCAGAGAAAAAGCTGTTGCAAAAACAGTTGATAAGGGATTCTCATTGGTTGCTAGACAGTAAATTGACATCCACCAGTGATTATAATCCTAGCCATGAAATGAATAATCCATGATGATTTATGGTTTTAGATGTGTTTGTTGCAGTAGTTTTAGGCAAAAATTACCATTTTCTATCTCAAAACCACTAGGTGGCGCTGTGACAAAATTGTGCATGCAACTTCAGGTCATGATTACGTTACATTGAGCTAGTTTTATGTCTATACACTTTAGTTTAGTGAAGAAACAGTTGTATGACCATAGGGCTGGCTTGATATCACAGGTTTTGTTCAATTATAACGCCAACTAGTGGTGCAAGCAAGCAATTTTTTTTGTGTAGCCTCAGACTGTGGTCGTACATCAGCGTATCAAATCTGGTGAAAAAATCTCTTTTCGTTGCGAAGTTATAACCATTTATGTGTAAAAAATACAAAATTTAAAGGTAATTTTTCGTTTTTTGCATTTTTCGGCCATTTCTGATGAAAATTTTAATATAACGCCAATAGAACTTTTTGTTCAGAAGGTAAGGTTAGTTTCTTCCTATGGTGTTTTTGAGTCGATCAGAATTACGCTCGCGGAGATATTCGCACGTGTTTTTTAAGCGCTATTTTGCTGCGCAGGGTTAACCGTAAGGCGAATTCTGGCAAGTTTGGTATCGTTGGACTCGGCAACTATTCAGAACTCCAAGGAAACAAGTCCCGTGACAATACATTGACCGCAGCCAAAGTTATAGGCGTGTAATACATTAATCTGACCACTAGGTGGCGCTGCGACGAAACTGTGCATGCACCCTCAGTTCCTGACTGGCATCACAAGTACCAAGTGTCATGTCAATAGGCCTAAGTTTGACGAAGATACAGCCTAAAATCAGTTTTTTTGCACTCTACGTAAAATTTGTTAAGGCGGTATACGACAACGGATTGGTGTATTGAAATTCTTTTGATAACTTTTTGCCATGAGTGTCTCTAGATGCTACGTGCCGATTTTCGTGGCAATTGGACAAAAGCTCTAGGACAAGTTCGAAAAAGTAGGTTTTACGAATAATTCAAAATAGTGGAAAAAATTTTATGACGGAAAATGACGTCATAGGGTCCTTTCGAATCGTCTTGAGCCAAGGAATCAGAGGAAATGAAAATTGTGTTTCTAGGACATACGGACCAGAAGTTATAAGCAAAAACATAAGTGCAACTTTGGACTGTTGGTGGCGCTAGCGGGTTAGACATAGAGACTCCAATTTTGCTGTGGGGACACACTGGAGTGTCCTTTATCAGTGTGCCAAATTTCATAACTTTCCTACGTACGGTTCTATGGGCTGCCATAGACCGCAATGGCGGAAGAAGAATAACTAATAATAATTGTAAAAAGAAAACTAACAAATACAATAGGGGTCTTCGCCCCTTCGGGGCTTGACCCCTAAATATAGCTGCAAGCAGCAATGCCGGGGTCAAGCCGAAAAGGGTACAAAAGGATGTAAAATTGAGATTGGATAAGCAGATTGAAGAACCTAAGTAAACCTAATAATTTTAGATGAAAACACAAAAAAGTTATCAACAAAAATAATCTAAGTTCTTGTCTACTACAATCGTCCTTCTGTTATTGACAGTCATGAAACATTAGAGCACTGAAGGACATGTGAGTGGTGTTTGCAGTGGCAAAACATGGGTCACATCATGTTACAACAAGTTTAATAACTCAAAAGAGACCATCCCCGTGTCTCTACGATGTTTTGATGCTGAGATATAGCTTTTGCAAAAACGGTCGATAAGGTATTCTCAATGGTTGCTAGGGAGTAACTTGGCAACCACCAGTGATTATAGTCAAAGCCATGAAAGGAATAATCCATGATGACTCATGGTTTTAGATGTGTTGTTGCAGTAGTTTTAGGCAAAAATACTATATTCTATCTCAAAACCAGTAGGTGGCGCAATGAAAAAATTGTGCATGCAACATCAGGTCATGATTGTGTTACATCTAGCTAGTTTTATGACAATACACTTTAGTTTAGTTAAGAAACAGTTGTATGACCATAAGGCTGGCTTGTTATCAAAGGTTTTGTTCAATTATAAGGCCATCTAGTGGTGCAAGCACACAATTTTTTTTGTGTTGCCTCAGAATGTGCTCATGCATCAGCGTAGCAAATCTGGTGAAAAAATATATTTTCGTTACGAAGTTACAACCATTTATGTGTAAAAAACACAAAATTTGAATGTAATTTTTCGTTTTTTGCAATTTTCGGCAATTTCTGATGAAAATTTTAATATAACGCCAATAGAACTTTTTGTTCAGAAGGTAAGGTTAGTTTCTTCCTATGGTGTTTTCGAGACGATCGGAATAACGCTCGCGGAGATATTCACGCGTGTTTTTTAAGCGCTATTTTGCTGCCCAGGGTTAACCGTAAGGCGAAATCTGGCATGTTTGGTATCGTTGGACTCGGCAACTATTCAGAACTCCAAAGAAACAAGTCCTGTGAAAATACGTCAATCGGAGCCAAAGTTATAGGTGTATAAAACATTTCTCTGGCCACTAGGTGGCGCTGCAACGAAACTGTGCATGCACCCTCGGTTCCTGACTGGCATCAGAAGTACCAAGTGTCGTGTCAATAGGCCTAAGTTTGACGAAGATACAGCCTAAAATCAGTTTTTTTGCGCTCTACGTAAAATTTGTTAAGGCGGTATACGACAACGGATTGCTGTATCGAAATTCTTTTGATAACTTTTTGCCATGAGTGTCTCAAGATGATACATACCAATTTTCGTGGCAATCGGAGAAAAGCCCTAGGACGAGTTCGAAAAAGTAGGTTTTACGAATAATTCAAAATGGCGGAACAATTTTTATGACGGAAAATAACGACATAGGGTCCAATCGAATCGTCTTGAGCCAAGGAATCAGAGGAAGTAAGAATTTTGTTTCTAGGGCTTACGGATCAGAAGTTATAAGCAAAAACATAAGTGCAACTTTGGACTGTTGGTGGCGCTAGTGGGTTAGACATAGAGACTCCAAATTTGCTGTGGGGACACATTGGACTGTCCTTTATCAGTGTGCCAAATTTCATAACTTTCCTACGTACGGTTCTATGGGCTGCCATAGACCGCAATGGCGGAAGAAGAATAACTAATAAATATAGCTGCAAGCAGCAATGCCGGGGTCAAGCCGAAAAGGGCACAAAAGGATGTAAAATTGAGATTGGATAAGCAGATTGAAGAACCTAGGTAACAAAATGTTACAGTGGTGTTAATGAGTCAAAAGAGACCATCCCCGTGTCTCTACAATGTTCTGATGCAGAGATATAGCTTTTGCAAAAACGGTTAATAAGGAATTCTCAATGGTTGCTAGGGAGTGAATTGGCAACCACCAGTGATCATAGTCAAAGCCATGAAAGGAATAATCCATGATGACTCGTGGTTTTAGATGTGTTGTTGCAGTAGTTTTAGGCAAAAATACCATATTCTATCTCAAAACCAGTAGGTGGCGCAATGAAAAAATTGTGCATGCAACATCAGGTCATGATTGTGTTACATCTAGCTAGTTTTATGACAATACACTTTAGTTTAGTGAAGAAACAGTTGTATGACCATAGGGCTGGCTTGTTATCAAAGGTTTTGTTCAATTATAAGGCCATCTAGTGGTGCAAGCATACAATTTTTTTTGTGTAGCCTCAGAATGTGCTCATGCATCAGCGTATTAAATCTGGTGAAAAAATATATTTTCGTTACGAAGTTACAACCATTTATGTTTAAAAAACACAAAATTTGAAGGTAATTTTTCGTTTTTTGCAATTTTCGGCCATTTCTGATGAAAATTTTAATATAACGCCAATAGAACTTTTTGTTCAGAAGGTAAGGTTAGTTTCTTCCTATGGTGTTTTCGAGTCGATTGGAAAAACGTTCGCGGAGATATTCACACGTGTTTTTTAAGCGCTATTTTGCTGCGCAGGGTTAATCGTAAGGCGAATTCTGGCATGTTTGGTATCGTTGGACTCGGCAACGATTCAGAACTCCAAAGAAACAAGTCCCATGAAAATACGTCAATCGCAGCCAAAGTTATAGGCGTATAAAACATTCGTCTGGCCACTAGGTGGCGCTGCGACGAAACTGTGCATGCACCCTCAGTTCCTGACTGGCATCACAAGTACCAAGTGTTGTGTCAATAGGCTTAAGTTTGGCGAAGATACAGACAAAAACCTGTTTTTTGGCACTCTACGTAAAATTTGTTGATGCGCCATACGACAACGGATTGGTTTATCAAAATTCTTTTAATAACTTTTTGCCTTAAGTGTCCATAGATGCTGCATACTGATTTTCGTGGCAATCGGGCAAAAGCTCTAGGACGAGTTCGCAAAAGTAGGTTTTACGAATAATTCAAAATGGCGGAAAATTTTCATGACGGAAAATAACGACATAGGGTCCAATGGAATCGTCTTGAGCCAAGGAATCAGAGGAACCAAGAATTTTGTTTCTAGGGCTTACGGATAAGAAGTTATATGCAAAAACATAAGTGCAACTTTGGACTGTTGGTGGCGCTAGTGGGTTAGACATAGAGACTCCAAATTTGCTGTGGGGACACATTGGACTGTCCTTTATCAGTGTGCCAAATTTCATAACTTTCCTACGTACGGTTCTATGGGCTGCCATAGACCGCAATGGCGGAAGAAGAATAACTAATAATAAATATAGCTGCAAGCAGCGATACCGGGGTCAAGCCAAACATGGCAAAAAATGAATCATACGTGATGACTGTCATGATCTAAGATCTAAGTTTGCATTAGTTTTATGAAAAAAATAGTAATTTTCTTGTATCTTGAGACCACTAGGTGGCGCTTTGCCGAAACAATAGATGGTGCCTCAGGTCATGACTGTGATGACACATACCAAATTTAGTGTAAATACAATAAAGCGATACGGAGATATATAGCCTTAAATGACTTGACCACTAGGGGGCACTGACCAAACAATGAATTGTGACTCAGGTCTTGATTGTGATGACACCCACCAAATTTGGTGTAAATACGATAAAGAGATGCAGAGATATAGCTTCAAATCTCTTGACCACTAGGGGGCGCCGAAAAGTTTACATGTCCTCCCAGAACATGTTGCTGATGAATCATACCAAGTTTCATAACAATACGCAATTGCGTTTCTGAAATACTTGAACTTAAAGAAAAAATTCAAAATGGCCGACACACAAAATGGCCGACCAAAAACCATTTGGTATCGTTTGACTCGCATGCCTCACGAAATCTAACAAGACCGGTCTCATAATTTTACATTCAAGTTTGCAGTAGTTATAAGCAAAAATAGACATTTTTTATATCTCGTGACCAGTAGGGGGCAGTGTGACGAAATGGTGCATGCACCCTCAGGTCATCACTGTTATGACATATACCAAGTCTCATATTAATACGCAAAAGTTTTGCGAAGATACAGGCTCAAACACATTTTGGCGTGCTCGCCCTCGCATTCTTTGATGCGTTATACGACAACGGATAGGTCTACCGAAAAGCTTTTGATAACTTTTTGTCCCGAGTGTCTCTAGATGATGCATACCAAAAATCAAGCCAATCACACGAGCGCTCTAGGAGGAATTCGAAAAAGTAGGTGTTCAACATAATTCAAAATGGCCGACAGGAAGTAGGTTTGACTCAGACATATTTGGTACAGTCGGACTCAGCATGAGCCAAGGAATCAATAGAGTGAAGTCTTATGTCATAGTGGCAATTTAATCAAATGATATAAAGATTTTAAACAATTTATTTACATATCCTGACCACTAGGTGGCGCCGTCCTAAAGATTTATAGGTGCGCTCAGAACATGTCACTGATGAACCATGCCAAATTTCGTAGCGAAACTCCATTTTGTTTGTGAAATACTGAACTTAATGAGAAAATTCAAAATGGCCGACACCCAAAATGGCCGACCGAAAAGCGTTTGGTATCGTTTGACTCGGCATGCCTCAAGGAATCTAACAAGACCACTTTCAAGATTTTAGACTCAAGTTTGAAGTAGTTATAAGCGAAAATAGGCATTTTTCAAATCTCGTGACCACTAGGTGGCGCTGTGACGAAACGTTGCAGGCACCCTCAGGTCATGACTGTAATGACATATACCAAGTTTCGTGTTGATACACCAAAGTGTTACAAAGATACAGCCTCACGTCCGTTTTGGCGTGCTCGCCGCCATATATGTTGTCAATTTATATGAGAATGCATTGGTCTATCAAAAAGCTTTTGATAACTTTTTGTCTAGGGTGTCTCTAGATGCTACATACCAAAGGACATGCAAATCGGACAAACGGTCTAGGAGGAGTTCGAAAAAGTAGGTTTTACGGAAAATTCAAAATGGCGGAAAGATGTGCATGAAACAAATGACATCAATGTGTGCAATTGAATCATCATGAGCCAAGGATTCAGAGGAAACAAGAATTTAGTTTCTAGGACTCACGGGTCAGAAGTTGTGAGCATGAACATAAGTGGATTTTTGGACTGTTGGTGGCGCTAGAGTGTTTGAGTCAGAAACACCAATGTTGCTATAGTAACTTCTGAGACTGTCCTCTACATGTGTGCCAAATTTCATAACTTTCCTACGTACGGTTCTATGGGCTGCCATTGACTTTTGGGTGGAAGAACGAGGAACAAGAATAACAATAATAAGAAAACTAACAATAACAATAGGTGTCTACGCCACTTCGTGGCTTGACCCCTAATAATAAAATTAAGAAAACTAACGGATACAATAGGGGTCTTCGCCCCTTCGGGGCTTGACCCCTAATAATAATAAATATAGCTGCAAGCAGCGATACCGGGGTCAAGCCAAACATGGCAAAAAATGATTCATACGTGATGACTGTCATGATTTAAGATTTAAGTTTGCATTACTTTTAGGAAAAAAATAGCAATTTTTTCGTATCTTGAGACCACTAGGTGGCGCTGTGCCGAAACAATAGATGGTACCTCAGGTCATGACTGTGATGACACATACCAAATTTAGTGTAAATACAATAAAGCGATACGGAAATATAGCCTTAAATGACTTGACCACTAGGGGGCACTGACCAAACAATAAATTGTGACTCAGGTCTTGATTGTGATGACACCCACCAAATTTGGTGTAAATACGATAAAGAGATGAAGAGATATAGCTTCAAATCTCTTGACCACTAGGGGGCGCCGAAAAGTTTACAAGTCCTCTCAGAACATGTTGCTGATGAACCATACCAAGTTTCATAACAATACGCAATTGCGTTTCTGAAATACTTGAATTTAAAGAAAAAATTCAAAATGTCCGACACACAAAATGGCTGACCAAAACCATTTGGTATCGTTTGACTCGGCATGCCTCACGAAATCTAACAAAACTAGTCTCATAATTTTACATTCAGGTTTGCAGTAGTTATAAGCAAAAATAGACATATTTTATATCTCGTGACCAGTAGGGGGCAGTGTGACGAAATGGTGCATGCACCCTCAGGTCATCACTGTTATGACATATACCAAGTCTCATATTAATACGCAAAAGTTTTGCGAAGATACAGGCTCAAACACATTTTGGCGTGCTCGCCCTCACATTCTTTGATGCGTTATACGACAACGAATAGGTCTACCGAAAAGCTTTTGATAACTTTTTGTCTAGAGTGTCTCTAGATGATGCATACCAAAAATCAAGCCAATCACACGAGCGCTCTAGGAGGAGTTCGAAAAAGTAGGTGTTCAATATAATTCAAAATGGCCGACAGGAAGTACGTTTGACTCAGACATATTTGGTACAGTCGGACTCGGCATGAGCCAAGGAATCAATAAAGTGAAGTCTTATGTCAGTGTGGCAATTTAATCAAATGATATAAAGATTTTAAACAATTTATTTACATATCCTGACCACTAGGTGGCGCTGTCCTAAAGATTTATAGGTGCGCTCAGAACATGTCACCCATGAACCATGCCAAATTTCGTAACCATACGCCATTCGGTTTGTGAAATACTGAACTTAATGAGAAAATTCAAAATGGCCGACACCCAAAATGGCCGACCGAAAACCGTTAGGTATCGTTTGACTCGACATGCCTCAAGGAATCTAACAAGACCACCTTCGTGATTTTAGACTCAAGTTTGAAGTAGTTATAAGCGAAAATAAGCATTTTTCGAATCTCGTGACCACTAGGTGGCGCTGTGACGAAACGTTGCAGGCACCCTCAGGTCAAGACTGTAATGACATATACCAAGTTTCGTGTCGATACACCAAAGTGTTGCGAAGATACGGCCTCACGTCTGTTTTGGCGTGCTCGCCGCCGTATATGTTGTCACGGTATACGAGAACGCATTGGTCTATCAAAAAGCTTTTGATAACTTTTTGTCAGGGGTGTCTCTGGATGCTAGATACCAAAGGACATGCAAATCGGACAAACGCTCTAGGAGGAGTTCAAAAAAGTAGGTTTTACGGAAAATTCAAAATGGCGGAAAGATGTGCATGACACAAATGACATCAATGTGTGCATTTGAATCATCATGAGCCAAGGATTCAGAGGAAACAAGAATTTAGTTTCTAGGACTGATGGGTCAGAAGTTATGACCATGAAAATAAGTGGATTTTTGGACTGTTGGTGGCGCTAGAGGGTTTGAGTCAGACACACCAAAGTTGCTATATTAACTTCTGAGACTGTCCTCTACATGTGTGCCAAATTTCATAACTTTCCTATGTACGGTTCTATGGGCTGCCATTGACTTTCGGCGGAAGAACGAGGAAGAAAAATAATAATAATAATAATAATAAGAAAACTAACAATAACAATAGGGTTCTACGCCCCTTCGGGGCTTGACCCCTAATAATAATAATAAGAAAACTAACAATAACAATAGGGTTCTACGCCCCTTCGGGGCTTGACCCCTAAATATAGCTGCAAGCAGCGATACCGGGGTCAAGCCAAACATGGCAAAAATAATTCATACGTGATGACTGTCATGATTTAAGATCTAAGTTTGCACTAGTTTTAGGAAAAAATAGAAATTTTTTGTATCTTTTGACCACTAGGAGGCACTGTGCCGAAACAAGAGGTGGTGCCTCAGGCCATGACTGTGATGACACATACCAAATTTAGTGTAAATACGATAAAGCGATACGGAGATATAGCCTTAAATGACTTGACCACTAGGGGGCACTGACCAAAACAATAGATGGTGACTCAGGTCATGATTGTGATGACACATACCAAATTTAGTGTAAATACGATAAAGCGATACAGAGATATAGCCTTAAATGACTTGACCACTAGGGGGCACTGACCAAAACAATAGATGGTGACTCAGGTCATGATTGTGATGACACCCACCAAATTTGGTGTAAATGCAATAAAGAGATGCAGAGATATAGCTTCAAATCTCTTGACCACTAGGGGGCGCCGAAAAGTTTACAAGCCCTCTCAGAACATGTTGCTGATGAACCATATCAAGTTTCATAACAATACGCAATTGCGTTTCTGAAATACTTGAACTTAAAGAAAAAATTCAAAATGGCCGACACACAAAATGGCCGACCAAAAACCATTTGGTATCGTTTGACTCGGCATGACTCACGAAATCTAAAAAGACCAGTATCATTATTTTACATTCAAGTTTGCAGTAGTTATAAGCAAAAACAGTCATATTTTATATCTCGTGACCAGTAGGGGGCAGTGTGACGAAACGGTGCATGCAGCCTCAGGTCATCACTGTTATGACATATACCAAGTCTCATATTAATTCGCAAAAGTTTTGCGAAGATACAGGCTCAAACACATTTTGGCGTGCTCGCCCTCGCATTCTTTGTTGCGTTATACGACAACGGATAGGTCTACCGAAAAGCTTTTGATAACTTTTTGTCTGGAGTGTCTCTAGATGATGCATACCAAAAATCAAGCCAATCACACGAGCGATCTAGGAGGAGTTCGAAAAAGTAGGTGTTCAATATAATTCAAAATGGCCGACAGGAAGTAGGTTTGCCTCAGACATATTTGGTACAGTAGGACTCAGCACGAGCCAAGGAATCAATAGAGTGAAGTCTTATGTCATAGTGGCAATTTAATCAAATGATATAAAGATTTTAAACAATTTATTTACATATCCTGACCACTAGGTGGCGCTGTCCTAAAGATTTATAGGTGCGCTCAGAACATGTCACTGATGAACCATGCCAAATTTCGTAGCGATACGCCATTCTATTTGTGAAATACTGAACTTAATGAGAAAATTCAAAATGGCCGACACCCAAAATGGCCGACCGAAAACCGTTTGGTATCGTTTGACTCGGCATGCCTCAAGGAATCTAACAAGACCACCTTCATGATTTTAGACTCAAGTTTGAAGTAGTTATAAGCGAAAATAGGCATTTTTCGAATCTCGTTACCACTAGGTGGCGCTGTTACGAAACGTTGCAGGCACCCTCAGTTCATGACTGTAATGACATATACCAAGTTTTGTGTCGATACAATAAAGTTTTGCGAAGATACGGCCTCACGTCCGTTTTGGCGTGCTCGCCACCATATATGTTGTCAATTTATATGAGAACGCATTGGTCTATCAAAAAGCTTTTGATAACTTTTTGTCTGGGGTGTCTCTCGATGCTACATTCCAAAGGACATGCAAATCGGACAAACGGTCTAGTAGGAGTTCGAAAAAGTAGGTTTTACGGAAAATTCAAAATGGCGGAAAGATCTGGATGACACAAATGACATCAATGTGTGCAATTGAATCATCATGAGCAAAGGACTCAGATGAAACAAGAATTTAGTTTCTAGGACTCACGGGTCAGAAGATATGAGCATGAACATAAGTGGATTTTTGGACTGTTGGTGGCGCTAGAGGGTTTGAGTCAGACACACCAATGTTGCTATAGTAACTTCTGAGACTGTCCTCTACATGTGTGCCAAATTGCATAACTTTCCTACGTACGGTTCTATGGGCTGCCATTGACTTCAATGGCGGAAGAACAAGAAGCAGAATAATAATAAGAAAACTAACAATAACAATAGGGTTCTACGCCCCTTCGGGGCTTGACCCCTAAATATAGCTGCAAGCAGCAATGCCGGGGTCAAGCCGAAAAGGGCACAAAAGGATGTAAAATTGAGGTTGGATAAGCAGATTGAAGAACTTAGGTAAACCTAATAATTTTAGATGAAAAAACAAAAAAGTTATCAACAAAAAAAATCTAAGTTCTTGTCAACTGCAATCGTCCTTCTGTTGTTGACAATCATGGAACATTAGAGCACTGAAGGACATGTGAGTGGTGTTTGCAGTGGTAAAACGTAGGTCACATCATGTTACAGCAAGTTTAATCAGTCAAAAGCGACCATCCCCGTGTCTCTACGATGTTCTGATGCAGAGAAAAAGCTCTTGAAAAAACGGTTGATAAGGTATTCTCAATGGTTGCTAGGGAGTGAATTGGCAACCACCAGAGATTATAGTCAAAGCCATGAAAGGAATAATCCATGATGACTCATGATTTTAGATGTGTTGTTGCAGTAGTTTTGGGCAAAAATAAAATTTTCTATCTCAAAACCAGTAGGTGGCGCAATGAAAAAATTGTGCATGCAACATCAGGTCATGATTATGTTACATCTAGCTAGTTTTATGACTATACACTTTAGTTTAGTTAAGAAACAGTTGTATGACCATAAGGCTGGCTTGTTATCAAAGGTTTTGTTCAATCATAAGGCCATCTAGTGGTGCAAGCATACAATTTTTTTTGGGTAGCCTCAGAATGTGCTCATGCATCAGCGTATCAAATCTGGTGTAAAAATCTTATTTTGTTGCAGAGTTATAACCATTTATGTGTAAAAAACACAAAATTTGAAGGTAATTTTTCGTTTTTTGCATTTTTCGGCCATTTCTGATGAAAATTTTAATATAACGCCAATAGAACTTTTTGTTCAGAAGGTAAGGTTAGTTTCTTGCTATGGTGTTTTCGAGTCGATCGGAAAAACGCTCGCGGAGATATTCACGCGTGTTTTTTAAGCGCTATTTTGCTGCGCAGGGTTAACCGTAAGGCGAATTCTGGCATGTTTGGTATCGTTGGACTCGGCAACTATTCAGAACTCCAAGGAAACCAGTCCCGTGAAAATACGTCAATCGGAGCCAAAGTTATAGGGGTATAAAACATTTCTCTGGCCACTAGGTGGCGCTGCAACGAAACTGTGCATGCTCCTTCAGTTCCTGACTGGCATCACAAGTACCAAGTGTCGTGTCAATAGGCCTAAGTTTGACAAAGATACAGCCTAAAATCTGTTTTTTTGCGCTCTACGTAAACTTCGTTAAGGCGGTATTCGACAACGGATTGCTGTATCGAAATTCTTTTGATAACTTTCTGCCATGAGTGTCTCAAGATGATACATACCAATTTTCGTGGCAATCGGACAAAAGCTCTAGGACGAGTTCGAAAAAGTAGGTTTTACGAATAATACAAAATGGCGGGGAATTTTTCTTGACGGAAAATGACGTCATAGGGTCCAATCGAATCGTCTTGAGCCAAGGAATCAGAGGAAGCATGAATTTTGTTTCTAGGGCTTACGGATAAGAAGTTATAGGCAAAAACATAAGTGCAATTTTGGACTGTTGGTGGCGCTAGTGGGTTAGATATAGAGACTCCAAATTTGCTGTGGGGACACATTGGACTGTCGTTTATCAGTGTGCCAAATTTCATAACTTTCCTACGTACGGTTCTATGGGCTGCCATAGACCGCAATGGCGGAAGAAGAATAACTAATAAATATAGCTGCAAGCAGCAATTACCGGGGTCAAGCCAAAAAGGGCACAGAAGAAAGTAAAGTTGAGTTCGGATGAGCAGTTTAAAGAACCTAGGAACATCTTTTGATTTCAGACAAAACAATATAACAGTTATCAGCAAAAGAGCTGTGTTCTCATTTAGTGAAATCTCCCCCTCTCTTCTCAACTAGCATTGATAACTAGAACACTGAAGGAAATGTGAGTGGTGCTTGCAGTGGTAATACTCAACTTACAAAATGTTACAGTGGTGTTAATGAGTCAAAAGAGCCCATCCCCATTTCTCTACGATAATCTGATGCAGAGATATAGCTCTTGCAAAAACGGTTGATAAGGTATTCTCATTGGTTGCTAGAGAGTAAATTGACATCCACCAGTGATTATAATCCAAGCCATGAAATGAATAATTCATGATGACTTATGGTTTTAGATGTGTTGTTGCAGTAGTTTTAGGCAAAAATACCATATTCTATCTCAAAACCACTAGGTGGCACACTGACAAAATTATGCATGCAACCTCAAATCATAACTGTGTTGTATCTAGCTAGTTTAATGACTATACACTTTAGTTTAGTGAAGAAACAGTTGTATGACCATAGGATTGGCTTGATATCACAGGTTTTGTTCAATTATAACGCCATCTAGTGGTGGAAGCATACAATTTTTTTTGTGTAGCCTCAGACTGTGGTCGTACATCAGCGTATCAAATATGGTGAAAAAATCTCTTTTCGTTGCGAAGTTATAAACATTTATGTGTAAAAAATACAAAATGTAAAGATAATTTTTCGTTTTTTGCATTTTTCGGCCATTTCTGATGAAAATTTTAATATAACCCCAATAGAACTTTTTGTTCAGAAGGTAAGGTTAGTTTCTTCCTATGGTGTTTTCGAGTCGATCGGAATTACGCTCGCGGAGATATTCGCATGTGTTTTTTAAGTGCTGTTTTGCTGCGCAGGGTTAACCGTAAGGCGAAATCTGGCATGTTTGGTATCGTTGGACTCGGCAACTATTCAGGACTTCAATGAAACAAGTCCCGTGAAAAAACGTCGATCATGTCCAAAGTTATAGGCATGTAAAGCATAAAACTGACCACTAGGTGGCGCTGCGACGAAACGGTGCATGCACACTCAGTTCCTGACTGGCATCTCAATTACCAAGTTTCGTGTCAATAGGCCTAAGTTTGGCGAAGATACAGCCTAAAATCTGTTTTTTTGCGCTCTACCTAAAATTTGTTGAGGCGCTATACGACAACGGATTGGTTTATCAAAATTCTTTTGATAACTTTTTGCCGTGAGTGTCTGTAGATGCTACATACCGATTTTCTTGGCAATCGGGCAAAAGCTCTAGGACGAGTTCGCAAAAGTAGGTTTTACGAATAATTCAAAATGGCGGAAAAATTTTCATGACGGAAAATGATGTCATAGGGTCCAGTCGAATCGTCTTGAGCCAAGGAATCAGAGGAATCACGAATTTCGTTTCTAGGACTTACGGGTCAGAAGTTATAATTGAAAACGTAAGTGCAACTTTGGACTGTTGGTGGCGCTAGAGGGTTGGAGATAGAGACTCCAAATTTGCTGTGGAGACACATTGGACTGTCCTTTATCAGTGTGCCAAATTTCATAACTTTCCTACGTACGGTTCTATGGGCTGCCATAGACCGCAATGGCGGAAGAAGAAACGGAAGAAGAATAACTAATAATTATAATAAGAAAACTAACAAATACAATAGGGTTCTACGCCCCTTCGGGGCTTGACCCCTAATAAATATAGCTGCAAGCAGCAATGCCGGGGTCAAGCCAAAAAGGGCACAGAAGAAAGTAAAGTTGAATTGGATAAGCAGATTGAAGAACCTAGATAAACCTAATAATTTTAGATAAAAAAAACAAAAAAGTTATAAACAAAAATAATTTAAGTTCTTGTCTACTGCAATCGTTCTTCTGTTATTGACAATCATGGAACATTAGAGCACTGAAGGACATGTGAGTGGTGTTTGCAGTGGCAAAACATGGGTCACATCATGTTACAACAAGTTTAATAACTCAAAAGAGACCATCCCCGTGTCTCTACGATGTTTTGATGCTGAGATATAGCTTTTGCAAAAACGGTCGATAAGGTATTCTCAATGGTTGCTAGGGAGTAACTTGGCAACCACCAGTGATTATAGTCAAAGCCATGAAAGGAATAATCCATGATGACTCATGGTTTTAGATGTGTTGTTGCAGTAGTTTTAGGCAAAAATACTATATTCTATCTCAAAACCAGTAGGTGGCGCAATGAAAAAATTGTGCATGCAACATCAGGTCATGATTGTGTTACATCTAGCTAGTTTTATGACAATACACTTTAGTTTAGTTAAGAAACAGTTGTATGACCATAAGGCTGGCTTGTTATCAAAGGTTTTGTTCAATTATAAGGCCATCTAGTGGTGCAAGCACACAATTTTTTTTGTGTTGCCTCAGAATGTGCTCATGCATCAGCGTAGCAAATCTGGTGAAAAAATATATTTTCGTTACGAAGTTACAACCATTTATGTGTAAAAAACACAAAATTTGAATGTAATTTTTCGTTTTTTGCAATTTTCGGCAATTTCTGATGAAAATTTTAATATAACGCCAATAGAACTTTTTGTTCAGAAGGTAAGGTTAGTTTCTTCCTATGGTGTTTTCGAGACGATCGGAATAACGCTCGCGGAGATATTCACGCGTGTTTTTTAAGCGCTATTTTGCTGCCCAGGGTTAACCGTAAGGCGAAATCTGGCATGTTTGGTATCGTTGGACTCGGCAACTATTCAGAACTCCAAAGAAACAAGTCCTGTGAAAATACGTCAATCGGAGCCAAAGTTATAGGTGTATAAACCATTTCTCTGGCCACTAGGTGGCGCTGCAACGAAACTGTGCATGCACCCTCGGTTCCTGACTGGCATCAGAAGTACCAAGTGTCGTGTCAATAGGCCTAAGTTTGACGAAGATACAGCCTAAAATCAGTTTTTTTGCGCTCTACGTAAAATTTGTTAAGGCGGTATACGACAACGGATTGCTGTATCGAAATTCTTTTGATAACTTTTTGCCATGAGTGTCTCAAGATGATACATACCAATTTTCGTGGCAATCGGAGAAAAGCCCTAGGACGAGTTCGAAAAAGTAGGTTTTACGAATAATTCAAAATGGCGGAACAATTTTTATGACGGAAAATAACGACATAGGGTCCAATCGAATCGTCTTGAGCCAAGGAATCAGAGGAAGTAAGAATTTTGTTTCTAGGGCTTACGGATCAGAAGTTATAAGCAAAAACATAAGTGCAACTTTGGACTGTTGGTGGCGCTAGTGGGTTAGACATAGAGACTCCAAATTTGCTGTGGGGACACATTGGACTGTCCTTTATCAGTGTGCCAAATTTCATAACTTTCCTACGTACGGTTCTATGGGCTGCCATAGACCGCAATGGCGGAAGAAGAATAACTAATAATAAATATAGCTGCAAGCAGCGATACCGGGGTCAAGCCAAACATGGCAAAAAATGATTCATTGTGATTCACTGTCATGATTTAAGATCTAAGTTTGCATTAGTTTTATGAAAAAATAGCAATTTTTTCGTACCTTGAGACCACTAGGTGGCGTTGTGCCGAAACAATAGATGGTGCCTCAGGTCATGACACATACCAAATTAAGTGTAAATACGATAAACCGATACGGAGATATAGCCTCAAATGACTTGACCACTAGGGGGCACTGACCAAACAATAAATTGTAACTCAGGCCTTGATTGTGATGACACCCACCAAATTTGGTGTAAATACGATAAAGAGATGCAGAGGTATAGCTTCAAATCTCTTGACCACTAGGGGGCGCCAAAAAGTTTACAAGTCCTCCCAGAACATGTTGCTGATGAACCATACCAAGTTTCATAACAATACGCAATTGCGTTTCTGAAATACTTGAACTTAAAGAAAAAATTCAAAATGGCCGACACACAAAATGGCCGACCAAAAACCATTTGGTATCGTTTGACTCGGTATGCCTCAAGAAATCTAACAAGACCAGTCTCATAATTTTACATTCAAGTTTGCAGTAGTTATAAGCAAAAATAGACATTTTTTATATCTCGTGACCAGTAGGGGGCAGTGTGACAAAATGGTGCATGCACCCTCTGGTCATCACTGTTATGACATATACCAAGTCTCATATTAATACGCAAAAGTTTTGCGAAGATACAGGCTCAAACACATTTTGGCGTGCTCGCCCTCACATTCTTTGATGCGTTATACGACAACGAATAGGTCTACCGAAAAGCTTTTGATAACTTTTTGTCTAGAGTGTCTCTAGATGATGCATACCAAAAATCAAGCCAATCACACGAGCGCTCTAGGAGGAGTTCGAAAAAGTAGGTGTTCAATATAATTCAAAATGGCCGACAGGAAGTACGTTTGACTCAGACATATTTGGTACAGTCGGACTCGGCATGAGCCAAGGAATCAATAGAGTGAAGTCTTATGTCAGTGTGGCAATTTAATCAAATGATATAAAGATTTTAAACAATTTATTTACATATCCTGACCACTAGGTGGCGCCGTCCTAAAGATTTATAGGTGCGCTCAGAACATGTCACCCATGAACCATGCCAAATTTCGTAACCATACACCATTCGGTTTGTGAAATACTGAACTTAATGAGAAAATTCAAAATGGCCGACACCCAAAATGGCCGACCGAAAACCGTTTGGTATCGTTTGACTCGGCATGCCTCAAGGAATCTAACAAGACCACCTTCATGATTTTAGACTCAAGTTTGAAGTAGTTATAAGCGAAAATATGCATTTTTCGAATCTCGTGACCACTAGGTGGCGTTGTGACGAAACGTTGCAGGCACCCTCAGGTCATGACTGTAATGACATATACCAAGTTTCGTGTCGATACAATAAAGTTTTGCGAAGATATGGCCTCACGTCCGTTTTGGCGTGCTCGCCGCCATATATGTTGTCAATTTATACGAGAACGCATTGGTCTATCAAAAAGCTTTTGATAACTTTTTGTCTGGGGTGTCTCTAGATGCTATATACCAAAGGACATGCAAATCGGACGGACGGTCTAGGAGGAGTTCGAAAAAGTAGGTTTTACGGAAAAATCAAAATGGCGGAAAGATTTGCATGACACAAATGACATCAACGTATGCAATTGAATCATCATGAGCAAAGGATTCAGAAGAAACAAGAATTTAGTTTCTAGGACTCACGGGTCAGAAGTTATGAGCATGAACATAAGTGGATTTTTGGACTGTTGGTGGCGCTAGAGGGTTTGAGTCAGACACACCAATGTTGCTATAGTAACTTCTAAGACCGTCCTCTACATGTGTGCCAAATTTCATAACTTTCCTATGTACGGTTCTATGGGCTGCCATTGACTTTAATGGCGGAAGAACAAGAAGAAGAATAATATATAATAATAATAATAAGAAAACTAACAATAACAATAGGGTTCTACGCCCCTTCGGGGCTTGACCCCTAAATATAGCTGCAAGCAGCAATACCGGGGTCAAGCCGAAAAGGGCAGAAAAGGATGTAAAATTGAGATTGGATAAGCAGATTGAAGACCCTAGGTAAACCTAATGATTTCAGATGAAAAAACAAAAAAGTTATCCACAAAAATAATCTATGTTCTTGTCTATTGCAATCGTTCTTCTGTTATTGACAATCATGGAACATTAGAGCACTGAAGGACATGTGAGTGGTGTTTGCAGTGGCAAAACATGGGTCACATCATGTTACAACAAGTTTAATTAGTCAAAAGGAAAATCCCCGTGTCTCAACGATTTTCTGATGTAGAGATATAGCTTTTGCAAAAACGGTTGATAAGGTATTTTCAATGGTTGCTAGGGAGTGAATTGGCAACCACCAGTGATTATAGTCCAAGACATAAAAGGAATAATCCATGATGACTGTGGTTTTAGATGTGTTGTTGCAGTAGTTTTAGCCAAAAATACCATATTCTATCTCAGAACCAGTAGGTGGGGCAATGACAAAATTGTGCATGCAACATCAGGTCATGATTGTGTTACATCTAGCTAGTTTTATGACTATACACTTTAGTTTAGTTAAGAAACAGTTGTATGACCATAAGGCTGGCTTGATATCAAAGGTTTTGTTCAATTATAAGGCCATCTAGTGGTGCAAGCATACATTTTTTTGTGTGTGGCCTCGGAATGTGCTCATACATCAGCGTATCAAATCTGGTGAAAAAAAATATTTTCGTTACAAAGTTACAACCATTTATGTGTAAAAAACACAGAATTTGAAGGTAATTTTTCGTTTTTTGCAATTTTCGGCCATTTCTGATGAAAATTTTAATATAACGCCAATAGAACTTTTTGTTAAGAAGGTAAGGTTAGTTTCTTCCTATGGTGTTTTTGAGTCGATCGGAATAACGCTCGCGGAGATATTCGTGCGTGTTTTTTAAGCGCTATTTTGCTGCGCAGGGTTAACCGTAAAGCGAATTCTGGCATGTTTGGTATCGTTGGACTCGGCAACTATTCCGAACTCCAAAGAAACAAGTCCCGTGAAAATACGTCAATCCGAGTTAAAGTTATAGGTGTATAAAACATTTCTCTGGCCACTAGGTGGCGCTGCGACGAAACTGTGCATGCACCCTCAGTTCCTAACTGGCATCAGAAGTACCTAGTGTCGTGTCAATAGGCCTAAGTTTGACAAAGATACAGCCTAAAATCTGTTTTTTTGCGCTCTACGTAAAATTTGTTAAGGCGGTATACGACAACGGATTGCTGTATTCAAATTCTTTTGATAACTTTTTGCCATGAGTGTCTCAAGATGATACATACCAATTTTCATGGCAATCGGACAAAAGCTCTAGGACGAGTTCGAAAAAGTAGGTTTTACGAATAATTCAAAATGGCGGACAAATTTTCATGACGGAAAATAACGACATAGGGTCCAATGGAATCGTCTTGAGCCAAGGAATCAGAGGAACCAAGAATTTTGTTTCTAGGGTTTACGGATCAGAAGTTATAAGCAAAAACATAAGTGCAACTTTGGACTGTTGGTGGCGCTAGTGGGTTAGACATAGAGACTCCAAATTTGCTGTGGGGACACATTGGACTGTCCTTTATCAGTGTGCCAAATTTCATAACTTTCCTACGTACGGTTCTATGGGCTGCCATAGACCGCAATGGCGGAAGAAGAATAACTAATAATAAATATAGCTGCAAGCAGCAATGCCGGGGTCAAGCCAAAAAGGGCACAGAAGAAGGTAAACTTGAGTCCGGATGAGCAGTTCAAAAAAACCTAGCAAAACCTCCTGATTTCAGACAAATTAATATAACAGTAATCAGCAAAAAAGCTGTGTTCTTATTCAGTGAAATCTCTCCCTCACGTCTTGAGGAGCATTGACAACTAGAACACTGAAGGAAATGTGAGTGGTGCTTGCAGTGGTAATACTCAGCTCACAAAATGTTACTGTGGTGTTAATGAGTCAAAAGAGCCCACCCCCATGTCTCTACGCTGTTCTGATGAAGAGATATAGCTCTTGCAAAAACAGTTGATAAGGTATTCTCATTGGTTGCTAGACAGTAAATTGACATCCACCAGTGATTATAATCCAAGCCATGAAATGAATAATCCATGATGACATGTGGTTTTAGATGTGTTGTTGCAGTAGTTTTAGGCAAAATTTTCAATTTTCTATCTCAAAACCACTAGGTGGCGCTGTGACAAAATTGTGCATGCAACTTCAGGTCATGATTACGTTACATCGAGCTAGTTTTATGACTATACACTTTAGTTTAGTGAAGAAACAGTTGTATGACCATAGGGCTGGCTTGATATCACAGGTTTTGTTCAATTATAACGCCAACTAGTGGTGCAAGCAAGCAATTTTTTTTTGTAGCCTCAGACTGTGGTCGTACATCAGCGTATCAAATCTGGTGAAAAAATCTCTTTTCGTTGCGAAGTTATAACCATTTATGTGTAAAAAATACAAAATTTAAAATGTAATTTTTCGTTTTTTGCATTTTTCGGTCATTTCTGATGAAAATTTTAATATAACGCCAATAGAACTTTTTGTTCAGAAGGTAAGGTTAGTTTCTTCCTATGGTGTTTTTGAGTCGATCAGAATTACGGTCGCGGAGATATTCGCGCGTGTTTTTTAAGCACTATTTTGCCGCACAGGGTTAACCGTAAGGCGAATCCTGGCATGTTTGGTATCGTTGGACTCGGCAACTATTCAAAACTCCAAGGAAACCAGTCCCTTGTAAATATGATGATCATAGCCAAAGTTATAGGCCTATAAAACATTCGTCTGGCCACTAGGTGGCGCTGCAACGAAACTGTGCATGCTCCCTCAGTTCCTGACTGGCATCTCAAGTACCAAGATTTGTGTCAATAGGCCTAAGTTTGGAGAAGATACAGCCTAAAATCTGTTTTTTTGCGCTCTATGTAAAATTTGTTGACGCGCTATACGACAACGGATTGGTTTATCGAAATTCTTTTAATAACTTTTTGCCTTGAGTGTCTCTAGATGCTGCATACCAATTTTCGTGGAAATCGGGGAAAAGCTCTAGGACGAGTTCGCAAAAGTAGGTTTTACGAATAATTCAAAATGGCGAAAAAATTTCATGACGGAAAATGATGTCATAGGGTCCAATGGAATCGTCTTGAGCCAAGGAATCAGAGGAACCAAGAATTTTGTTTCTAGGGCTTACGGATAAGAAGTTATAGGCAAAAACATAAGTGCAACTTTGGACTGTTGGTGGCGCTAGTGGGTTAGACATAGAGACTCCAAATTTGCTGTGGGGACACATTGGACTGTCCTTTATCAGTGTGCCAAATTTCATAACTTTCCTACGTACGGTTCTATGGGCTGCCATAGACCGCAATGGCGGAAGAAGAATAACTAATAATAAATATAGCTGCAAGCAGCAATTACCGGGGTCAAGCCAAAAAGGGCACCGAAGAAAGTAAAGTTGAGTTCGGATGAGCAGTTTAAAGAACCTAGGAACATCTTTTGATTTCAGACAAAACAATATAACAGTTATCAGCAAAAGAGCTGTGTTCTCATTTAGTGAAATCTCCCCCTCTCTTCTCAACTAGCATTGATAACTAGAACACTGAAGGAAATGTGAGTGGTGCTTGCAGTGGTAATACTCAGCTTACAAGTGTTACAGTGGTGTTAATGAGTCAAAAGAGCCCATCCCCATGTCTTTACGATAATCTGATGCAGAGATATAGCTCTTGCAAAAACGGTTGATAAGGTATTCTCATTGGTTGCTAGAGAGTAAATTGACATCCACCAGTGATTATAATCCAAGCCATGAAATCAATAATTCATGATGACTTATGGTTTTAGATGTGTTGTTGCAGTAGTTTTAGACAAAAATTACCATTTTCTATCTCAAAACTACTAGGTGGCACACTGACAAAATTATGCATGCAACCTCAAATCATAACTGTGTTGTATCTAGCTAGTTTAATGACTATACACTTTAGTTTAGTGAAGAAACAGTTGTATGACCATAGGATTGGCTTGATATCACAGGTTTTGTTCAATTATAACGCCATCTAGTGGTGGAAGCATACCATTTTTTTTGTGTGGCCTCATACTGTGGTCATACATCAGCGTATCAAATATGGTGAAAAAATCTCTTTTCGTTGCGAAGTTATAACCATTTATGTGTAAAAAAATACAAAATGTAAAGGTAATTTTTCGTTTTTTGCATTTTTCGGCCATTTCTGATGAAAATTTTAATATAACGCCAATAGAACTTTTTGTTCAGAAGGTAAGGTTAGTTTCTTCCTATGGTGTTTTCGAGTCGATCGGAATTACGCTCGCGGAGATATTCGCATGTGTTTTTTAAGTGCTGTTTTGCTGCGCAGGGTTAACCGTAAGGCGAAATCTGGCATGTTTGGTATCGTTGGACTCGGCAACTATTCAGGACTTCAATGAAACAAGTCCCGTGAAAAAACGTCGATCATGTCCAAAGTTATAGGCATGTAAAGCATAAGTCTGACCACTAGGTGGCGGTGCGACGAAATGGTGCATGCACACTCAGTTCCTGACTGGCATCTCAATTACCAAGTTTCGTGTCAATAGGCCTAAGTTTGGCGAAGATACAGCCTAAAATCTGTTTTTTTGCGCTCTACCTAAAATTCGTTGACGCGCTATACGACAATGGATTGGTTTATCAAAATTCTTTTGATAACTTTTTGCCGTGAGTGTCTGTAGATGCTACATACCGATTTTCTTGGCAATCGGGCAAAAGCTCTAGGACGAGTTCGCAAAAGTAGGTTTTACGAATAATTCAAAATGGCGGAAAAATTTTCATGACGGAAAATGATGTCATAGGGTCCAGTCGAATCGGCTTGAGCCAAGGAATCAGAAGAATCAAGAAATTCGTTTCTAGGACTTACGGGTCAGAAGTTATAAGTGAAAACGTAAGTGCAACTTTGGACTGTTGGTGGCGCTAGAGGGTTGGAGATAGAGACTCCAAATTTGCTGTGGAGACACATTGGACTGTCCTTTATCAGTGTGCCAAATTTCATAACTTTCCTACGTACAGTTCTATGGGCTGCCATAGACCGCAATGGCGGAAGAAGAAACGGAAGAAGAATAACTAATAATTATAATAAGAAAACTAACAGATACAATAGGGGTCTTCGCCCATTCTGGGCTTGACCCCTAATAATAAAATTAAGAAAACTAACAAATACAATAGGGTTCTACGCCCCTTCGGGGCTTGACCCCTAAATATAGCTGCAAGCAGCAATGCCGGGGTCAAGCCGAAAAGGGCACAAAAGGATGTAAAATTGAGATTGGATAAGCAGATTGAAGAACCTAGGTAGACCTAATAATTTTAGATGAAAAAACAAAAAAGTTACCAACAAAAATAATCTAAGTTCTTGTATACTGCAATCGTCCTTCTGTTATTGACAATCATGGAACATTAGAGAACTGAAGGACATGTGAGTGGTGTTTGCAGTGGCAAAACATGGGTCACATCATGTTACAACAAGTTTAATTAGTCAAAAGAGACCATCCCCGTGTCTCTACGATGTTCTGATGCAGAGATATAGCTTTTGCAAACACGGTTGATAAGGCATTCTCAATGGTTGCTAGGGAGTGAATTGGCAACATCCAGTGATCATAGTCAAAGCCATGAAAGGAATAATCCATGATGACTCATGGTTTTAGATGTGTTGTTGCAGTAGTTTTAGGCAAAAATACCATATTTCTATCTCAAAACCACTAGGTGGCGCAATGACAAAGTTGTGCATGCAACATCAGGTCATAACTGTGTTACATCTAGCTAGTTTTATGACTATACACTTTAGTTTAGTGAAGAAACAGTTGTATGACCATAGGGTGGCTTGATTTCAAAGGTTTTGTTCAATTATGAGGCCAACTAGTGGTGCAAGCATCCAATTTTTTTTGTATAGCCTCGGAATGTACTCATACATCAGCGTATCAAATATGGTGAAAAAATCTCTTTTCGTTACGAAGTTACAACCATTTATGTGTAAAAGACACAAAATTTGAAGGTAATTTTTCGTTTTTTGCAATTTTCGGCCATTTCTGATGAAAATTTTAATATAACGCCAATAGAACTTTTTGTTTAGAAGGTAAGGTTAGTTTCTTCCTATGGTGTTTTCGAGTCGACAGGAATAACGCTCGCGGTGATATTCGCACATGTTTTTTAAGTGCTGTTTTGCTGCGCAGGGCTAACCGTACGGCGAAATCTGGCATGTTAGGTATCGTTGGACTCGGCGACTACTCAGGACTCCTAAAAATCAAGTCTCATCAAAATGCGTTGATTGCAGGCAAAGTTATAGGTGCATAAATCATTTGTCTGGCCACTAGGTGGCGCTGCGACGAAACTGTGCATGCCCCCTCAGTTCCTGACTGGCATCACAAGTACCAAGTGTCGTGTCAATAGGCCTAAGTTTGACGAAGATACAGCCTAAAATCTGTTTTTTTGCGCTCTACATAAAATTCGTTAAGGCGGTTTACGAGAACGGATTGATGTATCGAAATTCTTTTGATAACTTTTTGCCATGAGTGTCTCAAGATGATACATACCAATTTTCGTGGCAATCGGACAAAAGCTCTAGGACGAGTTCGAAAAAGTAGGTTTTTTGATTAATTCAAAATGGCGGGAAAATTAACATGACGGAAAATGACATCATAGGGTCCAATCGAATCGTCTTGAGCCAAGAAATCAGAGGAAACAAGAATTTCGTTTCTAGGACTTACGGATCAGAAGTTATAAACAAAAACATAAGTGCAACTTTGGACTGTTGGTGGCGCTAGCGGGTTAAACATAGAGACTCCAAATTTGCTGTGGGGACACATTGGAGTGTCCTTTATCAGTGTGCCAAATTTCATAACTTTCCTACGTACGGTTCTATGGGCTGCCATAGACCGCAATGGCGGAAGAAGAATAACTAATAATAAATATAGCTGCAAGCAGCAATGCCGGGGTCAAGCCGAAAAGGGCACAAAGGATGTAAAATTGAGATTGGATAAGCAGATTGAAGAACCTAGGTAAACCTAATAATTTTAGATGAAAAAACTAAAAAGTTATCAACAAAAATAATCTATGTTCTTGTCTACTGCAATCGTCCTTCTGTTATTGACAATCATGGAACATTAGAGCACTGAAGGACATGTGAGTGGTGTTTGCAGTGGTAAAACGTAGGTCACATCATGTTACAGCAAGTTTATTGAGTCAAAAGAGACCACCCCCATGTCTCTACGATGTTCTGATGCAGAGATATAGCTTTTGCAAAAACGGTTGATAAGGTATTCTCAATGGTTGCTAGGGAGTCAATTGGCAACCACCAGTGATTATAGTCAAAGCCATGAAAGGAATAATCCATGATGACTCCTGGTTTTAGATGTGTTGTTGCAGTAGTTTTAGGCAAAAATACCATATTCCATCTCAAAACCAGTAGGTGGCAAAATGACAAAATTGCGCATGCAACATCAGGTCATGATTGTGTTACATCTAGCTACTATTATACACTTTAGTTTAGTTAAGAAACAGTTGTATGACCATAAGGCTGGCTTGTTATCAAAGGTTTTGTTCAATTATAAGGCCATCTAGTGGTGAAAGCATACAATTTTTTTTGTGTGGCCTCAGAATGTGCTCATACATCAGCGTATTAAATCTGGTGAAAAAATCTCTTTTCGTTACGAAGTTACAACCATTTATGTGTAAAAACACAAAATTTGAAGTTACTTTTTCGTTTTTTGCAATTTTCGGCAATTTCTGATGAAAATTTTAATATAACGCCAATAGAACTTTTTGTTCAGAAGGTAAGGTTAGTTTCTTCCTATGGTGTTTTCGAGTCGATCGGAAAAACGTTCACGGAGATATTCACACATGTTTTTTAAGCGCTATTTTGCTGCGCAGGGTTAACCGTAAGGCGGATTCTTGCATGTTTGGTATCGTTGGACTCGGCAACTACCCAGAACTCCAAAGAAACAAGTCCCGTGAAAATATGTCAATCGGGGCCAAAGTTATAGGCATGTAAAGCATTGGTCTGGCCACTAGGTGGCGCTGCGACGAAACTGTGCATGCCCCCTCAGCTCCTGACTGACATCACAAGTATCAAGTGTCGTGTCAATAGGGCTAAGTTTGACGAAGATACAGCCTAAAATCTGTTTTTTTGTGCTCTACGTTAAATTCGTTAAGGCGGTATACGACAACGAATTGGTGTATCGAATTTCTTTTGATAACTTTTTGCCTTAAGTGTCTCAAGATGATACATACCAATTTTCGTGGCAATTGGACAAAAGCTCTAGGACGAGTTCGAAAAAGTAGGTTTTACGAATAATTCAAAATGGCGGAAAATTTTCATGACGGAAAATGACGACATAGGGTCCAATCGAATCGTCTTGAGCCAATGAATAAGAGAAAGCAATAATTTTGTTTATAGGGCTTACGGATCAGAAGTTATAAGCAAAAACATAAGTGCAACTTTGGACTGTTGGTGGCGCTAGCGGGTTAGACATAGAGACTCCAAATTTGCTGTGGGGACACATTGGACTGTCCTCTATCAGTGTGCCAAATTTCATAACTTTCCTACGTACGGTTCTATGGGCTGCCATAGACCGCAATGGCGGAAGAAGAAGAAGAATAACTAATAAATATAGCTGCAAGCAGCAATTACCGGGGTCAAGCCAAAAAGGGCACAGAAGAAAGTAAAGTTGAGTTCGGATGAGCAGTTTAAAGAACCTAAGAACATCTTTTGATTTCAGACAAAACAATATAACAGTTATCAGCAAAAGAACTGTGTTCTCATTTAGTGAAATCTCCCCCTCTCTTCTCAACTAGCATTGATAACTAGAACACTGAAGGAAATGTGAGTGGTGCTTGCAGTGGTAATACTCAGCTTAGAAAATGTTACAGTGGTGTTAATGAGTCAAAAGAGCCCATCCCCATGTCTCTACGATAATCTGATGCAGAGATATAGCTCTTGCAAAAACGGTTGATAAGGTATCCTAATTGGTTGTTAGAGAGTAAATTGACATCCACCAGTGATTATAATCCAAGCCATGAAATGAATAATTCATGATGACTTATGGTTTTAGATGTGTTGTTGCAGTAGTTTTAGGCAAAAATTACCATTTTCTATCTCAAAACTACTAGGTGGCACACTGACAAAATTATGCATGCAACCTCAAATTATAACTGTGTTGTATCTAGCTAGTTTAATGACTATACACTTTAGTTTAGTGAAGAAACAGTTGTATGACCATAGGATTGGCTTGATATCACAGGTTTTGTTCAATTATAACGCCATCTAGTGGTGGAGGCATACAATTTTTTTTGTGTGGCCTCATACTGTGGTCATACATCAGCGTAACAAATATGGTGAAAAAATCTCTTTTCGTTGCGAAGTTATAACCATTTATGTGTAAAAAATACAAAATGTAAAGGTAATTTTTCGTTTTTTGCATTTTTCGGCCATTTCTGATGAAAATTTTAATATAACGCCAATAGAACTTTTTGTTCAGAAGGTAAGGTTAGTTTCTTCCTATGGTGTTTTCGAGTCGATCGGAATTACGCTCGCGGAGATATTCGCATGTGTTTTTTAAGTGCTGTTTTGCTGCGCAGGGTTAACCGTAAGGCGAAATCTGGCATGTTTGGTATCGTTGGACTCGGCAACTATTCAGGACTTCAATGAAACAAGTCCCGTGAAAAAACGTCGATCATGTCCAAAGTTATAGGCATGTAAAGTATAAGTCTGACCACTAGGTGGCGCTGCGACGAAACGGTGCATGCACACTCAGTTCCTGACTGGCATCTCAATTACCAAGTTTCGTGTCAATAGGCCTAAGTTTGGCGAAGATACAGCCTAAAATCTGTTTTTTTGCGCTCTACCTAAAATTCGTTGACGCGCTATACAACAACGGATTGGTTTATCAAAATTCTTTTGATAACTTTTTGCCGTGAGTGTCTGTAGATGCTACATACCGATTTTCTTGGCAATCGGGCAAAAGCTCTAGGACGAGTTTGCAAAAGTAGGTTTTACGAATAATTCAAAATGGCGGAAAAATTTTCATGACGGAAAATGATGTCATAGGGTCCAGTCGAATCGGCTTGAGCCAAGGAATCAGAGGAAACAAGAATTTCGTTTCTAGGACTTACGGGTCAGAAGTTATAAGTGAAAACGTAAGTGCAACTTTGGACTGTTGGTGGCGCTAGAGGGTTGGAGATAGAGACTCCAAATTTGCTGTGGAGACACATTGGACTGTCCTTTATCAGGGTGCCAAATTTCATAACTTTCCTACGTACGGTTCTATGGGCTGCCATAGACCGCAATGGCGGAAGAAGAAACGGAAGAAGAATAACTAATAATTATAATAAGAAAACTAACAGATACAATAGGGGTCTTCGCCCATTCTGGGCTTGACCCCTAATAATAATAAGAAAACTAACAAATACAATAGGGTTCTACGCCCCTTCGGGGCTTGACCCCTAATAATAATTATTATAAAAAGAAAACTAACAAATACAATAGGGGTCTTCGCCCCTTCGGGGCTTGACCCCTAAATATAGCTGCAAGCAGCAATGCCGGGGTCAAGCCGAAAAGGGCACAAAAGGATGTAAAATTGAGATTGGATAAGCAGATTGAAGAACCTAGGTAAATCTAATAATTTTAGATGAAAAAACAAAAAAGTTATCAACAAAATTAATCTAAGTTCTTGTCTACTGCAATCGTCCTTCTGTTATTGACAATCATGGAACATTAGAACACTGAAGGACATGTGAGTGGTGTTTGCAGTGGTCACATCATGTTACAACAAGTTTAATTAGTCAAAAGAGACCATCCCCATGTCTCTACGATGTTCTGATGCAGAGATATAGCTTTTGCAAAAACGGTTGATAAGGTATTCTCAATGGTTGCTAGGGAGTAAATTGGCAACCACCAGTGATTATAGTCAAAGCCATGAAAGGAATAATCCATGATGACTCATGGTTTTAGATGTGTTGTTGCAGTAGTTTTAGGCAAAAATACCATATTCCATCTCAAAACCAGTAGGTGGCGCAATGAAAAAATTGTGCATGCAACATCAGGTCATGATTGTGTTACATCTAGCTAGTTTTATGACTATACACTTTAGTTTAGTTAAGAAACAGTTGTATGACCATAGGGCTGGCTTGTTATCAAAGGTTTTGTTCAATTATAAGGCCATCTAGTGGTGCAAGCATACAATTTTTTTTGTGTGGCCTCAGAATGTGCTCATGCATCATCGTATCAAATCTGGTGAAAAAATCTCTTTTCGTTACAAAGTTACAACCATTTATGTGTAAAAAACACAAAATTTGAAGGTAATTTTTCGTTTTTTGCAATTTTCGGCCATTTCTGATGAAAATTTTAATATAACGCCAATAGAACTTTTTGTTCAGAAGGTAAGGTTAGTTTCTTCCTATGGTGTTTTCGAGTCGATCGGAAAAACGTTCGCGGAGATATTTACGCGTGTTTCTTAAGTGCTATTTTGCTGCGCAGGGTTAACCGTAAGGCGAATTCGGGTATGTTTGGTATCGTTGGACTCGGCAACTATTTAGAACTCAAAGGAAACAAGTCCTGTGAAAATATGTCAATCGGAGCCAAAGTTATAGGCATGTAAAACATAAGTCTGACCACTAGGTGGCGCTGTGACGAAACTCTGCATGCACCCTTAGTTCCTGACTGGCATCACAAATACAAAGTATCGTGTCAATAGGCTTAAGTTTGGCGAAGATACAGCCTCAAATCCGTTTTTTTGAGCTCTACGTAAAATTTGTTGACGCGCTATACGACAACGGATTGGTTTATCAAAATTCTTTTAATAACTTTTTGCCTTGAGTGTCTCTAGATGGTGCATACCGATTTTCAAGGCAATCCGGCAAAAGCTCTAGGACGAGTTCGCAAAAGTAGGTTTTATGAATATTTAAAAATGGCGGGAAAATTTTCATGACGGAAAATGACGTCATAGGGTCCAATCGAATCGTCTTGAGCCAAGGAATCAGAGGAAACAAGAATTTAATTTCTAGGACGTACGGGTCAGAAGTTATAGGCAAAAACATAAGTGCAATTTTGGACTGTTGGTGGCGCTAGTGGGTTAGATATAGAGACTCCAAATTTGCTGTGGGGACACATTGGACTGTCGTTTATCAGTGTGCCAAATTTCATAACTTTCCTACGTACGGTTCTATGGGCTGCCATAGACCGCAATGGCGGAAGAAGAATAACTAATAATAATAATAAAATTAAGAAAACTAACAAATACAATAGGGTTCTACGCCCCTTCGGGGCTTGACCCCTAATAATAATTATTATAAATATAGCTGCAAGCAGCGATACCGGGGTCAAGCCAAACATGGCAAAAAATGATTCATACGTGATGACTGTCATGATTTAAGATCTAAGTTTGCATTAGTTTTATGAAAAAAATAGCAATTTTTTCGTATCTTGAGACCACTAGGTGGCGCTGTGCCGAAACAATAGATGGTGCCTCAGGTCATGACTGTGATGACACATACCAAATTAAGTGTAAATACGATAAACCGATACGGAGATATAGCCTTAAATGACTTGACCACTAGGGGGCACTGACCAAACAATAAATTGTAACTCAGGCCTTGATTGTGATGACACCCACCAAATTTGGTGTAAATACGATAAAGAGATGCAGAGATATAGCTTCAAATCTCTTGACCACTAGGGGGCACCGAAAAGTTTACAAGTCCTCCCAGAACATGTTGCTGATGAACCATACCAAGTTTCATAACAATACGCAATTGCGTTTCTGAAATACTTGAACCTAAAGAAAAAATTCAAAATGGCCGACACACAAAATGGCCGACCAAAAACCATTTGGTATGGTTTGACTCGGCATGCCTCAAGAAATCTAACAAGACCAGTCTCATAATTTTACATTCAAGTTTGCAGTAGTTATAAGCAAAAGTAGACATTTTTTATATCTCCTGACCAGTAGGGGGCAGTGTGACGAAACCGTGCATGCACCCTCAGGTCATCACTGTTATGACATATACCAAGTCTCATATTAATACGCAAAAGTTTTGCGAAGATACAGGCTCAAACACATTTTGGCGTGCTCGCCCTCGCATTCTTTGATGCGTTATACGACAACAGATAGGTCTACCGAAAAGCTTTTGATAACTTTTTGTCTGGAGTGTCTCTAGATGATGCATACCAAAAATCAAGCCAATCACACGAGCGCTCTAGGAGGAGTTCGAAAAAGTAGGTGTTCAATATAATTCAAAATGGCCGACAGGAAGTAGGTTTGACTCAGACATATTTGGTACAGTCGGACTCAGCATGAGCCAAGGAATCAATAGAGTGAAGTCTTATGTCATAGTGGCAATTTAATCAAATGATATAAAGATTTTAAACAATTTATTTACATATCCTGACCACTAGGTGGCGCTGTCCTAAAGATTTATAGGTGCGCTCAGAACATGTCACTGATAAACCATGCCAAATTTCGTAGCGATACACCATTCTGTTTGTGAAATACTGAACTTAATGAGAAAATTCAAAATGGCCGACACCCAAAATGGCCGACCGAAAACCGTTTGGTATCGTTTGACTCGGCATGCCTCAAGGAATCTAACAAGACCACCTTCGTGATTTTAGGCTCAAGTTTGAAGTAGTTATAAGCGAGAATAGGCATTTTTCGAATCTCGTGACCACTAGGTGGCGCTGTGACGAAACGTTGCAGGCACCCTCAGGTCATGACTGTGATGACATATACCAAGTTTCGTGTCGATACAATAAAGTTTTGCGAAGATACGGCCTCACGTCCGTTTTGGCGTGCTCGCCGCCATATATGTTGTCAATTTATACAAGAACGCAATGGTCTATCAAAAAGCTTTTGATAACTTTTTGTCTGGGGTGTCTCTAGATGCTACATACCAAAGGACATGCAAATCGGACAAAAGGTCTAGGAGGAGTTCGAAAAAGTTGGTTTTACGGAAAATTCAAAATGGCGGAAAGATGTGCATGACACAAATGACATCAACATGTGCAATTGAATCATCATGAGCCAAGGATTCAGAGGAAACAAGAATTTATTTTCTAGGACTCACGGGTCAGAAGTTGTGAGCATGAACATAAGTGGATTTTTGGACTGTTGGTGGCGCTAGAGGGTTTGAGTCAGACACACCAATGTTGCTATAGTAACTTCTGTGACTGTCCTCTACATGTGTGCCAAATTTCATAACTTTCCTATGTACGGTTCTATGGGCTGCCATTGACTTTTGGGTGGAAGAACGAGGAACAAGAATAACAATAATAATAATAATAATAATAATAATAATAAGAAAACTAACAATAACAATAGGGTTCTACGCCCCTTCGGGGCTTGACCCCTAAAAAGAAAACTAACAAATACAATAGGGTTCTACGCCCCTTCGGGGCTTGACCCCTAAATATAGCTGCAAGCAGCGATACCGGGGTCAAGCCAAACATGGCAAAAAATGATTCATACGTGATGACTGTCATGATTTAAGATCTAAGTTTGCATTAGTTGTAGGAAAAAAATAGCAATTTTTTCGTATCTTGAGACCACTAGGTGGCGCTGTGCCGAAACAATAGATGGTACCTCAGGTCATGACTGTGATGACACATACTAAATTTAGTGTAAATACAATAAAGCGATACGGAAATATAGCCTTAAATGACTTGACCACTAGGGGGCACTGAACAAACAATAAATTGTGACTCAGGTCTTGATTGTGATGACACCCACCAAATTTGGTGTAAATACGATAAAGAGATGAAGAGATATAGCTTCAAATCTCTTGACCACTAGGGGGCGCCGAAAAGTTTACAAGTCCTCCCAGAACATGTTGCTGATGAACCATACCAAGTTTCATAACAATACGCAATTGCGTTTCTGAAATACTTGAATTTAAAGAAAAAATTCAAAATGTCCGACACACAAAATGGCCGACCAAAACCATTTGGTATCGTTTAACTCGGCATGCCTCACGAAATCTAACAAAACTAGTCTCATAATTTTACATTCAGGTTTGCAGTAGTTATAAGCAAAAATAGACATATTTTATATCTCGTGACCAGTAGGGGGCAGTGTGACGAAATGGTGCATGCACCCTCAAGTCATCACTGTTATGACATATACCAAGTCTCATATTAATACGCAAAAGTTTTGCGAAGATACAGGCTCAAACACATTTTGGCGTGCTCGCCCTCACATTCTTTGATGCGTTTTACGACAACGAATAGGTCTACCGAAAAGCTTTTGATAACTTTTTGTCTAGAGTGTCTCTAGATGATGCATACCAAAAATCAAGCCAATCACACGAGCGCTCTAGGAGGAGTTCGAAAAAGTAGGTGTTCAATATAATTCAAAATGGCCGACAGGAAGTACGTTTGACTCAGACATATTTGATACAGTCGGACTCGGCATGAGCCAAGGAATCAATAGAGTGAAGTCTTATGTCAGTGTGGCAATTTAATCAAATGATATAAAGATTTTAAAAAATGTATTTACATATCCTGACCACTAGGTGGCGCTGTCCTAAAGATTTATAGGTGCGCTCAGAACATGTCACTGATGAACCATGCCAAATTTCGTAGCGATACGTTATTCTGTTTGTGAAATACTGAACTTAAGGAGAAAATTCAAAATGGCCGACACACAAAATGGCCGACCGAAAACCGTTTGATATCGTTTGACTCGGCATGCCTCAAGGAATCTAACAGGACCACCTTTGTGATTTTAGGCCAAAGTTTGAAGTAGTTATAAGCGAAAATAGGCATTTTTCGAATCTCGTGACCACTAGGTGGCGCTGTGACGAAACGTTGCAGGCACCCTCAGGTCATGACTGTAATGACATATACCAAGTTTCGTGTCGATACAATAAAGTTTTGCGAAGATAAGGCCTCACGTCCGTTTTGGCGTGCTCGCCGCTATATATGTTGTCAATTTATATGAGAACGCATTGGTCTATCAAAAAGCTTTTGATAACTTTTTGTCGTGGGTGTCTCTAGATGCTACATACCAAAGGACATGCAAATCGGACAAACGGTCTAGGAGGAGTTCGAAAAAGTAGGTTTTACAAAAAATTCAAAATGGCGGAAAGATTTGCATGACACCAATGACATCAATGTGTGCATTTGAATCATCATGAGCCAAGGATTCAGAGGAAACAAGAATTTAGTTTCTAGGACTCATGGGTCAGAAGTTATGAGCATGAACATAAGTGGATTTTTGGACTGTTGGTGGCGCTAAAGGGTTTGAGTCAGACACACCAAAGTTGCTATAGTAACTTCTGAGACTGTCCTCTACATGTGTGCCAAATTTCATAACTTTCCTATGTACGGTTCTATGGGCTGCCATTGACTTCAATGGCGGAAGAGGAAACATAATAATAATAATAAATATAGCTGCAAGCAGCGATACCGGGGTCAAGCCAAACATGGCAAAAAATGATTCATACCTGATGACTGTCATGATTTAAGATCTAAGTTTGCATTAGTTTTACGAAAAAAATAGCAATTTTTTTGTAACTTGAGACCACTAGGTGGCGCTGTGTCGAAACAATAGATGGTGCCTCAGCTCATGACTGTGATGACACATACCAAATTTAGTGTAAATACGATAAAGCGATACAGAGATATAGCCTTAAATGACTTGACCACTAGGGGGCACTGACCAAAAAATAAATTGTGACTCAGGTCTTGATTGTAATGACACCCACCAAATTTGGTGTAAATACGATAAAGAGATGCAGAGATATAGCCTCAAATCTCTTGACCACTAGGGGGCGGCGAAAAGTTTACAAGCCCTCTCAGAACATGTTGCTGATGAACCATACCAAGTTTCATAACAATAAGCAATTGCGTTTCTGAAATACTTGAACTTAAAGAAAAAATTGAAAATGGCCGACACACAAAATGGCCGACCAAAAACCATTTGGTATCGTTTGACTCGGCATGCCTCACCAAATCTAACAAGACCACTCTAATAACTTTACATTTAAGTTTGCAGTAGTTATAAGCAAAAATAGACATTATTTATATCTCGTGACCACTAGGGGGCACTGTGACGAAACGGTGCATGCACCCTCACGTCATCACTGTTATGACATATACCAAGTTTCATATCAATACGCAAAAGTTTTGCAAAGATACAGGCTCAAACACATTTTGGCGTGTTCGCCCTCGCATTCTTTGATGTGTTATACGACAACGGATAGGTCTACCAAAAAGCTTTTGATAACTTTTTGTCTGGAGTGTCTCTAGATGATGCATACCAAAAATCAAGCCAATCACACGAGCGCTCTGGGAGGAGTTCGAAAAAGTAGGTGTTCAATATAATTCAAAATGGCCGACAGGAAGTAGGTTTGACTCAGACATATTTGGTACAGTCGGACTCAGCACGAGCCAAGGAATCAATAGAGTGAAGTCTCATGTCTGTGTGGCAATCTAATCAGATGATATAAAGATTTTAAACAATTTCTTTACATATCCTGACCACTAGGTGGCGCCGTCCTAAAGATTTATAGGTGCGCTCAGAACATGTCACTGATGAACCATGCCAAATTTCGTAGCGATACGCCATTCTGTTTGTGAAATACTGAACTTAATAAGAAAATTCAAAATGGCCGACACCCAAAATGGCCGACCGAAAACCGTTTGGTATCGTTTGACTCGGCATGCCTCAAGGAATCTAACAAGACCACCTTCATGATTTTAGACTCAAGTTTGAAGTAGTTATAAGCGAAAATAGGCATTTTTCGAATCTCGTGACCACTAGGTGGCGCTGTGACGAAACGTTGCAGGCACCCTCAGGTCAAGACTGTAATGACATATACCAAGTTTCGTGTCGATACACCAAAGTGTTGCGAAGATATGGCCTCACGTCCGTTTTGGCGTGGACGCCGCCGTATATGTTGTCACGGTATACGAGAACGCATTGGTCTATCAAAAAGCTTTTGATAACTTTTTCTCTGGGGTATCTCTAGATGCTAGATACCAAAGGACATGCAAATCGGACAAACGCTCTAGGAGGAGTTCGAAAAAGTAGGTTTTACGGAAAATTCAAAATGGCGGAAAGATGTGCATGACACAAATGACATCAATGTGTGCAATTGAATCAACATGAGCCAAGGATTCAGAGGAAACAAGAATTTAGTTTCTAGGACTCACGGGTCAGAAGTTATGAGCATGAACATAAGTGGATTTTTGGACTGTTGGTGGCGCTAGAGGGTTTGAGTCAGACACACCAATGTTGCTATAGTAACTTCTGAGACTGTCCTCTACATGTGTGCCAAATTTCATAACTTTCCTACGTACGGTTCTATGGGCTGCCATTGACTTCAATGGCGGAAGAGGAAACTTAATAATAATAATAAGAAAACTAACAATAACAATAGGGTTCTACGCCCCTTCGGGGCTTGACCCCTAAATATAGCTGCAAGCAGCAATTACCGGGGTCAAGCCGAAAAGGGCACAGAAGAAAGTAAGGTTGAGTTCGGATGAACAGTTTAAAGAACCTAGGAAAATCTCTTGATTTTAGACAAAATAATATAAAATAATTCCAGCAAAAAAGCTGCGTTCTCATTCAGTGAAATCACTCCCTATCTTCTCGAATATCATTGACAACTAGAACACTGAAGGAAATGTGAGTGGTGCTTGCAGTGGCAATACTCAGCTCACAAGATGTTACAGTAGTGTTAATGAGTCAAAAGAGACCATCCCAGTGTCTCTACGATGTTCTGATGCAGAGATATAGCTTTTGCAAACACGGTTGATAAGGTATTCTCAATGGTTGCTAGGGAGTGAATTGGCAACCAACAGTGATTATAGTCAAAGCCATGAAAGGAATAATCCATGATGACTCATGGTTTTAGGTGTGTTGTTGCAAAAGTTTTAGGCAAAAAATGCCATATTCTATCTCAAAACCAGTAGGTGGCGCAATGACAAAATTGTGCATGCAACATCAGGTCAAGATTGTGTTACATCTAGCTAGTTTTATGACTATAAACATTAATTTAGTGAAGAAACAGTTGTATGGCCATAGGGCTGGTTTGATATCAAAGGTTTTGTTCAATTATAAGGCCATCTAGTGGTGCAAGCATACAATTTTTTTTGTATGGCCTCAGAATGTGCTCATACATCAGCGTATCAAATCTGGTGTAAAAATCTAATTTTGTTGCAGAGTTATAACCATTTATGTGTAAAAAACACAAAATTTAAAGGTAATTTTTAGTTTTTTGCAATTTTCGGCCATTTCTGATGAAAATTTTAATATAACGCCAATATAACTTTTTGTTCAGAAGGTAAGGTTAGTTTCTTCCTATGGTATTTTCGAGCCGATCGGAAAAACGTTCGAGGAGATATTCACGCGTGTTTTTTAAGCGCTATTTTGCTGCGCAGGGTTAACCGTAAGGCGAATTCTGGCATGTTTGGTATCGTTGGACTCGGCAACTATTCAGAACTCCAAAGAAACAAGTCCCGTGAAAATATGTCAATCGGAGCCAAAGTTATAGGCGTGTAAAACATAAGTCTGACCACTAGGTGGCGCTGCGACGAAACTATGCATGCACCCTCAGTTCCTGACTGGCATCTCAAGTACCAAATGTCGTGTCAATAGGCCTAAGTTTGGCGAAGATACAGCCTAAAATCTGTTTTTTTGCGCTCTTTGTAAAATTTGTTGACACGCTATACGACAACGGATTGGTTTATCAAATTTCTTTTAATAACTTTTTGCCGTGAGTGTGTCTAGATGCTGCATACCGATTTTCGTGGCAATCGAGTAAAAACTCTAGGACGAGTTCGCAAAAGTAGGTTTTACGATTAATTCAAAATGGCGGAAAAATTTCCATGACGGAAAATGACGTCATAGAGTCTAATCGAATCGTCTTGAGCCAAGGAATCAGAGGAAACAAGAATTTCGTTTCTAGGACTTACGGATCAGAAGTTATAAGCAAAAACGTAAGTGCAAATTTGGACTGTTGGTGGCGCTAGCGGGTTTGAGATAGAGACTCCAAAATTGCTATGGATATTATTTGGACTGTCCTCTGTCAGTGTGCCAAATTTCATAACTTTCCTACGTACGGTTCTATGGGCTGCCATAGACCTCAATGGAACAGGAAGAAGAATAATATATAAGAAAAAGAAAAAGAAATATAGCTGCAAGCAGCAATGCCGGGGTCAAGCCGAAAAGGGCACAAAAGGATGTAAAATTGAGATTGGATAAGCAGATTGAAGAACCTAGGTAAATCTAATAATTTTAGATGAAAAAACAAAAAAGTTATCAACAAAATTAATCTAAGTTCTTGTCTACTGCAATCGTCCTTCTGTTATTGACAATCATGGAACATTAGAACACTGAAGGACATGTGAGTGGTGTTTGCAGTGGTCACATCATGTTACAACAAGTTTAATTAGTCAAAAGAGACCATCCCCATGTCTCTACGATGTTCTGATGCAGAGATATAGCTTTTGCAAAAACGGTTGATAAGGTGTTCTCAATGGTTGCTAGGGAGTAAATTGGCAACCACCAGTGATTATAGTCAAAGCCATGAAAGGAATAATCCATGATGACTCATGGTTTTAGATGTGTTGTTGCAGTAGTTTTAGGCAAAAATACCATATTCCATCTCAAAACCAGTAGGTGGCGCAATGAAAAAATTGTGCATGCAACATCAGGTCATGATTGTGTTACATCTAGCTAGTTTTATGACTATACACTTTAGTTTAGTTAAGAAACAGTTGTATGACCATAGGGCTGGCTTGTTATCAAAGGTTTTGTTCAATTATAAGGCCATCTAGTGGTGCAAGCATACAATTTTTTTTGTGTGGCCTCAGAATGTGCTCATGCATCATCGTATCAAATCTGGTGAAAAAATCTCTTTTCGTTACAAAGTTACAACCATTTATGTGTAAAAAACACAAAATTTGAAGGTAATTTTTCGTTTTTTGCAATTTTCGGCCATTTCTGATGAAAATTTTAATATAACGCCAATAGAACTTTTTGTTCAGAAGGTAAGGTTAGTTTCTTCCTATGGTGTTTTCGAGTCGATCGGAAAAACGTTCGCGGAGATATTTACGCGTGTTTCTTAAGTGCTATTTTGCTGCGCAGGGTTAACCGTAAGGCGAATTCGGGTATGTTTGGTATCGTTGGACTCGGCAACTATTTAGAACTCAAAGGAAACAAGTCCTGTGAAAATATGTCAATCGGAGCCAAAGTTATAGGCATGTAAAACATAAGTCTGACCACTAGGTGGCGCTGTGACGAAACTCTGCATGCACCCTTAGTTCCTGACTGGCATCACAAATACAAAGTATCGTGTCAATAGGCTTAAGTTTGGCGAAGATACAGCCTCAAATCCGTTTTTTTGAGCTCTACGTAAAATTTGTTGACGCGCTATACGACAACGGATTGGTTTATCAAAATTCTTTTAATAACTTTTTGCCTTGAGTGTCTCTAGATGGTGCATACCGATTTTCAAGGCAATCCGGCAAAAGCTCTAGGACGAGTTCGCAAAAGTAGGTTTTATGAATATTTAAAAATGGCGGGAAAATTTTCATGACGGAAAATGACGTCATAGGGTCCAATCGAATCGTCTTGAGCCAAGGAATCAGAGGAAACAAGAATTTAATTTCTAGGACGTACGGGTCAGAAGTTATAGGCAAAAACATAAGTGCAATTTTGGACTGTTGGTGGCGCTAGTGGGTTAGATATAGAGACTCCAAATTTGCTGTGGGGACACATTGGACTGTCGTTTATCAGTGTGCCAAATTTCATAACTTTCCTACGTACGGTTCTATGGGCTGCCATAGACCGCAATGGCGGAAGAAGAATAACTAATAATAAATATAGCTGCAAGCAGCGATACCGGGGTCAAGCCAAAAAGGGCACAGGAGAAGGTAAACTTGAGTCCGGATGAGCAGTTTAAAAAACCTAGCAAAATCTCCTGATTTCAAACAAATTAATATAACAGTAATCAGCAAAAAAGCTGTGTTCTAATTCAGTAAAATCTCTCCCTCACGTCTTGAGGAGCATTGACAACTAGAACACTGAAGGAAATGTGAGTGGTGCTTGCAGTGGTAATACTCAGCTCACAAAATGTTACTGTGCTGTTAATGAGTCGAAAGACCCCACCCCCATGTCTCTACGCTGTTCTGATGAAGAGATATAGCTCTTGCAAAAACAGTTGATAAGGTATTCTCATTGGTTGCTAGACAGTAAATTGACATCCACCAGTGATTATAATCCAAGCCATGAAATGAATAATCCATGATGACTTGTGGTTTTAGATGTGTTTGTTGCAGTAGTTTTAGGCAAAAATTACCATTTTCTATCTCAAAACCACTAGGTGGCGCTGTAACAAAATTGTGCATGCAACTTCAGGTCATGATTACGTTACATCTAGCTAGTTTTATGACTATACACTTTAGTTTAGTGAAGAAACAGTTGTATGACCATAGGGCTGGCTTGATATCACAGTTTTTGTTCAATTATAACGCCACCTAGTGGTGCAAGCAAGCAATTTTTTTTGTGTAGCCTCAGACTGTGGTCGTACATCAGCGTATCAAATCTGGTGAAAAAATCTCTTTTCGTTGCGAAGTTATAACCATTTATGTGTAAAAAATACAAAATTTAAAGGTAATTTTTCGTTTTTTGCATTTTTCGGCCATTTCTGATAAAAATTTTAATATAACGCCAATAGAACTTTTTGTTCAGAAGGTAAGGTTAGTTTCTTCCTATGGTGTTTTTGATTCGATCAGAATTACGGTCGCGGAGATATTTGCGCGTGTTTTTTAAGCACTATTTTGCCGCACAGGGTTAACCGTAAGGCGAATCCTGGCATGTTTAGTATCGTTGGACTCGGCAACTATTCAAAACTCCAAAGAAACAAGTCCCTTGTAAATACAATGATCATAGCCAAAGTTATAGGCCTATAAAACAGTCGTCTGGCCACTAGGTGGCACTGCAACGAAACTGTGCATGCTCCCTCAGTTCCTGACTGGCATCTCAAGTACCAAGATTTGTGTCAATAGGCCTAAGTTTGGAGAAGATACAGCCTAAAATCTGTTTTTTTGCGCTCTATGTAAAATTCGTTGACGCGCTATACGACAACGGATTGGTTTAACGAAAATCTTTTAATAACTTTTTGCCTTGAGTGTCTCTAGATGCTGCATACCAATTTTCGTGGAAATCGGGCAAAAGCTCTAGGACGAGTTCGCAAAAGTAGGTTTTACGAATAATTCAAAATGGCGGAAAATTTTTCATGACGGAAAATGACGTCATAGGGTCATTTCGAATCGTCTTGAGCCAAGGAATCATATAAAACAAGAATTTTGTTTTTAGGACTTACGGATCAGAAGTTATAAGCAAAAAGGTAAGTGCAATTTTGGACTGTTGGTGGCGCTAGTGGGTTTGAGATAGAGAATCCAAAATTGCTATGGATATTATTTGGACTGTCCTCTATCAGTGTGCCAAATTTCGTAACTTTCCTACGTACGGTTCTATGGGCTGCCATAGACCGCAATGGCGGAGGAAGAAAAATTTACTAACAGAAACAATTGCCAATATAGCTGCAAGCAGCAATGCCGGGGTCAAGCCAAAAAGGGCACAGAAGAAGGTAAACTTGAGTCCGGATGAGCAGTTTAAAAAACCTAGCAAAACCTCCTGATTTCAGACAAATTAATATAACAGTAATCAGCAAAAAAGCTGTGTTCTTATTCAGTGAAACTCTCCCTCACGTCTTGAGGAGCATTGACAACTAGAACACTGAAGGAAATGTGAGTGGTGCTTGCAGTGGTAATACTCAGCTCACAAAATGTTACTGTGGTGTTAATGAGTCAAAAGAGCCCACCCCCATGTCTCTACGCTGTTCTGATGAAGAGATATAGCTCTTGCAAAAACAGTTGATAAGGTATTCTCATTGGTTGCTAGACAGTAAATTGACATCCACCAGTGATTATAATCCAAGCCATGAAATGAATAATCCATGATGACTTGTGGTTTTAGATGTGTTGTTGCAGTAGTTTTAGGCAAAATTTTCAATTTTCTATCTCAAAACCACTAGGTGGCGCTGTGACAAAATTGTGCATGCAACTTCAGGTCATGATTACGTTACATCGAGCTAGTTTTATGACTATACACTTTAGTTTAGTGAAGAAACAGTTGTATGACCATAGGGCTGGCTTGATATCACAGGTTTTGTTCAATTATAACGCCAACTAGTGGTGCAAGCAAGCAATTTTTTTTGTGTAGCCTCAGACTGTGGTCGTACATCAGCGTATCAAATCTGGTGAAAAAATCTCTTTTCGTTGCGAAGTTATAACCATTTATGTGTAAAAAATACAAAATTTAAAAGGTAATTTTTCGTTTTTTGCATTTTTCGGTCATTTCTGATGAAAATTTTAATATAACGCCAATAGAACTTTTTGTTCAGAAGGTAAGGTTAGTTTCTTCCTATGGTGTTTTTGAGTCGATCAGAATTACGGGCGCGGAGATATTCGCGCGTGTTTTTTAAGCGCTATTTTGCCGCACAGGGTTAACCGTAAGGCGAATCCTGGCATGTTTGGTATCGTTGGACTCGGCAACTATTCAAAACTCCAAGGAAACAAGTCCCTTGTAAATATGATGATCATAGCCAAAGTTATAGGCCTATAAAACATTCGTCTGGCCACTAGGTGGCGCTGCAACGAAACTGTGCATGCTCCCTCAGTTCCTGACTGGCATCTCAAGTACCAAGATTTGTGTCAATAGGCCTAAGTTTGGAGAAGATACAGCTAAAAATCTGTTTTTTGGCGCTCTACTTAAAATGTATTGACGCGGTATATGACAATGGAGTGGTGCATCGAAATTCTTTTAATAACTTTTTGCCTTGAGTGTCTGTAGATGCTACATACCGATTTCCGTGGCAATCGAGGAAAAGCTCTAGGACGAGTTTGCAAAAGTAGGTTTTACGAATAATTCAAAATGGCAAAAAAATTACATGACGGAAAATGATGTCATAGGGTCCAATCGAATCGTCTTGAGCCAAGGAATCAGAAGAAGCAAGAATTTTGTTTCTAGGGCTTACAGATCAGAAGTTATAAGCAAAAACATAAGTCCAACTTTGGACTGTTGGTGGCGCTAGTGGGTTAGACATAGAGACTCCAAATTTGCTGTGTGGACACATTGGAGTGTCCTTTATCAGTATGCCAAATTTCATAACTTTCCTACGTACGGTTCTATGGGCTGCCATAGACCGCAATGGCGGAAGAAGAATAACTAATAATAAATATAGCTGCAAGCAGCAATTACCGGGGTCAAGCCAAAAAGGGCACAGAAGAAAGTAAAGTTGAGTTCGGATGAGCAGTTTAAAGAACCTAGGAACATCTTTTGATTTCAGACAAAACAATATAACAGTTATCAGCAAAAGAGCTGTGTTCTCATTTAGTGAAATCTCCCCCTCTCTTCTCAACTAGCATTGATAACTAGAACACTGAAGGAAATGTGAGTGGTGCTTGCAGTGGTAATACTCAGCTTACAAAATGTTACAGTGGTGTTAATGAGTCAAAAGAGCCCATCCCCATGTCTCTACGATAATCTGATGCAGAGATATAGCTCTTGCAAAAACGGTTGATAAGGTATTCTCATTGGTTGCTAGAGAGTAATTTGACATCCACCAGTGATTATAATCCAAGCCATGAAATGAATAATCTATGATGACTTATGGTTTTAGATGTGTTGTTGCAGTAGTTTTAAGCAAAAATGACAATTTTCTATCTCAAAACTACTAGGTGGCACACTGACAAAATTATGCATGCAACCTCAAATCATAACTGTGTTGTATCTAGCTAGTTTAATGACTATACACTTTAGTTTAGTGAAGAAACAGTTGTATGACCATAGGATTGGCTTGATATCACAGGTTTTGTTCAATTATAACGCCATCTAGTGGTGGAAGCATACAATTTTTTTTGTCTGGCCTCATACTGTGGTCATACATCAGCGTATCAAATATGGTGAAAAAAACTCTTTTAGTTGCGAAGTTATAACCAGTTATGTGTAAAAAAAACAAAATGTAAAGGTAATTTTTCGTTTTTTGCATTTTACGGCCATTTCTGATGAAAATTTTAATATAACGCCAATAGAACTTTTTGTTCAGAAGGTAAGGTTAGTTTCTTCCTATGGTGTTTTCGAGTCGATTGGAATTACGCTCGCGGAGATATTCGCATGTGTTTTTTAAGTGCTGTTTTGCTGCGCAGGGTTAACCGTAAGGCGAAATCTGGCATGTTTGGTATCGTTGGACTCGGCAACTATTCAGGACTTCAATGAAACAAGTCCCGTGAAAAAACGTCGATCATGTCCAAAGTTATAGGCATGTAAAGCATAAGTCTGACCACTAGGTGGCGCTGCGACGAAACGGTGCATGCACACTCAGTTCCTGACTGGCATCTCAATTAACAAGTTTCGTGTCAATAGGCCTAAGTTTGGCGAAGATACAGCCTAAAATCTGTTTTTTTGCGCTCTACCTAAAATTCGTTGACGCGCTATACGACAACGGATTGGTTTATCAAAATTCTTTTGATAACTTTTTGCCGTGAGTGTCTGTAGATGCTACATACCGATTTTCTTGGCAATCGGGCAAAAGCTCTAGGACGAGTTCGCAAAAGTAGGTTTTACGAATAATTCAAAATGGCGGAAAAATTTTCATGACGGAAAATGATGTCATAGGGTCCAGTCGAATCGGCTTGAGCCAAGGAATCAGAAGAATCAAGAATTTCGTTTCTAGGACTTACGGGTCAGAAGTTATAAGTGAAAACGTAAGTGCAACTTTGGACTGTTGGTGGCGCTAGAGGGTTGGAGATAGAGACTCCAAATTTGCTGTGGAGACACATTGGACTGTCCTTTATCAGTGTGCCAAATTTCATAACTTTCCTACGTACGGTTCTATGGGCTGCCATAGACCGCAATGGCGGAAGAAGAAACGGAAGAAGAAATATAGCTGCAAGCAGCAATGCCGGGGTCAAGCCGAAAAGGGCACAGAAGGATGTAAAGTTGCGTTTGGATAAGCAGACTAAAGAACCTAGGGAAACCTTATGATTTCAGATGAAAAAAACGCAAAAGTAATCAACAAAAATAATCTATGTTCTTGTCTACTGCAATCGTCCTTCTGTTATTGACAATCATGGAACATTAGAGCACTGAAAGACATGTATGTGATGTTTGCAGTGGCAAAACATGGGTCACAACATGTTACAGCAAGTTAAATGAGTCAAAAGAGACCATCCCCATGTCTCTACGCTGTTCTGATGCAGAGAAAAAGCTGTTGCAAAAACAGTTGATAAGGTATTCTCATTGGTTGCTAGACAGTAAATTGACATCCACCAGTGATTATAATCCAAGCCATGAAATGAATAATCCATGATGATTTATGGCTTTAGATGTGTTTGTTGCAGTAGTTTTAGGCAAAATTTACCATTTTCTATCTCAAAACCACTAGGTGGCGCTGTGACAAAATTGTGCATGCAACTTCAGGTCATGATTACGTTACATTGAGCTAGTTTTATGTCTATACACTTTAGTTTAGTGAAGAAACAGTTGTATGACCATAGGGCTGGCTTGATATCACAGGTTTTCTTCAATTATAACGCCAACTAGTGGTGCAAGCAAGCAATTTTTTTTGTGTAGCCTCAGACTGTGGTCGTACATCAGCGTATCAAATCTGGTGAAAAAATCTCTTTTCGTTGCGAAGTTATAACCATTTATGTGTAAAAAATACAAAATTTAAAGGTAATTTTTCGTTTTTTGCATTTTTCGGCCATTTCTGATGAAAATTTTAATATAACGCCAATAGAACTTTTTGTTCAGAAGGTAAGGTTAGTTTCTTCCTATGGTGTTTTTGAGTCGATCAGAATTACGCTCGCGGAGATATTCGCGCGTGTTTTTTAAGCGCTATTTTGCTGCGCAGGGTTCACCGTAAGGCGAATTCTGGCAAGTTTGGTATCGTTGGACTCGGCAACTATTCAGAACTCCAAGGAAACAAGTCCCGTGACAATACATTGACCGCAGCCAAAGTTATAGGCGTGTAATACATTAATCTGACCACTAGGTGGCGCTGCGACGAAACTGTGCATGCACCCTCAGTTCCTGACTGGCATCACAAGTACCAAGTGTCATGTCAATAGGCCTAAGTTTGACGAAGATACAGCCTAAAATCAGTTTTTTTGCACTCTACGTAAAATTTGTTAAGGCGGTATACGACAACGGATTGGTGTATTGAAATTCTTTTGATAACTTTTTGCCATGAGTGTCTCTAGATGCTACGTGCCGATTTTCGTGGCAATCGGACAAAAGCTCTAGGACAAGTTCGAAAAAGTAGGTTTTACGAATAATTCAAAATAGTGGAAAAATTTTTATGACGGAAAATGACGTCATAGGGTCCTTTCGAATCGTCTTGAGCCAAGGAATCAGAGGAAATGAAAATTGTGTTTCTAGGACATACGGACCAGAAGTTATAAGCAAAAACATAAGTGCAACTTTGGACTGTTGGTGGCGCTAGCGGGTTAGACATAGAGACTCCAAATTTGCTGTGGGGACACACTGGAGTGTCCTTTATCAGTTTGCCAAATTTCATAACTTTCCTACGTACGGTTCTATGGGCTGCCATAGACCGCAATGGCGGAAGAAGAATAACTAATAATAATTGTAAAAAGAAAACTAACAAATACAATAGGGGTCTTCGCCCCTTCGGGGCTTGACCCCTAATAATTATTATTATTATAAAAAGAAAACTAACGGATACAATAGGGGTCTTCGCCCCTTCGGGGCTTGACCCCTAATAATAAAATTAAGAAAACTAACAAATACAATAGGGTTCTACGCCCCTTCGGGGCTTGACCCCTAAAAAGAAATATAGCTGCAAGCAGCAATGCCGGGGTCAAGCCGAAAAGGGCACAAAAGGATGTAAAAATGAGATTGGATAAGCAGATTGAAGAACCTAGGTAAACCTAATAATTTTAGATGAAAAAACAAAAAAGTTATCAACAAAATTAATCTAAGTTCTTGTCTACTGCAATCGTCATTCTGTTATTGACAATCATGGAACATTAGAGCACTGAAGGACATGTGAGTGGTGTTTGCAGTGGCAAAACATGGTTCACATCATGTTATAACAAATTTAATTAGTCAAAAGAGACCATCCCCGTGTCTCTACGATGTTCTGATGCAGAGATATAGCTTTTGCAAAAACGGTTGATGAGGTATTCTCAATGGTTGCTAGGAAGTGAATTGGCAACCACCAGTGATTATAGTCAAAGCCATGAAAGGAATAATCCATGATGACTCATGGTTTTAGATGTGTTATTGCAGTAGTTTTAAGCAAAAATACCATATTCTATCTCAAAACCAGTAGGTGGCGCAATGACAAAATTGTGCATGCAACATTAGGTCATGATTGTGTTACATCTAGCTAGTTTTATGACTATACACTTTAGTTTAGTGAAGAAACAGTTGTATGACCATAAAGCTGGCCTGATATCAAAGTTTTTGTTCAATTATAAGGCCATCTAGTGGTGAAAGCATACAATTTTTTTTGTGTAGTCTCAGACTGTGCTCATACATCAGCGTATCAAATCTGGTGAAAAAATCTCTTTTCGTTACGAAGTTATAACCATTTATGTGTAAAAAATACAAAATTTAAAGGTAATTTTTCGTTTTTTGCAATTTTCGGCCATTTCTGATGAAAATTTTAATATAATGCCAATAAAACTTTTTGTTCAGAAGGTAAGGTTAGTTTCTTCTTATGGTGTTTTTGAGTCGATCAGAATTACGGTCGCGGAGATATTTGCGCGTGTTTTTTAAGCGCTATTTTGCCGCACAGGGTTAACCGTAAGGCGAATCCTGGCATGTTTGGTATCGTTGGACTCGGCAACTATTCAAAACTCCAAGGAAACAAGTCCCTTGTAAATATGATGATCATAGCCAAAGTTATAGGCCTATAAAACATTCGTCTGGCCACTAGGTGGCGCTGCAACGAAACTGTGCATGCTCCCTCAGTTCCTGACTGGCATCTCAAGTACCAAGATTTGTGTCAATAGGCCTAAGTTTGGTGAAGATACAGCCTAAAATCTGTTTTTTTGCGCTCTACGTAAAATTCGTTGATGCGCTATACGACAACGGATTGGTTTATCAAAATTATTTTAATAACTTTTTGCCATGAGTGTCTCTAGATGCTGCATACCAATTTTCGTGGAAATCGGCCAAAAGTTCTAGGACGAGTTCGCAAAAGTAGGTTTTACGAATAATTCAAAATGGTGGAAAAATTTTCATGACGGAAAATGACGTCATAGGGTCCATTCGAATCGTCTTGAGCCAAGGAATCAGAGGAAACAAGAATTTCATTTCTAGGATTTACGGATCAGAAGTTATAAGCAAAAACATAAGTTCAACTTTGGACTGTTGGTGGCGCTAGCGGGTTTGAGATAGAGACTCCAAATTTGCTGTGGATAATATTTGGACTGTCCTTTATCAGTGTGCCAAATTTCATAACTTTCCTACGTACGGTTCTATGGGCTGCCATAGACCGCAATGGCGGAAGAAGAATAACTAATAATAATAATAAAATTAAGAAAACTAACAAATACAATAGGGTTCTACGCCCCTTCGGGGCTTGACCCCTAAAAAGAAGAAAACTAACGGATACAATAGGGGTCTTCGCCCATTCTGGGCTTGACCCCTAATAATAATAATAAGAAAACTAACAATAACAATAGGGTTCTACGCCCCTTCGGGGCTTGACCCCTAATAATAAAATTAAGAAAACTAACAAATACAATAGGGTTCTACGCCCCTTCGGGGCTTGACCCCTAAATATAGCTGCAAGCAGCAATGCCGGGGTCAAGCCGAAAAGGGCACAAAAAGATGTAAAATTGAGATTGGATAAGCAAATTGAAGAACCTAGGTAAATCTAATAATTTTAGATGAAAAAACAAAAAAGTTATCAACAAAAATAATCTAAGTTCTTGTCTACTGCAATCGTCCTTCTGTTATTGACAATCATGGAACATTAGAACACTGAAGGACATGTGAGTGGTGTTTGCAGTGGTCACATCATGTTACAACAAGTTTAATTAGTCAAAAGAGACCATCCCCATGTCTCTACGATGTTCTGATGCAGAGATATAGCTTTTGCAAAAACGGTTGATAAGGTATTCTCAATGGTTGCTAGGGAGTAAATTGGCAACCACCAGTGATTATAGTCAAAGCCATGAAAGGAATAATCCATGATGACTCATGGTTTTAGATGTGTTGTTGCAGTAGTTTTAGGCAAAAATACCATATTCCATCTCAAAACCAGTAGGTGGCGCAATGAAAAAATTGTGCATGCAACATCAGGTCATGATTGTGTTACATCTAGCTAGTTTTATGACTATACACTTTAGTTTAGTTAAGAAACAGTTGTATGACCATAGGGCTGGCTTGTTATCAAAGGATTTGTTCAATTATAAGGCCATCTAGTGGTGCAAGCATACAATTTTTTTTGTGTGGCCTCAGAATGTGCTCATGCATCATCGTATCAAATCTGGTGAAAAAATCTCTTTTCGTTACAAAGTTACAACCATTTATGTGTAAAAAACACAAAATTTGAAGGTAATTTTTCGTTTTTTGCAATTTTCGGCCATTTCTGATGAAAATTTTAATATAACGCCAATAGAACTTTTTGTTCAGAAGGTAAGGTTAGTTTCTTCCTATGGTGTTTTCGAGTCGATCGGAAAAACGTTCGCGGAGATATTTACGCGTGTTTCTTAAGTGCTATTTTGCTGCGCAGGGTTAACCGTAAGGCGAATTCGGGTATGTTTGGTATCGTTGGACTCGGCAACTATTTAGAACTCAAAGGAAACAAGTCCTGTGAAAATATGTCAATCGGAGCCAAAGTTATAGGCATGTAAAACATAAGTCTGACCACTAGGTGGCGCTGTGACGAAACTCTGCATGCACCCTTAGTTCCTGACTGGCATCACAAATACAAAGTATCGTGTCAATAGGCTTAAGTTTGGCGAAGATACAGCCTCAAATCCGTTTTTTTGAGCTCTACGTAAAATTTGTTGACGCGCTATACGACAACGGATTGGTTTATCAAAATTCTTTTAATAACTTTTTGCCTTGAGTGTCTCTAGATGGTGCATACCGATTTTCAAGGCAATCCGGCAAAAGCTCTAGGACGAGTTCGCAAAAGTAGGTTTTATGAATATTTAAAAATGGCGGGAAAATTTTCATGACGGAAAATGACGTCATAGGGTCCAATCGAATCGTCTTGAGCCAAGGAATCAGAGGAAACAAGAATTTAATTTCTAGGACGTACGGGTCAGAAGTTATAGGCAAAAACATAAGTGCAATTTTGGACTGTTGGTGGCGCTAGTGGGTTAGATATAGAGACTCCAAATTTGCTGTGGGGACACATTGGACTGTCGTTTATCAGTGTGCCAAATTTCATAACTTTCCTACGTACGGTTCTATGGGCTGCCATAGACCGCAATGGCGGAAGAAGAATAACTAATAAATATAGCTGCAAGCAGCAATGCCGGGGTCAAGCCGAAAAGGGCACAAAAGGATGTAAAATTGACATTGGATGAGCAGATTGAAGAACCTAAGGAAACCTAATAATTTTAGATGAAAAAACAAAAAAGTTATTAACAAAAATAATCTAAGTTCTTGTCTACTGCAATCGTCCTTCTGTTATTGACAATCATTGAACATTAGAGCACTGAAGCACATGTGAGTGGTGTTTGCAGTGGCAAAACATGGGTCACATCATGTTACAACAAGTTTAATTAGTCAAAAGAGACCATCCCCGTGTCTATACGATGTTCTGATGCAGAGATATAGCTTTTGCAAAAACGGTTAATAAGGTATTCTCAATGGTTGCTAGGGAGTGAATTGGCAACCACCAGTGATTATAGTCAAAGCCATGAAAGGAATAATCCATGATGACTCATGGTTTTAGATGTGTTGTTGTAGTAGTTTTAGGCAAAAATACCATATTCTATCTCAAAACCAGTAGGTGGCGCAATGACAAAATTGTGCATGCAACATCAGGTCATGATTGTGTTACATCTAGCTAGTTTTATGTCTATACACTTTAGTTTAGTGAAGAAACAGTTGTATGACCATAGGGCTGGCTTGTTATCAAAGGTTTTGTTCAATTATAAGGCCATCTAGTGGTGCAAGCATACAATTTTTTTTGTGTAGCCTCAGAATGTGCTCATGCATCAGCGTATCAAATCTGGTGAAAAAATCTCTTTTCGTTACGAAGTTACAACCATTTATGTGTAAAAAACACAAAATTTGAAGGAAATTTTTCGTTTTTTGCAATTTTCGGCCATTTCTGATGAAAATTTTAATATAACGCCAATAGAACTTTTTGTTCAGAAGGTAAGGTTAGTTTCTTCCTATGGTGTTTTCGAGTCGACAGGAATAACGCTCGCGGTGATATTCGCACATGTTTTTTAAGAGCTGTTTTGCTGCGCAGGGCTAACCGTACGGCGAAATCTGGCATGTTAGGTATCGTTGGACTCAGCGACTACTCAGGACTCCTAAAAATCAAGTCTCATCAAAATGCGTTGATTGCAGGCAAAGTTATAGGTGTATAAATCATTTGTCTGGCCACTAGGTGGCGCTGCGACGAAACTGTGCATGCACCCTCAGTTCCTGACTGGCATCACAAGTACCAAGTGTCGTGTCAATAGGCCTAAGTTTGACGAAGATACAGCCTAAAATATGTTTTTTTGCGCTCTACATAAAATTCGTTAAAACGGTTTACGAGAACGGATTGATGTATCGAAATTCTTTTGATAACTTTTTGCCATGCGTGTCTCAAGATGATACATACCAATTTTCGTGGCAATCGGACAAAAGCTCTAGGACGAGTTCAAAAAAGTAGGTTTTTTGATTAATTCAAAATGGCGGGAAAATTTACATGACGGAAAATGACATCATAGGGTCCAATCGAATCGTCTTGAGCCAAGGAATCAGATGAAACAAGAATTTCGTTTCTAGGACTTACGGATCAGAAGTTATAAACAAAAACATAAGTGCAACTTTGGACTGTTGGTGGCGCTAGTGGGTTAGACATAGAGACTCCAAATTTGCTGTGGGGACACATTGGAATGTCCTTTATCAGTGTGCCAAATTTCATAACTTTCCTACGTACGGTTCTATGGGCTGCCATAGACCGCAATGGCGGAAGAAGAATAACTAATAATAAATATAGCTGCAAGCAGCAATTACCGGGGTCAAGCCAAAAAGGGCACTGAAGAAAGTAAAATTGAGTTCGGATGAGCAGTTTAAAGAACCTAGAAAAATCTCTTGATTTCAGACAAAATAATATAACAGTTATCAGCAAAAAAGCGGTGTTCTCATTTAATTAATTAAATCTCTCCCTCTCTTCTCGACTAGCATAATCATGATAACTTGAACACTGAAGGAAAAGTAAGTGGTGCTTGCAGTGGCTCACAAAATGTTACAGTGGTGTTGCTGAGTCAATAGAGCCCACCCCCATGTCTCTACGACGTTCTGATGCAGAGATATAGCTCTTGTAAAAACTTGATAAGGTATTCTCATTGGTTGCTAGGGAGTGAATTGGCAACCACCAATTATTATACTCCAAGCCATGAAAGGAATAATCCATTATGACTCATGGTTTTAGATTTGTTGTTGCAGTAGTTTTAGGCAAAAATACCATATTCTATCTCAAAACCAATAGGTGGCGCAATGAAAAAATTGTGCATGCAACATCAGGTCATGATTGTGTTACATCTAGCTCGTTTTATGACTATACACTTTAATTTAGTTAAGAAATAGTTCTATTACCATAAGGCTGGCTTGTTATCAAAGGTTTTGTTCAATTATAAGGCCATCTAGTGGTGCAAGCATACAATTTTTTTTGTGTAGCCTCAGAATATGCTCATGCATCAGCGTATCAAATCTGGTGAAAAAATATATTTTCGTTACGAAGTTACAACCATTTATGTGTAAAAAACACAAAATTTAAAGGTAGTTTTTTGTTTTTTGCAATTTTCGGCCATTTCTGATGAAAATTTTAATACAATGCCAATAGAACTTTTTGTTCAGAAGGTAAGGTTAGTTTCTTCCTATGGTGTTTTCGAGTCGATCGGAATAACGCTCGCGGAGTTATTAGCGCATGTTTTTTAAGTGCTATTTTGCTGCGTAGGGTTAACCGTAAGGCGAATCATGGCATGTTTGGTATCGTTGGACTCGGAGACTACTCAGGACTCCTAAAAATCAAGTCCCGTCAAAATACGTTGAACGCAGCCAAAGTTAAAGGCGTATAAAACATTCGACTAACCACTAGGTGGCGCTGCAACGAAACTATGCATGCACGCTCAGTTCCAGACTGCCATCTCAAGTACCAAGTTTCGTGTCAATATGCCTAAGTTTGGCGAAGATACAGCCTAAAATCTGTTTTTTTGCGCTCTACTTAAAATTTGTTGAAGCGCTATACAAGAACGGATTGGTTTATCAAAATTCTTTTGATACCTTTTTGCTTTGAGTGTCTCTAGATGCTGCATACCGATTTTCGTGGCAATCGTGTGAAAAATCTAGGATGAGTTCGCAAAAGTAAGTTTTACGAATAATTCAAAATGGCGGAAAAATTTTCATGACGTAAAAGAACGTCATAGGGTCCAATCGAATCGGCTTGAGCCAAGGAATCAGAGGAAACAAGAATTTTGTTTCTAGGACATACGGATCAGAAGTTATAAGCAAAAACGTAAGTGCAACTTTGGACTGTTGGTGGCGCTAGCGGGTTAGACATAGAGACTCCAAATTTGCTATGGGGACACATTGGTCTGTCCTTTATCAGTGTGCCAAATTTCATAACTTTCCTACGAACGGTTCTATGGGCTGCCATAGACCGCAATGGCGGAAGAAGAAAAATTTACTAACAGAAAAAATTGCCAATATAGCTGCAAGCAGCAATGCCGGGGTCAAGCCGAAAAGGGCACAAAAGGATGTAAAATTGAGATTGGATAAGCAGATTGAAGAACCTAGGTAAACCTAATAATTTTAGATGAAAAAACAAAAAAGTTATCCACAAAAATAATCTAAGTTCTTGTCTACTGCGATCGTCCTTCTGTTATTGACAATCATGGAACATTAGAGCACTGAAAGACATGTGAGTGGTGTTTGCAGTGGCAAAACATGGGTCACATCATGTTACAACAAGTTTAACTAGTCAAAAGAGACTATCCCCGTGTCTCTACGATGTTCTGATGCAGAGATATCGTTTTTGCAAAAACGGTTGATAAGGTATTCTCAATGGTTGAAGGGGAGTGAATTGGCAACCACCAGTGATTATAGTCAAAGCCATGAAATGAATAATCCATGATGACTCATGGTTTTAGATGTGTTGTTGCAGTAGTTTTAGGCAAAAATACCATATTCTATCTAAAAACCAGTAGGTGGCGCAATGACAAAATTGTGCATGCAACATTAGGTCATGATTGTGTTACATCTAGCTAGTTTAATGACTATACACTTTAGTTTAGTTAAGAAACAGTTGTATGACCATAAGGCTGGCTTGTTATCAAAGGTTTTGTTCAATTTTAAGGCCATCTAGTGGTGAAAGCATACAATTATTTTTGTGTGGCCTCAGACTGTGCTCATACATCAGCGTATCAAATCTGGTGAAAAAATCTCTTTTCATCACAAAGTTACAACCATTTATGTATAAAAAACACAAAATTTAAAGGTAATTTTTCGTTTTTTTGCAATTTTCGGCCATTTCTGATGAAAATTTTAATATAACGCCAATAGAACTTTTTGTTCAGAAGGTAAGGTTAGTTTCTTCCTATGGTGTTTTCGAGTCGATCGGAAAAACGCTCGCGGAGATATTCACGCGTGTTTTTTAAGCGCTATTTTGCTGCACAGGGTTAACCGTAAGGCGAATTCTGGCATGTTTGGTATCGTTGGACTCGGCAACTATTCATAACTTCAAGAAAATAAGTCCCGTGAAAAAAAGTTGCTCACAGCCAAAGTTATAGGCGTATAAAACATTCGTCTGGCCACTAGGTGGCGCTGCAACGAAACTGTGCATGCACCCTCAGTTCCTGACTGGCATCACAAGTACCAAGTATCGTGTCAATATTCCTAAGTTTAACGAAGATACAGCCTAAAATCTGTTTTTTTGCGCTCTACGTAAACTTCGTTAAGGTGGTATACGACAACGGATTGCTGTATCGAAATTCTTTTGATAACTTTTTGCCATGACTGTCTCAAGATGATACATACCAATTTTCGTGGCAATCGGGCAAAAGCTCTAGGACGAGTTCGCAAAAGTAGGTTTCACGAATAATTAAAAATGGCGGAAATTTTTTCATGACGGAAAATGACGACATAGGGTCCATTCGAATCGTCTTGAGCCAAGGAATCAGAGGAAACAAGAATTGCGATTCTAGGACATACGGACCAGAAGTTATAAGCAAAAACATAAGTGCAACTTTGGACTGTTGGTGGCGCTAGCGGGTTAGACATAGAGACTCCAAATTTGCTGTGGGGACACACTGGAGAGTCCTTTATCAGTGTGCCAAATTTCATAACTTTCCTACGTACGGTTCTATGGGCTGCCATAGACCGCAATGGCGGAAGAAGAATAACTAATAATAATTGTAAAAAGAAAACTAACAAATACAATAGGGGTCTTCGCCCCTTCGGGGCTTGACCCCTAAATATAGCTGCAAGCAGCAATGCCGGGGTCAAGCCGAAAAGGGCACAAAAGGATGTAAAATTGAGATTGGATGAGCAGATTGAAGAACCCAAGTAAACCTAATAATTGTAGATGAAAAAACAAAAAAGTTATCCACAAAAATAATCTATGTTCTTGTCTACTGCAATCGTCCTTCTGTTATTGACAATTATGGAACATTAGAGCACTGAAGGACATGTGAGTGGTGTTTGCAGTGGCAAAACATCACATCATGTTATAACAAGTTTAATTAGTCAAAAGAAACCATCTCCGTGTCTCTACGATGTTCTGATGCAGAGATATAGCTTTTGCAAAAACGGTTAATAAGGTATTCTCAATGGTTGCTAGGGAGTGAATTGGCAACCACCAGTGATCATAGTCAAAGCCATGAAAGGAATAATCCATGATGACTCATGGTTTTAGATATGTTATTGCAGTAGTTTTAAGCAAAAATACCATATTTCTATCTCAAAACCACTAGGTGGTGCAATGACAAAATTGTGCATGCAACATCAGGTCATGATTGTGTTACATCTAGCTAGTTTTATGTCTATACACTTTAGTTTAGTGAAGAAACAGTTGTAAGACCATAGGGATGGCTTGTTATCAAAGGTTTTGTTCAATTATAAGGCCATCTAGTGGTGCAAGCATACAATTTTTTTTGTGCAGCCTCAGAATATGCTCATGCATCAGTGTATCAAATCTGGTGAAAAAATATATTTTCGTTACGAAGTTACAACCATTTATGTGTAATAAACACAAATTTTGAAGGAAATTTTTCGTTTTTTTGCAATTTTCGGCCATTTCTGATAAAAATTTTAATATAACGTCAATAGAACTTTTTGTTCAGAAGGTAAGGTTAGTTTCTTCCTATGGTGTTTTCGAGTCGATCGGAAAAACGTTCGCGGAGATATTCATGCGTGTTTCTTAAGCGCTATTTTGCTGCGCAGGGTTAACCGTAAGGCGGATTCTGGCATGTTTGGTATCGTTGGACTCGACAACTATTCAGAACTCCAAAGCAACAAGTCCCGTGAAAATACGTCAATCGGAGCCAAAGTTATAGGTGTATAAAACATTTCTCTGGCCACTAGGTGGCGCTGCGACGAAACTGTGCATGCACCCTCAGTTCCTGACTGGCATCACAAGTACCAAGTGTCGTGTCAATAGGCCAAAGTTTGACGAAGATACAGCCTAAAATCCGTTTTTTTGCGCTCTACGTAAAATTCGTTAAGGAGGTATATGACAACGGATTGCTGTATCAAAATTCTTTTGATAACTTTTTGCCATGAGTGTCTCAAGATGATACATACCAATTTTCGTGGAAATCGGACAAAAGCTCTAGGACGAGTTCGAAAAAGTAGGTTTTTTAAACAATTCAAAATGGCGGAAAAATTTAATGACGGAAAATGACGTCATAGGGTCCAATCGAATTGTCTTGAGCCAAGGAATCAGAAGAACCAAGAATTTTGTTTCTGGGACTTACGGATCAGAAGTTATAACCAAAAACATAAGTGCAACTTTGGACTGTTGGTGGCGCTAGCGGGTTAGAGATAGAGACTCCAAATTTGCTGTGGGGACACATTGGACTGTCCTCTATCAGTGTGCCAAATTTCATAACTTTCCTATGTACGGTTCTATGGGCTGCCATAGACCGCAATGGCGGAAGAAGAACCAGAATAAATATAGCTGCAAGCAGCAATACCGGGGTCAAGCCGAAAAGGGCACAAAAGGATGTAAAATTGAGATGGGATGAGGAGATTGAAGAACCTAGGTAAACCTAATAATTTTAGATGAAAAAACAAAAAAGTTACCAACAAAAATAATCTAAGTTCTTGTCTACTGCAATCGTCCTTCTGTTATTGACAATCATGGAACATTAGAGCACTGAAGGACATGTGAGTGGTGTTTGCAGTGGCAAAACATGAGTCACATCATGTTACAACAAGTTTAATTAGTCAAAAGAGACCGTCCCCGTGTCTCTACGATGTTCTGATGCAGAGATATAGCTTTTGCAAAAACGGTTTATAAGGTATTCTCAATGGTTGCTAGGGAGTGAATTGGCAACCACCAGTGATCATAGTCAAAGCCATGAAAGGAATAATCCATGATGACTCATTGTTTTAGATGTGTTATTGCAGTAGTTTTAGGCAAAAATACCATATTTCTATCTCAAAACCACTAGGTGGCGCAATGACAAAATTGTGCATGCAACATCAGGTCATGATTGTGTTACATCTAGCTAGTTTTATGTCTATACACTTTAGTTTAGTGAAGAAACAGTTGTATGACCATAGGGCTGGCTTGTTATCAAAGGTTTTGTTCAATTATAAGGCCATCTAGTGGTGCAAGCATACAATTTTTTTTGTAGCCTCAGAATGTGCTCATGCATCAGTGTATCAAATCTGGTGAAAAAATATATTTTCGTTACAAAGTTACAACCATTTATGTTTAAAAAACACAAAATTTTAAGGTAATTTTTAGTTTTTTGCAATTTTCGGCCATTTCTGATGAAATTTTTAATATAACGCCAATAGAACTTTTTGTTCAGAAGGTAAGGTTAGTTTCTTCCTATGGTGTTTTCGAGTCGATCGGAAAAACCTTCGCGGAGATATTCACACGTGTTTCTTAAGCGCTATTTTGCTGCGCAGGGTTAACGGTAAGGCGAATTCTGGCATGTTTGGTATCGTTGGACTCGGCAACTATTCAGAACTCCAAAGAAACATGTCCCGTGAAAATACGTCAATCGGAGCCAAAGTTATAGGTGTATAAAACATTTCTCTGGCCACTAGGTGGCGCTACGACTAAACTGTGCATGCACCCTCAGTTCCTGACTGGCATCAGAAGTACCAAGTGTCGTGTCAATAGGCCTAAGTTTGACGAAGATACAGCCTGAAATCTGTTTTTTTGCGCTCTATGTAAAATTTGTTAAGGCGGTATACGACAACGGATTGGTGTATTGAAATTCTTTTGATAACTTTTTGCCATGAGTGTCTCTAGATGCTACGTGCCGATTTTCGTGGCAATTGGACAAAAGCTCTAGGACGAGTTCGAAAAAGTAGGTGTTACGAATAATTCAAAATAGTGGAAAAATTTTCATGACGGAAAATGACGTCATAGGGTCCTTTCGAATCGTCTTGAGCCAAGGAATCAGAGGAAACGAGAATTGTGTTTCTAGGACATACGGACCAGAAGTTATAAGCAAAAACATAAGTGCAACTTTGGACTGTTGGTGGCGCTAGCGGGTTAGACATAGAGACTCCAAATTTGCTGTGGGGACACACTGGAGTGTCCTTTATCAGTGTGCCAAATTTCATAACTTTCCTACGTACGGTTCTATGGGCTGCCATAGACCGCAATGGCGGAAGAAGAATAACTAATAATAATTGTAAAAAGAAAACTAACAAATACAATAGGGGTCTTCGCCCCTTCGGGGCTTGACCCCTAATAATTATTATAATAGGAAAACTAACAAATACAATAGGGTTCTACGCCCCTTCGGGGCTTGACCCCTAATAATAATAAAATTAAGAAAACTAACAAATACAATAGGGTTCTACGCCCCTTCGGGGCTTGACCCCTAATTATTATAAAAAGAAAACTAACAAATACAATAGGGTTCTACGCCCCTTCGGGGCTTGACCCCTAAATATAGCTGCAAGCAGCAATGCCGGGGTCAAGCCGAAATGGGCACAAAAGGATGCAAAATTGAGATTGGATAAGCAGATTGAAGAACCTAGGTAAACCTACTAATTTTAGATGAAAAAACAAAAAGTTATCAACAAACATGATCTATGTTCTTGTCTAATGCAATCGTCTTTCTGTTATTGACAAGCATGGAACATTAGAGCACTGAAGGACATGTGAGTGGTGTTTGCAGTGGCAAATTATGGGTCACATCATGTCACAACAAGTTTAATTAGTCAAAAGAGACCATCCCTGTGTCTCTACGATGTTCTGATGCAGAGATATAGCTTTTGCAAAAACGGTTGATAAGGTATTCTCAATGGTTGCTAGGGAGTGAATTGGCAACCACCAGTGATCATAGTCAAAGCCATGAAAGGAATAATCCATAATGACTCATGGTTTTAGATGTGTTGTTGCAGTAGTTTTAGGTAAAAATACCATATTCTATCTCAAAACCAGTAGGTGGCGCAATGACAAAATTGTGCATGCAACAACAGGTCATGATTGTGTTATATCTAGCTAGTTTTATGTCTATACACTTTAGTTTAGTGAAGAAACAGTTGTATGACCATAGGGCTGGCTTGTTATCAAAGGTTTTGTTCAATTATAAGGCCATCTAGTGGTGCAAGCATACAATTTTTTTGTGTAGGCTCAGAATGTGCTCATGCATCAGCGTATCAAATCTGGTGGAAAAATATATTTTCGTTACAAAGTTACAACCATTTATGTGTAAAAAACACAGAATTTGAAGGTATTTTTTCATTTTTTGCAATTTTCGGCCATTTCTGATGAAAATTTTAATATAACGTCAATAGAACTTTTTGTTCAGAAGGTAAGGTTAGTTTCTTCCTATGGTGTTTTCGAGTCAATCGGAAAAACGCTCGTGGAGATATTCACGCGTGTTTTTTAAGCGCTATTTTGCTGCACAGGGTTAACCGTAAGGCGAATTCTGGCATGTTTGGTATCGTTGGACTCGGCAACTATTCAGAACTCCAAACAAACAAGTCCTGTGAAAATACATCAATCGGAGCCAAAGTTATAGGTGTATAAATCATTTTTCTGGCCACTAGGTGGCGCTGCGACGAAACTGTGCATGCACCCTCAGTTCCTGACTGGCATCACAAGTACCAAGTGTCGTATCAATAGGCCTAAGTTTGACGAAGATACAGCCTAAAATCTGTTTTTTTGCGCTCTATGTAAAATTCGTTAAGGCGGTATTCAACAACGGATTGCTGTATCAAAATTCTTTTGATAACTTTTTGCCATGAGTGTCTCAAGATGATACATACCAATTTTGGTGGCAATCGGACAAAAGCTCTAGGACGAGTTCGAAAAAGTAGGTTTTACGAATAATTCAAAATGGCGGACACATTTTCATGACGGAAAATAACGACATAGGGTCCAATGGAATCGTCTTGAGCCAAGGAATCAGAGGAACCAATAATTTTGTTTCTAGGGCTTACGGATAAGAAGTTATAGGCAAAAACATAAGTGCAACTTTGGACTGTTGGTGGCGCTAGTGGGTTAGACATAGAGACTCCAAATTTGCTGTGGGGACACATTGGACTGTCCTTTATCAGTGTGCCAAATTTCATAACTTTCCTACGTACGGTTCTATGGGCTGCCATAGACCGCAATGGCGGAAGAAGAATAACTAATAATAAATATAGCTGCAAGCAGCAATGCCGGGGTCAAGCCGAAAAGGGCAAAAAAGGATGTAAAATTGAGATTGGATAAGCAGATTGAAGAACCTAGGTAAACCTAATAATTTTAGATGAAAAAACAAATAAGTTATCAACAAAAATAATCAAAGTTCTTGTCTACTGCATTCGTCCTTCTGTTATTGACAATCGTGGAACATTAGAGCACTGAAGGACATGTGAGTGGTGTTTGCAGTGGCAAAACATGGGTCACATCATGTTATAACACGTTTAATTGGTCAAAAGAGACCATCCCCGTGTCTCTACCATGTTCTGATGCAGAGATATAGCTTTTGCAAAAACGGTTAATAAGGTATTCTCAATGGTTGCTAGGGAGTGAATTGGCAACCACCAGTGATCATAGTCAAAGCCATGAAAGGAATAATCCATGATGACTCATGGTTTTAGATATGTTATTGCAGTAGTTTTAAGCAAAAATACCATATTTCTATCTCAAAACCACTAGGTGGCGCAATGACAAAATTGTGCATGCAACATCAGGTCATGATTGTGTTACATCTAGCTAGTTTTATGTCTATACACTTTAGTTTAGTGAAGAAACAGTTGTAAGACCATAGGGATGGCTTGTTATCAAAGGTTTTGTTCAATTATAAGGCCATCTAGTGGTGCAAGCATAAAATTGTTTTTGTGTAGCCTCAGAATATGCTCATGCATCAGTGTATCAAATCTGGTGAAAAAATATATTTTCGTTACGAAGTTACAACCATTTATGTGTAATAAACACAAATTTTGAAGGTAATTTTTCGTTTTTTGCAATTTTCGGCCATTTCTGATAAAAATTTTAATATAACGCCAATAGAACTTTTTGTTCAGCAGGTAAGGTTAGTTTCTTCCTATGGTGTTTTCGAGTCGATCGGAAAAAAGTTCGCGGAGATATTCACGCGTGTTTCTTAAGCGCTATTTTGCTGCGCAGGGTTAACCGTAAGGCGGATTCTGGCATGTTTGGTATCGTTGGACTCGACAACCATTCAGAACTCCAAAGCAACAAGTCCCGTGAAAATACGTCAATCTGAGCCAAAGTTATAGGTGTATAAAACATTTCTCTGGCCACTAGGTGGCGCTGCGACGAAACTGTGCATGCACCCTCAGTTCCTGACTGGCATCACAAGTACCAAGTGTCGTGTCAATAGGCCAAAGTTTGACGAAGATACAGCCTAAAATCCGTTTTTTTTAGCTCTACGTAAAATTCGTTAAGGCGGTATATGACAACGGATTGCTGTATCAAAATTCTTTTGATAACTTTTTGCCATGAATGTCTCAAGATGATACATACCAATTTTCGTGGAAATCGGACAAAAGCTCTAGGACGAGTTCGAAAAAGTAGGTTTTTTAAACAATTCAAAATGGCGGAAAAATTTAATATCGGAAAATGACGTCATAGGGTCCAATCGAATTGTCTTGAGCCAAGGAATCAGAGGAACCAAGAATTTTGTTTCTGGGACTCACGGATCAGAAGTTATAACCAAAAACATAAGTGCAACTTTGGACTGTTGGTGGCGCTAGCGGGTTAGAGATAGAGACTCCAAATTTGCTGTGGGGACACATTGGACTGTCCTCTATCAGTGTGCCAAATTTCATAACTTTCCTATGTACGGTTCTATGGGCTGCCATAGACCGCAATGGCGGAAGAAGAACCAGAATAATAATTATTATAATAGGAAAACTAACAAATACAATAGGGGTCTTCGCCCCTTCGGGGCTTGACCCCTAAATATAGCTGCAAGCAGCGATACTGGGGTCAAGCCAAAAATGGCAAAAAATGATTCATACGTGATGACTGTCATGATTTAAGATCTAAGTTTGCATTAGTTTTATGAAAAAATAGCAATTTCTTTGTATCTTGAGACCACTAGGTGGCGCTGTGCAGAAACAATAGATGGTGCCTCAGGTCATGACTGTGATGACACATACCAAATTTAGTGTAAATACGATAAAGCGATACGGAGATATAGCCTTAAATGACTTGACCACTAGGGGGCACTGACCAAAAAATAAATTGTGACTCAGGTCTTGATTGTGATGACACCCACCAAATTTGGTGTAAATACAATAAAGAGATGCAGAGATATAGCCTTAAATGACTTGACCACTAGGGGGCACTGACCAAAAAATAAATTGTGACTCAGGTCTTGATTGTGATGACACCCACCAAATTTGGTGTAAATACGATAATGAGATGCAGAGATATAGCTTCAAATCTCTTGACCACTAGGGGGCGCCGAAACGTTTACAAGTCCTCCCAGAACATGTTGCTGATGAACCATACCAAGTTTAATAACAATACGCAATTGCGTTTCTAAAATACTTGAACTTAAAGAAAAATTCAAAATGGCCGACACACAAAATGGCCGACCAAAAACCATTTGGTATCGTTTGACTCGGCATGCCTCACGAAATCTAATAAGACCAGTCTCATAATTTTACATTCAAATTTGCAGTAGTTATAAGCAAAAATAGACATTTTTTATATCTCGTGACCAGTAGGGGGCAGTGTGACGAAATGGTGCATGCACCCTCAGGTCATCACTGTTATGACATGTACCAAGTCTCATATTAATACACAAAAGTTTTGCGAAGATACAGGCTCAAACACATTTTGGCGTGCTCGCCCTCGCATTCTTTGATGCGTTATACGACAACGGATAGGTCTACCGAAAAGCTTTTGATAACTTTTTGTCTAGAGTGTCTCTAGATGATGCATACTAAAAATCAAGCCAATCACACGAGCGCTCTAGGAGGAGTTCGAAAAAGTAGGTGTTCAATATAATTCAAAATGGCCGACAGGAAGTAGGTTTGACTCAGACATATTTGGTACAGTCGGACTCAGCATGAGCCAAGGAATCAATAGAGTGAAGTCTTATGTCATAGTGGCAAATTAATCAAATGATATAAAAATTTTAAACAATTTATTTACATATCCTGACCACTAGGTGGCGCTGTCCTAAAGATTTATAGGTGCGCTCAGAACATGTCACTGATGAACCATGCCAAATTTCGTAGCGATACGCCATTCTGTTTGTGAAATACTGAACTTTATGAGAAAATTCAAAATGGCCGACACCCAAAATGGCCGACCGAAAACCGTTTGGTATTGTTTGACTCGGCATGCCTCAAGGAATCTAACAAGACCAACTTCACGATTTTAGACTCAAGTTTAAAGTAGTTATAAGCGAAAATAAGCATTTTTCGAATCTCGTGACCACTAGGTGGCGCTGTGACGAAACGTTGCAGGCACCCTCAGGTCATGACTGTTATGACATATACCAAGTTTTGTGTCGATACACCAAAGTGTTGCGAAGATACAGCCACACGTCCGTTTTGGCGTGCTCGCCGCCATATATGTTGTCAATTTATATGAGAACGCATTGGTCTATCAAAAAGCTTTTGATAACTTTTTGTCAGAGGTGTCTCTAGATGCTATATACCAAAGGACATGCAAATCGGACAAACGCTCTAGGAGGAGTTCGAAAAAGTAGGTTTTACGGAAAATTCAAAATGGCGGAAAGATGTGCATGACACACATGACATCAATGTGTGCAATTGAATCAACATGAGCAAAGGATTCAGAGGAAACAAGAATTTAGTTTCTAGGACTCACGGGTCAGAAGTTATGAGCATGAACATAAGTGGATTTTTGGACTGTTGGTGGCGCTAGAGGGTTTGAGTCAGACACACCAATGTTGCTATAGTAACTTCTAAGACCGTCCTCTACATGTGTGCCAAATTTCGTAACTTTCCTATGTACGGTTCTATGGGCTGCCATTGACTTCAATGGCGGAAGAACAAGAAGAAGAATAATATATAAATATAGCTGCAAGCAGCGATACCGGGGTCAAGCCAAACATGGCAAAAAATGATTCATACGTGATGACTGTCATGATTTAAGATCTAAGTTTGCATTAGTTTTATGAAAAAAATAGCAATTTTTTTGTATCTTGAGACCACTAGGTGGCGTGGTGCAGAAACAATAGATGGTGCCTCAGGTCATGACTGTGATGACACATACCAAATTTAGTGTAAATATGATAAAGCAATACAGAGATATAGCCTTAAATGACTTGACCACTAGGGGGCACTAACCAAACAATAAATTGTGACTCAGGTCTTGATTGTGATGACACCCACCAAATTTGGTGTAAATACAATAAAGAGATGCAGAGATATAGCCTTAAATGACTTGACCACTAGGGGGCACTAACCAAACAATAAATTGTGACTCAGGTCTTGATTGTGATGACACTCACCAAATTTGGTGTAAATACAATAAAGAGATGCAGAGATATAGCCTTAAATGACTTGACCACTAGGGGGCACTGACCAAAAAATAAATTGTGACTCAGGTCTTGATTGTGATGACACCCACCAAATTTGGTGTAAATACGATAAAGAGATGCAGAGATATAGCTTCAAATCTCTTAACCACTAGGGGGCACCGAAAAGTTTACAAGTCCTCCCAGAACATGTTGCTGATGAACCATACCAAGTTTCATAACAATACACAGTTGCGTTTCTGAAATACTTGAACTTAAAGAAAAATTCAAAATGGCCGACACACAAAATGGCCGACCAAAAACCATTTGGTATCGTTTGACTCGCCATGCCTCACGAAATCTAACAAGACCAGTCTCATAATTTTACATTCAAATTTGCAGTAGTTATAAGCAAAAATAGACATTTTTTATATCTCGTGACCAGTAGGGGGCAGTGTGACGAAATGGTGCATGCACCCTCAGGTCATCACTGTTATGACATATACCAAGTCTCATATTAATACGCAAAAGTTTTGCGAAGATACGGGCTCAAACACATTTTGGCGTGCTCGCCCTCGCATTCTTTGATGCGTTATACGACAACGGATAGGTCTACCGAAAATCTTTTGATAACTTTTTGTCTAGAGTGTCTCTAGATGATGCATACCAAAAATCAAGCCAATCACACGAGCGCTCTAGGAGGAGTTCGAAAAAGTAGGTGTTCAATATAATTCAAAATGGCCGACAGGAAGTAGGTTTGACTCAGACATATTTGATACCGTCGGACTCAGCATGAGCCAAGGAATCAATAGAGTGAAGTCTTATGTCATAGTGGCAATTTAATCAAATGATATAAAGATTTTAAACAATTTATTTACATATACTGACCACTAGGTGGCGCCGTCCTAAAGATTTATAGGTGCGCTCAGAACATGTCACCGATGAACCATGCCAAATTTCGTAGCGATACGCCATTCGGTTTGTGAAATACTGAACTTAATGAGAAAATTCAAAATGGCCGACAACCAAAATGGCCGACCAAAAACGGTTTGGTATCGTTTGACTCGGCATGCCTCAAGGAATCTAACAAGACCTCCTTCATGATTTTAGACTCAAGTGTGAAGTAGTTATAAGCAAAAATATGCATTTTTCGAATTTCGTGACCACTAGGTGGCGCTGTGACGAAACGTTGCAGGCAACCTCAAGTCATGACTGTAATGACATATACCAAGTTTCGTGTCGATACAATAATGTTTTGCGAAGATACAGCCTCACGTCCGTTTTGGCGTGCTCGCCGCCGTATATGTTGTCAATTTATATGAGAACGCATTGGTCTATCAAAAAGCTTTTGATAACTTTTTGTCTGGGGTGTCTCTAGATGCTACATACCAAAGGACATGCAAATCGGACGAACGCTCTAGGAGGAGTTCGAAAAAGTAGGTTTTAAGGAAAATTCAAAATGGCGGAAAGATGTGCATGACAGAAATGACATCAATGTGTGCAATTGAATCATCATAAGCAAAGGATTCAGAGGAAACAAGAATTTAGTTTCTAGGACTCACGGGTCAGAAGTTATGAGCATGAACATAAGTGGATTTTTGGACTGTTGGTGGCGCTAGAGGGTTTGAGTCAGACAAACCAATGTTGCTATAGTAACTTCTGAGACTGTCCTCTACATGTGTGCCAAATTTCATAACTTTCCTATGTACGGTTCTATGGGCTGCCATTGACTTCAATGGCGGAAGAACAAGAAGATGAATAAATATAGCTGCAAGCAGCGATACCGGGGTCAAGCCAAACATGGCAAAAAATGATTCATACCTGATGACTGTCATGATTTAAGATCTAAGTTTGCATTAGTTTTACGAAAAAAATAGCTATTTTTTTGCAACTTGAGACCACTAGGTGGCACTGTGCCGAAACAATAGATGGTGCCTCAGGCCATGACTGTGATGACACATACCAAATTTAGTGTAAATACAATAAAGCGATACGGAGATATAGCCTTAAATGACTTGACCACTAGGGGGCACTGACCAAACAATAAATTGTGACTCAGGTCTTGATTGTGATGACACCCACCAAATTTGGTGTAAATACAATAAAGAGATGCAGAGATATAGCCTTAAATGACTTGACCACTAGGGGGCACTGACCAAAAAATAAATTGTGACTCAGGTATTGATTGTGATGACACCCACCAAATTTGGTGTAAATACAATAAAGAGATGCAGAGATATAGCCTTAAATGACTTGACCACTAGGGGGCACTGACCAAAAAATAAATTGTGACTCAGGTCTTGATTGTGATGACACCCACCAAATTTGGTGTAAATACGATAAAGAGATGCAGAGATATAGCTTCAAATCTCTTGACCACTAGGGGGCACCGGAAAGTTTACAAGTCCTCCCAGAACATGTTGCTGATGAACCATACCAAGTTTCATAACAATACGCAATTGCGTTTCTGAAATACTTGAACTTAAGAAAAATTCAAAATGGCCGACACACAAAATGGCCGACCAAAAACCATTTGGTATCGTTTGACTCGCCATGCCTCACGAAATCTAACAAGACCAGTCTCATAATTTTACATTCAAATTTGCAGTAGTTATAAGCAAAAATAGACATTTTTTATATCTCGTGACCAGTAGGGGGCAGTGTGACGAAATGGTGCATGCACCCTCAGGTCATCACTGTTATGACATATACCAAGTCTCATATTAATACGCAAAAGTTTTGCGAAGATACAGGCTCAAACACATTTTGGCGTGCTCCCCCTCGCATTCTTTGATGCGTTATACGACAACGGATAGGTCTACCGAAAAGCTTTTGATAACTTTTTGTCTGGAGTGTCTCTAGATGATGCCTACCAAAAATCAAGCCAATCAAACGAGCGCTCTAGGAGGAGTTCGAAAAAGTAGGTGATCAATATAATTCAAAATGGCCGACAGGAAGTAGGTTTGACTCAGACATATTTGGTACAGTCGGACTCAGCACGAGCCAAGGAATCAATAGAGTGAAGTCTCATGTCAGTGTGGCAATTTAATCAAATGAAATAAAGATTTTAAGCAATTTCTTTACATATCCTGACCACTAGGTGGCGCCGTCCTAAAGATTTATATGTGCGCTCAGAACATGTCTCTGATGAACCATGCCAAATTTCGTAGCGATACGCCATTCTGTTTGTGAAATACTGAACTTAATGGGAAAATTCAAAATGGCCGACACCCAAAATGGCCGACCGAAAACCGTTTGATATCGTTTGACTCGGCATGCCTCAAGGAATCTAACAAGACCAACTTCATGATTTTAGACTCAAGTTTGAAGTAGTTATAAGCAAAAATAGGCATTTTTGGAATCTCGTGACCACTAGGTGGCGCTGTGACGAAACGTTGCAGGCACCCTCAGGTCATGACTGTAATGACATATACCAAGTTTCGTGTCGATACACCAAAGTGTTGCGAAGATACGGCCTCACGTCCGTTTTGGCGTGCTCGCCGCCGTATATGTTGTCACGGTATACGAGAACGCATTGGTCTATCAAAAAGCTTTTGATAACTTTTTGTCAGGGGTGTCTCTAGATGCTAGATACCAAAGGACATGCAAATCGGACAAACGCTCTAGGAGGAGTTCGAAAAAGTAGGTTTTACGGAAAATTCAAAATGGCGGAAAGATGTGCATGACACAAATGACATCAATGTGTGCATTTGAATCATCATGAGCCAAGGATTCAGAGGAAACAAGAATTTAGTTTCTAGGACTGATGGGTCAGAAGTTATGAGCATGAACATAAGTGGATTTTTGGACTGTTGGTGGCGCTAGAGGGTTTGAGTCAGACACACCAAATTTGCTATAGTAACTTCTAAGACTGTCCTGTACATGTGTGCCAAATTTCATAACTTTCCTATGTACGGTTCTATGGGCTGCCATTGACTTCAATGGCGGAAGAGGAAGAATAATAAATATAGCTGCAAGCAGCGATACCGGGGTCAAGCCGAACATGACAAAAAATGATTCATACGTGATGACTGCCATGATTTAACATCTAAGTTTGCATTAGTTTTATGAAAAAAAAGCATTTTTTTCCTATCTTGAGACCACTAGGTGGCACTGTGCCAAAAGAACAGATGGTGCCTCAGGTCATAACTGTGATGACACATACCAAATTTAGTGTAAATACATTAAGGCGATACGGAGATATAGCCTTAAATGACTTGACCACTAGGGGGCACTGACCAAAAAATAAATTGTGACTCAGGTCTTGATTGTGATGACACCCACCAAATTTGGTGTAAATACAATAAAGAGATGCAGAGATATAGCCTTAAATGACTTGACCACTAGGGGGCACTGACCAAAAAATTAATTGTGACTCAGGTCTTGATTGTGATGACACCCACCAAATTTGGTGTAAATACAATAAAGAGATGCAGAGATATAGCCTTAAATGACTTGACCACTAGGGGGCACTGACCAAAAAATAAATTGTGACTCAGGTCTTGATTGTGATGACACCCACCAAATTTGGTGTAAATACAATAAAGAGATGCAGAGATATAGCCTTAAATACCTTGACCACTAGGGGGCACTGACCAAAAAATAAATTGTGACTCAGGTCTTGATTGTGATGACACCCACCAAATTTGGTATAAATACGATAAAGAGATGCAGAGATATAGCTTCAAATCTCTTGACCACTAGGGGGCACCGGAAAGTTTACAAGTCCTCCCAGAACATGTTGCTGATGAACCATACCAAGTTTCATAACAATACGCAATTGCGTTTCTGAAATACTTGAACTTAAAGAAAAATTCAAAATGGCCGACACACAAAATGGCCGACCAAAAACCATTTGGTATCGTTTGACTCGGCATGCCTCACGAAATCTAACAAGACCACTCTCATAATTTTACATTCAAGTTTGCAGTAGTTATAAGCAAAAATAGACATTTTTTATATCTCGTGACCAGTAGGGGGCAGTGTGACGAAATGGTGCATGCACCCTCAGGTCATCACTGTTATGACATATACCAAGTCTCATATTAATACGCAAAAGTTTTGCGAAGATACAGGCTCAAACACATTTTGGCGTGCTCGCCCTCGCATTCTTTGATGCGTTATACGACAACAAATAGGTCTACCGAAAAGCTTTTGATAACTTTTTGTCTAGAGTGTCTCTAGATGATGCATACCAAAAATCAAGCCAATCACACGAGCGCTCTAGGAGGAGTTCGAAAAAGTAGGTGTTCAATATAATTCAAAATGGCCGACAGGAAGTAGGTTTGACTCAGACATATTTGGTACAGTCGGACTCAGCATGAGCCAAGGAATCAATAGAGTGAAGTCTTATGTCATAGTGGCAATTTAATCAAATGATATAAACATTTTAAACAATTTATTTACATATCCTGACCACTAGGTGGCGCTGTCCTAAAGATTTATAAGTGCGCTCAGAACATGTCACTGATGAACCATGCCAAATTTCGTAGCGATACGCCATTCTGTTTGTGAAATACTGAACTTAATGAGAAAATTCAAAATGGCCGACACCCAAAATGGCCGACCGAAAACCGTTTGGTATCGTTTGACTCGGCATGCCTCAAGGAATCTAACAAGACCAACTTCGTGATTTTAGGCTCAAGTTTGAAGTAGTTATAAGCGAGAATAGGCATTTTTCGAATCTCGTGACCACTAGGTGGCGCTGTGACGAAACGTTGCAGGCACCCTCAGGTCATGACTGTAATGACATATACCAAGTTTCGTGTCGATACAATAAAGTTTTGCGAAGATACGGCCTCACGTCCGTTTTGGCGTGCTCGCCGCCATATATGTTGTCAATTTATACGAGAACGCATTGGTCTATCAAAAAGCTTTTGATAACTTTTTGTCTGGGGTGTCTCTAGATGCTACATACCAAAGGACATGCAAATCGGACGGACGGTCTAGGAGGAGTTCGAAAAAGTAGGTTTTACGGAAAATTCAAAATGGCGGAAAGATGTGCATGACACAAATGACATCAACATGTGCAATTGAATCATCATGAGCCAAGGATTCAGAGGGAACAAGAATTTATTTTCTAGGACTCACGGGTCAGAAGTTGTGAGCATGAACATAAGTGGATTTTTGGACTGTTGGTGGCGCTAGAGGGTTTGAGTCAGACACACCAAATTTGCTATAGTAACTTCTGAGACTGTCCTCTACATGTGTGCCAAATTTCATAACTTTCCTACGTACGGTTCTATGGGCTGCCATTGACTTCAATGGCGGAAGAGGAAACATAATAATAATAATAATAATAATAATAATAATAATAAGAAAACTAACAATAACAATAGGGTTCTACGCCCCTTCGGGGCTTGACCCCTAATAATAATAATAATAATAAGAAAACTAACAATAACAATAGGGTTCTACGCCCCTTCGGGGCTTGACCCCTAATAATAATAATAAGAAAACTAACAATAACAATAGGGTTCTACGCCCCTTCGGGGCTTGACCCCTAAATATAGCTGCAAGCAGCGATACCGGGGTCAAGCCAAACATGGCAAAAAATGATTCATACGTGATGACTGTCATGATTTAAGATCTAAGTTTGCATTAGTTTTATGAAAAAAAAGCAATTTTTTCGTATCTTGAGACCATTATGTGGCACTGTGCCGAAAGAATAGATGGTGCCTCAGGTCATGACTGTGATGACACATACCAAATTTAGTGTAAATACAATAAAGCGATACGGAGATATATCCTTAAATGACTTGACCACTAGGGGGCACTGACCAAAAAATAAATTGTGACTCAGGTCTTGATTGTGATGACACCCACCAAATTTGGTGTAAATACAATAAAGAGATTCAGAGATATAGCCTTAAATGACTTGACCACTAGGGGGCACTGACAAAAAAATTATTGTGACTCAGGTCTTGATTTTGATGACACCCACCAAATTTGGTGTAAATACGATAAAGAGATGCAGAGATATAGCTTCAAATCTCTTGACCACTAGGGGGCAGCGGAAAGTTTACAAGTCCTCCCAGAACATGTTGCGGATGAACCATACCAAGTTTCATAACAATACGCAATTGCATTTCTGAAATACCTGAACTTAAAGAAAAATTCAAAATGGCCGACACACAAAATGGCCGACCAAAAACCATTTGGTATCGTTTGACTCGCCATGCCTCACGAAATCTAACAAGACCAGTCTCATAATTTTACATTCAAATTTGCAGTAGTTATAAGCAAAAATAGACATTTTTTATATCTTGTGACCAGTTGGGGGCAGTGTGACGAAATAGTGCATGCACCCTCAGGTCATCACTGTCATGACATATACCAAGTCTCATATCAATACGCAAAAGTTTTGCGAAGATACAGGCTCAAACACATTTTGGCATGCTCGGCCTCGCATTCTTTGATGCGTTATACGACAACGGAGAGGTCTACCGAAAAGCTTTTGATAACTTTTTGTCTGGAGTGTCTCTAGATGATGCATACCAAAAATCAAGCCAATCACACGAGCGCTCTAGGAGGAGTTCGAAAAAGTAGGTGTTCAATATTATTCAAAATGGCCGACAGGACGTAGGTTTGACTCAGACATATTTGGTACAGTCGGACTCAGCATGAGCCAAGGAATCAATAGAGTGAAGTCTTATGTCATAGTGGCAATTTAATCAAATGGAATAAAGATTTTCAAAAAATATTTTACATATTCTGACCACTAGGTGGCGCCGTCCTAAAGATTTATAGGTGCACTCAGAACATGTCACTGATGAACCATGCCAAATTTCGTAGCGATACGCCATTCTGTTTGTGAAATACTGAACTTAATGAGAATATTCAAAATGGCCGACACCCAAAATGGCCGACCGAAAACCGTTTGGTATCGTTTGACTCGGCATGCCTCAAGGAATCTAACAAGACCACCTTCATGATTTTAAACTCAAGTTTGAAGTAGTTATAAGCGAAAATAGGCATTTTTCGAATCTCGTGACCACTAGGTGGCACTGTGACGAAACGTTGCAGGCACCCTCAGGTCATGACTGTTATGACATATACCAAGTTTCGTGTCGATAGAGTAAAGTTTTGCGAAGAAAAGGCCTCACGTCCGTTTTGGCGTGCTCGCCGCCATATATGTTGTCAATTTATATGAGAACGCATTGGTCTATCAAAAAGCTTTTGATAACTTTTTGTCTGGGGTGTCTCTAGATGCTACATACCAAAGGACATGCAAATCGGACAAACGCTCTAGGAGGAGTTCGAAAAAGTAGGTTTTACGAAAATTTCAAAATGGCGGAAAGATGTGAATGACACAAATGACATTAATGTGTGCATTTGAATCATCATGAGCCAAGGATTCAGAGGAAACAAGAATTTAGTTTCTAGGACTCACGGGTCAGAAGTTATGAGCATGAACATAAGTGGATTTTTGGACTGTTGGTGGCGCTAGAGGGTTTGAGTCAGACACACCAATGTTGCTATAGTAACTTCTAAGACCGTCCTCTACATGTGTGCCAAATTTCATAACTTTCCTATGTACGGTTCTATGGGCTGCCATTGACTTCAATGGCGGAAGAACAAGAAGAAGAATAATATATAAATATAGCTGCAAGCAGCGATACCGGGGTCAAGCCAAACATGTCAAAAAATGATTCATACGTGATGACGGTCATGATTTAAGATCTAAGTTTGCATTTGTTTTATGAAAAAAATAGTAATTTTCTTGTATCTTGAGACCACTAGGTGGCGCTTTGCCGAAACAATAGATGGTGCCTCAGGTCATGACTGTGATGACACATACCAAATTTAGTGTAATTACAATAAAGCGATACGGAGATATAGCCTTAAATGACTTGACCACTAGGGGGCACTGACCAAACAATAAATTGGGACTCAGGTCTTGATTGTGATGACACCCACCAAATTTGGTGTAAATACGATAAAGAGATGCAGAGATATAGCTTCAAATCTCTTGACCACTAGGGGGCGCCGAAAAGTTTACAAGTCCTCCCAGAACATGTTGGTGATGAACCATACCAAGTTTCATAACAATACGCAATTGCGTTTCTGAAATACTTGAACTTAAAGAAAAAATTCAAAATGGCCGACACACAAAATGGCCGACCAAAAACCATTTGGTATCGTTTGACTCGGCATGCCTAACTAAATCTAACAAGACCGGTCTCATAATTTTACATTCAAGTTTGCAGTAGTTATAAGCAAAAATAGACATTTTTTATATCTCGTGACCAGTAGGGGGCAGTGTGACGAAATTGTGCATGCACCCTCAGGTCATCACTGTTATGACATATACCAAGTCTCATATTAATACACAAAAGTTTTGTGAAGATACAGGCTCAAACACATTTTGGCGTGCTCGCCCTCGCATTCTTTGATGCGTTATACGACAACGGATAGGTCTACCGAAAAGCTTTTGATAACTTTTTGTCTAGAGTGTCTCTAGATGATGCATACCAAAAATCAAGCCAATCACACGAGCGTTCTAGGAGGAGTTCGAAAAAGTAGGTGTTCAATATAATTCAAAATGGCCGACAGGAAGTAGGTTTGACTCAGACATTTTGTACAGTCGGACTCAGCATGAGCCAAGGAATCAATAGAGTGAAGTCTTATGTCATAGTGGCAATTGAATCAAATGCTATAAAGATTTTAAACAATTTATTTACATATCCTGACCACTAGGTGGCGCTGTCCTAAAGATTTATAGGTGCACTCAGAACATGTCACTGATCAACCATGCCAAATTTCGTAGCGATACGCCATTCTGTTTGTGAAATACTGAACTTAATGAGAAAATTCAAAATGGCCGACACCCAAAATGGCCGACCGAAAACCGTTTGCTATCGTTTGACTCGGCATGCCTCAAGAAATCTAACAAGACCACCTTCATGAATTTAGGCTCAAGTTTGAAGTAGTTATAAGCGAAAATAGGCATTTTTCGAATCTCGTGACCACTAGGTGGCGCTGTAACGAAACGTTGCAGGCACCCTCAGGTCATGACTGTTATGACATATACCAAGTTTCGTGTCGATACAATAAAGTGTTGCGAAGATACGGCCTCACGTCCGTTTTGGCGTGCTCGCCGCCATATATGTTGTCAGTTTATACGAGAACGCATTGGTCTATTAAAAAGCTTTTGATAACTTTTTGTCTGGGGTGTCTCTAGATGCTACATACCAAAGGACATGCAAATCGGACGAACGCTCTAGGAGGAGTTCGAAAAAGTAGGTTTTACGGAAAATTCAAAATAGCAGAAAGATTTGCATGACACAAATGACATCCATGGGTGCAATTGAATCAACATGAGCAAAGGATTCAGAGGAAACAAGAATTTAGTTGCTAGGACTCACGGGTCAGAAGTTATGAGCATGAACATAAGTGGATTTTTGGACTGTTGGTGGCGCTAGAGGGTTTGAGTCAGACACACCAATGTTGCTATAGTAACTTCGGAGACTGTCCTCTACATATGTGCCAAATTTCATAACTTTCCTACGTTCGGTTCTATGGGCTGCCATTGACTTCAATGGCGGAAGAACAAGAAACTGAATAATAATAAGAAAACTAACAGAAACAATAGGTGTCTACGCCACTTCGTGGCTTGACCCCTAATAATAATAATAAGAAAACTAACAATAACAATAGGGTTCTACGCCCCTTCGGGGCTTGACCCCTAAATATAGCTGCAAGCAGCGATACCGGGGTCAAGCCAAACATGGCAAAAAATGATTCATACGTGATGACTGTCATGATTTAAGATCTAAGTTTGCATTAGTTTTATGAAAAAAAAACAATTTTTTCGTATCTTGAGACCACTAGGTGGCACTGTGCCGAAAGAATAGATGGTGCCTCAGGTCATGACTGTGATGACACATACCAAATTTAGTGTAAATACAATAAAGCGATACGGAGATATAGCCTTAAATGACTTGACCACTAGGGGGCACTGACCAAAAAATAAATTGTGACTCAGGTCTTGATTGTGATGACACCCACCAAATTTGGTGTAAATACAATAAAGAGATGCAGAGATATAGCCTTAAATGACTTGACCACTAGGGGGCACTGACCAAAAAATAAATTGTGACTCAGGTCTTGATTGTGATGACACCCACCAAATTTGGTGTAAATACAATAAAGGGATGCAGAGATATAGCTTCAAATCTCTTGACCACTAGGGGGCACCGAAAAGTTTACAAGTCCTCCCAGAACATGTTGCTGATGAATCATACCAAGTTTCATAACAATACGCAATTGCGTTTCTGAAATACTTGAACTTAAAGAAAAATTCAAAATGGCCGACACACAAAATGGCCGACCAAAAACCATTTGGTATCGTTTGACTCGGCATGCCTCACGAAATCTAACAAGACCAGTCTCATAATTTTACATTCAAATTTGCAGTAGTTATAAGCAAAAATAGACATTTTTTATATCTCGTGACCAGTAGGGGGCAGTGTGACGAAATGGTGCATGCACCCTCAGGTCATCACTGTTATGACATATACCAAGTCTCATATTAATACGCAAAAGTTTTGCGAAGATACAGGCTCAAACACATTTTGACGTGCTCGCCCTCGCATTCTTTGATGCGTTATACGACAACGGATAGGTCTACCGAAAAGCTTTTGATAACTTTTTGTTTAGAGTGTATCTAGATGATGCATACCAAAAATCAAGCCAATCACACGAGCGCTCTAGGAGGAGTTCGAAAAAGTAGGTGTTCAATATAATTCAAAATGGCCGACAGGAAGTAGGTTTGACTCAGACATATTTGGTACAGTCGGACTCAGCATGAGCCAAGGAATCAATAGAGTGAAGTCTTATGTCATAGTGGCAATTTAATCAAATGATATAAAGATTTTAAAAAAAAATTTACATATCCTGACCACTAGGTGGCGCCGTCCTAAAGATTTATAGGTGCGCTCAGTACATGTCACTGATGAACCATGCCAAATTTCGTAGCGATACGCCATTCTGTTTGTGAAATACTGAACTTAATGAGAAAATTCAAAATGGCCGACACCCAAAATGGCCGACCGAAAACCGTTTGGTATCGTTAGACTCGGCATGCCTCAAGGAATCTAACAAGACCACCTTCATGATTTTAGACTCAAGTTTGAAGTAGTTATAAGCGAAAATAGGCATTTTTCGAATCTCGTGACCACTAGGTGGCGCTGTGACGAAACGTTGCAGGCACCCTCAGGTCATGACTGTTATGACATATACCAAGTTTCGTGTCGATACAATAAAGTTTTGCGAAGATAAGGCCTCACGTCCGTTTTGGCGTGCTCGCCGCCATATATGTTGTCAATTTATATGAGAACGCATTGGTCTATCAAAAAGCTTTTGATAACTTTTTGTCTTGGGTGTCTCTAGATGCTACATACCAAAGGACATGCAAATCGGACAAACGGTCTAGGAGGAGTTCGAAAAAGTAGGTTTTACGGAAAATTCAAAATGGCGGAAAAATGTGCATGACACAAATGACATCAATGTGTGCATTTGGATCATCATGAGCCAAGGATTCAGAGGAAACAAGAATTTAGTTTCTAGGACTCATGGGTCAGAAGTTATGAGCATGAACATAAGTGGATTTTTGGACTGTTGGTGGCGCTAGAGGGTTTGAGTCAGACACACCAATGTTGCTATAGTAACTTCTGAGACTGTCCTCTACATGTGTGCCAAATTTCATAACTTTCCTATGTACGGTTCTATGGGCTGCCATTGACTTTCGGCGGAAGAACGAGGAAGATAAATAATAATAATAATAAGAAAACTAACAATAACAATAGGGTTCTACGCCCCTTCGGGGCTTGACCCCTAATAATAATAATAATAATAATAATAAGAAAACTAACAATAACAATAGGGTTCTACGCCCCTTCGGGGCTTGACCCCTAATAATAAATATAGCTGCAAGCAGCAATGCCGGGGTCAAGCCGAAAAGGGCACAAAAGGATGTAAAATTGAGATTGGATAAGCAAATTGAAGACCCTAGGTAAACCTAATAATTTTAGATGAAAAAACAAAAAAGTTATTAACAAAAATAATCTAAGTTCTTGTCTACTGCAATCGTCCTTCTGTTATTGACAATCAGGGAACATTAGAGCACTGAAGGACATGCGAGTGGTGTTTGCAGTGGCAAAACATGGGTCACGTCATGTTATAACAAGTTTAATTAGTCAAAAGAGACCATCCCCGTGTCTCTACGATGTTCTGATTCAGAGATATAGCTTTTGCAAAAACGGTTGATAAGGTATTCTCAATGGTTGCTAGGGAGTGAATTGGCAACCACCAGTGATTATAGTCAAAGCCATGAAAGGAATAACCCATGATGACTCATGGTTTTAGATGTGTTGTTGCAGTAGTTTTAGGCAAAAATACCATATTCTATCTCAAAACCAGTAGGTGGCGCAATGAAAAAATTTTGCATGCAACATCAGGTCATGATTGTGTTACATCTAGCTAGTTTTATGACTATACACTTTAGTTTAGTGAAGAAACAGTTGTATGACCATAAGGCTGGCTTGTTATCAAAGGTTTTGTTCAATTATAAGGCCATCTAGTGGTGCAAGCATACAATTTTTTTTGTGTGGTCTCAGAATGTGCTCATGCATCAGCGTATCAAATCTGGTGTAAAAATCTCATTTTGTTGCAGAGTTATAACCATTTATGTGTAAAAAACACCAAATTTAAAGGTAATTTTTCGTTTTTTGCAATTTTCGGCCATTTCTGATGGAAATTTTAATATAACGCCAATAGAACTTTTTGTTCAGAAGGTAAGGTTAGTTTCTTCCTATGGTGTTTTCGAGTCGATCGGAAAAACGCTCGCGGAGATATTCACGCGTATTTTTTAAGCGCTATTTTGCTGCGCAGGGTTAACCGTAAGGCGAATTCTGGCATGTTTGGTATCGTTGGACTCAGCAACTATTCAGAACTCCAAAGAAACAAGTCCCGTGAAAATACATCAATCGGAGCCAAAGTTATAGGCGTTTAAAGCATAAGTCTGACCACTAGGTGGCGCTGTGACGAAACTCTGCATGCACCCGTAGTTCCTGACTGGCATCACAAGTACCAAGTATCGTGTCAATAGGCTTAAGTTTGCCGAAGATACAGCCTCAAATCCGTTTTTTTGCGCTCTACGTAAAATTCGTTGACGCGGTTTACAGAAACGGATCGACGAATTGACATGAATTCCATAACTTTTTGCCGTGAGGGTCTGTAGATGCTACATACCCATTTTCGTGGAAATCGGGCTAAAGCTCTAGGACGAGTTCGCAAAAGTAGGTTTTACGAATAATTCAAAATGGCGGAAAAATTTTCATGACGGAAAATGACGTCATAGGGTCCAGTCGAATCGTCTTGAGCCAAGGAATCAGATGAAACAAGAATTTAATTTCTAGGACGTATGGGTCAGAAGTTATAAGCAAAAACGTAAGTGCAACTTTGGACTGTTGGTGGCGCTAGCGGGTTAGACATAGAGACTCCAAATTTGCTATGGGGACACATTGGACTGTCCTTTATCAGTGTGCCAAATTTCATAACTTTCCTACGTACGGTTCTATGGGCTGCCATAGACCGCAATGGCGGAAGAAGAAGAATAACTAATAAATATAGCTGCAAGCAGCGATACCGGGGTCAAGCCAAACATGGCAAAAAATGATTCATACGTGATGACTGTCATGATTTCACATCTAAGTTTGCAATATTTTTATGAAAAAATTGCAATTTTTTTGTATCTTGAGACCACTAGGTGGCGCTGTGCCGAAACAATAGATGGTGCCTCAGGTCATGACTGTGATGACACATACCAAATTTAGTGTAAATACGATAAAGCGATATGGAGATATAGCCTTAAATGACTTGACCACTAGGGGACACTGACCAAACCATAAATTATGACTCAGGTCTTGATTGTGATGACACCCACCAAATTTGGTGTAAATACGATAAAGCGATACGGAGATATAGCCTTAAATGACTTGACCACTAGGGGGCACTGACCAAACCATAAATTATGACTCAGGTCTTGATTGTGATGACACCCACCAAATTTGGTGTAAATACGATAAAGACATGCAGAGATATAGCTTCAAATCTCTTGACCACTAGGGGGTGCCGAAAAGTTTACAAGTTCTTCCAGAACATGTTGCTGATGAACCGTACCAAGTTTCATAACTATACGCAATTGCGTTTCTGAAATACTTGAATTTAAAGAAAAAATTCAAAATGGCCGACACACAAAATGGCCGTCCTAAAACCATTTGTTATCGTTTGACTCGGCATGCCTCACGAAATCTAACAAGACCAGTCTCATAATTTTACATTCAAGTTTGCAGTAGTTATAAGCAAAAATAGACATATTTTATATCTCGTGACCAGTAGGGGGCAGTGTGACGAAATGGTGCATGCACCCTCAGGTCATCACTGTTATGACATATACCAAGTCTCATATTAATATGCAAAAGTTTTGCAAAGATACAGGCTCAAACACATTTTGGCGTGCTCGCTCTCGCATTCTTTGATGCGTTATACGACAACGGATAGGTCTACCAAAAAGCTTTTGATAACTTTTTGTCTAGAGTGTCTCTAGATGATGCATACCAAAAATCAAGCCAATCACATGAGCGCTCTAGGAGGAGTTCGAAAAAGTAGGTGTTCAATATAATTCAAAATGGCCGACAGGAAGTAGGTTTGACTCAGACATATTTGGTACAGTCAGACTCAGCATGAGCCAAGGAATCAATAGAGTGAAGTCTTATGTCATAGTGGCAATTTAATCAAATGATATAAAGATTTTAAACAATTTATTTACATATCCTGACCACTAGGTGGCGCTGTCTGAAAGATTTATAGGTGCGCTCAGATCATGTCACTGATGAACCATGCCAAATTTCGTAGCGATACGCCATTCTGTTTGTGAAATACTGAACTTAATGAGAAAATTCAAAATGGCCGACACCCAAAATGGCCGACCGAAAACCGTTTGGTATCGTTTGACTCGGCATGCTTCAAGGAATCTAACAAGACCACCTTCATGATTTTAGACTCAAGTTTGAAGTAGTTATAAGCAAAAATAGGCATTTTTCGAATCTCGTGACCACTAGGTGGCGCTGTGACGAAACGTTGCAGGCACCCTCAGGTCATGACTGTAATGACATATACCAAGTTTCGTGTCGATACACCAAAGTGTTGGGAAGATACGGCCTCACGTCCGTTTTGGCGTGCTCGCCGCCATATATGTTGTTAATTTATATGAGAACGCATTGGTCTATCAAAAAGCTTTTGATAACTTTTGGTCTGGGGTGTCTCTAGATGCTACATACCAAAGGACATGCAAATCGGACAAACGGTCTAGGAGGAGTTCGAAAAAGTAGGTTTTACGAAAAATTCAAAATGGCGGAAAGATGTGCATGACACAAATGACATCAATGTGTGCATTTGAATCATCATGAGCCAAGGATTCAGAGGAAACAAGAATTTCGTTTCTAGGACTCACGGGTCAGAAGTTATGAGCATGAACATAAGTGGATTTTTGGACTGTTGGTGGCGCTAGAGGGTTTGAGTCAGACACACCAATGTTGCTATAGTAACTTCTGAGACTGTCCTCTACATGTGTGCCAAATTTCATAACTTTCCTACGTACGGTTCTATGGGCTGCCATTGACTTTAATGGCGGAAGAACAAGAAGAAGAATAATATATAATAATAATAATAATAAGAAAACTAACAATAACAATAGGGTTCTACGCCCCTTCGGGGCTTGACCCCTAATAAATATAGCTGCAAGCAGCAATTACCGGGGTCAAGCCGAAAAGGGCACAGAAGAAAGTAAGGTTGAGTTCGGATGAACAGTTTAAAGAACCTAGGAAAATCTCTTGATTTTAGACAAAATAATATAAAATAATTCCAGCAAAAAAGCTGCGTTCTCATTCAGTGAAATCACTCCCTATCTTCTCGAATATCATTGACAACTAGAACACTGAAGGAAATGTGAGTGGTGCTTGCAGTGGCAATACTCAGCTCACAAGATGTTACAGTAGTGTTAATGAGTCAAAAGAGACCATCCCAGTGTCTCTACGATGTTCTGATGCAGAGATATAGCTTTTGCAAACACGGTTGATAAGGTATTCTCAATGGTTGCTAGGGAGTGAATTGGCAACCAACAGTGATTATAGTCAAAGCCATGAAAGGAATAATCCATGATGACTCATGGTTTTAGGTGTGTTGTTGCAAAAGTTTTAGGCAAAAAATGCCATATTCTATCTCAAAACCAGTAGGTGGCGCAATGACAAAATTGTGCATGCAACATCAGGTCAAGATTGTGTTACATCTAGCTAGTTTTATGACTATAAACATTAATTTAGTGAAGAAACAGTTGTATGGCCATAGGGCTGGTTTGATATCAAAGGTTTTGTTCAATTATAAGGCCATCTAGTGGTGCAAGCATACAATTTTTTTTGTATGGCCTCAGAATGTGCTCATACATCAGCGTATCAAATCTGGTGTAAAAATCTAATTTTGTTGCAGAGTTATAACCATTTATGTGTAAAAAACACAAAATTTAAAGGTAATTTTTAGTTTTTTGCAATTTTCGGCCATTTCTGATGAAAATTTTAATATAACGCCAATAGAACTTTTTGTTCAGAAGGTAAGGTTAGTTTCTTCCTATGGTATTTTCGAGCCGATCGGAAAAACGTTCGAGGAGATATTCACGCGTGTTTTTTAAGCGCTATTTTGCTGCGCAGGGTTAACCGTAAGGCGAATTCTGGCATGTTTGGTATCGTTGGACTCGGCAACTATTCAGAACTCCAAAGAAACAAGTCCCGTGAAAATATGTCAATCGGAGCCAAAGTTATAGGCGTGTAAAACATAAGTCTGACCACTAGGTGGCGCTGCGACGAAACTATGCATGCACCCTCAGTTCCTGACTGGCATCTCAAGTACCAAATGTCGTGTCAATAGGCCTAAGTTTGGCGAAGATACAGCCTAAAATCTGTTTTTTTGCGCTCTTTGTAAAATTTGTTGACACGCTATACGACAACGGATTGGTTTATCAAATTTCTTTTAATAACTTTTTGCCGTGAGTGTGTCTAGATGCTGCATACCGATTTTCGTGGCAATCGAGTAAAAACTCTAGGACGAGTTCGCAAAAGTAGGTTTTACGATTAATTCAAAATGGCGGAAAAATTTCCATGACGGAAAATGACGTCATAGAGTCTAATCGAATCGTCTTGAGCCAAGGAATCAGAGGAAACAAGAATTTCGTTTCTAGGACTTACGGATCAGAAGTTATAAGCAAAAACGTAAGTGCAAATTTGGACTGTTGGTGGCGCTAGCGGGTTTGAGATAGAGACTCCAAAATTGCTATGGATATTATTTGGACTGTCCTCTGTCAGTGTGCCAAATTTCATAACTTTCCTACGTACGGTTCTATGGGCTGCCATAGACCTCAATGGAACAGGAAGAAGAATAATATATAAGAAATATAGCTGCAAGCAGCAATGCCGGGGTCAAGCCAAAAAGGGCACAGAAGAAGGTAAACTTGAGTCCGGATGAGCAGTTTAAAAAACCTAGCAAAACCTCCTGATTTCAGACAAATTAATATAACAGTAATCAGCAAAAAAGCTGTGTTCTTATTCAGTGAAATCTCTCCCTCACGTCTTGAGGAGCATTGACAACTAGAACACTGAAGGAAATGTGAGTGGTGCTTGCAGTGGTAATACTCAGCTCACAAAATGTTACTGTGGTGTTAATGAGTCAAAAGAGCCCACCCCCATGTCTCTACGCTGTTCTGATGAAGAGATATAGCTCTTGCAAAAACAGTTGATAAGGTATTCTCATTGGTTGCTAGACAGTAAATTGACATCCACCAGTGATTATAATCCAAGCCATGAAATGAATAATCCATGATGACTTGTGGTTTTAGATGTGTTGTTGCAGTAGTTTTAGGCAAAATTTTCAATTTTCTATCTCAAAACCACTAGGTGGCGCTGTGACAAAATTGTGCATGCAACTTCAGGTCATGATTACGTTACATCGAGCTAGTTTTATGACTATACACTTTAGTTTAGTGAAGAAACAGTTGTATGACCATAGGGCTGGCTTGATATCACAGGTTTTGTTCAATTATAACGCCAACTAGTGGTGCAAGCAAGCAATTTTTTTTGTGTAGCCTCAGACTGTGGTCGTACATCAGCGTATCAAATCTGGTGAAAAAATCTCTTTTCGTTGCGAAGTTATAACCATTTATGTGTAAAAAATACAAAATTTAAAAGGTAATTTTTCGTTTTTTGCATTTTTCGGTCATTTCTGATGAAAATTTTAATATAACGCCAATAGAACTTTTTGTTCAGAAGGTAAGGTTAGTTTCTTCCTATGGTGTTTTTGAGTCGATCAGAATTACGGTCGCGGAGATATTCGCGCGTGTTTTTTAAGCACTATTTTGCCGCACAGGGTTAACCGTAAGGCGAATCCTGGCATGTTTGGTATCGTTGGACTCGGCAACTATTCAAAACTCCAAGGAAACCAGTCCCTTGTAAATATGATGATCATAGCCAAAGTTATAGGCCTATAAAACATTCGTCTGGCCACTAGGTGGCGCTGCAACGAAACTGTGCATGCTCCCTCAGTTCCTGACTGGCATCTCAAGTACCAAGATTTGTGTCAATAGGCCTAAGTTTGGAGAAGATACAGCCTAAAATCTGTTTTTTTGCGCTCTATGTAAAATTTGTTGACGCGCTATACGACAACGGATTGGTTTATCAAAATTCTTTTAATAACTTTTTGCCTTGAGTGTCTCTAGATGCTGCATACCAATTTTCGTGGAAATCGGGGAAAAGCTCTAGGACGAGTTCGCAAAAGTAGGTTTTACGAATAATTCAAAATGGCGAAAAAATTTCATGACGGAAAATGATGTCATAGGGTCCAATCGAATCGTCTTGAGCCAAGGAATCAGAAGAAGTAAGAATTTTGTTTCTAGGGCTTACAGATCAGAAGTTATAAGCAAAAACATAAGTCCAACTTTGGACTGTTGGTGGCGCTAGTGGGTTAGACATAGAGACTCCAAATTGGCTGTGTGGACACATTGGAGTGTCCTTTATCAGTATGCCAAATTTCATAACTTTCCTACGTACGGTTCTATGGGCTGCCATAGACCGCAATGGCGGAAGAAGAATAACTAATAATAATAATAAAATTAAGAAAACTAACAAATACAATAGGGTTCTACGCCCCTTCGGGGCTTGACCCCTAATAATAATAAAATTAAGAAAACTAACAAATACAATAGGGTTCTACGCCCCCTTCGGGGGCTTGACCCCTAATAAATATAGCTGCAAGCAGCAATGCCGGGGTCAAGCCGAAAAGGGCACAAAAGGATGTAAAATTGAGATTGGATAAGCAGATTGAAGAACCTAGGTAAATCTAATAATTTTAGATGAAAAAACAAAAAAGTTATCAACAAAATTAATCTAAGTTCTTGTCTACTGCAATCGTCCTTCTGTTATTGACAATCATGGAACATTAGAACACTGAAGGACATGTGAGTGGTGTTTGCAGTGGTCACATCATGTTACAACAAGTTTAATTAGTCAAAAGAGACCATCCCCATGTCTCTACGATGTTCTGATGCAGAGATATAGCTTTTGCAAAAACGGTTGATAAGGTATTCTCAATGGTTGCTAGGGAGTAAATTGGCAACCACCAGTGATTATAGTCAAAGCCATGAAAGGAATAATCCATGATGACTCATGGTTTTAGATGTGTTGTTGCAGTAGTTTTAGGCAAAAATACCATATTCCATCTCAAAACCAGTAGGTGGCGCAATGAAAAAATTGTGCATGCAACATCAGGTCATGATTGTGTTACATCTAGCTAGTTTTATGACTATACACTTTAGTTTAGTTAAGAAACAGTTGTATGACCATAGGGCTGGCTTGTTATCAAAGGATTTGTTCAATTATAAGGCCATCTAGTGGTGCAAGCATACAATTTTTTTTGTGTGGCCTCAGAATGTGCTCATGCATCATCGTATCAAATCTGGTGAAAAAATCTCTTTTCGTTACAAAGTTACAACCATTTATGTGTAAAAAACACAAAATTTGAAGGTAATTTTTCGTTTTTTGCAATTTTCGGCCATTTCTGATGAAAATTTTAATATAACGCCAATAGAACTTTTTGTTCAGAAGGTAAGGTTAGTTTCTTCCTATGGTGTTTTCGAGTCGATCGGAAAAACGTTCGCGGAGATATTTACGCGTGTTTCTTAAGTGCTATTTTGCTGCGCAGGGTTAACCGTAAGGCGAATTCGGGTATGTTTGGTATCGTTGGACTCGGCAACTATTTAGAACTCAAAGGAAACAAGTCCTGTGAAAATATGTCAATCGGAGCCAAAGTTATAGGCATGTAAAACATAAGTCTGACCACTAGGTGGCGCTGTGACGAAACTCTGCATGCACCCTTAGTTCCTGACTGGCATCACAAATACAAAGTATCGTGTCAATAGGCTTAAGTTTGGCGAAGATACAGCCTCAAATCCGTTTTTTTGAGCTCTACGTAAAATTTGTTGACGCGCTATACGACAACGGATTGGTTTATCAAAATTCTTTTAATAACTTTTTGCCTTGAGTGTCTCTAGATGGTGCATACCGATTTTCAAGGCAATCCGGCAAAAGCTCTAGGACGAGTTCGCAAAAGTAGGTTTTATGAATATTTAAAAATGGCGGGAAAATTTTCATGACGGAAAATGACGTCATAGGGTCCAATCGAATCGTCTTGAGCCAAGGAATCAGAGGAAACAAGAATTTAATTTCTAGGACGTACGGGTCAGAAGTTATAGGCAAAAACATAAGTGCAATTTTGGACTGTTGGTGGCGCTAGTGGGTTAGATATAGAGACTCCAAATTTGCTGTGGGGACACATTGGACTGTCGTTTATCAGTGTGCCAAATTTCATAACTTTCCTACGTACGGTTCTATGGGCTGCCATAGACCGCAATGGCGGAAGAAGAATAACTAATAATAATATAGCTGCAAGCAGCAATGCCGGGGTCAAGCCGAAAAGGGCACAAAAGGATGTAAAATTGAGATTGGATAAGCAGATTGAAGAACCTAGGTAAATCTAATAATTTTAGATGAAAAAACAAAAAAGTTATCAACAAAATTAATCTAAGTTCTTGTCTACTGCAATCGACCTTCTGTTATTGACAATCATGGAACATTAGAACACTGAAGGACATGTGAGTGGTGTTTGCAGTGGTCACATCATGTTACAACAAGTTTAATTAGTCAAAAGAGACCATCCCCATGTCTCTACGATGTTCTGATGCAGAGATATAGCTTTTGCAAAAACGGTTGATAAGGTATTCTCAATGGTTGCTAGGGAGTAAATTGGCAACCACCAGTGATTATAGTCAAAGCCATGAAAGGAATAATCCATGATGACTCATGGTTTTAGATGTGTTGTTGCAGTAGTTTTAGGCAAAAATACCATATTCCATCTCAAAACCAGTAGGTGGCGCAATGAAAAAATTGTGCATGCAACATCAGGTCATGATTGTGTTACATCTAGCTAGTTTTATGACTATACACTTTAGTTTAGTTAAGAAACAGTTGTATGACCATAGGGCTGGCTTGTTATCAAAGGTTTTGTTCAATTATAAGGCCATCTAGTGGTGCAAGCATACAATTTTTTTTGTGTGGCCTCAGAATGTGCTCATGCATCATCGTATCAAATCTGGTGAAAAAATCTCTTTTCGTTACAAAGTTACAACCATTTATGTGTAAAAAACACAAAATTTGAAGGTAATTTTTCGTTTTTTGCAATTTTCGGCCATTTCTGATGAAAATTTTAATATAACGCCAATAGAACTTTTTGTTCAGAAGGTAAGGTTAGTTTCTTCCTATGGTGTTTTCGAGTCGATCGGAAAAACGTTCGCGGAGATATTTACGCGTGTTTCTTAAGTGCTATTTTGCTGCGCAGGGTTAACCGTAAGGCGAATTCGGGTATGTTTGGTATCGTTGGACTCGGCAACTATTTAGAACTCAAAGGAAACAAGTCCTGTGAAAATATGTCAATCGGAGCCAAAGTTATAGGCATGTAAAACATAAGTCTGACCACTAGGTGGCGCTGTGACGAAACTCTGCATGCACCCTTAGTTCCTGACTGGCATCACAAATACAAAGTATCGTGTCAATAGGCTTAAGTTTGGCGAAGATACAGCCTCAAATCCGTTTTTTTGAGCTCTACGTAAAATTTGTTGACGCGCTATACGACAACGGATTGGTTTATCAAAATTCTTTTAATAACTTTTTGCCTTGAGTGTCTCTAGATGGTGCATACCGATTTTCAAGGCAATCCGGCAAAAGCTCTAGGACGAGTTCGCAAAAGTAGGTTTTATGAATATTTAAAAATGGCGGGAAAATTTTCATGACGGAAAATGACGTCATAGGGTCCAATCGAATCGTCTTGAGCCAAGGAATCAGAGGAAACAAGAATTTAATTTCTAGGACGTACGGGTCAGAAGTTATAGGCAAAAACATAAGTGCAATTTTGGACTGTTGGTGGCGCTAGTGGGTTAGATATAGAGACTCCAAATTTGCTGTGGGGACACATTGGACTGTCGTTTATCAGTGTGCCAAATTTCATAACTTTCCTACGTACGGTTCTATGGGCTGCCATAGACCGCAATGGCGGAAGAAGAATAACTAATAATAATAATAAAATTAAGAAAACTAACAAATACAATAGGGTTCTACGCCCCTTCGGGGCTTGACCCCTAAATAATAAAATTAAGAAAACTAACAAATACAATAGGGTTCTACGCCCCTTCGGGGCTTGACCCCTAATTATTATAAAAAGAAAACTAACAAATACAATAGGGTTCTACGCCCCTTCGGGGCTTGACCCCTAAATATAGCTGCAAGCAGCAATGCCGGGGTCAAGCCGAAATGGGCACAAAAGGATGCAAAATTGAGATTGGATAAGCAGATTGAAGAACCTAGGTAAACCTACTAATTTTAGATGAAAAAACAAAAAGTTATCAACAAACATGATCTATGTTCTTGTCTAATGCAATCGTCTTTCTGTTATTGACAAGCATGGAACATTAGAGCACTGAAGGACATGTGAGTGGTGTTTGCAGTGGCAAATTATGGGTCACATCATGTCACAACAAGTTTAATTAGTCAAAAGAGACCATCCCTGTGTCTCTACGATGTTCTGATGCAGAGATATAGCTTTTGCAAAAACGGTTGATAAGGTATTCTCAATGGTTGCTAGGGAGTGAATTGGCAACCACCAGTGATCATAGTCAAAGCCATGAAAGGAATAATCCATAATGACTCATGGTTTTAGATGTGTTGTTGCAGTAGTTTTAGGTAAAAATACCATATTCTATCTCAAAACCAGTAGGTGGCGCAATGACAAAATTGTGCATGCAACAACAGGTCATGATTGTGTTATATCTAGCTAGTTTTATGTCTATACACTTTAGTTTAGTGAAGAAACAGTTGTATGACCATAGGGCTGGCTTGTTATCAAAGGTTTTGTTCAATTATAAGGCCATCTAGTGGTGCAAGCATACAATTTTTTTGTGTAGGCTCAGAATGTGCTCATGCATCAGCGTATCAAATCTGGTGGAAAAATATATTTTCGTTACAAAGTTACAACCATTTATGTGTAAAAAACACAGAATTTGAAGGTATTTTTTCATTTTTTGCAATTTTCGGCCATTTCTGATGAAAATTTTAATATAACGTCAATAGAACTTTTTGTTCAGAAGGTAAGGTTAGTTTCTTCCTATGGTGTTTTCGAGTCAATCGGAAAAACGCTCGTGGAGATATTCACGCGTGTTTTTTAAGCGCTATTTTGCTGCACAGGGTTAACCGTAAGGCGAATTCTGGCATGTTTGGTATCGTTGGACTCGGCAACTATTCAGAACTCCAAACAAACAAGTCCTGTGAAAATACATCAATCGGAGCCAAAGTTATAGGTGTATAAATCATTTTTCTGGCCACTAGGTGGCGCTGCGACGAAACTGTGCATGCACCCTCAGTTCCTGACTGGCATCACAAGTACCAAGTGTCGTATCAATAGGCCTAAGTTTGACGAAGATACAGCCTAAAATCTGTTTTTTTGCGCTCTATGTAAAATTCGTTAAGGCGGTATTCAACAACGGATTGCTGTATCAAAATTCTTTTGATAACTTTTTGCCATGAGTGTCTCAAGATGATACATACCAATTTTGGTGGCAATCGGACAAAAGCTCTAGGACGAGTTCGAAAAAGTAGGTTTTACGAATAATTCAAAATGGCGGACACATTTTCATGACGGAAAATAACGACATAGGGTCCAATGGAATCGTCTTGAGCCAAGGAATCAGAGGAACCAATAATTTTGTTTCTAGGGCTTACGGATAAGAAGTTATAGGCAAAAACATAAGTGCAACTTTGGACTGTTGGTGGCGCTAGTGGGTTAGACATAGAGACTCCAAATTTGCTGTGGGGACACATTGGACTGTCCTTTATCAGTGTGCCAAATTTCATAACTTTCCTACGTACGGTTCTATGGGCTGCCATAGACCGCAATGGCGGAAGAAGAATAACTAATAATAAATATAGCTGCAAGCAGCGATACCGGGGTCAAGCCAAACATGGCAAATAATGATTCATACGTGATGACTGTCATGATTTAAGATCTAAGTATGCATTAGTTTTATGAAAAAAATAGCAATTTTTTCGTATCTTGAGACCACTAGGTGGCGCTGTGCCGAAACAATAGATGGTTCCTCAAGTCATAACTGTGATGACACATACCAAATTTAGTGTAAATACGATAAAGCGATACGGAGATATAGCCTTAAATGACTTGACCACTAGGGGGCACTGACCAAACAACAAATTGTGACTCAGGTCTTGATTGTGATGACACCCACCAAATTTGGTGTAAATACGATAAAGAGATGCAGAGATATAGCTTCAAATCTCTTGACCACTAGGGGGCGCCGAAAAGTTTACAAGTCCTCCCAGAACATGTTGCTGATGAACCATACCAAGTTTCATAACAATACGCAATTGCGTTTCTGAAATACTTGAACTTAAAGAAAAAATTCAAAATGGCCGACACACAAAATGGCCGACCAAAAACCATTTGGTATCGTTTGACTCTGCATGCCTCAAGAAATCTAACAAGACCAGTCTCATAATTTTACATTCAAGTTTGCAGTAGTTATAAGCAAAAATAGAAATTTTTTATATCTCGTGACCAGTAGGGGGCAGTGTGACGAAATGGTGCATGCACCCTCAGGTCATCACTGTTATGACATATACCAAGTCTCATATTAATACGCAAAAGTTTTGCGAAGATACAGGCTCAAACACATTTTGGCGTGCTCGCCCTCGCATTCTTTGATGCGTTATACGACAACGGATAGGTCTACCGAAAAGCTTTTGATAACTTTTTGTCTAGAGTGTCTCTAGATGATGCATACCAAAAATCAAGCCAATCACACGAGCGCTCTAGGAGGAGTTCGAAAAAGTAGGTGTTCAATATAATTCAAAATGGCCGACAGGAAGTAGGTTTGACTCAGACATATTTGGTACAGTCGGACTCAGCATGAGCCAAGGAATCAATAGAGTGAAGTCTTATGTCATAGTGGCAATTTAATCAAATGATATAAAGATTTTAAACAATTTATTTACATATCCTGACCACTAGGTGGCGCTGTCCTAAAGATTTATAGGTGCGCTCAGAACATGTCACTGATAAACCATGCCAAATTTCGTAGCGATACGCCATTCTGTTTGTGAAATACTGAACTTAATGAGAAAATTCAAAATGGCCGACACCCAAAATGGCCGACCGAAAACCGTTTGGTATCGTTTGACTCGGCATGCCTCAAGGAATCTAACAAGACCACCTTCGTGATTTTAGGCTCAAGTTTGAAGTAGTTATAAGCGAAAATAGGCATTTTTCGAATCTCGTGACCACTAGGTGGCGCTGTGACGAAACGTTGCAGGCACCCTCAGGTCATGACTGTAATGACATATACCAAGTTTCGTGTCGATACAATAAAGTTTTGCGAAGATACGGCCTCACGTCCGTTTTGGCGTGCTCGCCGCCATATATGTTGTGAATTTATACGAGAACGCATTGGTCTATCAAAAAGCTTTTGATAACTTTTTGTCTGGGGTGTCTCTAGATGCTACATACCAAAGGACATGCAAATCGGACAGACGGTCTAGGAGGAGTTCGAAAAAGTAGGTTTTACGGAAAATTCAAAATGGCGGAAAGATGTGCATGACACAAATGACATCAACATATGCAATTGAATCATCATGAGCAAAGGATTCAGAGGAAACAAGAATTTATTTTCTAGGACTCACGGGTCAGAAGTTGTGAGCATGAACATAAGTGGATTTTTGGACTGTTGGTGGCGCTAGAGGGTTTGAGTCAGACACACCAATGTTGCTATAGTAACTTCTGTGACTGTCCTCTACATGTGTGCCAAATTTCATAACTTTCCTATGTACGGTTCTATGGGCTGCCATTGACTTTTGGGTGGAAGAACGAGGAACAAGAATAACAATAATAATAATAAATATAGCTGCAAGCAGCGATACCGGGGTCAAGCCAAACATGGCAAAAAATGATTCATACGTGATGACTGTCATGATTTAAGATCTAAGTTTGCATTAGTTTTATGAAAAAATAGCAATTTTTTGTATCTTGAGACCACTAGGTGGCGCGGTGCAGAAACAATAGATGGTGCCTCAGGTCATGACTGTGATGACACATACCAAATTTAGTGTAAATACGATAAAGCAATACAGAGATATAGCCTTAAATGACTTGACCACTAGGGGGCACTAACCAAACAATTAATTGTGACTCAGGTCTTGATTGTGATGACACCCACCAAATTTGGTGTAAATACAATAAAGAGATGCAGAGATATAGCCTTAAATGACTTGACCACTAGGGGGCACTAACCAAACAATAAATTGTGACTCAGGTCTTGATTGTGATGACACCCACCAAATTTGGTGTAAATACAATAAAGAGATGCAGAAATATAGCCTTAAATGACTTGACCACTAGGGGGCACTGACCAAAAAATAAATTGTGACTCAGGTCTTGATTGTGATGACACCCACCAAATTTGGTGTAAATACGATAAAGAGATGCAGAGATATAGCTTCAAATCTCTTGACCACTAGGGGGCACCGAAAAGTTTACAAGTCCTCCCAGAACATGTTGCTGATGAACCATACCAAGTTTCATAACAATACGCAATTGCGTTTCTGAAATACTTGAACTTAAAGAAAAATTCAAAATGGCCGACACACAAAATGGCCGACCAAAAACCATGTGGTATCGTTTGACTCGGCATGCCTCACGAAATCTAACAAGACCAGTCTCATAATTTTACATTCAAATTTGCAGTAGTTATAAGCAAAAATAGACATTTTTTATATCTCGTGACCAGTAGGGGGCAGTGTGACGAAATGGTGCATGCACCCTCAGGTCATCACTGTTATGACATATACCAAGTCTCATATTAATACGCAAAAGTTTTGCGAAGATACAGGCTCAAACACATTTTGGCGTGCTCGCCCTCGCATTCTTTGATGCGTTATAGGACAACGGATAGGTCTACCGAAAATCTTTTGATAACTTTTTGTCTAGAGTGTCTCTAGATGATGCATACCAAAAATCAAGCCAATCACACGAGCGCTCTAGGAGGAGTTCGAAAAAGTAGGTGTTCAATATAATTCAAAATGGCCGACAGGAAGTAGGTTTGACTCAGACATATTTTATACCGTCGGACTCAGCATGAGCCAAGGAATCAATAGAGTGAAGTCTTATGTCATAGTGGCAATTTAATCAAATGATATAAAGATTTTAAACAATTTATTTACATATCCTGACCACTAGGTGGTGCCGTCCTAAAGATTTATAGGTGCGCTCAGAACATGTCACCGATGAACCATGCCAAATTTCGTAGCGATACGCCATTCGGTTTGTGAAATACTGAACTTAATGAGAAAATTCAAAATGGCCGACACCCAAAATGGCCGACCGAAAACGGTTTGGTATCGTTTGACTCGGCATGCCTCAAGGAATCTAACAAGACCTCCTTCATGATTTTAGACTCAAGTTTGAAGTAGTTATAAGCGAAAATAGGCATTTTTCGAATCTCGTGACCACTAGGTGGCGCTGTGACGAAACGTTGCAGGCACCCTCAGGTCATGACTGTTATGACATATACCAAGTTTCGTGTCGATACAATAAAGTTTTGCGAAGATACGACCTCACGTCCGTTTTGGCGTGCTCGCCGCCATATATGTTGTCAATTTATATGAGAACGCATTGGTCTATCAAAAAGCTTTTGATAACTTTTTGTCTTGGGTGTCTCTAGATGCTACATACCAAAGGACATGCAAATCGGACAAACGGTCTAGGAGGAGTTCGAAAAAGTAGGTTTTACGAAAAATTCAAAATGGCGGAAAGATGTGCATGACACAAATGACATCAATGTGTGCAATTGAATCATCATGAGCCAAGGATTCAGAGGAAACAAGAATTTAGTTTCTAGGACTCACGGGTCAGAAGTTATAAGCATGAACATAAGTGGATTTTTGGACTGTTGGTGGCGCTAGAGGGTTTGAGTCAGACACACCAATGTTGCTATAGTAACTTCTGAGACTGTCCTCTACATGTGTGCCAAATTTCATAACTTTCCTACGTACGGTTCTATGGGCTGCCATTGACTTCAATGGAGGAAGAAGGAAGAAGAATAATAATAAGAAAACTAACAGATACAATAGGTGTCTACGCCACTTCGTGGCTTGACCCCTAAATATAGCTGCAAGCAGCAATGCCGGGGTCAAGCCGAAAAGGGCACAAAAGGATGTAAAATTGAGATTGGATAAGCAGATTGAAGAACCTAGGTAAACCTAATAATTTTAGATGAAAAAACAAAAAAGTAATCAACAAAAATAATTTAAGTTCTTGACTACTGCAATCGTCCTTCTGTTATTGACAATCATGGAACATTAGAGCACTGAAGGGCATGTGCGTGGTGTTTGCTGTTGCAAACCATGGGTCACATCATGTTACAACAAGTTTAATTAATCAAACGAGACCATCCCCGTGTCTCTACGATGTTCTGATGCAGAGATATAGCTTTTGCAAAAACGGTTGATAAGGTATTCTCAATGGTTGCTGGGGAGTGAATTGGCAAACACCAGTGATTATAGTCAAAGCCATGAAAGGAATAATCCATGATGACTCGTGGTTTTAGATGTGTTGTTGCAATAGTTTTAGGCAAAAATACCATATTCTATCTCAAAACCAGTAGGTCGCGCAATGACAAAATTGTGCATGCAACATCAGGTCATGATTGTTTTACATCTAGCTAGTTTTATGTCTATACACTTTAGTTTAGTGAAGAAACAGTTGTATGACCATAGGGCTGGCTTGTTATCAAAGGTTTTGTTCAATTATAAGGCCATCTAGTGGTGCAAGCATACAATTTTTTTTGTGTAGCCTCAGAATGTGCTCATGCATCAGCGTATCAAATCTGGTGAAAAAATCTCTTTTCGTTACGAAGTTACAACCATTTATGTGTAAAAAACACAAAATTTGAAGGTAATTTTTCGTTTTTTGCAATTTTCGGCCATTTCTGATGAAAATTTTAATATAACACCAATAGAACTTTTTGTTCAGAAGGTAAGGTTAGTTTCTTCCTATGGTGTTTTCGAGTCGATCGGAAAAACGTTCGCGGAGATATTCACGCGTGTTTTTTAAACGCTATTTTGCTGCGCAGGGTTAATCGTAAGGCGAATTCTGGCATGTTTGGTATCGTTTGACTCGGCAACTATTCAGAACTCCAAAGAAGCAAGTCCCATGAAAATACGTCAATCGGAGCCAAAGTTATAGGTGTATAAAACATTTCTCTGGCCACTAGGTGGCGCTGCAACGAAACTATGCATGCACCCTCGGTTCCTGACTGGCATCTCAAGTACCAAGTGTCGTGTCAATAGGCCTAAGTTTGACGAAGATACAGCCTAAAATCTGTTTTTTTGCGCTCTACGTAAAATTCGTTAAGGCGGTATACGACAACGGATTGGTGTATCGAAATTCTTTTGATAACTTTTTGCCTTAAGTGTCTCAAGATGATACATACCAATTTTCGTGGCAATTGGACAAAAGCTCTAGGACGAGTTCGAAAAAGTAGGTTTAACGAATAATTCAAAATGGCGGAAAATTTTTATGTCGAAAAAAGACGCCATAGGGTCCAATCGAATCGTCTTGAGCCAATGAATAAGAGAAAGCAATAATTTTGTTTCTAGGGCTTACGGATCAGAAGTTATAAGCAAAAACATAAGTGCAACTTTGGACTGTTGGTGGCGCTAGCGGGTTAGACATAGAGACTCCAAATTTGCTGTGGGGACACATTGGACTGTCCTCTATCAGTGTGCCAAATTTCATAACTTTCCTACGTACGGTTCTATGGGCTGCCATAGACCGCAATGGCGGAAGAAGAAGAAGAAGAATAACTAATAATAATAATAAGAAAACTAACAAATACAATAGGGTTCTACGCCCCTTCGGGGCTTGACCCCTAATAATAATAATAAATATAGCTGCAAGCAGCGATACCGGGGTCAAGCCAAACATGGCAAAAAATGATTCATACATGATGACTGTCATGATTTAAGATCTAAGTTTGCATTAGTTTTATGAAAAAAATAGCAATTTTTTCGTATCTTGAGACCACTAGGTGGCACTGTGCCGAAACAATAGATGGTGCCTCAGGGAATGACTGTGATGACACATACCAAATTTAGTGTAAATACAATAAAGCGATACAGAGATATAGCCTTAGATGGCTTGACCACTAGGGGGCACTGACCAAACAATAAATTGTGACTCAGGTCTTGATTGTGATGACACCCACCAAATTTGGTGTAAATACGATAAAGAGATGCAGAGATATAGCTTCAAATCTCTTGACCACTAGGGGGCGCCGAAAAGTTTACAAGTCCTCCTGGAACATGTTGCTGATGAACCATACCAAGTTTCATAACAATACGCAATTGCGTTTCTGAAATACTTGAACTTAAAGAAAAAATTCAAAATGGCCGACACACAAAATGGCCGACCAAAAACCATTTGGTATCGTTTGACTCGGCATGCCTCACGAAATCTAACAAGACCAGTCTCATAATTTTACATTCAAGTTTGCAGTAGTTATAAGCAAAATTAGAAATGTTTAATATCTCATGACCAGTAGGGGGCAGTGTGACGAAATGGTGCATGCACCCTCAGGTCATCACTGTTATGACATATACCAAGTCTCATATTAATACGCAAAAGTTTTGCGAAGATACAGGCTCAAACACATTTTGGCGTGCTCGCCCTCGCATTCTTTGATGCGTTATACGACAACGGATAGGTCTACCGAAAAGCTTTTGATAACTTTTTGTCTAGAGTGTCTCTAGAAGATGCATACCAAAAATCAAGCCAATCAGACGAGCGCTCCAGGAGGAGTTCGAAAAAGTAGGTGTTCAATATAATTCAAAATGGCCGACAGGAAGTAGGTTTGACTCAGATATATTTGGTACAGTTGGACTCAGCATGAGCCAAGGAATCAATAGAGTGAAGTCTTATGTCATAGTGGCAATTTAATCAAATGATATAAAGATTTTAAACAATTTATTTACATATCCTGACCACTAGGTGGCGCTGTCCTAAAGATTTATAGGTGAGCTCAGAACATGTCACTGATGAACCATGCCAAATTTCGTAGCGATACGCCATTCTGTTTGTGAAATACTGAACTTAATGAGAAAATTCAAAATGGCCGACACCCAAAATGGCCGACCGAAAACCGTTTGGTATCGTTTGACTCGGCATGCCTCAAGGAATCTTACAAGACCACCTTCATGATTTTAGACTCAAGTTTGAAGTAGTTATAAGCGAAAATAAGCATTTTTCGAATCTCGTGACCACTAGGTGGCGCTGTGACGAAACGTTGCAGGCACCCTCAGGTCATGACTGTAATGACATATACCAAGTTTCGTGTCGATACAATAAAGTTTTGCGAAGATACGGCCACAGGTCCGTTTTGGCGTGCTCGCCGCCATATATGTTGTGAATTTATACGAGAACGCATTGGTCTATCAAAAAGCTTTTGATAACTTTTTGTCTGGGGTGTCTCTAGATGCTACATACCAAAGGACATGCAAATCGGACGGACGGTCTAGGAGGAGTTCGAAAAAGTAGGTTTTTCGGAAAATTCAAAATGGCGGAAAGATGTGCATGACACAAATGACATCAACATGTGCAACTGAATCATCATGAGCCAAGGATTCAGAGGAAACAAGAATTTATTTTCTAGGACTCATGGGTCACAAGTTGTGAGCATGAACATAAGTGGATTTTTGGACTGTTGGTGGCGCTAGAGGGTTTGAGTCAGACACACCAATGTTGCTATAGTAACTTCTGTGACTGTCCTCTACATGTGTGCCAAATTTCATAACTTTCCTATGTACGGTTCTATGGGCTGCCATTGACTTTTGGGTGGAAGAACGAGGAACAAGAATAACAATAATAAATATAGCTGCAAGCAGCGATACCGGGGTCAAGCCAAACATGGCAAAAAATGATTCATACGTGATGACTGTCATAATTTAAGATCTAAGTTTGCATTAGTTTTATGAAAAAATAGCAATTTTTTGTATCTTGAGACCACTAGGTGGCGCTTTGCCGAAACAATAGATGGTGTCTCAGGTCATGACTGTGATGACACATACCAAATTTAGTGTAAATACAATAAAGCGATACGAAGATATAGCCTTAAATGACGTGACCACTAGGGGGCACTGACCAAACAATAAATTGTGACTCAGGTCTTGATTGTGATGACACCCACCAAATTTGGTGTAAATACAATAAAGCGATACGGAGATATAGCCTTAAATGACTTGACCACTAGGGGGCACTGACCAAATAATAAATTGTGACTCAGGTCTTGATTGTGATGACACCCACCAAATTTGGTGTAAATACAATAAAGAGATGCAGAGATATAGCCTTAAATAACTTGACCACTAGGGGGCACTGACCAAAAAATAAATTGTGACTCAGGTCTTGATTGTGATGACACCCACCAAATTTGGTGTAAATACAATAAAGAGATGCAGAGATATAGCCTTAAATAACTTGACCACTAGGGGGCACTGACCAAAAAATAAATTGTGATTCAGGTCTTGATTGTGATGACACCCACCAAATTTGGTGTAAATACGATAAAGAGATGCAGAGATATAGCTTCAAATCCCTTGACCACTAAGGGGCACCGGAAAGTTTACAAGTCCTCCCAGAACATGTTGCTGATGAACCATACCAAGTTTCATAACAATACGTAATTGCGTTTCTGAAATACTTGAACTTAAAGAAAAATTCAAAATGGCCGACACACAAAATGGCCGACCAAAAACCATTTGGTATCGTTTGACTCGGCATGCCTCACGAAATCTAACAAGACCACTCTCATAATTTTACATTCAAGTTTGCAGTAGTTATAAGCAAAAATAGACATTTTTTATATCTCGTGACCAGTAGGGGGCAGTGTGACGAAATGGTGCATGCACCCTCAGGTCATCACTGTTATGACATATACCAAGTCTCATATTAATACACAAAAGTTTTGCGAAGATACAGGCTCAAACACATTTTGGCGTGCTCGCCCTCGCATTCTTTGATGCGTTATAAGACAACAAATAGGTCTACCGAAAAGCTTTTGATAACTTTTTGTCTAGAGTGTCTCTAGATGATGCATACCAAAAATCTAGCCAATCACACGAGCGCTCTAGGAGGAGTTCGAAAAAGTAGGTGTTCAATATAATTCAAAATGGCCGACAGGAAGTAGGTTTGACTCAGACATATTTGGTACAGTCGGACTCAGCATGAGCCAAGGAATCAATAGAGTGAAGTCTTATGTCATAGTGGCAATTTAATCAAATGATATAAAGATTTTAAACAATTTATTTACATATCCTGACCACTAGGTGGCGCCGTCCTAAAGATTTATAGGTGCGCTCAGAACATGTCACTGATGAACCATGCCAAATTTCGTAGCGATACGCCATTCTGTTTGTGAAATACTGAACTTAATGAGAAAATTCAAAATGGCCGACACCCAAAATGGCCGACCGAAAACCGTTTGGTATCGTTTGACTCGGCATGCCTCAAGGAATCTAACAAGACCAACTTCATGATTTTAGACTCAACTTTGAAGTAGTTATCAGCGAAAATAGGCATTTTTCGAATCTCGTGACCACTAGGTGGCGCTGTGACGAAACGTTGCAGGCACCCTCAGGTCATGACTGTAATGACATATACCAAGTTTCGTGTCGATACAATAAAGTTTTGCGAAGATACGGCCTCACGTCCGTTTTGGCGTGCTCGCCGCCATATATGTTGGCAATTTGTACGAGAACGCATTGGTCTATCAAAAAGCTTTTGATAACTTTTTGTCTGGGGTGCCTCTAGATGCTACATACCAAAGGACATGAAAATTGGACAAACGGTCTAGGAGGAGTTCGAAAAAGTAGGTTTTACGGAAAATTCAAAATGGCGGAAAGATGTGCATGACACAAATGACATCAATGTGTGCATTTGAATCATCATGAGCAAAGGATTCAGAGGAAACAAGAATTTAGTTTCTAGGACTCACGGGTCAGAAGTTATGAGCATGAACATAAGTGGATTTTTGGACTGTTGGTGGCGCTAGAGGGTTTGAGTCAGACACCCCAATGTTGCTATAGTAACTTCTGAGACTGTCCTTTACATGTGTGCCAAATTTCATAACTTTCCTATGTACGGTTCTATGGGCTGCCATTGTAAATATAGCTGCAAGCAGCAATGCCGGGGTCAAGCCAAAAAGGGCACAGAAGAAAGTAAAGTTGAATTGGATAAGCAGATTGAAGAACCTAGATAAACCTAATAATTTTAGATAAAAAAAACAAAAAAGTTATAAACAAAAATAATTTAAGTTCTTGTCTACTGCAATCGTTCTTCTGTTATTGACAATCATGGAACATTAGAGCACTGAAGGACATGTGAGTGGTGTTTGCAGTGGCAAAACATGGGTCACATCATGTTACAACAAGTTTAATAACTCAAAAGAGACCATCCCCGTGTCTCTACGATGTTTTGATGCTGAGATATAGCTTTTGCAAAAACGGTCGATAAGGTATTCTCAATGGTTGCTAGGGAGTAACTTGGCAACCACCAGTGATTATAGTCAAAGCCATGAAAGGAATAATCCATGATGACTCATGGTTTTAGATGTGTTGTTGCAGTAGTTTTAGGCAAAAATACTATATTCTATCTCAAAACCAGTAGGTGGCGCAATGAAAAAATTGTGCATGCAACATCAGGTCATGATTGTGTTACATCTAGCTAGTTTTATGACAATACACTTTAGTTTAGTTAAGAAACAGTTGTATGACCATAAGGCTGGCTTGTTATCAAAGGTTTTGTTCAATTATAAGGCCATCTAGTGGTGCAAGCACACAATTTTTTTTGTGTTGCCTCAGAATGTGCTCATGCATCAGCGTAGCAAATCTGGTGAAAAAATATATTTTCGTTACGAAGTTACAACCATTTATGTGTAAAAAACACAAAATTTGAATTTAATTTTTCGTTTTTTGCAATTTTCGGCAATTTCTGATGAAAATTTTAATATAACGCCAATAGAACTTTTTGTTCAGAAGGTAAGGTTAGTTTCTTCCTATGGTGTTTTCGAGACGATCGGAATAACGCTCGCGGAGATATTCACGCGTGTTTTTTAAGCGCTATTTTGCTGCCCAGGGTTAACCGTAAGGCGAAATCTGGCATGTTTGGTATCGTTGGACTCGGCAACTATTCAGAACTCCAAAGAAACAAGTCCTGTGAAAATACGTCAATCGGAGCCAAAGTTATAGGTGTATAAAACATTTCTCTGGCCACTAGGTGGCGCTGCAACGAAACTGTGCATGCACCCTCGGTTCCTGACTGGCATCAGAAGTACCAAGTGTCGTGTCAATAGGCCTAAGTTTGACGAAGATACAGCCTAAAATCAGTTTTTTTGCGCTCTACGTAAAATTTGTTAAGGCGGTATACGACAACGGATTGCTGTATCGAAATTCTTTTGATAACTTTTTGCCATGAGTGTCTCAAGATGATACATACCAATTTTCGTGGCAATCGGAGAAAAGCCCTAGGACGAGTTCGAAAAAGTAGGTTTTACGAATAATTCAAAATGGCGGAACAATTTTTATGACGGAAAATAACGACATAGGGTCCAATCGAATCGTCTTGAGCCAAGGAATCAGAGGAAGTAAGAATTTTGTTTCTAGGGCTTACGGATCAGAAGTTATAAGCAAAAACATAAGTGCAACTTTGGACTGTTGGTGGCGCTAGTGGGTTAGACATAGAGACTCCAAATTTGCTGTGGGGACACATTGGACTGTCCTTTATCAGTGTGCCAAATTTCATAACTTTCCTACGTACGGTTCTATGGGCTGCCATAGACCGCAATGGCGGAAGAAGAATAACTAATAATAATAATAATTATTATAAATATAGCTGCAAGCAGCAATGCCGGGGTCAAGCCAAAAAGGGCACAGAAGAAGGTAAACTTGAGTCCGGATGAGCAGTTCAAAAAAACCTAGCAAAACCTCCTGATTTCAGACAAATTAATATAACAGTAATCAGCAAAAAAGCTGTGTTCTTATTCAGTGAAATCTCTCCCTCACGTCTTGAGGAGCATTGACAACTAGAACACTGAAGGAAATGTGAGTGGTGCTTGCAGTGGTAATACTCAGCTCACAAAATGTTACTGTGGTGTTAATGAGTCAAAAGAGCCCACCCCCATGTCTCTACGCTGTTCTGATGAAGAGATATAGCTCTTGCAAAAACAGTTGATAAGGTATTCTCATTGGTTGCTAGACAGTAAATTGACATCCACCAGTGATTATAATCCAAGCCATGAAATGAATAATCCATGATGACATGTGGTTTTAGATGTGTTGTTGCAGTAGTTTTAGGCAAAATTTTCAATTTTCTATCTCAAAACCACTAGGTGGCGCTGTGACAAAATTGTGCATGCAACTTCAGGTCATGATTACGTTACATCGAGCTAGTTTTATGACTATACACTTTAGTTTAGTGAAGAAACAGTTGTATGACCATAGGGCTGGCTTGATATCACAGGTTTTGTTCAATTATAACGCCAACTAGTGGTGCAAGCAAGCAATTTTTTTTTGTAGCCTCAGACTGTGGTCGTACATCAGCGTATCAAATCTGGTGAAAAAATCTCTTTTCGTTGCGAAGTTATAACCATTTATGTGTAAAAAATACAAAATTTAAAATGTAATTTTTCGTTTTTTGCATTTTTCGGTCATTTCTGATGAAAATTTTAATATAACGCCAATAGAACTTTTTGTTCAGAAGGTAAGGTTAGTTTCTTCCTATGGTGTTTTTGAGTCGATCAGAATTACGGTCGCGGAGATATTCGCGCGTGTTTTTTAAGCACTATTTTGCCGCACAGGGTTAACCGTAAGGCGAATCCTGGCATGTTTGGTATCGTTGGACTCGGCAACTATTCAAAACTCCAAGGAAACCAGTCCCTTGTAAATATGATGATCATAGCCAAAGTTATAGGCCTATAAAACATTCGTCTGGCCACTAGGTGGCGCTGCAACGAAACTGTGCATGCTCCCTCAGTTCCTGACTGGCATCTCAAGTACCAAGATTTGTGTCAATAGGCCTAAGTTTGGAGAAGATACAGCCTAAAATCTGTTTTTTTGCGCTCTATGTAAAATTTGTTGACGCGCTATACGACAACGGATTGGTTTATCGAAATTCTTTTAATAACTTTTTGCCTTGAGTGTCTCTAGATGCTGCATACCAATTTTCGTGGAAATCGGGGAAAAGCTCTAGGACGAGTTCGCAAAAGTAGGTTTTACGAATAATTCAAAATGGCGAAAAAATTTCATGACGGAAAATGATGTCATAGGGTCCAATGGAATCGTCTTGAGCCAAGGAATCAGAGGAACCAAGAATTTTGTTTCTAGGGCTTACGGATAAGAAGTTATAGGCAAAAACATAAGTGCAACTTTGGACTGTTGGTGGCGCTAGTGGGTTAGACATAGAGACTCCAAATTTGCTGTGGGGACACATTGGACTGTCCTTTATCAGTGTGCCAAATTTCATAACTTTCCTACGTACGGTTCTATGGGCTGCCATAGACCGCAATGGCGGAAGAAGAATAACTAATAATAAATATAGCTGCAAGCAGCAATTACCGGGGTCAAGCCAAAAAGGGCACCGAAGAAAGTAAAGTTGAGTTCGGATGAGCAGTTTAAAGAACCTAGGAACATCTTTTGATTTCAGACAAAACAATATAACAGTTATCAGCAAAAGAGCTGTGTTCTCATTTAGTGAAATCTCCCCCTCTCTTCTCAACTAGCATTGATAACTAGAACACTGAAGGAAATGTGAGTGGTGCTTGCAGTGGTAATACTCAGCTTACAAGTGTTACAGTGGTGTTAATGAGTCAAAAGAGCCCATCCCCATGTCTTTACGATAATCTGATGCAGAGATATAGCTCTTGCAAAAACGGTTGATAAGGTATTCTCATTGGTTGCTAGAGAGTAAATTGACATCCACCAGTGATTATAATCCAAGCCATGAAATCAATAATTCATGATGACTTATGGTTTTAGATGTGTTGTTGCAGTAGTTTTAGACAAAAATTACCATTTTCTATCTCAAAACTACTAGGTGGCACACTGACAAAATTATGCATGCAACCTCAAATCATAACTGTGTTGTATCTAGCTAGTTTAATGACTATACACTTTAGTTTAGTGAAGAAACAGTTGTATGACCATAGGATTGGCTTGATATCACAGGTTTTGTTCAATTATAACGCCATCTAGTGGTGGAAGCATACAATTTTTTTTGTGTGGCCTCATACTGTGGTCATACATCAGCGTATCAAATATGGTGAAAAAATCTCTTTTCGTTGCGAAGTTATAACCATTTATGTGTAAAAAAATACAAAATGTAAAGGTAATTTTTCGTTTTTTGCATTTTTCGGCCATTTCTGATGAAAATTTTAATATAACGCCAATAGAACTTTTTGTTCAGAAGGTAAGGTTAGTTTCTTCCTATGGTGTTTTCGAGTCGATCGGAATTACGCTCGCGGAGATATTCGCATGTGTTTTTTAAGTGCTGTTTTGCTGCGCAGGGTTAACCGTAAGGCGAAATCTGGCATGTTTGGTATCGTTGGACTCGGCAACTATTCAGGACTTCAATGAAACAAGTCCCGTGAAAAAACGTCGATCATGTCCAAAGTTATAGGCATGTAAAGCATAAGTCTGACCACTAGGTGGCGCTGCGACGAAACGGTGCATGCACACTCAGTTCCTGACTGGCATCTCAATTACCAAGTTTCGTGTCAATAGGCCTAAGTTTGGCGAAGATACAGCCTAAAATCTGTTTTTTTGCGCTCTACCTAAAATTCGTTGACGCGCTATACGACAATGGATTGGTTTATCAAAATTCTTTTGATAACTTTTTGCCGTGAGTGTCTGTAGATGCTACATACCGATTTTCTTGGCAATCGGGCAAAAGCTCTAGGACGAGTTCGCAAAAGTAGGTTTTACGAATAATTCAAAATGGCGGAAAAATTTTCATGACGGAAAATGATGTCATAGGGTCCAGTCGAATCGGCTTGAGCCAAGGAATCAGAAGAATCAAGAAATTCGTTTCTAGGACTTACGGGTCAGAAGTTATAAGTGAAAACGTAAGTGCAACTTTGGACTGTTGGTGGCGCTAGAGGGTTGGAGATAGAGACTCCAAATTTGCTGTGGAGACACATTGGACTGTCCTTTATCAGTGTGCCAAATTTCATAACTTTCCTACGTACGGTTCTATGGGCTGCCATAGACCGCAATGGCGGAAGAAGAAACGGAAGAAGAATAACTAATAATTATAATAAGAAAACTAACAGATACAATAGGGGTCTTCGCCCATTCTGGGCTTGACCCCTAAATATAGCTGCAAGCAGCAATGCCGGGGTCAAGCCGAAAAGGGCACAGAAGAAGGTAAACTTGAGTCCGGATGAGCAGTTTAAAAAACCTAGCAAAACCTCCTAATTTCAGACAAATTAATATAACAGTAATCAGCAAAACAGCTGTGTTCTTATTCAGTGAAATCTCTCCCTCACGTCTTGAGGAGCATTGACAATTAGAACACTGAAGGAAATGTGAGTGGTGCTTGCAGTGGTAATACTCAGCTCACAAAATGTTACTGTGGTGTTAATGAGTCGAAAGAGCCCACCCCCATGTCTCTACGCTGTTCTGATGAAGAGATATAGCTCTTGCAAAAACAGTTGATAAGGTATTCTCATTGGTTTGCTAGACAGTAAATTGACATCCACCAGTGATTATAGTCAAAGCCATGAAATGAATAATCCATGATGACTTATGGTTTTAGATGTGTTTGTTGCAGTAGTTTTAGGCAAAAATTACCATTTTCTATCTCAAAACCACTAGGTGGCGCTGTGACAAAATTGTGCATGCAACTTCAGGTCATGATTACGTTACATCGAGCTAGTTTTATGACTATACACTTTAGTTTAGTGAAGAAACAGTTGTATGACCATAGGGCTGGCTTGATATCACAGGTTTTGTTCAATTATAACGCCAACTAATGGTGCAAGCAAGCAATTTTTTTTGTGTAGCCTCAGACTGTGGTCATACATCAGCGTATCAAATCTGGTGAAAAAATCTCTTTTCGTTGCGAAGTTATAACCATTTATGTGTAAAAAATACAAAATTTAAAGGTAATTTTTCGTTTTTTGCATTTTTCGGCCATTTCTGATGAAAATTTTAATATAACGTCAATAGAACTTTTTGTTCAGAAGGTAAGGTTAGTTTCTTCCTATGGTGTTTTTGAGTCGATCAGAATTACGCTCACGGAGATATTCGCGCATGTTTTTTAAGCGTTATTTTGCCACACAGGGTTAACCGTAAGGCGAATCCTGGCATGTTTGGTATCGTTGGACTCGGCAACTATTCAAAACTCCAAGGAAACAAGTCCCTTGTAAATACGATGATCATAGCCAAAGTTATAGGCCTATAAAACAGTCGTCTGGCCACTAGGTGGCGCTGCAACGAAACTGTGCATGCTCCCTCAGTTCCTGACTGGCATCTCAATTACCAAGATTTGTGTCAATAGGCCTAAGTTTGTAGAAGATACAGCCTAAAATCTGTTTTTTTGCGCTCTATGTAAAATTCGTTGACGCGCTATACGACAACGGATTGGTTTATCGAAATTCTTTTAATAACTTTTTGCCATGAGTGTCTCTAGATGCTGCATACCAATTTTCGTGGAAATCGGGCTAAAGCTCTAGGACGAGTTCGCAAAAGTAGGTTTTACGAATAATTCAAAATGGCGGAAAAATTTTCATGACGGAAAATGACGTCATAGGGTCCAGTCGAATCGTCTTGAGCCAAGGAATCAGAGGAAACAAGAATTTTATTTCTAGGACTTACGGATCAGAAGTTATAAGCAAAAACATAAGTGCAACTTTGGACTGTTGGTGGCGCTAGCGGGTTAGAGATAGAGACTCCAAAATTGCTGTGGGGACACATTGGACTGTCCTCTATCAGTGTGCCAAATTTCATAACTTTCCTACGTACGGTTCTATGGGCTGCCATAGACCGCAATGGCGGAAGAAGAATAACTAATAATAATAATTATTATAAAAAGAAAACTAACAAATACAATAGGGTTCTACGCCCCTTCGGGGCTTGACCCCTAATAATAAAATTAAGAAAACTAACAAATACAATAGGGTTCTACGCCCCTTCGGGGCTTGACCCCTAAAAAGAAAACTAACAAATACAATAGGGTTCTACGCCCCTTCGGGGCTTGACCCCTAAATATAGCTGCAAGCAGCGATACCGGGGTCAAGCCAAAAATGGCAAAAAATGATTCATACGTGATGACTGTCATGATTTAAGATCTAAGTTTGCATTAGTTTTATGAAAAAATAGCAATTTCTTTGTATCTTGAGACCACTAGGTGGCGCTGTGCAGAAACAATAGATGGTGCCTCAGGTCATGACTGTGATGACACATACCAAATTTAGTGTAAATACGATAAAGCGATACGGAGATATAGCCTTAAATGACTTGACCACTAGGGGGCACTGACCAAAAAATAAATTGTGACTCAGGTCTTGATTGTGATGACACCCACCAAATTTGGTGTAAATACAATAAAGAGATGCAGAGATATAGCCTTAAATGACTTGACCACTAGGGGGCACTAACCAAACAATAAATTGTGACTCAGGTCTTGATTGTGATGACACTCACCAAATTTGGTGTAAATACAATAAAGAGATGCAGAGATATAGCCTTAAATGACTTGACCACTAGGGGGCACTGACCAAAAAATAAATTGTGACTCAGGTCTTGATTGTGATGACACCCACCAAATTTGGTGTAAATACGATAAAGAGATGCAGAGATATAGCTTCAAATCTCTTAACCACTAGGGGGCACCGAAAAGTTTACAAGTCCTCCCAGAACATGTTGCTGATGAACCATACCAAGTTTCATAACAATACACAGTTGCGTTTCTGAAATACTTGAACTTAAAGAAAAATTCAAAATGGCCGACACACAAAATGGCCGACCAAAAACCATTTGGTATCGTTTGACTCGCCATGCCTCACGAAATCTAACAAGACCAGTCTCATAATTTTACATTCAAATTTGCAGTAGTTATAAGCAAAAATAGACATTTTTTATATCTCGTGACCAGTAGGGGGCAGTGTGACGAAATGGTGCATGCACCCTCAGGACATCACTGTTATGACATATACCAAGTCTCATATTAATACGCAAAAGTTTTGCGAAGATACGGGCTCAAACACATTTTGGCGTGCTCGCCCTCGCATTCTTTGATGCGTTATACGACAACGGATAGGTCTACCGAAAATCTTTTGATAACTTTTTGTCTAGAGTGTCTCTAGATGATGCATACCAAAAATCAAGCCAATCACACGAGCGCTCTAGGAGGAGTTCGAAAAAGTAGGTGTTCAATATAATTCAAAATGGCCGACAGGAAGTAGGTTTGACTCAGACATATTTGATACCGTCGGACTCAGCATGAGCCAAGGAATCAATAGAGTGAAGTCTTATGTCATAGTGGCAATTTAATCAAATGATATAAAGATTTTAAACAATTTATTTACATATACTGACCACTAGGTGGCGCCGTCCTAAAGATTTATAGGTGCGCTCAGAACATGTCACCGATGAACCATGCCAAATTTCGTAGCGATACGCCATTCGGTTTGTGAAATACTGAACTTAATGAGAAAATTCAAAATGGCCGACAACCAAAATGGCCGACCGAAAACGGTTTGGTATCGTTTGACTCGGCATGCCTCAAGGAATCTAACAAGACCTCCTTCATGATTTTAGACTCAAGTGTGAAGTAGTTATAAGCAAAAATATGCATTTTTCGAATTTCGTGACCACTAGGTGGCGCTGTGACGAAACGTTGCAGGCAACCTCAAGTCATGACTGTAATGACATATACCAAGTTTCGTGTCGATACAATAATGTTTTGCGAAGATACGGCCTCACGTCCGTTTTGGCGTGCTCGCCGCCGTATATGTTGTCAATTTATATGAGAACGCATTGGTCTATCAAAAAGCTTTTGATAACTTTTTGTCTGGGGTGTCTCTAGATGCTACATACCAAAGGACATGCAAATCGGACGAACGCTCTAGGAGGAGTTCGAAAAAGTAGGTTTTAAGGAAAATTCAAAATGGCGGAAAGATGTGCATGACAGAAATGACATCAATGTGTGCAATTGAATCATCATAAGCAAAGGATTCAGAGGAAACAAGAATTTAGTTTCTAGGACTCACGGGTCAGAAGTTATGAGCATGAACATAAGTGGATTTTTGGACTGTTGGTGGCGCTAGAGGGTTTGAGTCAGACAAACCAATGTTGCTATAGTAACTTCTGAGACTGTCCTCTACATGTGTGCCAAATTTCATAACTTTCCTATGTACGGTTCTATGGGCTGCCATTGACTTCAATGGCGGAAGAACAAGAAGATGAATAATAATAATAATAAGAAAACTAACAATAACAATAGGGTTCTACGCCCCTTCGGGGCTTGACCCCTAAATATAGCTGCAAGCAGCGATACCGGGGTCAAGCCAAACATGGCAAAAAATGATTCATACGTGATGACTGTCATGATTTAAGATCTAAGTTTGCATTAGTTTTATGAAAAAAAAGCAATTTTTTCGTATCTTGAGACCATTATGTGGCACTGTGCCGAAAGAATAGATGGTGCCTCAGGTCATGACTGTGATGACACATACCAAATTTAGTGTAAATACAATAAAGCGATACGGAGATATATCCTTAAATGACTTGACCACTAGGGGGCACTGACCAAAAAATAAATTGTGACTCAGGTCTTGATTGTGATGACACCCACCAAATTTGGTGTAAATACGATAAAGAGATGCAGAGATATAGCTTCAAATCTCTTGACCACTAGGGGGCAGCGGAAAGTTTACAAGTCCTCCCAGAACATGTTGCGGATGAACCATACCAAGTTTCATAACAATACGCAATTGCATTTCTGAAATACCTGAACTTAAAGAAAAATTCAAAATGGCCGACACACAAAATGGCCGACCAAAAACCATTTGGTATCGTTTGACTCGCCATGCCTCACGAAATCTAACAAGACCAGTCTCATAATTTTACATTCAAATTTGCAGTAGTTATAAGCAAAAATAGACATTTTTTATATCTTGTGACCAGTTGGGGGCAGTGTGACGAAATAGTGCATGCACCCTCAGGTCATCACTGTCATGACATATACCAAGTCTCATATCAATACGCAAAAGTTTTGCGAAGATACAGGCTCAAACACATTTTGGCATGCTCGGCCTCGCATTCTTTGATGCGTTATACGACAACGGAAAGGTCTACCGAAAAGCTTTTGATAACTTTTTGTCTGGAGTGTCTCTAGATGATGCATACCAAAAATCAAGCCAATCACACGAGCGCTCTAGGAGGAGTTCGAAAAAGTAGGTGTTCAATATTATTCAAAATGGCCGACAGGACGTAGGTTTGACTCAGACATATTTGGTACAGTCGGACTCAGCATGAGCCAAGGAATCAATAGAGTGAAGTCTTATGTCATAGTGGCAATTTAATCAAATGGAATAAAGATTTTCAAAAAATATTTTACATATTCTGACCACTAGGTGGCGCCGTCCTAAAGATTTATAGGTGCACTCAGAACATGTCACTGATGAACCATGCCAAATTTCGTAGCGATACGCCATTCTGTTTGTGAAATACTGAACTTAATGAGAATATTCAAAATGGCCGACACCCAAAATGGCCGACCGAAAACCGTTTGGTATCGTTTGACTCGGCATGCCTCAAGGAATCTAACAAGACCACCTTCATGATTTTAAACTCAAGTTTGAAGTAGTTATAAGCGAAAATAGGCATTTTTCGAATCTCGTGACCACTAGGTGGCACTGTGACGAAACGTTGCAGGCACCCTCAGGTCATGACTGTTATGACATATACCAAGTTTCGTGTCGATAGAGTAAAGTTTTGCGAAGAAAAGGCCTCACGTCCGTTTTGGCGTGCTCGCCGCCATATATGTTGTCAATTTATATGAGAACGCATTGGTCTATCAAAAAGCTTTTGATAACTTTTTGTCTGGGGTGTCTCTAGATGCTACATACCAAAGGACATGCAAATCGGACAAACGCTCTAGGAGGAGTTCGAAAAAGTAGGTTTTACGAAAATTTCAAAATGGCGGAAAGATGTGAATGACACAAATGACATTAATGTGTGCATTTGAATCATCATGAGCCAAGGATTCAGAGGAAACAAGAATTTAGTTTCTAGGACTCACGGGTCAGAAGTTATGAGCATGAACATAAGTGGATTTTTGGACTGTTGGTGGCGCTAGAGGGTTTGAGTCAGACACACCAATGTTGCTATAGTAACTTCTAAGACCGTCCTCTACATGTGTGCCAAATTTCATAACTTTCCTATGTACGGTTCTATGGGCTGCCATTGACTTCAATGGCGGAAGAACAAGAAGAATAATAATATATAATAATAATAATAAGAAAACTAACAATAACAATAGGGTTCTACGCCCCTTCGGGGCTTGACCCCTAAATATAGCTGCAAGCAGCGATACCGGGGTCAAGCCAAACATGGCAAAAAATGATTCATACGTGATGACTGTCATGATTTAAGATCTAAGTTTGCATTAGTTTTATGAAAAAAAAACAATTTTTTCGTATCTTGAGACCACTAGGTGGCACTGTGCCGAGAGAATAGATGGTGCCTCAGGTCATGACTGTGATGACACATACCAAATTTAGTGTAAATACAATAAAGCGATACGGAGATATAGCCTTAAATGACTTGACCACTAGGGGGCACTGACCAAAAAATAAATTGTGACTCAGGTCTTGATTGTGATGACACCCACCAAATTTGGTGTAAATACAATAAAGAGATGCAGAGATATAGCCTTAAATGACTTGACCACTAGGGGGCACTGACCAAAAAATAAATTGTGACTCAGGTCTTGATTGTGATGACACCCACCAAATTTGGTGTAAATACAATAAAGGGATGCAGAGATATAGCTTCAAATCTCTTGACCACTAGGGGGCACCGAAAAGTTTACAAGTCCTCCCAGAACATGTTGCTGATGAATCATACCAAGTTTCATAACAATACGCAATTGCGTTTCTGAAATACTTGAACTTAAAGAAAAATTCAAAATGGCCGACACACAAAATGGCCGACCAAAAACCATTTGGTATCGTTTGACTCGGCATGCCTCACGAAATCTAACAAGACCAGTCTCATAATTTTACATTCAAATTTGCAGTAGTTATAAGCAAAAATAGACATTTTTTATATCTCGTGACCAGTAGGGGGCAGTGTGACGAAATGGTGCATGCACCCTCAGGTCATCACTGTTATGACATATACCAAGTCTCATATTAATACGCAAAAGTTTTGCGAAGATACAGGCTCAAACACATTTTGACGTGCTCGCCCTCGCATTCTTTGATGCGTTATACGACAACGGATAGGTCTACCGAAAAGCTTTTGATAACTTTTTGTTTAGAGTGTATCTAGATGATGCATACCAAAAATCAAGCCAATCACACGAGCGCTCTAGGAGGAGTTCGAAAAAGTAGGTGTTCAATATAATTCAAAATGGCTGACAGGAAGTAGGTTTGACTCAGACATATTTGGTACAGTCGGACTCAGCATGAGCCAAGGAATCAATAGAGTGAAGTCTTATGTCATAGTGGCAATTTAATCAAATGATATAAAGATTTTAAAAAAAAATTTACATATCCTGACCACTAGGTGGCGCCGTCCTAAAGATTTATAGGTGCGCTCAGTACATGTCACTGATGAACCATGCCAAATTTCGTAGCGATACGCCATTCTGTTTGTGAAATACTGAACTTAATGAGAAAATTCAAAATGGCCGACACCCAAAATGGCCGACCGAAAACCGTTTGGTATCGTTAGACTCGGCATGCCTCAAGGAATCTAACAAGACCACCTTCATGATTTTAGACTCAAGTTTGAAGTAGTTATAAGCGAAAATAGGCATTTTTCGAATCTCGTGACCACTAGGTGGCGCTGTGACGAAACGTTGCAGGCACCCTCAGGTCATGACTGTTATGACATATACCAAGTTTCGTGTCGATACAATAAAGTTTTGCGAAGATAAGGCCTCACGTCCGTTTTGGCGTGCTCGCCGCCATATATGTTGTCAATTTATATGAGAACGCATTGGTCTATCAAAAAGCTTTTGATAACTTTTTGTCTTGGGTGTCTCTAGATGCTACATACCAAAGGACATGCAAATCGGACAAACGGTCTAGGAGGAGTTCGAAAAAGTAGGTTTTACGGAAAATTCAAAATGGCGGAAAAATGTGCATGACACAAATGACATCAATGTGTGCATTTGGATCATCATGAGCCAAGGATTCAGAGGAAACAAGAATTTAGTTTCTAGGACTCATGGGTCAGAAGTTATGAGCATGAACATAAGTGGATTTTTGGACTGTTGGTGGCGCTAGAGGGTTTGAGTCAGACACACCAATGTTTGTATAGTAACTTCTGAGACTGTCCTCTACATGTGTGCCAAATTTCATAACTTTCCTATGTACGGTTCTATGGGCTGCCATTGACTTTCGGCGGAAGAACGAGGAAGATAAATAATAATAATAATAAGAAAACTAACAATAACAATAGGGTTCTACGCCCCTTCGGGGCTTGACCCCTAATAAATATAGCTGCAAGCAGCGATACCGGGGTCAAGCCAAACATGGCAAAAAATGATTAATACGTGATGACTGTCATGATTTAAGATCTAAGTTTGCATTAGTTTTATGAAAATTTTTTTTTTTTCGTATCTTGAGACCACTAGGTGGCACTGTGCCGAAAGAATAGATGGTGCCTCAGGTCATGACTGTGATGACACATACCAAATTTAGTGTAAATACAATAAAGCGATACGGAGATATAGCCTTAAATGACTTGACCACTAGGGGGCACTGACCAAAAAATAAATTGTGACTCAGGTCTTGATTGTGATGACACCCACCAAATTTGGTGTAAATACGATAAAGAGATGCAGAGATATAGCTTCAAATCTCTTGACCACTAGGGGGCACCGGAAAGTTTACAAGTCCTCCCAGAACATGTTGCTGATGAACCATACCAAGTTTCATAACAATACGCAATTGCGTTTCTGAAATACTTGAACTTAAAGAAAAATTCAAAATGGCCGACACACAAAATGGCCGACCAAAAACCATTTGGTATCGTTTGACTCGGCATGCCTCACGAAATCTAACAAGACCAGTCTCATAATTTTACATTCAAATTTGCAGTAGTTATAAGCAAAAATAGACATTTTTTATATCTCGTGACCAGTAGGGGGCAGTGTGACGAAATGGTGCATGCACCCTCAGGTCATCACTGTTATGACATATACCAAGTCTCATATTAATATGCAAAAGTTTTGCGAAGATACAGGCTCAAACACATTTTGGCGTGCTCGCCCTCGCATTCTTTGATAAGTTATACAACAACGGATAGGTCTAACGAAAATCTTTTGATAACTTTTTGTCTAGATTGTCTCTAGATGATGCATACCAAAAATCAAGCCAATCACACAAGCGCTCTAGGAGGAGTTCGAAAAAGTAGGTGTTCAATATAATTCAAAATGGCCGACAGGAAGTAGGTTTGACTCAGACATATTTTATACAGTCGGACTCAGCATGAGCCAAGGAATCAATAGAGTTAAGTCTTATGTCATAGTGGCAATTTAATCAAATTATATAAAGATTTTAAACAATTTCTTTACATATCCTGACCACTAGGTGGCACCGTCTTAAAGATTTATAGGTGCGCTCAGAACATGTCACTGATGAACCATGCCAAATTTCGTAGCGATACGCCATTCTGTTTGTGAAATACTGAACTTAATGAGAAAATTCAAAATGGCCGACACCCAAAATGGCCGACCGAAAACCGTTTGGTATCGTTTGACTCGGCATGCCTCAAGGAATCTAACAAGACCACCTTCATGATTTTAGACTCAAGTTTGAAGTAGTTATAAGCAAAAATAGGCATTTTTTTAATCTCGTGACCACTAGGTGGCGCTGTGACGAAACGTTGCAGGCACCTTCAAGTCATGACTGTAATGACATATACCAAGTTTCGTGTCGATACACCAAAGTGTTGCGAAGATACGGCCTCATGTCCGTTTTGGCGTGCTCGCCGCCGTATATGTTGTCACTGTATACGAGAACGCATTGGTCTATCAAAAAGCTTTTGATAACTTTTTGTCTGGGGTGTCTCTAGATGCTACATACCAAAGGACATGCAAATCGGACAAACGGTCTAGGAGGAGTTCGAAAAAGTAGGTTTTACGGAAAATTCAAAATGGCGGAAAGATGTGCATGACACAAATGACATCAATGTGTGCAATTGAATCATCATGAGCAAAGGATTCAGAGGAAACAAGAATTTAGTTTCTAGGTCTCACGGGTCAGAAGTTATGAACATGAACATAAGTCGATTTTTGGACTGTTGGTGGCGCTAGAGGGTTTGAGTCAGACACACCAATGTTGCTATAGTAACTTCTGAGACTGTCCTCTACATGTGTGCCAAATTTCATAACTTTCCTACGTACGGTTCTATGGGCTGCCATTGACTTTTGGGTGGAAGAACGAGGAAGATAAATAATAATAATAAGAAAACTAACAGAAACAATAGGTGTCTACGCCACTTCGTGGCTTGACCCCTAATTATAAGAAAACTAACAAATACAATAGGGGTCTTCGCCCCTTCGGGGCTTGACCCCTAATAATAAAATTAAGAAAACTAACAAATACAATAGGGTTCTACGCCCCTTCGGGGCTTGACCCCTAATAAATATAGCTGCAAGCAGCAATGCCGGGGTCAAGCCGAAAAGGGCACAAAAGGATGTAAAATTGAGATTGGATAAGCAGATTGAAGAACCTAGGTAAACCTAATAATTTTAGATGAAAAAACAAAAAAGTTATCAACAAAAATAATCTAAGTTCTTGTCTACTGCAATCGTCTTTCTGTTATTGACAATCATGGAACATTAGAGCACTGAAGGACATGTGAGTTGTGTTTGCAGTGGCAAAACATGGGTTACGTCAGGTTACAACATGTTTAATTAGTCAAAAGAGACCATCCCCATGTCTCTACGATGTTCTGATGCAGAGATATAGCTTTTGCAAAACGGTTAATAAGGTATTCTCAATGGTTGCTAGAGAGTGAATTGGCAACCACCAGTGATTATAGTCAAAGCCATGAAAGGAATAATCCATGATGACTCATGGTTTTAGATGTGTTGTTGCAGTAGTTTTAGGCAAAAATACCATCTCAAAACCAGTAGGTGGGGCAATGACAAAATTGTGCATGCAACATCAGGTCATGATTGTGTTACATCTAGCTAGTTTTATGACTATACACTTTAGTTTAGTAAAGAAACAGTTGTATGACCATAGGACTGTCTTGTTATCAAAGGTTTTGTTCAATTATAAGGCCATCTAGTGGTGCAAGCATACAATTTTTTTTGTGTAGCCTGAGAATGTGCTCATGCATCAGTGTATCAAATCTGGTGAAAAAATATATTTTCGTTACGAAGTTACAACCATTTATGTATAAAAAAACACAAAATTTGAAGTTACTTTTTCGTTTTTTGCATTTTTCGGCAATTTCTGATGAAAATTTTAATATAACGTCAATAGAACTTTTTGTTCAGAAGGTAAGGTTAGTTTCTTCCTATGATGTTTTCGAGTCGATCGGAAAAACGTTCGCGGAGATATTCACGCGTGTTTTTTAAGCGCTATTTTGCTGCGCAGGGTTAACCGTAAGGCGGATTCTGGCATGTTTGGTATCGTTGGACTCGGCAACTATTCAAAACTCAAAAGAAAATAAGTCCCGTGAAAAAACTTTGCTCACAGCCAAAGTTATTGGCGTATAAAACATTTGTCTGGCCACTAGGTGGCGCTGCAACAAAACTGTGCATGCACCCTCAGTTCCCGACTGGCATCACAAGTACTAAGTTTCGTTTCAATGGGCCTTAGTCTGTCAAAGATACAACCTAATATCAGTTTTTTTGCGCTCTACGTAAAGTTCGTTAAGGCGGTATACGACAACGGATTGATGTATCAAAATTCTTTTGATAACTTTTTGCCCTGAGCGTCTCTAGATGACACATACCGATTTTCGTCGGAATCGGACAAAAGCTCTAGGACGAGTTCGAAAAAGTAGGTTTTCCGAATAATTCAAAATGGTGGGAAATTTTTCATGACGGAAAATGACGTCATAGGGTCAATTTGAATCGCCTTGAGCCAAGGAATCAGAGGAAGTAAGAATTTTGTTTCTAGGACTTACGGATCATAAGTTATAAGTAAAAATATACGTGCAAATTTGGACTGTTGGTGGCGCTAGCGGGTTAGACATAGAGACTCCAAATTTGCTGTGGGGACACATTGTAGTGTCCTTTATAAGTGTGCCAAATTTCATAACTTTCCTACGTACGGTTCTATGGGCTGCCATAGACCGCAATGGCGGAAGAAGAACCAGAATAACAATAATAAGAAAACTAACAAATACAATAGGGTTCTACGCCCCTTCGGGGCTTGACCCCTAATAATAAGAAAACTAACAAATACAATAGGGGTCTTCGCCCATTCTGGGCTTGACCCCTAATAAATTAAACATTGAATGTTTCATGACTTGTAATGTAATCAAAGGAAATATAGTTGATATATGTTTTCTTTAATTAAAATAGACCAGTTTCTCTGATATTTCAAGAAATGTTTGTAACCAAATCGTTTGTGGACCCCATTCACCTCCATAGTAGGAAAAATAATACTATGGAAGTAAATGGGGTCAACGAATGCTTTGGTTACAAACATTTCTTGAAATATCTTCCTTTGTGTTCATCAGAACAAAGAAATGTATACAGTTTTGTAACAACATGAGGGCGACTAAATGATGACAGAATTTTCATTTTTGGGTGAACTATCCCTTTAAATGTGAAGTGTGGCTATAGACCGTTAACAGCATTACGTGATTATGGTAAAGCAACTTTTAGGATGCGGTGTGAGCTGCGCTATGAGACCCATTCATTTAAATGGCTTGCGCCGCGCGAGGGCAGTTTGTTGTTGCATCGAGCAAAGCGGGAGCGCAAAGGAGCGCAGCTTGCGCTCACCCCGCGGTCAAAGTTCAAATTAGTTTTGCGCATAGTTTGTGGTCTTTTGCACTTTATACGGGAAATGAGCTGACAGTTTGTACCAGTTGTATGAGTGTGTGCTTGCACTGTATTTGTTGTTTTAATGTCTTGTTTTTGCAAGTTGATGTTGCTATTGCGTGCCTCCCCGTTGGAACCCACGTGCCCCCCTGTTAGTTATGGTCTGGCGCCGGCTCTGTAATTACCACAAGGACCAGCAGTTGCTAATAGATGACAAGACTTTGCCACTTCCTGAAATCTAAAATCCTATATAAAAGCCCTTATGTCCTTCCTAACCTGTATGCACTTTCTTTAGTGGAAAACAAAAGAAGATATTTTGAAGAATGATTGTTACCAAACAGCTTTGTTTTTTCCATATGACCGTGGTCAACAAGGAACCAATGAAAGTTAAGGAACTAAACATGTTTGGTAAACAACATTTTTTTAAATATATTATTTTGTGTTCCACTGAAGAAAGAGCATACAGGTTAGGAAGGACATCCCTGCTGAAAAAAACAGCATACCAGCATATGTTCTGGTTTGCTATTGAACACCAGCTAAACCAGCATCAAACCAGCACCAGCATTAGCACCAGCCACATACCAGCATTAGGACCAGCATCCCATGCTGGTCATACCAGCATATGTTGTGTTTTGGTGCTGGTATGCTGTCACCACCAGCTAGACCAGCATAATTCCCATGCTGGTCCATGCTGGTTTGATGCTGTTTATTTCAGCAGGGATATACGTAAGTAAATGATGACAGAAGTCTTTCTTCAATATTTACCAAATGTTATAGCATAACGAAAGATGTACTTACCTCTGAATAAATTCCAAAGTAGTGGCTGCTTCCACTTGGTACTCGATGATGAGCATGTAGTAGCAACCAAAGAGTACAGCAAATGCTGAAGACATAAATGGTAGATCAATCACAGCAAAGAGGACAGCATCCATTTTTTGTTTTTGTTTTGTAGATCTGAATCCCCTGAAAATAATAAATTAATAATAGCGTTTGTTATTTGATTTTGGTGTCAGTAACAATATTTAGCTTTTCTCAATAATATAAAATCTATCATTTTAAAGTGATAGTTCATATGTCCCCAAAAATGTGGCATAATTTACTTACCCTTGTATTGTTCTAAGCCTGTAGGAGTTGATTCTGTTGTATTTATTAAAACACAAAAGAAGATATTTTAATAATTGATGGTAAGCACAGTTGATGGTACACTGAAAAAAACAACTAGTAAAATTTACTTAAAAAAATCCTCGTAACAATTTGCACGAACTTTTTTAAGTAAAATTTACTGCTTTTGTATAAGTAAAACTTACCTACTAAAATCAAATAAAATTTACTTAAAATTGCATGATCACCCAACAGTTTTCAGATCTATCACTTCCGGACAACGATACCATTTCTTATTCCATCAAACAAAGCAAGACAGACCAAGTGAGAAAAGGCCATTGCATTTACATCTTCAACTTCCAAACACCAATTCAACCATACCAGACTCTCCTAGCATATCTACATTCCAGCGACTCCCAGGCTAGATCCACATCAAACCCTGACTCAAATCGCCAGGTTACACGCTTCCGGTTCCAAAACACCTTAAATCTGTCCTACTCATATCTGGCTTCCCAGCAGACCTCTTCTCCAAAACCTACATTCGATTGAATCGCTCCAACATCAGAGAAGCTCAAAGAACCTTCATCAGCGGATCCCACCAGCTCCATCCCACCAGCTCCAAGACCACATAAACTATCAGACTTTATCCACTGCCGCAGCAGTGATGTTTCCTCTGCTCCCGCAGGAGCCCCCCTTTTTCCCTGCACTCTACTAACCTCTACTGCTATGGAAGTGGTTTCCCTCTGCTCCCGCAGGAGCCCTCCCTTCCACAATTTCTCCACCGCCACAGCAGTGATGTTTTCCTCTGCTCTAACATCAAACCGCTCCCACATCAGAGAAACCCAACAAACCTTCATCAGCGGATCCCACCAGCTCCAAGACTGTATAAACTATTAGACTTTATCCACTGCCGCAGCAGTGTCATTTCTCTGCTCCCGCAGGAGCCCCCCCTTTTTTCCATGAACTCTACTAACCCCCACTGCCATGAAAGTGGTTTCCCTCTGCTCCCACAGGAGCCCTCCCTTCCACAATTTCTCCACCACTACAGCAGTGATGTTTCCTCTACTCTCACATCAAATCACTCCCACATCAGAGAAACCCAATCAACCCTCATCAGCGGATCCCACCAGCTCCAGGACAACACAAACTATAAGACTCTCTCCACTGCCACAGCATTGATTTTCCCTCTGCTCCCGCAGGAGCCAGCTTTTTACTAAAATCCTCTGCCGCAGTAGTGGTGTTTTTACCATCTCCCGCAGGAGATCTGTTCTCCATTGCTGCAGCGGTGCCATTTTCTCTGCTCCCGCAGGAGCCCTGCTTTTACTAATCTCCACTGCAATAGCAGTGATGTTTCCCCTGCTTCCGCAGAAGCCCTACTCTCCACTGCCGCAGCAGTGACTTTCCTCTGCTCCCGCAGGAGCCCTGTTTCCACCACCGCAGCGGTGTTGTTTCCTCTGCTCCCGCAGGAGCCGAGCTTTCACTAACCTCCACTGCCATCACAGTGATGTTTTCCTCTGCTCCCGCAGGAGCCTGTTTCCACTGCCGCAGCAGTGATGTTTCCCCTGCCTCCTGCAGATGCCTGTCTCTCCACCGCCGCAGCAATGTTGTTTCCTCTGCTCCGCAGGAGCACCGCTTTTACTAACCTCCACTGCCACAGCAGTGATGTTTCCTCTGCTCCCGCAGGAGCCCTGCTTTCCACAATTTTCCTCCACTGCCGCAGCAGTGATGTTTCCCCTGCCCTCGCAGGAACCTATTTTCACAGTGGTGCCATTTCCTCTGCTCCCGCAGGAGCCCTGCTTTCCACTAATCTCTACTACCATCGCAGTACTGTCTCCTCTGCTCCCGCAGGAGCCCTAATTTTCACAATTTCTCAACTGCCGCAGCAGTGATGTTGCCTCTGCTCCCGCAGGAGCCCTACCTTTCACAATCTCCACTGCCACAGCAGTGTCACTTTCCCTGCTCCCGCAGGAGCCCTGCTTTTCACAATCTCTGCTCCCGCAGGAGCCCTGTTTTTCCCAACCGCCGCAGCGGTACTATTCCCTCTGCTCCCGCAGGAGCCATGCCTTCTCACAATCTCCACTGCCACAGCAGTGTCACTTTCCCTGCTCCAGCAGGAGCCCTGCTTTTCACAATCTCTGCTCCCGCAGGAGCTCTCTTTCTCCACCGCCACAGCGGTGCTGTCTCCTCTGCTCCCGCAGGAGCCCTGTTCTTACAATTTCCCCACTGCCGCAGCAGTGATGTCTCATCTGCTCCCGCAGGAGCCCTGTCTCTCCACCGCCGCAGCGGTGCTGTTTTCTCTGCTCCCGCAGGAGCCCTGCTTTTCACAATTTCCAACTGTCACAGCAGTTATGTTTTCTACGATGCCGCAGGAGCCCTGTTACCTCCCACTTTACATTCAGCAATTTTTGGGGGGACACACACAGTTCCCGGCTGCTGTCCGATGCTAGTTTGCGATCTTTTGGGGGATTGTTCTGGGTTCGGGCCTAAGGCTGAATCGGAACCCTCTCCCCGCCAGGAAGCGCTCCGGGCTCAGTCCATTAACGAGCTCGGAGCCCTCTCCTCGGACAGCACGCCAAATACGCATATTAATAACTCTGTTCTGAATTATTTGTAAGTGTGAACTCGTGAAATGATGTTTTTATTAACAAAGTTCGGGAGGAACACGTTCAAATAATCAACCTAATCACCTCAACTACGACCAGCTGTTGACAATCAGTAATCAGGTATCCACCTGATTGGCATCAACAGAAACCTATATAGACTGGAAACCAACTCACCCTCATTCCTCGATAGTTTCAGCATCCCTCCACCTCCCCTTCTCCGCACGATTGCCTAAGTCACCTTACTAACCAGAACAGGGGGGATTGTTCTGGGTTCGGGCCTAAGGCTGAGCCCGGAACCCTCTCCCCGCCAGGAAGCGCTCCGGGCTCAGTCCATTAACGAGCTCGGAGCCCTCTCCTCGGACAGCACGCCAAATACGCATATTAATAACTCTGTTCTGAATTATTTGTAAGTGTGAACTCGTGAACTACTATCAGCTGTTTGTGAGTTTTCAGTGCATCTCTTGAAGATGATGTGGAGTTGTAATACTTTATACATTATCTGATTCAGACCAACTCGGAAAAACTCAATTTAAACAGCGCAAAATGACTGCCTGTGGACGTTATAGATAGAAATGATTATATTTCTGTTTTTATTCACACAATAAATATTTAAACTAGTTTGAATGAAAATTCATGTAGTTTTAGGAAAAGTCAGGGAGCAGCAAGGCTTTATGATTTATTTAGACAAAGTTATTGACTATGCAAATTTCAAAATGGTCAAAATGACGCCTTGTTCGTTCTAGTGTTAAAGATAATTACCGTAAGTTTAAATGTTGCGGTTAAAATGACTGCTGGTGGCCGTTCTAGTGTTAAAAGTGCATGATAAGGGAACTCAATTTTCTCCCCATGTTAGGTAAAGAAAACGCTGGAAAAAATAACAATACACAGTTTTAGTTAAACGTTCAACACTGCAAAAAATGACTTTCTTACTTAGTATTTTTTGTCTTGTTTTCAGTAGAAATAAATACAAATTCTTGAATTAAGATGTTTTTTCTTGATGAGGAAAATGACCTAAGTAAGTAAGTCTAGTTTTAAGACAAATTAATATACAATTTAAGTGAAATTATCCTTAAAACAAGCAAAATAATCTGCCAATGGGGTGAGAAAAAAATTGTGAAATAAGATGTCTTTTTTCTTAAACATTTAATTCAAGTAAAATTTTCTCACCCCATTGGCAGATATTTTTGCTTCTTTTAAGCACAAATTCACTTAAATTGTATATTTTTGTCTAAAAACTAGTATTATTTTCTTAGGTCATTTTGCTCATCAAGAAAATACATCTTGATTTAAGAATTTTTAGATATTTCTACTGAAAACAAGACAAGAATACTAAGAAAGAAAGTCAATTTTTGCAGTGAATGCAGTCAAACGCACTTTGTCAAAATCATGCCTCATTCCAAACAGAGCCAAATGAACCAGCAGCAGCAACTGGTCCAGCTGTCTCCCAACCCCTTACTCCAGCATCCCCTGAATCAGCCCCTGTGCTCCCACTTGAAGAGGAAGGTGAGCGGCTATTAGTATTGGTTTAATGGCAACACATTAATGTCTGAAAGTGATACACACAAAATATAAGAGGCATCTGTAGAGTGGAAAAGATTGGCAATATGAAATGCTATATACTTTGTCAGTTCCAGGACCCTCTTCCTCTTTGTCAGGGAGAACTGAGGAAGTGAAGGAAGAGATAGAGGAGGGTACAGATGCAAGTGAGACACAGAGGGCAGAGAGTGAAGATGGAGATGAGAATTCAGATGCAGAGGATGGACTGAATGTTGAGGGATTTGAAAGGGAAGAAAATCTTGTGACAAATGACCCTGGTTTGTGGCCAGCAGTTTGTACTGATCAGGATAGGGAGGACATAGTCAGAAAAATGTCTGTGACCATGAGAGAAAAGAAAGTGGAAATGCCATGCGATTCAGGGGGGAAGCCGTTCCCTGAATACTTGAATTATACAAAGTCAGCCAATAAGAGAGAAAAAATTAAGAGAGACTGGCTTACTTTTAGTCAAAGCAATCAGTCACTTTATTGCATACCATGTGTGCTTTTCTCCAATATACAGAAAAGGCCTTCCTGTAGTGCACTGGCCAGTCAAAATGGGTTTAAAATGTGTCATGTGAAGTGGCGTCGCATGTACAATAAACTCCCAATCCATGAGAGAAGTGATGCACACAGAGACTGCTACTTAAGATGGAAAAATCTGCAAAGATCTGTTTTACAAGATAAAGGTATAGACTCTCTGTTAAACAGGGAGTTCCAAAAAGAAATTGAGAAAAATAGGGCCATCCTGGAGAGACTGTTAGATGTTACCCTACACCTGGCCTCAAGAAATCTGCCTTTCAGAGGCAAAACAAACGACTTAGATGACATTCATAATGGCAATTTCCTAGGCACACTGGAGCTTTTGTCACATTATGATCCTCTGCTGAAAGAGCACTTTCCAAAAATCAGGGACAACAAACAAAAACAAAAAGAAGGAAAACAAACCAGGCTAACACATTATCTTAGCTCTGAAAGTCAAAATGAGTTCATCAACTTATGTGACGAGTTCTGAAAAGAATTCTACAGGAAAGGGAGGATGCCATCTATTATGCAGTCATCGCCGATGCCACACCAGACATTTCCCATACAGAGCAAAACGTGGTGGTACTACGGTATGTCAAATATGACGAAGAAAAAGACGAGTGGGAGATCACTGAGAGGTTCCTTGAATTCAAGGATTTTTACAAAAAGACAGGGAGTGAGATAGCAGAGATGATTGAGTCTGTTCTTTGTAAGCATGGGATTGATATCAGTGATTGCAGAGGACAGGGATATGACAATGGGGCAAATATGTCAGGGAAGGTAAAGGGAGTCCAAGCTGAAATACTGAGAAAAAACAAGTTAGCTACTTATTCACCTTGTGCCTCTCATACCTTAAATCTTGTCGGCGTACATGCTGCACAATCAAGTCCAGATGTATCCACCTTTTTTGGCTGCATAAATCGCCTGTACACATTTGTAAGTAGCAGCCCAGAGAGCTGGGCAATCTACAAAGAGCAAACAGGTTGCTCATTGCATCAGCTATCTGATACCCGCTGGAGTGCAAGGATTGAGGCTGTTAAACCTGTGGCAAAGCACCTACCTTCTGTCATCAATGCACTTGATAGTATACTAATGACTTGCAGTCTCACCAATGAAGCAAGATCAGATGCTAATGGTCTCAGAAAATACTTCACGTCATTTGATGCTGTTCTTCTTCTCACCATCTGGCTGAAAGTACTCCAAAGCATTGATGACAGGAATGTTATTCTCCAGTCAGGGAAAATCTCACTTGACATAGAGGCAGCCAATATCAGAGCCTTGACAGAAGAGATGCAGTCTCTGAGAGATGCATGGGGGTCTCTCCTAGCTGAGGCAAAGTTGATAGCTAGAGAAGCTCATGTTTCTCCTCAGTTAAGCAAGGAGTGCAGTCGCAAGAAGAAAAGAAAGAGGTTCCATGATGAAACCTGTGAAGAGGAGACAACTCAGGAAGATTCACAAACAGAGTTTCGGAATACTGTGTTTTACACTGCTATGGATAATATCATCAGTGACTTAGACACTAGGTTCCAGAGAATTGCTGATATTGTGAATGAGTTTTATGCAGTTCTGAAAGTTGGGCAGATTAGTGAGGACAAAATCTCCTTTGTGTGCCAACCACTGATCACTTAGTATTCCAGTGATCTAACTCCTGATTTTGAAAATCAAGCAAGACACCTAAACCGTGTATATGCTTCCAATTTCCCCCCTAACCTGTCACCCCCCTAACCTGAACTCCTAAATGCTATTTGTAAGCTGCAGCTGCAAAGCATCTTTGGAGAAGTGTGCATTGCTTTGCGTTTATTTAGCACACTGCCAGTGACTGTTGCTGGTGGGGAGAGGGCATTCAGCAAATTAAAACTGATAAAAAACTACTTGAGGTCTACAATGTCTCAAGAAAGGCTTTGCAGTCTTGCTATGCTTTCCATTGAGAGTGAATTGGCTAGAGAGCTCGACTTCAAAGATTTGATTAATGATTTTGCAGCTGAAAAGGTCAGACGTTGGACTTTTGTTTAAAGGGGACATATTATGAGATTTTTTTAAAGGGGTCATATTATGACATATTTTTAAGATGTAAAATAAATCTTTACTGTCCCCAGAGTGTGTATGTGAAGTTTTAGCTCAAAATACTCCACAGCTAATTTATTGTAGCATGTAAAAATTTGTTGTAATTGAAACTCAATTGTGCTGTCAAGTACTTTTTCCTTTCTCTCTTTCTCTCTGCACTATGGCAGTGCTGTGGTTGGATATTGCAGATAAAGGGGGCGGTATTATTGTAATTCGCCTGACTACCTACCTCACAAAACAGGCAAAATTTTTCACACGCTTGCAGAAAATGGCTTACCCAAACAAAGTTACTGGGTTAGTCTTGATTACATTTTCTAGGTTGATAGAAGCACTGGAGAGCCAATTGTAGCACTTAAAAATGGAAAAAGTCTGATTTTCACGCTATGACCCCTTTAAAGATGTAAACTAAGTCTAAAATAGGTCTGAGCAAAAGTGTGCCGTTTTGGGTGTGTCATTTAAAATGCAAATGAGCGGATGAAGTGCAACCACTGATCACAATGATGGTGGTTTGTTGCAATTGAAACTCAATTGTGCTGTGAATTATTTTATCTCTCTCTTTCTCTCCATACTAAATGGTTGTGCTGTGGTTGGATAGTGCAGACAAAGGGGGCGGCATTACCTTATTCTGACATCACAATAAGGGCCAAATCACAACGACCCATTTTTCACATGCTTACAGGAAATGGTTTACCAAAACTAAGTTACTGGGTTGATCTTTTTCACATTTTCTAGGTTGATAAAAGCACTGGGGACACAATTATAGCACTTAAACATGGAAAAAGTCAGATTTTCATACTATGTCCCCTTTAAAAATGTTGAGCAAGGACAAGAGATTAGAAATGATGAGGAAAGAGTAACTCAGACTCATCTATGTTATACCTTGGCCATTCTTTGATAAAGTATATTATGCAAGTTCTGCTTAAATTATTAGAAATTTTATATGGCCATTTTGTTTTATGGTGGTGTTTTCTTGCTGAGATTGTTTTTCACCACAGATTGTAATTCCTGTTTTTGAAATTGAAGAGTTTTATTTTGAAATTTCAGTATCAGTGTTGAAGCAAATAAATATAAATACATTTCATTGTATTAAGAGTGCTCAGTGTTTCCGTTACCTTTCAACTGTCATGTTACAGTTTTTTACAATTGTTTACACACCAAAATATAAATTTCCACACAATTTGCAAAATTCTACTCCAATGAGCAAAACACCTCCACAGATTTGCACAACATAACACACAATGTTTGCTTCACCCTTTTTGCAAAACATTACACACAGTGATTTGTAAAACTTTACACACATTTTCACACCTTATACACAGATAATGTTTGTGAGGTTACTTCCTTGTCATTACAAAGCCCTGGATTGCAAATTACCACACTAATGAATGAATTGGATAGTCACATCCACCAAGTGTGGAAGCACACATGTGCTAATTTGAAAACGCAGCACTCATGTGTGCAATAAAGGCAACTTTAATAAAAATGGAAAGACTAGAAGAAGAAGAAAAAGAAGAAGAGAAAGAAATGTAATTGGACACAGGACAATCAGCAATATGCCAGGGCAGCGAGGGGTAACATCACCCTTTGCGCTGCTATTACACAAAAAGGGGTCCTCCACCACCATGCAAATATGGGATCCTATAATGCAATCTAATACTTGCATTTCTTGACAGATTGCACAAGATTGTCACAGCATTAAACCAAATGGACCAGATGCAGTACATTGTCATTTGGGACAATGTCTTATTCCATCGGCTGCTCTGGTCCAGAATTGGTTCCATGAGCACCCTGAATTTGAAGTCTTACACCTTCCCCCATACTCCCCCTTCCTGAATCCAATAAAAGAGCATGGTGGTGGAAGGTAAATGACATGTGGTCCTATGACCGTGTGCCCCTCATTCAGGCCATGGAAGAGGCCTGTGATCATATCGAAGCAGCTTCTGTGCAGGGGTGGATTCGTCACATGAGGCGATTCCTTCAACGATGCCTTGCCAATGAAGACATAGCCTATGATGTGGATGAAATCTTATGGCCTGATGCAGCCAGACGGAGAGATGATGAATAGTTACAGTATACTTGTTTCTTTTACAGAAGTTTTTCTTCAGAGTCAAAGTGTATGTACTTCATGCATTATTTTTTATTTGTCTACAGATGTTATTTGTTTCAATGATTTCATTGTTGGTTGATTACTATAACTGACAATGGTAAGAAATACTGTAAGTATTGAAATAAATAAATGAAATATTCAGTCTGCAGCATCAGTGTTGTGCAGTGCTTGTTAAGTTTATAGTAGGCCTATTTGTGTACATTCTCCCCTTATCTCAAACTAATCATGAAGATTGTTGTGGGTTTGTCACAATTTTTTAATCTAAATTATCCCTTACATAACAATGTCTGGACAAAAATCTAGCACATGCTATCTCCTAAAATTATTTTTTTACAAATGTGTTTTTTATTTATCACAGCAGTGTGAAACTGGCTGCAATAGTGTCTGATCATTGAGGACTGTGTTGGTTGAAATGAAAACTAATAACATTTTCACAAATATGTGTATATGTTTTGACTGAAGTGTGTATGTTTTGACTTAAACGTGTCATTTTGCAAACAATCTAGGAGTTATGCAAATTGAGTGTGGTGTTTGGATAACTGTGATTATATTTTGATAAAAAGAACCCAGTTTTCAAAATTGCGTGTAAACAATTGAAAAAAAACTGTAAAAATATTAGGTTAGAATAGATTAACTTTTTTGTCATTGTCAGTGTACAGTACAAATATGTACAGTACATACATACAAATATAAATATATGTGAATACACTATATGACAAATGTACAGCAGTATTACAGAGGACAAATTATGGGTGTGGACATGGGATGGAGTTCAATTGTCTGATTGACTTAAATATATGTGTGCGTGCGTGCGTGCGTGCGTGTGTGCGTGTGTGTGTGTGTGTGTGTGTGTGTGTGCGTGCATGAAAAAAAGATATTCTGTAAAAATCTTCTCTGCATTAGACATTAGATTTATGAACATCATTATTATGAACACATAAGTGTTTAGTCATTCCAACAGGACTTGCAGCATATCACTTGGTGCTCTCTGAAAGTTTGTCTGGAGGGACAGCAACTCATTCATGAGGGAGGTGAGAAGCTGTTTAAAGTTGTTTAGGAGAAGGCTTTCCTAGAAAACCTAGGAAAATCTCTGCAGCAATATTGAGGAGAGAGCATCACCCTCGCACACCAGTTGCTACTGCACTGGTGAGAGAGATTCAGTCTCCTGCAGCTGTCACTCCAGACACAAATCCACAGACACCAGCAGGCACCAGCAGCTCAGGAGTGAAGAGGGCAACATGCAATTGGTGCAAAGAACAAACATGTCAGCACTTGCATCTGTTGTGGTGGACACACTTTCGGAGAGCACCAAGGGAGATGCTGCAGGTCCTGCTGGAAAAACTGAACACACACACCTGCACACATACACACTAACAGTTAGTTTGATTGTTTAGTTCTCCATCCATCCTCTACTCGTGCTTCAGTGTTTAATTTATTTGTAGTTGTTTTTGTTTTCATAATAAATGATGTTCATAAATCCGATGCAGAGAGGATTTTTACAGAGTATCTTTTTTTCACGCACACACACACACACACACACACACACACACACACACACACACACACACACACACACACACACACACACACACACACACACACACACCCACACACACACACACACACACACACACACACACACCCACACACACACACACACACACACACACCCACAAATATGCTTTTATTAGGGAGTTATACTCCATAAAACACAATGTACAAGCTTTGTTTTTGCACAGCTACTAAAGAGTTAATAGGGCCACATGGTGATCAACAGTAAAAATGACTAATTTGACCTCTTAGCAAAAGGGAAAAACACCAACATTTACAGTTTTTTCCAATTGCTAACACACTAAAATGACATGAACAGCACAACTATTTAAACTGACACACAGAGAGCAACACCTCTTCTCAAGTCTCCAAAAACACATTTTCTGCTTTACACACATTTTGCAATTCACAATGGCACTTTTTAAATGCACTGAACACGGTTCTCTGCACAAGACACAACAATCTGACATAAAGTCACATGTTTGCCTTTTCAAAACACTACCATTCAAAATGACACTACACGAGCTAAATGGCCAATATATGTGCCACCTGCCCAAACACCTGAATGGTTAATTGTTAACACTTCAATCAGGATGTAAGCACTCGAAAAGACCACAGGAACGTCATTTGCCACAGAGCCATTATAGATGTTCCTGGCTAACGTTGTGGGAACATCACAATGTGTGCTGCCATCTCCAATATGGATGGTGTCCTCCACCGTCATGCCAACCTTGATACAACACAGCCCATATTCTCACATTTCTAGAAAAACTCCAAAACATTCTCATACCATCAGAGTGTATGAATGATGTAGACCAAAGAAACCGGTATGTTGTAGTATGGCACAACGTGAGCTTTCATTGTGCAGCTCCAGTCCAAAACTGGTTTGCTGACTACCAAACATTTATCGTGCAATACCTCCCACCATACTTGCCATTTTTGAACCCCATAGAAGAGGTATATGGAAGGTATATGACCACCAGCCCTTTGTGGGCATGCCTCTTTTGCAGGCGATGGAAGAGACATATGATGAGATTGATGTTGGTGCAATTTAGGGATGGATAAGGCGCTTCTTCCCTCGATGTCTGGCAAGGAAATATATTGCCTGTGATGTGGACGAGGCGCTATGACTTGTTTGGTGAAAAAAAATCAACAGCATGTGTGTGTATCTGCAAATATTTTTGTGCATGTGAACAATCTAATACATATTTTAGTATTATGGCAAAGCATACTAAAGAAAAGTGCACTTTTCATTATGCCCAACTGTGTGTAGTTGGTTAGACAAAAATCTGGTAATATGAATGAAGTGTGTTCCAATTTGTGTCAAAGTTTGATTTTGATAATGTTATATGTATTTTCGGTTGGAGTGCTTCATTTTGCAGGATATATGTGGTATTTTGCTATTTGGGTGTGTGGTTTTGTAAATTGTGTTAAGTTTTTTGATAAAACCAGACTAGTTTGCAAAATTGTGTGTTAGCAATTGGAAAAAACTGTAAAAATGCATGATAAAAAGGTGTCATAGCTCTTCAATCAAAAAATGTGGTTATAATGGAAGTCAAATGAGGGAGAAAAAAAATTAAAACTGATGCTACACATAAACTAAAAATGCTTGAAAGCCAATGTTTTTACCAATCTTTGGCATGCCCAAGACTGTGAAAAATCCAGTTTACAATCACTTTTTATATTGAAAATCGGTCATTTTGTGTGTGTGTTTTTTCCCCCAAATCAGTGACACACCTCATAAACTTGGCAATTAAAGGGTTAAAATCATGGAATTTTTGGGAATATTTGGTAGTTTTGATCAGTACTGAGGTTGATTAACAGATTTATGTAAAAAAAATTGGAAAAAATATTCATCTGATACATTTTTATAGCCGTTGAATTTAGTGGATGTTTTCATCCACTAACAACATGAAAGGTAGTAAATTTGAACAATGCACAAGGGTTAATAAAAAACGCACCTAAATCTCGAAAAAGCTAACAGTTTTCATACATATATGTTATATAAGAAATACAAATATAATATACTCACTGTGAAAGTTGTACTGACCTTGCCATTTCCTCACTAAATGAAGCATTAGCTCGGTGCGTTACACTGAGGAGAAAACATCATATGCTTTTGTTTGTATGCTGTAATTATTCAGATTTTCACTCAGTTTAACTAGAAAATGACTTTAAAAATACTTAAAAATGACTTAAATGTAAATATTTAAGTACTTACCATAACTTTATTGTAGAAAATGTCGATCATCAACTCCCACGCATCCACACTGAAGCCAATTAAATTCAGGTGCATTCCCATACGCTTTTCTGGCTGAACTATGTTCAGTCAACTTAGATTTTTCACTTGACACGATAAATTGGCTGAGCAGAGTTTAATATGTTCCGTGAATATACATTTTTGTTTTAAGCCAATTCTTTATGTTTTAATTACCACAATGCATATTTTTTTGGGGGGAGAATTTTTTGAAAGCAATATGTTGAGTCAATGCTTAACTTTCAGTTTCCACAATTTTTTTAAATATACATTTTTTACAGTGCATTACACACCTTGTACTTTGATGTTTGCTTTGATCCATGGCTGCAGGATTGAAAGAACCAAAGCGTGCGCCGTTATCCGCTGTGTTTGACGTCAATATTGTGCGCCGCTGACTGCTTTGTTGATGATTCTGTGCAATGGCTGACGTATCTGGCCAATAATAACTGTGCTAACAGGGCTTCTAACATGTATACAGATAGATGCTCAGTTATCTCACTATATTGCGGAACACGATTTGGGTTATATCCCCGCCAGCTGGTGTGGCATGCTCTTGACAGCGCTTGATAACGTGCTTTTGCTTTATCGTGTGGATGGATATTTAATTTAAATCGAGCATGTGTGGACGGGTTTTTTTTTAGGGAAAACTCCGGTTATAAATATACCCGTGTCCGTGTGGACTAGGCCTAAAACAATTTTCTGAATAAAGATAGCACCTCCCCAAAGGACACTGCATGGGGGCAAAGTGAGTGCCCAGGAAAGCAACTCTCCATGATTCACAGTGGACTTCCTGAGACACATTTGGGTTTCAAAGACACACCTTTAGGGTGTCATACATTTGTATTCTTATTCTCTCAAAGCAAACCGTATATGAAATGCTACATGCACAAAGAATCTAAAAACTGTAACTTGTTTTTCATTGAAATATCTCATTGCAAGTGGTTACAATGGTCTCACTCATATAAAAACAGAATTCAATGTTAAAGTATAAGTAAAACTTCCTCTAATGTTGATAGACACCTCCTATACTAAACATAAACCAATCATCCACTGTATGCAAACTAAGGACAGCCCTGAGTTTTACAACAACCAATTAGTACCAAATTCCTATATGCTTTCCCAGCTAGAAATAAAAAGTTCCAAGAACGTTCCCCGAAAGCTCCCGAATGCTCCCAAAAACACCCCGCCAACGCCAAAAGCGGCCAGTTTTTTTAAGTTCTAGGAACGTTTCTGTTGTCTGAACGTTAGAGTAATGTTACATTTTACCATTTTTAAATGTTATGACAATGTCATGTTTTAATGTTCACACAATGTTTAAAACAAAAGCTGTTTATTATATGGACTTGTTTAGTTGTTATGTAAATGATAGAGAAACATTGCATTTTTTTATTTTAGAAAACATTATTTCTGAATGTTCAGCAAATACACTGCTGTAGAAAACTCAATTCACTTACTAGGTTTAGATGTTGATGTTTGTTTCATTTTAAGTGACCCTTATTGTGATTAGTGTTTGTTTTAGTTGGTCTCTTGGAACTTGACTTTTTGCTTGCTAGATTTTTCCTGGTTGTGTTAACTTTGTGTTTATGCACCACATTTGTTATGAACATGCCAAGCTAATAGTGTTACTCTGCGATTGTTTGTACATAATGGTAAAAATTATCACCTAATTCATTTACGAATCAAAACTTTATTTTCTGTCAAAAATGTAATTGAGATCCAGTGCTTTCACAGCAGTTTGTCATTAAGGAGTTTTAGAAACTTTGGGCAAAAAAATCCGCTGTATAACTGGGATGCACAAACATCAAGAATCAGACTATGAATCTCAATCATGGTGACAATGAAATGATAAACTTCATGCTGCAATGCATGCTGGGTATTAAATGGGTCACACGATGAAAACGTCAGCATCGCCCCCCTGTAGGTGTGAGCAAAAATAGGTCATTGAAATTTGGCTTTCATTATGATGTCATAAGGATATCTTATTAGAATAATACCGCCTCCTTAATCTGAACTCTCCCACCACTGCACTGTTGTTTAGTGCAGAGAGAAAGAGAGAGAAAAGAAGGACTTGACAGCACAATTGAGTTTGAATTACAACAAACCACCATCATTGTGATCAGTGTTTGCACTTTATCCGCTCATTTGCATTTTAAAAAACACACCCAAAACGACACATTTTTGGACTTGACAGCACAATAGAGTTTCAATTACAACAAACCACCATCATTGTGATCAGTGTTTGCACTTCATCCGCTCATTTGCATTTAAAAAAACACACCCAAAACGACACATTTTTGCTCAAACCTACAAAGTGGCAATGCCAACACCTTCATCACATGACCCCCTCAACAAATTACAAATCTTATTCAGGACTCCCAGCATGCACTGCAGCATGGATAAATAAGGATTTTTTTAACAATTTTATTTGTCACCATGGTTGAGATTCATAGTCTGATTCTTGATGTTTGTGCATCCCAACTATACAATGGATATTTTTTGTCCAAAATTTCTAAAACTCCTTAATGACAAACTGCTGTGAAAGAGCTGGATCTAATATACATTATTGACAGAAAATAAAGTTTGAATTGTAAATGAATTAGGTGCTGATCTTTACCATTATGTACCAACAACCACAGAACTACACTATTAACTTGGCATGTTCATAACAAATGTGGTGCATTAACACAAAGTTAACACAACTAGGAAAAACTAGCAAGCAAAAAGTCAAGTGTCAAGAGACCAACTAAAACAAACACTAATCACAATAAGGGTGACTTAAAATGAAACAAAACATCAACATCTAAACCTAGTAAGTGAATTGTGCTTTCTACAGCAATATATTTACTGAACATTCAGAAATAATGTTTTCTAAAATAATAAAATGCAATGTTTCTCTATCATTTACATAACAAATAAACAAGTCAATATAATAAACAGCTGTTGTTTTAAACATTGTGTGAACATTAAAACATGACATTGTCATAACGTTTAAAAATGGTAAAATGTAACATTACTCTAACGTTCAGACAACAGAAACGTTCCTAGAAAACGCTTAGGTTACTCACGTAACCCCGGTTACCTGAAATAACGGGAACGAAGCATTGCGTCAGTTAGCTGACGCTATGGGGGAAAACTCCTGTTTACTCCGTGACTGAAGCCTATTGGTTAACGTCTGTACAAAGTACAGACCAATGACGTTTGAACCCGCGCGCGGGAAGTACACGTCCTTATATAAGCGCGGTTCAAGCGTCAGGAGCTCATTATTATTCGACTGAAGCGCGCAGCCGAATACACTCGCTGCGTAGACGTTTGTAGCACGGCAAGTGACGCAATGCTTCGTTCCCGTTATTTCAGGGAACCGGGGTTACGTGAGTAACCTAAGCGTTCCCTTTCAATACGGTTCACTTCGCATTGCGTCAGTTAGCTGACGCTATGGGGGAACGTAATCCCATCACGCCGTGCATACACAACGTACAGAAGTGCCTTACTGGAGAGACACTGCGTGTGGCCCTATACCCGGCATATTCACAGCTTTAAGCAATGTGTAAGCACCATATAAAATGTTGACGCGCACACGGTGGGGTTTTAAACGCACCGGGGGCACATAACATAGCACAAGACGGCGAGATACCGAGCGCGCCGCGGGTGTGCGAGATAAGTAAATTCAGAGTCACGTTGGTGAGCTCGCTGAGCGCACCGTGGTGTACACATAAAACGCATGAGCGTGCATGATTGAGCCGAGAGAACCTGCGCTCGTAGGGCAGGGACGTCTAAGCTGTACAATCTGACAACGTAGACGGCGAAGACCAGCCGGCCGTGTAGCAGATATCAAATAGATACCCCTGTAGACCAAGTCCATGAAAAAGCCAAACGCTCACAGAGTGGGCTCTATATAGGACATAGCTCATAGAGGGGCGTGAGCCAGTGCGATGGTTTCAATGATCCATCTAAATAACCACTGTAAGCAACAGACATACATAGTGAGTGATCTGCGAAGCTCACGAACGGCCGATCTGACTATAATATGCGGCAGAACGGTTCGTAGCGTGGGATTATACAGATACCACAATAGTGTGAACCCAGGTGCGCCCTCGAGCGCATCGGGATGCATATAGGTAGTATTATAGTGCACAGATCGGTGAGCTGTCCAAGCGCGCCGTAAATGTGTATTGACTATAAATTGCACGGGCACAGGTGAACACTTGAATACATCGTGAATGCATATAGATGAATCAGAGTGTTATAATGCACAGGCCGGCAAGATTCTCAAGCGCGCCGTCATGTGTTCTGATAATAAGTTGTGCGCACACGGGTGAACCCTTCAGTGCACCGTGAATGCGTATAGATAAATCAATGCACAGAACGCGCCGTGAATGTGTACAGATATGATTGATGAACGTACGGTGGGCACTCAACGCACCGTGAACGTACACAGATGAACAACAATGTATGTATGTGTCACAGCCGTGTATACAAATGAGCTTTTCCGAGCGCATCTTTAGTGTATACCGAAATGTTGTAGCGTGCATATGTGAGCTTCTCTAAGCGCACGGTGGACGCATATAATTAAAACCCATATCGTGCATACAGGTGAGCTTACGTGGCGCACCTTTAATGCAACAAACCTCACTAGTGCGCGAAGCAGGGATGTCGAAGCTGTAAACTGACAACGTGGACGGAGGGGACCAGCCGGCCGTGTCACAAATGTCAAATGAGAAACTTCTAAGACCATGCCCGAGGATCTAATCCATACATGGAGTAGACTTCATTGTCACGGGAGGTGATAACGTCAACGATCCATAAATAACCTGTATTGACAGGTGCGCTAGTGAGTGATCTGTGACGCCGATGAACAGCTGATCGTCTGATGTACGTCAGACGTATCTGTCATACAGGACCTTGGACAGTTCCAGAGCGCTGCGCCTCGGGCACCGTCCGCATCTGAGAAATGACAGACTTATGAATAAAGTGGATGGTCGGTCATAAAAGCGTGGTTCGCTGTTATCACCGCCACATATATATATATATATATACACGCAGGGGGAGAAAGCCGCTGTGCTGGACGCTATTACAACAGCGCCTGCTCTTTTAGCTTACAGCTTTATATTAAAAATATTGATCTTACCGGGCGGCCGCAGGGGAGACCTCGTCAGGCATGTGTCCGCTGCACAGGGCTCGTACCACGGCAAGCGAAGGCTATCTTCGGTTCTCGGCCGGAAAGCGGCAGGGGAAGACGCTAGACCTGGATTCTGCTGTCTTCGGTTCTCAGCCGGAAAGGGCAGGGAAGACGCTAGGCCTGGACTCCGCTGCAGGGCTTTTGTCGACGGCGAGGTAAGGCTTCTTGTTCTTCGGAGCAGCGAGAGGTTCGCGCTGAAGGAGAAATTAATGAGCTCCTGACGCTTGAACCGCGCTTATATAAGGACGTGTACTTCCCGCGCGCGGGTTCAAACGTCATTGGTCTGTACTTTGTACAGACGTTAACCAATAGGCTTCAGTCACGGAGTAAACAGGAGTTTTCCCCCATAGCGTCAGCTAACTGACGCAATGCGAAGTGAACCGTATTGAAAGGGAACTGGCTGCTTTTAACGTTGGCAGAATGTTTTTGGGAACATTGGGAACTTTCAGGGAACGTTCTTAGAACTTTTTATTTCTAGCTGGGTTGTCTCTCTGGATATTTAAGGGAATGATGTAAAATGGTTCAGCGGGTCTTTCTGTACTTGGAAATTCACCCCCATGATGCTGTATCTTTGATACAACATCATGAATTTCATTTTACTTTGAGAAATCTGTAACCAGATATTCATCATTTCCCAGGTATGCATTACTCTCATTTGATTATATCTGTTTCTTCTTATTCGAATTGGAATGTAAATTGCCTTCTGAATTATGTTTTTCCTACCTGGTTAATAAATTGTTATGTTTGATTTTATTCTGTGTTGCTCGGTAAATGTTGACACTGCAAGTAATATCGTTGTATCCGTAGTTACCATAAGGACTGAAATCAGGCTAGGATCGGCCCAATCCCAGTTAGATAGTGAATAATACATCAGCTGAGGATTTGAGAGATACGACTAGCAAATTGGCGTTAGTTTAAGTGTACTTAGAAGCGTGGAGGCTGTGTTTCCGTTCAGAGTAACATTTCTGATTACTCTAAATAGGGTGAGCCTCAACCTCTGTTTATTTTAATATTATACTATTTATTAACTTTGACTAGAAATAATTATTGTAATAATTAAGTGTCACCTTTAAGGGGACTAAATAAAGTATGTTTAAAGTTGAGCACGCAGAGAGCGGCCACTTAAGCGTATAGTCCAACCTCTGGCAGCGACCAATACTGATTCGCTTATGACCGTTGACCAGTATATTAATTTTGAGGCCCGTACTAGGATCATGTGCGACTGTGAGAACCGAATGAACGAGTGTAATACTAGAGCTTTATCAGAATAAATAAACAAACATCCATCTAAATTCTGTAAGTTTTAAAAGTAATAATCAATCCGATTTGTAATATAATATAAACTAAATATTTGTCTTTGGAGTCAGATAAGAGATAAATATATCTAAATTACGTAACGCCAAAACGTCATCTGAAAGCGCCAGAAAAGACAGAACGTGCTATAATCCTTCGGCCATGCCGTTTGGATTCCATTGTTGGGCCAAACGGATGGATGTGGCATATTGTTCACCCCCTTACAGTCTCAGCTTGGACTCGACTACAACACTAGTGCGCCCTAATATAGGCAAAATTGAATGATCCTCATTACATAAAACATCTGCAACGATAAACTGTAATTAGGCTTCTCCTATGGAAGCATCAAATCTTTGACTATTCAGGGTCACCCCTAGTTTTTTGTTGTTGTTAGTAAGATTGTTCAGAGCTCTGTATGTTGCTCACTATGCTGCAGTTTTTGTGGTTGTATTACCAAGATGTTTGTTTATAACGGATTAAAACTTAAGGAACGTACCAAAGCTATTTTCTAGCTGGGGGAATTGTATGCATTCAAGTAATCGCCCCCTCTTGGTATTTCAGACGCCCTCTCATCAGCGCTTGGGTGGCGCTGCTGAAGCGGCACTAAGCAAGTACAAAATGAACATGCGCTTAGCAATGGGCATTCACATGTTTAAATAGAGACAACAGTTATTACTGTAAATAATTCATTCACCAAATGTATATTAAATAATTCATACACCTAACGGGTTTGTCAGCTTTTTCTTTACTAAAATAAAAATATCTCTGGGACCTATCTATCTATGTCCTGGATCCCCCCAGCGCCCCTCAATTTGAGCACTGCCAAAAAATACATTTTTAAAACTTTCTCACCTTTCTCTGATGGTAATGTCTGGAGTCCAAAGCAAATCTTTTTGAACTGTAATTGTGATAATATCACAATAATCTGCAGGGTTCCACATTGGTGTCGATGTTTGCCAAATCTGTGTAAGTGTTAGAACTTTTCATATAAAATTATATAATTTGTATAAGTTTTGAGTAAAACAATAGAGTTTTAGAACACTTACAGTGTATAATTTTACTTGTGTTGTGATGCTCTGAGCTTTTTCATTCTGTGGATAAAAGCAAATGTGATGAACCACAACTGCTTGACATCTCAGATTCATACTGTACTCACCCATATAAAGAAAATAAATCATGCTGGACTCATACCACATCTGTGATGGAGGTCACAAACAAGTCCACATAAACGTTGGTGACTTTATTTGAAGTTAAGGGTCGCGTGTTGTTTAGCAAATTGTCTTCCCTAGAGCTAAGCCAATTAAAAAGTTCACGATAAGCTGAGGCAGAATCATTAGTATCGCATGATTCTCCACCAGGAGACATCCAACCTGCAAACAAGACATTCCATATAACACAGCTCAAATACATTCACCAAGCAAACAGTAAAACAAGTAGTTTTTCTGTTAAAAGTTTTATACTTTTTACATACTTTTGGTCGGCCACACAGACTGTATACAGACAAGAAACCAAATGTATATTATGTTTAAAACTAAACATAATATACATTTCTATCAAAGTATTTTTAAATGTGTGTGTTGCTTTTAACTGAATGTGTTATATTTAAGAAAACTAAAAACACAATACACAACACAAAAGATAAACATATTTTAAAAGATATACTTACAGACTAATGCAAGAGAAAAGGTTACCCAGTGAAGGTACATGACCAGTAGTTTAATAAAACCTGTCTGAGATATTTTTTGTTGGAGGATGAAGATTCACTTTGGTACACATTATTGTCATTTGCTCGTATTTATACACTGTGAGTGACAAACACGCTCCACCTGCTGCGTGGTGTCATCTTACTGTTGTTCTTTCACTATAAATATTTATTTAAATTAAAATATAATTGCATGAGGTGTTGAGGAGGGTGATATTCCCTCCAGGGTGGTGTTTGACACAAGCTCAAATAAACATGGGGAAACGTTTATTGAATTTCTTAAAGATTCTAAATGTTGCGTTTTAAATGGAAGAGTAACCCCAGAAATATCTGTCAGAGGTAAAGCTGTGGTTGATTATATCGTGACGCCACATGTAGATTTAAAGACCTGTGAAGAGTTTAAAGTCTTTACTCATTTGGGTTTAGTACAAAAAAATAAGCAGCTTGTGATAAACCTGATAGATGATAGAAGTAGGCTCCCTGATCACTCTATATTTACGTTTTAAAACACAAGAGGCAGACTTTACAAAAAGTATATATTTTGGTTTAAAAAGTAAAAGTCCAATGAGAAAGTTGCATGATAATTCCAGGAGTCTAATGTCTGCTATAAAGCTCTGAATGACATTGTAGATCAATTAGAGAATGGGGAAAAACACAGGAAAATGTGAATCATTGTTATGAATAGCTTTAAATGACTTAGAGAAATTAATAATTATAGACCTAAATGAAGTAAAAGAGGTAATAAAAAGATAAAAGATCAAACAACCCTATTTGAATAATGAACTACAGGGCATGTGGCTAAATCTTCGCATGGCAGAGAAAAAATATTTATGATGCAAAGAACAGATCTATTTGTTGTATTTAAAAACCGTCAGAATTATTTTGATAAAATGTTGAGATTCTATAAAAGACACTATAGGAGAGGAAAAGCTCTCTAGTATCTGCTGAGTAACAATTTACAGCAGTTCTGGAGAGACACAGGGGAATTGGGCAGCTCAGTGGGTAGCACTGTTGCCTCACAGCAAGAAGGTTTCCGGTTCGAGCCCCGGCTAGGGCAGGTGGCCTTTCTGTGTGGAGTTTCTGCATGTTCTCCCTGTGTCAGCGTGGGTTTACTCCGGGTGCTCTAGTTTCCTCCCACAGGCCAAAAACACGCAAGTTAGGCAAATTGGAGATATCAACTTGTCTGAATAAAACTTGTGTATGGATTATCAGGTTCTACATAGCTGTAGATGTTTATGTTCAAGCAGCATTTTAGATCTGCAGATATTTACTAAGAACTCATCATCAAACTGATGGGTATCAACTTGTCTGAATAAAACTTGTGTATGGATTATCAGGTTCTACATAGCTGTAGATGTTTATGTTCAAGCAGCATTTTAGATCTGCAGATATTTACTAAGGTTCCTATAGTCTGTCTCCCATCTGCTTATCACTTGCTCTGTTATAAATATAGATTCCCCTGTGTCTTCTTTTTCCTTTATTTCTTAACGCCACTGGAATGGCGTTAAGTGGCGTTAAGAAATGAAGGAAAAAGAAGACACAGGGGAATCTATATTTATAACAGAGCAAGTGATAAGCAGATGGGAGACAGACTATAGGAACCTGTTTGCATGCAACAGCTCCCATCAGTTTGATGATGAGTTCTTAGTAAATATCTGCAGATCTAAAATGCTGCTTGAACATAAACGTCCATTTCTGTCCTTTACTAATGACGTCTTAAATTGTGAGATTACTGTGGAGGAGTTGCAGACTGTAATTGAAAGACTAGAATTATCTAACGAGGTCCTTAAATGCCCTAAGTTGTTAAAAACTCTGCATTGTTTATTTTAATATTGTTTTCAAAGTGATTTTATACCATCAGTGTATTATAAGTCTATTATCCAGCCTATCCCCGTCTTCTCAAGCTGACCCAAGAGTCCCCCTGAATTACAGAGGCATTAGTCTGATAAGTACAGTTTATAAAGTGTTTTCTGACATCCTCAATAAATGGCTTTGTGAATTTCTAGAATTTAATAAAATCTTGGTGGATGAGCAGAATGGATTCAGGAAAAACAGAGCGTGCATTGACCACATCGTAATAATCAAGGACTTTGCTAATGTAACATGGCTGCAGCAGGTGTAGTGATAGTATGCACTGCCCGAAAATAGTCCCCTTGGTTACTTTCAATGGCAGCCATGTTACATCAGCAAAGTCCTTGATTATTATGTCAGAATGAGAGTATAGTCCTAACCATATCTGCCTAGAAAATGGCAACTTTTAATTTTCTGTGGATCTTAGTACACGATGTCTTTGGTTATTTTTTTGCGCAATGCTAATGGTCTAATCAGATTCAATGGATTGTGCTAAACTATGCTAAAAGTGGTAGCGCCAGACCCAGAGATCAGCAGAACAGATTCCAAAACTGTAACAATCCAATGTTTAACTCTAGGGGAGCTGGAAAATGAGCATGTTTTCAAAAAAAGTAGAGTGTCCCTTTAAGAATTGATTTGTATAATATGATGCAACAGAAAAACAGATCTGTTTTGGATGCCTGAAAGTGAAATCATGTTTTGGTTATTTGAAAATTAACTTTTTTGTATGGCAATCTTTGTTGAGCATGGACATTAAGACAAAATACTTTGTATCCCGATATGAGGTGATTTAGTTGTGATTATGTCAGGATGTTGTGGCCTATTATATTGTTTTTTTTTTATTTGATTGACATACTTCCTGATGACTGTATAGTGTCATATAAGCCCATGCAGGCTGAACACCTAGTAGACACCTAAATAAAAATATTCATTTATTCATTGCACATTTGGGGCAATGCATGCTCAGGTTTTATTGTCTTATGTAGATGTTTTGTAGTTTCAGCTGATGTTGAACAAGAGTGGAACAAGCAATGGAGCCTAACTAAATATTTAAAAAACTTAAAAATACAATATTAAGACTTGTTTTGGTAAACAGGTTATTTGATATAGGTTTATCAAATAAGACCTGGGGCACACATGGCAAGAATTCAAACCGTTTTTATATAGCTGTTCAAATATTTGTATTAATTTGTGTAAATATATGACGAAAACATAATCCTTTTAAGAACAATTCATTTCCACATGATTTACAATAATGAAAATTATCATATATTTTAATATGTAGGGGTGACAACACAAACACTGGAGGGTAAGATACATGTGGAGTGTAAAAAATCTTTGATGCCTTTTTTGTTTTATCAATTCATTTCAATTTACTATTATTTATCTTGACTACAGATGAGTTGTTACAACTTATAAAATGAAGTTGAAGTTAACTTTGAAGATTTTTACAGTGTGCTTGCAAATAAAATCTATCATTAATAAAATCCATATTGGATGAAATATCACGTGGAAGTCTTTCCTTACAGGTGTTATGTGTGTTCAGCTAGGACATTATTATTGAGAGATTAGCAAACCTGATCATGTTGGTGTGGTTTTCTTCATCTGTGTATTTCCGTGAGGACACTGAGTTAGGAAAAGCCAGCTTGAGAATCTTTAAAAGTGTTTTGTGTCCCACTTATGCCAAGTTCAGACTGCGTGATTTTCAAACTAGTCGGGTCACCTGTGGTTTCACACTGCGTGATAATCTGGGGTAGCGTTCAGTCGCTGCTGTTTCAGACTGCATGATGGATTGGCAACAGGTGTTTTCATACTGCATGACTTTACCGTAAGAAGAATCGCCGATAACTTTGTCCCGGTCCGCAAACTACGTCTCACAACCAAACGCACGCGAGAAGGAAACAACGCAAGGTCACGAGTGCAAGACCAGAGCTCTCACGCGAGACTGGGATTATTATTAAAAATAGTAGCTCGCAAGAAGCTTACCATACAAATTGCATGTGCGCTCATTTGCAGCAGAAAGAAGAAGAAATAAAGATTATGAAGGAGTAAATGTTTTGAGAGACTCCTCCCCGAACTTCCAGCTGCCCTGTATGTTGCTCTCTCATTGGCTGTAGGTCATCGCCGATGTTATTGTCAGTCAAAACACATTTCACACGACATGATTTTGAATCGCTGACCGGTCCAGATATTTAGCATGCCAATCTCACGGGCATGCACATCTCACGGGTGTCGGCGACTCGTCTGCGATTCTCTCAGAACGCGTCTTTTATCATTCACACTGTGTGATTGTCACTTGCGTGTACAAGCATTGATTTGCCTGTGATTTCGGGCTTTTGCCGGCGATTTCTCAAAACCTGTCTGCGAGTCAAAATCAGGGCTAAAATCGTGCAGTCTGAACTCGGCATTACTTGAAGTATGTGTAGCATAACAAGTGACTTGGGGACGTACTTCAATGTCTGCTTCTGGATCTATCATGCCGAAGAGGCTAGTGTCAGTTTCAGCTGGTGTCATCATAAACAAGAAATTTGGACCAGTCAACCACATACTTAGCTGCCAGATCTTGTGGCTTGGTCAGCAGGGTTTTGATCTGCAGATATATATTTCCACTGCTCAGGGCATGTAGATTTCCATATCCTTTGCACCCTGTTGTTAACATACACATAAAATTTCATAGATTCATTACAGATATAGCCTAAGACAACCTTACCGTCAGAATAAAATGTCACAGCATCCAGTTTGGTGTCAATCTCATCTTCAATGGTTTCAGCTATTTCAGCTCGAGTCTGGGGACAGAGATCTCAGGGAACTACCCAGATAGCATGCAACCATTGAAACAATGTTAAAAATCGTTAATTTGTCAATGTTAATACAATTGAATCAATATCACGTTTGCACCCTCCATTAATATTGAAAAAATATTGAAATTTCAACAAATCACAATTATTGTGATCAGTGTTTGCTTTAGTTGGGCCCTTTACTCTTGTGTTGTAATGGTAAGTATTCTTCGGCTGCTGAAGCAGTGTTTTGAAATACGTCTGCTATTGCAAAGAAAACAAAGATCTAATGTTATCAAGTAGTTTAATTCTTGTAGATATATCTAGATATATTAATGAAATACTGTTAAAGTTGTGCAAGAAATGGATGTTACAGTACTAGTTGGAAACAGTGTTAGGTCTGTTATCTTGCGGATTACAAAAACACATTTTAAAAGCTAAACTAATGAATCTATCTCTGACATAATGAATTGGTCTATGAATCACATCAATGGTGACAATCAACAAAAGAAAGCTTCATGCAATGCATGCTGGGTAACATCGTAGTACTAAACTAATTTATAACTCCCAGCATGCATTGCAGTTGATCGTTTTATCTGAATTTGTTTGATGATTGTCACCATTGTTGAGATTTGTAGGATGAGTAATGATGTCTGAATGTGTCAGCATTTTTTCTGTTTGTCTTGTCACAGTGTATTTACAAACCAAAACTATTATAAATGTCAAAAATGGATCAACATAATCATGTAAAGCAGCTTAAAGGGACCACGGCATACAGAGGTTAACATCGCTAATTTCTAGGTGTGAGCAAAAATGTGTCGTTTTGGGTGTGTCCTTTAAAATGCAAATGAGCAGATGAAGTGCAAACACTGATCACAATAATGGTGATTTGTTGTAATTGAAACTCAATTGTGCTGTCAAGTCCTTATTTTCTCTCTCTTTCTCGCTGCACTAAATGGCAGTGCTGTGATTGGATAGTGCACATTAAGGGGGCGGTATTATTATAATAAGAGCTCCTTATGACATCATAAAAAGGGCCAAATTTCAATGACCTATTTTTTGCTCAAACCTACAAAGTAGCAATGCTAACCTCTGTATGCCATGGGCCCTTTTTATTTTATATAATCTTGACATCTTCACAAAAAGCAATCAGTTTCAACTTAACACATCTTTTTTTCAATGCACATGAGTTTCTACACAAATACATACAAACACAAAAAAAAAGAAAATAAAGATTTAACTTAGTGAATGACAAGAGTCAATGACCCAACTAAAGCAAACACGGATCACAATATAGTGGTTTGTTGAGATTTCAATATTTTTTTCAATATTAATGGAGGGTGCAAACCTGATATGGATCCAATGCAGTTAACATTGACAAATCAACTGTTTTTAACATTGTTTCAATGGTTTGCATGCTATCTGGGTAGTTTAGCCTTGCCGAACATAAAACCAACTTCTACATTACCACTTTTATGTATTGATAACCCTGCTGTAAGCGACATAGCAATAGCATTTGTGGATGCATCACAAAAGACACACATCTCTTTTCTTTCTGCTTGACTGAGAGAGAGATTGTATCATATGTGCAGGGAATCTTGATGTGCTCAAGCTCTTTAAATGAATCTCTTCAAACCTTTCATTCTTTAAATTGGGTCAAACAAGCTGTTGATCATTGACAGAACCCCATGTCTGGTATAAGGTCTCACCTGGGGCTTCATTTATAAAGCGTTTTTACGCACATATTTGATCTACCGTGCGTACGCTCAAATCCACTCCAACACTCAGATTTAAAAAACTCGTCTTTGACGTGGAAAAGTACTTACCTCCACGTCAGGTTCCGACTTGACATACGCACGTTTTCTTGTGGCAATATTGCAGCATTGCAGGTAGGCATATTCAAAGTTTTACAGCGTCAACATCCTCTGTATTAGAGCTTAGATCGGGCCCAAAAAAACGTAACCGAGGACACGTTGTGTCCGAGCCCGGCCTCACCGAGACATTAACTGTAATTATGAGCCCGAGCCCAATTTAAACCCGACAATGTTTTAATAGTGCCCCGTGACGTTCTCAACTACAATGCAGAGTTGTTTGAACTACCGAAATCTGTTCAGAATTATCTTAATGAACTAATGGAACAAGGATGAAGGATGTAAACTGTGCTGTTTGTTTATTCAGAATAGAAACGTAATAAAAAAACATGCAACAATGATGCACACAGAAAAATAATGAACTGTGGAGAAGGCCCACTACTCCAAAATAATTTTATAAGGTTTTAGAATATGTGTTAAACAAAATATGTTGGCCTACTTTGATATTTTAAAATGTAGGCCTATTCCAATGCAAAAAGGTGGCGCCCAAGCTATACGTTCAGGAAACGATTTTCTAGTTCGTAATCTTTTTAAAAAATATATTTTAAAGGGGTCATATGATGAAAATGTTAGCATTGCCACTTTGTAGGTTTGAGCAAAAATGTGTCGTTTTGGGTGTGTTTTTTAAAATGCAAATGAGCGGATGAAGTGCAAACACTGATCACAATTATGGTGGTTTATTGTAATTGAAACTCTATTGTGCTGTCAAGTCCAAAATTGTGTCGTTTTGGGTGTGTTTTTTAAAATGCAAATGAGCGGATAAAGTGCAAACACTGATCACAATGATGGTGGTTTGTTGTAATTCAAACTCAATTGTGCTGTCAAGTCCTTCTTTTCTCTCTCTTTCAGAGTTCAGATTAAGGAGGCGGTATTATTCTAATAAGATATCCTTATGACATCATAATGAAAGCCAAATTTCAATGACCTGTTTTTGCTCACACCTACAAAGTGGCAATGCCAACATCTCCATCATATGACCCCTTTAAATATATTTAAACCAGGGGCGGATCTAGAAAATTATTTATGGGGTTGCAAGGGGGTGGCATGAGAACTACGAGGGGTGGCAATGAAGTAAGCATCCTTGCATGGTTGTCGTGGATACAAGAAATTATATACAGTATATACTATATTCGGTGTATACACTGGACCAGACATTTTTATAACACAAAAAAACGCAACAACAAATGTTCCTATAAGTACCCAAGCAGCTACCTTTAGCATTTCTACTGTAGCACCCTTTGTCTTAACACTAAGTTAATACATACATCTTACCAATTTCTAAAAACACTGACTGTAACCATGATGAGCAAGGTTGAACATAATGGTAAATAAAATAGGTTTGCCTAGTTTATCTTAATGTAAAACATATTTGAAAGGCATCTCTTTCTCTGATAACCCTCTTTTTTAATCATTTCCCTCCCTTCATGATGGATTTCTGTCTTTTCACTTCTTTTTAGCTCTTAGCCATCCATATGTTTCTTTCTTTCATGACTTCATCTACTCCTCTCCCTTCCACAACATATTTTTCTGTTTTATTTGTACCTTCCACTCCCATAGTATTTGATTTTTCTATTCTTTTTGGTTTAAAAAATGGATATTAGCCTTTCTTTTCATAGTATCCTGGAAAATGCAGCTTAAGTTGTCTTTCAAGCTTTTTAAACATACACAACACTGAATAGTTTTGTCTCCTTAATGAAGACAAATTAAAACATTAGACTATATCATAACGAACGATTTCATACACGTATGGAATATTTTTATTGCTGCAGTAGCTAAAAAAACATGACGGGCGGCTAACTCTAGAAAGAACTGCTTAAAAGATATTTACTGCTTACACAAACCTGCAGTTCAGTTGTTTTAACCACCAAGCAACTACCTCAGGCTATATTAAACAATCAACAGTTAAATTGTTGTATTTTTATCCTGATGCAACATTTATCTGTAAAATATGACCGTATTCAGTATTCTGATTTGCTGATGTGATGCTCAACTTAATCACTTAAAGACACTAAAGAGAAACCACAAATTTTTTGGCAGCACGTGACGATGTGAGGTGCTTCATTACATCAGAATTACTTGCTACAGATGTGAAGAGACTCTTTCTTCATGGGCATAAGTTGCACGGTCATAAACATTCTTGCCTTTCACCTCAACGATGAAAAGTAACGCTTGTGCTTTTTATACTTTGTGCTTGCGTCCGCTACCTTTGTTTTGAGATCGTTGTACTTGCCATCGCTCTGTTGTTGCGGGTTTGTGCGACTCGGAAGGGATGGGCTGCAGCGTGAGAACCGGGCTTCATGTGAGTGCCTTGGATGGGGCGATACATTCTTTCACGGCAGTTTCCAAATTCTCCAACCACGCCAGAAAAGATCGCTAGATTTGTCCTTGTCACTTTTTAAATAAAGTCGCTAAAAGGGTTTAAAAAGTTTCTTAATCTAGCGACAACGTCACCAAGTTGGCAAGACTGCGCTGATTTTTTTTACACTGTAGAAGACTTTCTGCTCGGACTGAGTGTTCGTGCTTGTGTATGAACTCTACTGCCTCTGGTTGGCTAACGATGGAAATTAAGCCAATCATCATCAGCTATGTGGTTGTCCCACCCCCTCTAAGACTCACACACCAATCATCATCAGATATGTGTCTCCCACCCCTAAACACACGCAGAGAAAAAACTACATTGGCCCTGTCTCAAATGGCACACTCCGGACTTGTGGTCCTCCTCAGAGTCCACACTTTGATGACATCACGTAGTCTAGATTTTAGGGACCCTTGATGCGAGTCCGCGTGGGTGCACCGGAGTCGTATTTTGGGACAGACTCGAGCAACACACAGGAAATAGGTAGAGAAGTTGCCCGTCAATGTGAACTCCTCCCTTCCGTTGTCTGATTGGTCTGATTGCCCTTTCGCAAGGACTTCTGGGTTGGTAAAGTGCACGAAGCCTGCTGCAGTGCGGGCTTCGCTGAAGACCGCATCAAGGGGGCAAAGGAGGCGCTGATGAGCACACTTCAAAGCATAAAAATGACAGATGGGACACCCTACACTCTAAAAAAAATCCGTAAAAAAACGGACAAAGTACTGTGTAAATATGAAGGAATTTTCCGTATTTATGTTTTACAGGCATTTATCCGTTTTTTTAATAACATGTTGCATTATGGGTACAATAACTCCTGCTGCAATCTTTCACTTTTGCCTCTCTATCACCATCTCTGTTTAAAACCTAAAATTACAACTTGCTTGCAGAGTTATTTTCTAACATGGATGATGTTTAACTTCTAAACAAATGCTGTCAGAACAAGATACAAGTGTTCAACTATTCCAGCATCCACACAGTAGACAAAGTAGTAGACAAATCTTCTTTCTGACGTGACGTGTAAGTCAAATGGATATTTACCACAACATTTATCACATTAAATCTAAAGTTTGTGTTTGATTTAGATTCATTTGAAGTCACCACTATGGAGATTAGTGTTCCCTTTAGTTAGGCTTTTGTCCCTTGACCTTCACAGAACTGACTCTGCTCTTTTAGCATTGCAACAGTGTTATTGCTTGTAGCAATTACTACTTGTTTGTTGTTTGAGGAAGGAGAATTTTCTATGTTGTCATTTAAGTTTACTTTTTTATGTTATGCTGCCTATCATTTAAATATGAAATGATAAAATAAGAATAACGAACTGAACTGTATAAGAGTGACACTCTATGCTGATCTAAAACACACTGTATTGAATAAGATGGCTGAAAATTTGTCAGCTGTGGTTTTTGTTTCAGAGACATCAATACTTTGGATACAAATCTCAACAATGGTGAGAGTAAATGTTAAGAGAGTTTTCTACAATCCTGGTACCCAGCATGCATTGCGGCATGAAGCTTTGTTGTTGATTGTCACCATTGTTGCGTTTCATAGGCAGATTGAAGTGTCCCTAAAGGTTACGGAAAATGTTCTGTAAATCTACGGACAGTGTTCTATAAATCTACAGAATGTTCAGTTTTTGAATAAACGGAAGTGTCTGTAAACATAACGGAAAAAGTGCCGGTAATTTTCTGCCAGGACATTATCCGTTTTTTTACGGATTATTTTTTTAGAGTGTACGGACTCGTAGACTAAGCGAGAACGCGCAATTTAAGGCCACGAGACCGAAAGTCCACATGAAGTGCGCCATTTGGGACAGGGCCATTGCCTTTCTGGTTAAAAGAGCCTACTCGGGCATATATTATATATATTAGGGTACCCGCGCTGGGGTGGCATATGGGGTGGCAATGCTTTTATTTAGGGTGGCAACTGCCACACCGTGCCACCCCGGTAGATCCGCCCCTGATTTAAACTTATTTAAACGCACATGTAAATGCACATGTAAATGTAACAGAACATGTGCTTTATTGAATGAAAGTAAAAACGATCAAATTTAATGATTAAAACGACGTGAAAGGAACTAAATTGTGAAGCCTCTATGTACAATAAGGGACATGCAACATTTAAAAGTGATGGGTATTTCAAAATTTAATATAAATTATTCCCATGCATCGATTTTAATGTTAACCCCCTGGGGTCCAAAAACGCGGGGCCGCGTTTTGACGCATTTTTTCCTGTTTCCTGTGACATCCACTTAAAATACTCCGTCATTCATAATCATACACATACATGTAATACATCATTCGAAACTGTGAAGTCTCTACTTTAATGTGAGTGCCTTCATAATAACAGCAAAACTGTGTGCTTTTGGCAAATAAAGAAAATAAACAGGGAGTGCATTTCGACATCTCTGTCTCCTTGACCATTTTCCTCAAACACGTTTTAAACATGAACTGATTTCTCCGCCAATACTTGTCACACGAACATGATACATATGTCTAAAGAAAGCCTGAAATGTCTACTTTTACATGATGTAATTAAAATCTAAAGAACTCATTGTCTGTTTGTGTAATTGACATGTAAGTAAAGAGAGGTACAGTTTTTCTGGCTCGACCTCATTAGCGCTAATGTGATCCCACCTTCCCTTGTGCGCGCCATTCATATGGAAATTACCTGATGCGGGCTATGCAAACAAGATCAACGCCCACAAACAATGCTTTAAGAAGCAGCGAGTTTTGACAGTTTCATCCACTTATCAACGCGCTGGGAAGATGACACGCTTTACAGGTGAGGAAGCTCTATGCTCCTGGACAGCGAGGAAGAAGAGTTCACTGTTTCTTCAGACGAAGAGCAGGACTCCGACGATGAACGTTTGTATTTTGAAGAGCGACTTGATCCAGCTGAGGATATAATTATACCACTTTGGTACATTTCTCAGATCAGAATTGAAATTCTCAAAACTGCTTGTTCAATTCTCACATCATTGTGTCACTTTTGCACATCAAAAAAGCAGTTTCTCATTTCTTTGAACAAGTTGCAAATGCTTTAGTATATCCATGCAAATGATTATGTACAATTCTCTGCTTTTTCCTACATTTTCAGTTGCTTATGTCATGTTGATCAAAATGTATTATAATGGGTCTCTGTTGAATAGTCTCACCCCCCACAATATTTAGGCATCAGTTCATAGTATAAGTCTTTACATGCAAAATGGTTGAACATGTTGTCAAAATACAGGATATGGTCAAACATATTTCTATACATTTCCATTAGACATTTTTTATAAATCTGTCCTGAATTGGTAAATTGCTCCTAGGTGAATCTTGACTTTCTCTAACAGACAGAAACGTCCCCAGCAAGCAAAAACCGAGACGTTGAAATGACTGCTAACTATTGACCCAATATAGTCCGGCTATGAGTAACCCACTTCTACCCTAAATAGCCTTGAATATGTTTACATGCCATTTTTGCCAAAATAACTTGAAGATGTATGATATTCCAACATGTAAGCAAAGTGTGTTCAAGGTTTTTGCTTTAATTTCTTTTACATGTTCCAAAAGTATATGCATCATCTATTCTTGGGCTATGGTTAGACATCTTTTAGACATCTATCATGTTCACATTTCTACTTTTTTTTCTCTTTATGCTATGCAGTGCTTGCAGTGCTGTCTTTATCTTTCTTTATGGCAATGACATGGTCTTTCAACGAATTACAGTACAAACAGTAAAAGCGTAAATGTAAATTTTGTCAAGTCTCACACATAACTTACAGTTTTTCTCAGTCGCTTTGGTACATTTCTCAGATCAGAATTGAAATTCTCAAAACTGCTTGTTCAATTCTCACATCATTGTGTCACTTGTGCATATCAAAAAAGCAGTTTCTCATTTCTTTGAACAAGTTGCAAATGCTTTAGTATATCCATGCAAATGATTATGTACAATTCTCTGCTTTTTCCTACATTTTCAGTTGCTTATGTCATGTTGATCAAAATGTATTATAATGGGTCTCTGTTGAATAGTCTCACCCCCCACAACATTTAGGCATTAGTTCACAGTATAAGTCTTTACATGCAAAATGGTTGAACATGTTGTCAAAATACAGGATATGGTCAAACATATTTCTATACATTTCCATTAGACATTTTTTCTAAATCTGTCGTGAATTGGTAAATTGCTCCCAGGTGAATCTTGACTTTCTCTAACAAACAGGAACGTCCCCAGCAAGCAAAAACCGAGACGTTGAAATGACTGCTAACTATTACAGTTTTTCTCCATTGGTTTGGCTCATTTCTTGAAACAGAAATTACATTCTCAAAACAACATGGACAAACCTCCAAACCACGTGGCAAGTGTTCACAACAGAATTGAATTTCTCATTCATTTCATCAAATTGCAAATATCTAAGTACATGTCTCAATAGCTCAGTACATCTTTGCAACTGATTAAGTACAGTTAGCCTACATTTAGCAGAATTTCCAAGTGAATAGATCTTGTTGATCTAAACTGATTGGTTGATTCTCAGTCTAATGGTTGTTTACTCCAAAATGTGTCAGCGTTATTTCATTGTATAAGTCATCACATGCACAATAGTCTGTTCAATTGGCAAAATGAGTCAAGAACATAATACCATGAATAACATATATGAATGCTTTGAACATTTGATAAATTTATTACAGCAATTGACAGTCAGGGAAAACTAAAACTTGACTAACAAAGTAGGAGTTTACGCTTTTGTAGAGAATAATGGCATTGGAAGGAAACGAGGCCCCTCACATCCTCGTGTTTGTGGATGAAGCTGGCTTCAACCTGGCCAAGGGCCGAAGACGTGGCCATAAAATTATTGCCCACCGGGCCATGGTGGATGTCCGAGGCCAGTGAGGGGGCAATATTACTATGTTTGATGCCATATCTGAGAATGGTGTGGCCACTCACATCCCCAGTCTTGGCCCATACTATACACAGATGCTCCTCATCTTCTTGGACCGCCTTCAGTTTGATTTGATCCCTCAAAATGAGAAAGGTCTCGTCGGGCCTCACCTACCACAATATGTCATTGTATGGGACAATGTGAATTTCTACCATGGCCTGCTAATCAGGGACTGGTTCACTACTCATCCAAGGATGGTCATGGTGTTCCTACCACCTTACTCTCCTTTCCTCAATCCTATTGAGTTTTTCTCCTCTGGGAGGTGGAGATATATGAGCATAGGGCTCAAAATCAAAGGTCCCTGCTCCATGATGAACGCTGCATGTTAGGATATTACAGGAGATCAGTGTAGGGGATGGTTGCGACATGCAAGCTGTTTTGTTCCCTCGTTGCATTGCAAGGGAGAATATACACTGTGATGTGGATGAGAATCTGTGGCCAGACAGACAGCAGCGTGTGGATGGTCAGGAGGGTGAGGATGGTGGCCAGGAGAGGAAGGGTGAGGACAGCGACCAGTGAAGAAATGTTAGTTCTGAAACTCCCGCATTATTTACAGCACTGTAGGCTGCATATAATTTTCATTGTTTTTTGTGTTTATATTAGAGTATATTATGCTTTATATATTTTCTTTTTGGTCTGGTGTATGGAAGTTACTTTGTGTGTGAATAAAAGTGGTTACAATTTCCTTGGCAGTGTGAGTGCAATGTGTGGTGTCAAACCTTGGAGGCTACTCTTACCCTAAAATCCTATTTTTTTTTTTCAGTTTTATACACAATTGTATAGTAACCATTGTCAATGAAGGACTGGGCTAAGACTGAAATGTGGACATAAGGTATATTTCAATGGTCCTCTGCCATAGTGACAAAACATCTAAACATTTTGACTTGCAGTGCTTACACAATGCCAAAGAGATAAAGCATTTTGGGGGCATTGACTGTTTAAATGAGAAGGAAATTTAGTTTTGACACATGAGTGAACGGTTTTGGGAGAGGTATGAGCTTTTGCAGGTGAACCATGGTGTTGTGCCGAACCATCCAAGTTATTTTGACAAAAGCGCCAAGAGTGTTGAGAACGTCCAGTCTGTTTCAAGAAATGAGCCAAAGCAAGGATAAGGATATTTGCCATTTTTGTGGCACTGACGCTTTATATGAAAAAGGAATTTATTTTTGAAGCATGAATGAACAGTTTTGGGAAATATATGAGCTTTTGCAAGTGAGCTATAGTGTTGAGCTGAACTGTAAGACTGTTTTGCCAAATGATCTTAGAGTTTTGAGAATGTAATTTCTGTTTCAAGAAATGAGCCAAACCAATGGAGAAAAACTGTAACCCAATATAGTCCGGCTATGAGTAACCCACTTCTACCATAAATAAACTTGAATTTGGTTACATACCATTTTTGCCAAAATAACTTGAAGATGTATGATATTCCAACATGTAAGCAAAGTGTGTTCAAGGTGTTTGCTTTCATTTCTTTTACATGTTCTAAAAGTATATGCATCATCTATTCTTGGGCTATGGTTAGACATCTTTTAGACATCTATCATGTTCACATTTCTACTTTTGTTTTCTCTTTATGCAGTGCTTGCAGTGCTGTCTTTATCTTTCTTTATGGCAATGACATGGTCTTTCAACGAATTACAGTACAAACAGTAAAAGCGTAAATGTAAATTTTGTCCAATCTCTTGGAATCAAAACTCCCACATAACTTACCCTAAGGTGTAACTTACAATTTACAATACTTGTCGTCAAAACTTTAGCCATAGTTTACTTCAGAACATCACTTCAGAGTAAACTGTTATATTGACAACATGACTAAACAATTTGACTGTCTTATCCGTACACAATGACAAAATGACTTGTTATTCTGATGCCACTGACATGTTCATTGACAGATATTTAATTTTGAGAGATGAACTAAGTATTTTGAGTAAGAGAGTGGCTTTTTGCAGGTTATCCATTATGTTTGGCTATTTGTACAAATTGTTTTGAGAAAAGCACTTACTGTTTTGCAAATTGTGAGTATGATTCGAGAAATGCACCAAAGCAACTGAGAAAAACTGTAAGTGTAACTTACAATTTACAATACTTGTCGTCAAAACTTTAGCCATAGTTTACATCAGAACATCACTTCAGAGTAAACTGTTATATTGACAACATGACTAAACAATTTGACTGTCTTATCCGTACACAATGACACAATGACTTGATATTCTGATGGCACTGACATGTTCATTGACACAGATATTTAATTTTGACAGATGAACTAAGTATTTTGAGTAAAAGAGTGGCTTTTGCAGGTTATCCATGATGTTCTGCTATTTGTACAAATTGTTGTGAGAAATGCACTTACTGTTTTGCAAATTGTGAGTATGATTCGAGAAATGTACCAAAGCGACTGAGAAAAACTGTAACATTAAAATGATAGTTCTTACATTAAACCGTATGCTGATTAGTGTAATGTGAATGTTATAAAGCAATATCACTACTATAACTATAGTGTCCATGCCGACTTATCAATAAGGCTTCTTTATTTGCTCGGGTGTAACATTGTGCTGTACATGAGCCCGGAGATATGTCATGCGTTAAACAGTATGATTGTATGGTGTAAATATTCAATATGTCATAAAACAATATCACTATTTAGAATATATTTTGACTAGTGTTTATGCCTCAACAAGTCTTGTTTACACGACTATCTGTTCGGGTATAAATGTATCGATGTAGTATCGATGTGCTGTAAATGTGTCCGGAGATATGTAATGTGTTAATGTTTAGCCATAAATATGTCCGGTAATGGCCCGTTAACAAAGATATACCGCATCGATGTACCCAATTATCTTATCTCAACTATGCTTTACCGCCTTAGTATTGCTTTATACGTTTGTTACTGTGGAGAATACATTATATTAATTATTAAAAACTTTTGTAGGAATGTGGCAGCATCACTCTTCTCTTCAGCGGGCATTTGCAGAAATGCGACGGACATTCATGCAGGGTAAGTCACATTTGCGGGCTTTTCTGTTTTATTAGTAGACTTTTACTGATGTTTTGCGTAGTAATTTGGAAAATACAAGATGTATAAACATATCTGTATTTTCCGAAAATACATGATACAAATAATGTTTTTAATTTTTTTTTAGTAACGTGGCTTCATCATCATTTTACTCGCACGGGGGCATGCAGAAACGAACCCGAAATAAATAAAGTGATACAATTTATATATATTTTTTTTAAGGTAAAATGTAAGGCAAAATTTGTTTAATTATTCCTCATAACATTTTAATGCCACGATCTACAGAACATCACACAAAAAAAAAACATTTTGAGAACTAAACCTAAAAAATAACAAAGGTGATCCTGCCTTGGAAACCCCGGCTACAATTTAGTATTTTTATTTAATTCGGAGATTAAGCGCGTCAAAGCCATGACCAAAAAAAGACAAATGACAAATAATTTGTGATTGTTACTGTAAATGATAAAAACTATAAGCTTTGTATACAATTCATTAAACGTTAATTTATAACAAGAAAAACACTGAAATTAATGATTTTATAGACACTCCGCGTTATTGTTTAGCACAGAAATACCTGCTTGCTTGCTTTGACTTTGATCATCTCTGTATTCACTTTAGATATAAAGACCTTATGATATTATTTATTTCAGGAATCTCTTTGCTATCATTTGAAAGTGAACACCGACCATAATAGATAACCACTCGGTTTTAAATACATTTTAAAACTTATGCCCCCTCCGAAAAACATCCGTTTTGTAATGTTTAGTTTGATGAAATCCTAAATATGAGACGCAGAGCACACGTTCGGCTAAATTGCATACGCAAACATGGCCAGAACGCAATAGCGCAACATCGATAGAACTAAAAACAATCCAAAATGTACAGACTTAAATTATAGCAGAATTTACTTTTATAATAAATACATTTTATAAATAAAATAAGGTCAGAAGTACACTGTAAAAAATTGTGCCGTTAAATAACAGTAATCAACTGGCAGCTTGGTTGCCAGCAAGATAATGTTAAATTACGGTTCTACTTCCGTTAATTTACAGCTCCCCTATTTTAACAGTATGTTAATGTTATAATGCCCTGAAAACAACTCATTTAATTTAGGAAACCAATTGCAGGATCCATTCAAGTTTATAAAAAAAAATATATATATATATATATATATATATATATATATATATATTTATATGGTGGTGTTAGTATTGTGAACTTTTGAATCCACTGAAAACAAATATTACTTCTAAAATTGAACTACAAACATTTAATCTTTCACACAGATCTCATGTATTTCATCATGAGCAAACTACAAAGTTACTGCTTTAAAATAAAACAACAGGCAGCATAAAATCAATGATTTACTGCCCATCCTTGACCTAAACAACCACACTACTCTTCAGCACAATGGTAACCCAAAAACTGAGTCAAATCCTAACAAAACAGAACATTAAACACTAAGACGTATCTCACATTATCATCTTGTGTAAATCCCCTGATCAGTTTTTAAGTTCACATGATTTAAAAAACAAAATACAAGGACTTTTCTCTAATGTCTGTGTGAAATTAACATATTTCTATATGCAAATTTGACTGTTAAGTTTTCTGTTTTTTAACAGCACATTCTGTTAAATAACAGTAATCAACTGGCAGCTTGGTTGCCAGCAAGATAATGTTTTTTTTTTTTTTTTTTACGGTCATCCTTCGGACTGTTAAAGGGGTCATATTATGACATATTTTTAAGATGTTAAATAAATCTTTGCTGTCCCCAGAGTGTGTATGTGAAGTTTTAGCTCAAAATACTCCACAGCTAATTTATTATAGCATGTAAAAATTGATAATTTGTAGGTCTGAGCAAAAGTGAGCCGTTTTTGGGTGTGTCGTTTAAAATGCAAATGAGCGGATGAAGTGCAAACACTGATCACAATGATGGTGATTTGTTGTAATTGAAACTCAATTGTGCTGTCAAGTACGTTTTCCTTTCTCTCTGCACTATGGCAGTGCTGTGGTTGGATATTGCAGATAAAGGGGGCGGTATTATTGTAATTCGCCTTACTACCTACCTCACAAAAGAGGCAAAATCTGAACGACCTCATTTTTCACACGCTTGCAGAAAATGGCTTACCCAAACAAAGTTACTGAGTTGATATTTATCACATTTTCTAGGTTGATAGAAGCACTGGGGACCCAATTATAGCACTTAAAAATGGAAAAAGTCTGATTTTCACGCTATGACCCCTTTAAAAAACATTAGCATTCTGTGTTTTTATATCGTACACATTTAACCCTTTAAAAATCTTTGGTGTCAAAAGAACACTGCTTAATGTGTCCACACTACAAAGAGTAAAAGAAACCCAATGTTGAAGTTATTGACTAAATCCCAAACCGCCTACTTCCACACTATATAGTATGTAAAAAGCGCTACTTTGCGTACTATATAGTATGGAAGTAGGCAGTTTGGGATTCAGCCAATGAGATAATAAAGTGATGATTGAGTGATTAATGATGAACAGCTGCTGTTAACAAACACAACCACTGAATGAAAGATGAACAAGAACCGAATTAAAGAGAAAACAAGCAGAAACTCAACTTACAGACTTAGATGAGACTCAAACTTACTCAGATTTCCTAAGATCTCACAAGAAGATCATCAAACAACTTCACAAACAGCATTACCAACTTCACTTATTACAAACCAGTTAGATTTTATTTTATATGTACATTAGCTCTTACTGAGAAGTAAATCATAAGGTGTGGTTTCCTGAACAGGGATTATCTTAAACCAGGAATAGTTTAATTAGGAAATATGACTAACAAACATGCCTAACTAAAAACATTACTTGTGCATTTTCAGGCGAATCAAAGGGCATTGATGTATTTTAAGATATGTCAGTGCAAGTTGTTTTGAGTTTGGACAGCTCTACACTCTAAAAAAAAAAGGTTCCTTGAGGTTCTATATAGAACCGTGGGGTTCTATACTTGGCCAATAGAACCTTTTACCAAAAAACGGGTTCCATATAGAACCCTTGGAAGGCAAAGAACCATTTTTATTAAAATGGTTCTATAATTCACGTTTTGTGACTGAAGTGTAAACTAAAGATTACACAATAATTGCAGACCTACACAACTCATTTACAAACCTACACAACTCATTCACAAACCTTTTTGTGTCAATAGGTTGTGGTCAAATAAAGAGAGAGTCAACAAATAGGCTACTAATATTTAGTGTACACTGTAAAAAATCCAACTAATGAAATTTTGGACGGGCAAAAATATATGTTAAACCAATTTTTTTGTTTGAGCTAGTTGAGAAGATCTGTGTTTAAAATATTAAATGAATGGTTATTTTCAAATCCAGTCAAAATTCAGAATGGCTAGTGTTGACTGAACTAATTAAGACAAATCAGGTAAGTATGTGGACTTATGACAGCTATGTTTCCTGACAACAAAATGCTCATAATATTACTGTTATTTGGTCACAAAATGTAATTTTAAGAGTTGTTCAGGCGTGAATGTATGTGCTTAAAGTTTAAATATGCGGTCGGTTAATAAAGATAGCGTCTATTTAAAAATGTGCTCGGACACTTTCGGACGTAGATGAGCTCCATATGAGCTCCAGAAAATCACAGACACTTAAGCGCTCACACCCCGCCCAGCGCAGCCTCTCCTCGGCAAGCCCATCAGACTGCTGGCTCTGATATCTCTGTGGCGTTTAAACATGTGATTTAATTCATTTTGATTTCTCATACTTAACAATGAAAGGGTTATGTTTTAAATCATATTTTAGGATTGCACTTAATTGATATTGCTGTTGAGTGATGTTTCATATCTTTTACATTTGTTATAACCGGACTGCATGCGAATTTGAACTTAAGAGCTGAGGAAGCGGGTGGAGAAATAGTCCCAATATCATAACAATCTTAAATAAAACTTCTAAATATGCCCGTGTGTGTACCCGTGTGCGCGCGCGTGCGCGCGACCCGCTCACGCGCGCGTGTGTATGTACAGTATGTGCGTGAGTTTTTAATTTAAAATGTCTTAACTTAACTCGGAAGGATCTGAATGACAGGTCATTTCATCTGAGATCATTCCGCATGTAACAGCCGGAATCACTCACTGTTTCCCACAACGACACGAGTCATCAGCCGTTTCCTCAAGGTCACGTCAGGTAAGTGTTTGTAAATAAATGTTAATTTTAGACTATATTACAGTTTTTTACGATTGCTATGACACTTTTTTCAATACTTTTAACAAGTTTTCAAAACTCTTAACACAGTTAGCACTACATCCGCCTGTACAAGCTATACAATTTACACATTTCTTGTTGCTTTAACACGAAATGCATATAATTAACACAAATTTAAAATGCTTTAATTTCTTTTACAGACAAGCTCAAACAAGACCAAAACAATAGATTTTAAATGTCAAATTTACAAATGCTTTAACACAGCATGTCAAAACAGATAACATCATGTGCTAAACCTCACTTCTAGTCAAAGTAAACAGCTGTTCAAATGATGAATTGAAACATAAATATATCCCCTGTATTTTATTCCATTGGGATTGAAAAACAACTTATTGTACCAATATAAATCACAGCTGATTCCCACATAGGAAACACACTCAGGTTCTTTCAATTGCATGACTATATGGTATACAAAGAGTAAAGGAGGGCCTCTTTAGTTCGATCTTGTGTGGAAAAGAAACAATATGAGCAACACAAAAAATAAGATATATGGCTGCACAAGTCAACTGAAGACCACCAGGTCAAGGGGAAGGTTTTCCTCCAGTCCCACCTGGATGCAAGATGGTGCAATCCCAGACATCACAACTGAACACTGTCAGCGGTGGATAAGACATGGCAAAAGATTCTTCCCAAGATGCCTTGCCAGAGAAGATATCAGGTGTGATGTGAATGAGAACATGTGGCCAAATAGAAACGCAATAGATTGGATTATGAGATTTTCCTTTTACTTTATTTTTCAGTGGCTTTTTCTGTTTGTATTTTTATGTTTTACTTTTTTACTGTAAATGGAAGTAATATTGACTATGTTTGTTATCTTGCAGTAATGTCCTGTTGTAAATACTGTAAGTTCTTTACTGCAGCAATTCTGACTACTTTTTTTATAAAACATACTCTAAGATGGATGATTCATTTTTGTCTTGAATTGCTGCAGCAAAACAATCATAATACATGCATTTACTAAACCCAACTAAACAAAAATATAAAAAAGTTTTCAAAAAAAACTCTATAATCTATAGTCTATAATCTACTACTGTCTATAAGGACAGACTTACACATAAACTTATGCAGTTTTTGTTTTTCCATCTTATGTTTGTGTTTTTCATGACATTGTGTTATGATTGACTAAATGTTTTTGTTGGAAGAGAACATGTGTTGGTGATCTGGTATAACTAGTTGATTCTGAAACATGTTTACAGTGTTTTTGTAAACAGTATAAGAGTTTAGTTTACAATGTGTGATTTTGAGGATAAAATTAATTGTTTTGCCAGTTGTGTGTTTTAGGTGTGTTGGTGCGTTAAGAGTTTAGAAAATTTGTTAAAAGTATTGAAAAAAGTGTCATAGCAATCGTAAAAAACTGTAATTGGCAAAGACGCAAATACTCGACGTTTTTGTAAACATATAAGTTATATAAAGGTGTGTTATGTTATGTGACCGACTTAAAGTGTGTGTTACGTTATGTGTCCGAGTTAAAGTTGAGCTATTTTAGTTAAGATAATACCGGACAGGGTTTAGGACTCCGTCTTAATTATAATTGGGACATTTTTACAAACAAACCTTATAAAATACAATACTAGTGTGCATTTTGAGACAAAACAATAGCACTCATATGTTAACAGATGTCAGTATTTTAGTCAGTGATAAGTCCTGTCCGAGAAAACCGCCCAATAGTGTTTAATTCAATTACGTGTGATGTCTGAGGGAAACTTGGCAATTTTAGGGTATAAAATCTTTCACCGTCAAGCTTTATTATATTAAACATGTTATTTATGTATGTGTGTGTGTTTATATTCCTCTGTTTATTAACAGACGCGAAGATGAGCCTCGAGGTTTGACAGTTATTTTTTCAAACTGAGGAGTTCGGACTCCGGACCGTCATTTCTGCTTGTTTGTACCCTGAGGTAAGTAAACTTTCTACATTTTTGAAACGATATTACTGAAATATTTCGTATAATTAGTTAATATTTATTTTGTTAGAGTAGGTCTTGTGCTAAATAGTGATACTAGAAGCTACATTTATAATATTTACCTCAGTTAAAAAATACTGCTGGTAACGTTAAAGCACTGACGGGCTTCGTCAACCGTCAGTTATAAAAGCTCTGTTAAATACATTTTGTTCATGGTTTTAATAAATTACGTTACAGTCCTGCTTTATTTCTTTGTCATTTTCAATTAAATTGCCAAGCTCAATAAGACAGCTGTGTTGTAAGGAGACGAAATTCGAGACAGGGGTGTTATTTCAATGAAGCGCGTGGTCAAAGGAACCGGGTGGAAGACGGTGGAAGGGAAATTATATGTAAATGTTTGTCGCAGTTTTACACATATTCCGTGAGTATTTTTCGCTTGTTCACGAGTGTTTTATCAGGCTTGGAGCTAAACCTTGAAGGAAAGTGGAAACTGCTGGCCATAGTTGAGAACATTCCGCCGGTCTGTATTATAAATGCACGATTGCAGTGCAGCGTTTGTATTCGCAAGTCTAGATATGCATGTTTTCTGTGATGCACACAATTAATTAATGTGATGGTAGCTGTTAAGACACTTACATTTAACATTCAAATGTTTTATAAACCAAACGTGTTCAGGTTTTTATGTGTATTTGGTTTGTGAAGTGTAATTTTTTTTCCTCTCCCTCACAGATAACCATGGTTAATAAATGGTCAGACACGTCACTGGTTTTAAAATATAAACCCCATTGATGCAAAAAGGTAAGGTGCTTAAAAGGACCTTGTAAGACTTCGTCACTAATGTTCATTAAAGAGAAAATAAAAAGAAAACTGTGTTTTGTAGCTTTAATGATAATTCTTACTGTATGTATTTCATTTAGAATTTAGCATTAAAGACTGTAAAGTGTTTGAGGATTTAATTTAAATTCTGTATATTTCACACTATTTTTGTATTGAACATTGTGTTTTGAAAAATACATCACTAGTCAATTGCAACCTCAAGTTAATGTAGACTTTAAGGAACTTGTTTGTCTGAAAGTGGATATATAAAGATTTTTGGTTTTAAGATGCTGCATGGAATGACAATGTGGTTTGGAACAGACTTGGTGAAGAACATGGAAACATCTCTTAATAAAATGGCCCCACACATCATCAGGAGTGCAAAAGAAGAAAGTAAAAACATCTCTACGCCAATCTCATTGGAGAGAAAACCACAGAAGGTGCTTGTTCTTTGTCCAGTGTAAAGTAGCCTTATTTGCATAGTCAATGTAAAGGTTCTAGCACCTATAAATTGTATAAGTGAAAATATGAAAATAATGTTAGTATAAACTTTTTCCTTGCCATTGAAGAGTAAACTTGTTAATTAAGAGACGCTGGCTGAGAAAGAGTTAAAGTTTACCCACAAATTAAAATTGTCATCACTTTCTTCAGCAGAACACAACAGAAGAAATTTTGAAAAAGTATGGTAATCGAACAACAATGGTGCCCATTGACCTGCATTGGTTTTGTGTCCATTAAATTGCTAGCAGAGTTGTTCGGTTACAGACATTCTTCAAAATCTTTTTTGTGTTAGTGTTCTGCTGAAGAAAGAAAGCTGTGAATGTTTGAAATAACGAGTGAGTGAATGAGTTTTCTTTTTTGAGTAAAATGTCCCTGTAATTGATATCTGTACCTAATGTACAATAATTTGTATCTTTGTAGGTCTGGTGAGGAATGCTGCACTTATGTTATTGCAAGCATTATTTCAAGAAAATCCCAGCTTCCTTTACTGTGTAAATAGTGTAATTATAGTCTTCTGTAATTTAGTTAGCATTTGAGGCACTTTATTTAAAGTAACATTCAATGCAAATATAAAACTATTACTCTGTTTACCCTTAAATAGCATACAGCTCTACATCAATTATTATGAGTCTTGTTAGTTCGTGAGTGTCGCTTGCCTAGTTGTCATACTTTATTTGTGTTATTATGGGATAATTTTAAGTCTATTTGATGGCTTCTGTTAATTGGTAAAAAGCACTTAAAAGGTGAAATGTTTGTTTTACAGGAACCCAAAGGTCCCACACCAACCATAGTGTTCAACGGCTCTCCTGATCTTTTCAAATCTGAATGTATCAACTTTATAATGGACAATGTGAACTTAATATGTGGAAGACATTGACATCACAGGCTGTGGAATGACTGTGTCACAGGTCGGAGAAGCGGACCGCCCCTGTCGCGGATCACGCTCCTCCTAGTTCCACCTCGAGGAGGTCCCAAAGCACCCCAATGACCAGACAAACCAGAGGTAAGTAAAATATAGAAATAGAAACTTTATTTAAATGATTTAAAACTAAAGTGGGTAATGGGAAAGGGAATCTAAAAATCTCGCTTCTCGCCCTCAGGGGGAGTATTACGGGGCCAGGGACGTTGGAGGGGTTTCCACGTGACTCCAGCTGGAACACCGCTACAGAGCGTATCTGGGTGGGTTGGGCACACACCGTCGCGGCGGCCCCTGATGGCATCCACAAGGGTCCAAGACCCTCCTAAGGTGAGTACGGACGACAAGGACACAGCACAACACTTCAATAAAGCTTTGTGTATTTCCGTTTCAAGAGGTTCTTACTTGACTGTTGAACAGTGTTTCTTCTCTCTCCACAGCTCCTAGCCGTAACAGAACTACGTATTTCAGCACCCGAAGGACTAACAACCCAGCCGGCATCTGCAGCGTATATCCAACGTGATCAAACTTCACTCTGACAAGTAACTTCCTATACACAACCACGCCGTCCTTTCGCCCGGACCAGCCCCGCACTCTTTCCGCCCGCTACCTAGCGGTCGCCGGATCAGCAGAGCCTGCGGACTCTTCGGAGGCTGGTCTTCGTTGTGCTGCCCAAGGCGGAAGTTGACTCGCCCGAAAATCGACCCTTCCAGTAACTTCTACCTTCTCTCTTTATATCCTCCTCCCAGGCGTGGCTCGCCCAACCATCGCTCGCCACGTCACTCACACAGCTGTGCCTTGTTTCAGCGAGTGCGGGGATTCCCGAGGAACCCTGAAGTGTCGGTGTCTGTACAAACCGGTCCGGGCGGAACCTCTTCACTCTCCTTTTGGTTCCGCCCCGCATAGTCACTCCGTGACAACTGTTTGCGTTTTTTTTTCTCCTCAATGTTCAATACCCTTTTGCCATTAAGCACACAGTGACTTTAATTTATAAAATATATGCTTAAGTTTTAATACCTGTACAAAACAAATGTACAATCAACTTGTGTAAATTGTCATTCTATTTAATAGATTGTTCATGAATTGTCTTTAAATGCATTGTGAATTTGGTAACACTTTACAATAAGGTTCATTAGTTAACATTGGTTAATGTATTAACTAACTTGAACAAACCATAAGCAATACATTTGTTACAGTATTTATTCATCTTTGTTAATGTTAGTTAATAAAAATTTAAGCTTTAATTGCTTGTTCATGTTAGTTCAGAGTGCATTAACTAATGTTAACAAGATTTTAATTAAGTAATTGTTGAAATTAACATTAACAAAGATTAATGAAGGCTGTATAAGTGCAGTTCATTATTAGTTCATGTTAACTAATGTAGCTAACTAATGTTAACTGATGAACCTTATTGTAAAGTGTTACCGTGATTTCTTTTCATCATTTCAGACACATGTAAAAGTTACTAAAAATTAATACTACATATACTGTACAGTATCTATGCGTAAGGGAAATAACTTAAACAAAATTTTTAATGTATAGTGTAATTAAGAGTTTAGCTGTTTAATACAGAGATGCAATTTATTTATATATATTATTTATATATAAACGTATGTATGTTTATTAAAAAGTGAAAATGCTTAATGGAAATAATTAAATAACTAAATGGTTGAATGTAATGAGACATTTTAAATGTAAACTAAAGTTTTGCTGTCTAATACAGAATAAAGAGATGTGATTTTAAGTAATTTTTATAGATTTATATTTGTGTATAATACAATTAATAAATAGTAAACTTTTATAATTTTCTAGATCGGTTATAATTTCTTATCAATAATAAATTACTCATAATAATAAAGAACCTTTAATGGTTCTAAATAGAACCATCTAACTTTGATTCAAAGAACCATTTGGGGTTCTTTTTAATGAACCCATTAAAGTGGTTCTATATTGAACCATTTAGGGGTTCCATATATGAAGCGGGTGATAGAACCATTTCTGGTTCGATATAGAACCATTTTTTTTAAGAGTGTAGTCTATAGTCTAATAATCTAATCCCTAAATAATAGTTACCATTCTCGTGATCAGCGGTTGCTTTAGTAGGACTCTTGATCCGTTGGTTGGCCTCTTGTTTTTTATTTTTATTCATGCCTTTTCAATGTGATTTGAAAGACATTGGATATGGCAACAAAGTATAAATAAATTGTGACCCGTCACGGAAACCAGGGACACAAGTCGGCAGCACAAGTTTCGAGAAAATGAGAAACAAAGTTTTTTTTTTCAAAATTTGTGATTTTCGTTTTATTGCAGAATCTGTTAGTTGAGATCACGAAGAAGCCTCTCCATGTTTGAGATAGCAGTTCATGTATATTTAAAAGCGTACATTTTGCGGTTAAAATAGGCTTGTTTTCCGGAGATTCTAGTGTGCAGCGGGGGGCGTCATTGTCTGTGTGTATATTTACATACTGTATAAGCTTGTGTTTTCGCCTCCGCCCCCAAAGGGAACAGTGTGACTACTGAATACGGATAGTTCGCCCAAAACTGGAAATAATGTCATTAATGACTTACCATTATGTCGTTCTAAACTCGGAAGACCTCCGTTCATCTTCGGAACACAGTTTAAGATGTTTTAACATTAGATTTAGTCCGAGAGCTTTCTGTCTCCTCCATTGAAAATCTATGTACGGTTTCCATGTCCAGAAAGGTAATAAAAACATTATCAGAGTAGTCCATGTGACATCAGTGGGTCAGTAAAATTGTGTTGATGCATCGAAAATCCAGTTTGGTCCAAAAATAGCAAGAATTACGACTTTATTCAGTCTTCTCTTCCGGCTCGAGCGTGAAGTCACGTGACTGTAGTGACGTGGCTGCTCTGTCCCTTAAGACATGTTTGCTGAGTTTTATTTATTTTTTTCAAACTTATAGCGTGCGTCTCCCCAGACTGTAAATGAAGCTCGGGCGCACAAAACAAAAGAAATATAAAAGAAGCTGGGGCGGAACAAATAACAGTCAACCGCATATACGTCAGCCGCGTCACTGACTTTATGGGGCGCCGCAGTCGGATGACGTCAAAGTACCGCGAGAGCTCTTTAAGAAATCTTACGGAGTAGTTTAATTTCGACTCGCTCTCGCGGTACTCTGACGTCATCCGACTGCGGTGCCCCATAAAGTCAGTGATGCGGCTGACTGTTATTTGTCCAAACACACAGAAGTTACACAGAGATCGTTGTATTCTTTATATAATTGGCTACATGTTTTGTCTATCAATATTTTCCATGAAGTCATTGGCTGATGGAGGAACGAGCGAGCGATTGGTAACATCTCTTAAGGACTTCATGTTTTCGACGGTGCTGTTTTTGGATTATCTATTTTAAATACAAACTTTGAAGGCGGGTTCATGTGTTTAACGGATGTAATGTAATCTGACATACCCTTACATGTTACGATGTAAATAGTCCTCAGATTGTATATTATATTGTATTACCAGAAGTTCATGCGAAATAGACTATATATCTATATTTCACGGATTATACGCATTTGTGGACAAAAATCATTGGATGATTCACACATCTGAAACACACTGGATTCGACTTGTGATCCCCGCAAAGGTAACGTTAAAAGTCCTGTTTATTTTAGCATTTTGTCATTCGGACTTCTGTAATAAAATACTACATATGATGGTAGAACCTCTGTATCTCAAAACGGCTTTACAGGGGGTATGGCTTAGCTAAATGAGATGTAAATGAGCCCTATTGTCTCTCCAGCCCTGGAAAAGGGAAAGTGTTACCTTTTTTCTTTCTCAAATTTCTCAGCATTGTCTTTCTTGAATGTGTTACATTCAAATGGCCACAACTTCTCCAAATCTTATCAGATTTCCATGTGTTACACATCGTTGGAAAGCTTAGAATCTGCACTTTCAGAATCTATGAATAACTCAAAATGCCCCAGATCCGACTTGTGTCCCTACTTTCCGTGACTGGTCACAATTATTTTCACTGAATAATGACTGTTATGGTGTTAGTCTCATGAGTCAAAAGTAATTTACTGATTTATACATAAGTGATTAGATGGGTGGGAACCCCTTATAGTAGTCTTATAATGTGACAGAAACTGAGTGTTGAGGTAGCCAGAGGAATCTTAAAAAGATTGGGATTAAATGAAATAAAAAAAGCACAAGCTAAATTCATACACAGACATCAAGAATCAGGCTATGAATCTCAACAATGGTGACCATCAAATGTAAAGCTTCATGCTGCAATGCATGCTGTGTATCAGCATAGTAAAAAACTCATTAGGCCGATGAACTGTTTTTCCATTTTCTTTTGTCACCCTAGTTGAGAATCATACTCTGATTCTTGATGTCTGTGAGTCGTCAGAGGACCAGTTTCAGGGGTGTTGAGGGTCGGAGCCACGCTGGTGAAGACACTCAGTAGAAGCAGTTTGTTTCCGCCAGAAAAGCAGGTTTTAGATTGAAACTGAATGAACTATATTTCACTTTCGGGTGAATAATCTGACATTCAACCTATGTTGGATGGATCTGGGGGGGTTGAGAAAGTTGGAGGGGAATGGATGAAAATGAAGGGTAAAAAAGGGAAAAGAGATCGTAAAATCCCTCAGGAAGTCGAAAATTTTACAGATAGTGATATAGATAGACAAGTTAAGAGTAGGAAGATGGAGAACATTCAAGGAGATGAAGAATTTAAAGTGATTTTTAAAGTAAGAGATGGAAAAGGGAGTTTTGGATCGATTAGCCCTTTGAAGTTATCTGGCGCTATAAATCAAGAGATAGGTGATATCAGACATGCTAAGACAATGGCAAACGGAATGTTAATGATCATTTGTAAATCTTCTGAGCAGCAAAAGAAAGCCTGTAAAGTAAAGAACCTAAATGGAAAGGGTGTAGAAGGATTTATTCCTGGAAATAATGAGTCAATAGGAGTTATTTATAATGTCTCATATGAAATTACTGAGGAAGATCTAAAAAGCAACTTAAAAGGAGGGAAAGTGATCAAAGCAAGACGGTTGGGGAAAAAGCAAAGAGATGATGGGCGGGAAAGCTCTGCAGTAATGTTGACATTCATGGAAGAAACACTACCAGAGAAAGTTATGTTAGGCTACTTATGCTTTAGAGTTAAGAAGTATGAAAGACCACCATTAAGATGCTTTAACTGCCAGAGATTCGGGCACGTAGCAGTGGCTTGCAAGGGTAAACGTAGGTGTGGGAAATGTAGCGAAGATCATGATTTTAAAGAATGTAAAAGTCAGATCAAATGCTGTAATTGTGGGGGTTGTCATGTAGCTGCATTTAGGGGATGCCCAGTCCATGCAAAAGCTGAAGCAGTACAGAAGATGAGGGACGAGAATAAGTTGTCATATGCAGAAGCGTTAAAAAGAATTGAGAGAACAAGTGCTGGTCATGAAGTAGCCCCGGTAAAACAACAACAGATGTGGGAGAAAACGCCCGATGATGACATCGTTATCAGAAAGACAGAATTTTTAGCTTTTTTTTCAGAAGCTGTGTGGAGGATTATAGAGAGAGCTAAGAATAAATCAGATGTTGCAAGGGAAGTAGTTGTGGTGGCGGATAGATTTCTAGGGATCAAAGATATACATCCAGAAACGCTGTATATATATATATTCATGGAGGATTAACAGGAAGCCAGCAAGCTCCTTTCATTCGAGAGAAAGGTAAATCTGGGGAAAGACGTGAGTCATCAGAGGACGAAATGGGTTAAGTATTAAATATGTTGTATATATTGCAATGGAATGCTAGGAGTTTAGTAGCCAATGGGCAGGAATTTAAGAGATTTGTTGATGCTTTTGTAGAGCGACCAGATGTGATATGTGTACAGGAGACATGGCTTAGACCAAACCTGGATTTTGTTATTCCAGGTTATGAAATTTTAAGAGCTGACAGAGGTAATCGAGCAGGAGGTGGGTGTGCTACTTTTATAAAATTAGATTTACAACATAGAAGAATTGAGATAAATTCTGAACTTGAATGTGTAGTGGGTGTAATTTGGTCAGATCGGGGGAAAATCACTGTAATTAATTATTACAATCCAGGCTTAATATTAGAGGAGGAAAAATTAGAAGGAATAATGGATAAGGTTGAGCTACCAGTAATATGGGTGGGAGATTTTAACGCGCACAGTGATTTATGGGGCAGTAGATTTCGGGATAGAAATTGGGTAATTTTAGAAGAATTTTTGGATAAACATGGGTTGGTGGTGTTAAATGATGGTAGACCTACTAGATTTCAGGTTAATCAAGGGGGTAGTTCCTGTTTAGATTTAACGTTTGCTTCTCCAGAGTTAGCCATGAGAGCAGAGTGGGATATAATGGACCGATATACGATTGGGAGTGATCATGTCCCAGTTTTAAGTAGATTTGGGAGGAAATTGGTTTAAAGAGCAGGAATACAGGTCAGAAAAAATAATTATTCTAAGGCTAGATGGGAAGAATTTAATATTAGAGCTCAGGAAGAGATTAATAATGTGGTTAAAGATGATATAGACAAGTGGAATGATTCTTTGTGCTGTATGTTGATTCAGGTAGCAGAAGAGTTTATTCCAAAGTATGATTGTCCAAAAGAACGGCAAATTGTGCCTTGGTGGAATGAGAAATGTACTCAAGCAGTGTTAGCTCGAAATAAGGCATATCGAAAGGTAAGGAAGTGTCCAATGGAAGAATACACAATAGATTATAAGAGATTAAGGGCTAAGGCTAGAAGAGTTATAAAAGATGCAAAGAGGGAAAGCTGGCGTAAGTTTTGTGGTACTTTAGGACCTGAAACAAATAGTAGGGGGTTATGGTGTTAAAATTTGAGGGACAGGAAGCAGTTAAAAATAAGGAGAAAGCTGATCTGTTAGTTAAGTCTTTTAAGGAGGTGCATAGTTCAGAAAGCATTACCCCAATTAGTAAAAAGGAAAGAGAAAAGAAATTAAAAAATGAGAAGTATAAACTTGAATATAATAAAGATAACATGAGGGTGGTGAATGCATATTTTTCATTGGAAGAATTAAAACAAGCAATCGCTAGGGGGAAAAATACAACGCCTGGTAGAGATAGAATAGGATATCAAATATTTCTTCATTTGGATGATGTCGTGTTAGAGGAAGTGTTGGAATTAGTTAATGTAGTATGGGAATGTAGTATTTTGCCGAGGGAATGGAAACATGCAACGATTGTTCCAATATTAAAACCAGGGAAAAAGGCAGATGATCCTAAATCATATCGCCCAATTGCTCTTACAGCTGTTTTATGCAAGATTATGGAACATATGGTTACAGATCGGTTAGTATATATGCTTGAGATACAGGAGTACTTTCTTCCGTATCAAAGTGTTTTTAGAAAGGGAAGATCTACTATGGACTCAGTAGTGTTGGATTTAGATATTAGAAGAGCTATGGCGAATAAGGAAGTTGTCATGAGTGTGTTTTTAGACATTGAAAAAGCCTATGATACAGTATGGAAAGAGGGCTTAATGATAAAGTTATATGATGCTGGGGTAAGAGGTAGGATGTTAAATTGGATTAAAGATTTTCTGAAGGAGCGTACCATTCAGGTGAAAGTAGACGGGTCTATGTCCAGAAAGGAAAGTGTGGAAAATGGAACCCCTCAGGGAAGTGTTATTAGCCCAGTGTTATTTAATGTAATGATTAACGATATTTTTAGTAAGTTAAATAGAGGTTTTGGAATGGCATTATTTGCTGACGATGCAGCTGTTTGGAAAAGAGGGAAGAATTTGAATTATATTTATAAACAAATGCAACAAGCAATTAATAAAGTAGAGGCATGGGCAGATGAATGGGGTTTTAGAATTTCAGTATCAAAATTAAAATATGTTGTGTTTGGTCTAAAGAGGAAAATTTTAGATAAGACTTTAAGTATTTATAATAGTCCTATAGAAAAAGTTAAATCATTTAAGTTCTTAGGTGTTTGGTTTGAGGAAAGAATGACTTGGAAAGAGCACATAAATTATACAGTGAAAAAGTGTGAGAGGGTTATTAATACCTTAAAGGGGACATATTATGAAAATCAGACTTTTTTCATGTTTAAGTGCTATAATTGTGTCCCCAGTGCTTCTATCAACCTAGAAAAATGTTAAAAAGATCAACCCAATAACTTAGTTTTGGTAAACCATTTTCTGCAAGCATGTGAAAAATAGGTCATTGTAATTTGGCCCTTATTGTGATGTCAGAATAAGGTAATACCGCCCACTTTATCTTCACTATCCAACCACAGCACAACCATTTAGTAGGGAGAGAAAGAGAGAGATAAAATATTTCACAGCACAATTGAGTTTCAATTGCAACAAACCACCACCATTGTGATCAGTGGTTGCACTTCATCCGCTCATTTGCATTTTAAATGACACACCCAAAACGGCACACTTTTGCTCAGACCTATTTTAGACTTAGTTTTCATCTTAAAAAAAATCTCATAATATGTCCCCTTTAAGATGTTTAGTGGGAATGGACTGGGGTGCAAGTAGAGAGTGTTTAATGATGATTTTTAGGGGAATAATTAGAGCTAATATTGTTTATGGGTGTATGGTATATAGATCAGCATCAGAATCTGTTTTAAAGAAATTGGATGTAGTACAAGCAAAAGCACTGAGAATTTGTGGAGGAGCAATGAGATCTACGCCACTTAATGCTTTGTTAATTGAAATGGGGGAGACTACATTAGAGCTCCGACGGAATAAATTATTCCTGTTTTATTGGACAAAGTTAAGAAGCTATAATTGTGTTAACCCAGCTAGGATTTTATTAAAGGAGCACTGGGAACTTCAGGAAAGGGATGGAAATAAAAAAGAGAGTAGGAAGACGTCAATAGGTAAGGAAGCTCAGGATACAGGAGTGAACGATATCATGATCGCACCAGTAATTATTTGGCCTCCAGTACCTCCATGGTTACTGCCAGTTCCTAAAGTGGACCTAAGTATTTTAGAGCAAATAAAGGAATATGAAGGTAACCCTGTGGATATGGTGTATAAGCATTTAAAGGAAAGCTGGCCCGAGTATGTGCAGATATTTACGGATGGTTCAATGAATTTAAAGGGGACATATTATGAGATTTTTTTTAAGATGAAAACTAAGTCTAAAATAGGTCTGAGCAAAAGTGTGCCGTTTTGGGTGTGTCATTTAAAATGCAAATCAGCGGATGATGTGCAACCACTGATCACAATGATGGTGGTTTGTTGCACTTGAAACTTTATTGTGCTGTGAAATATTTTATCTCTCTCTTTCTCTCCATACTAAATGGTTGTGCTTTGGTTGGATAGTGCAGATAAAGGGGGTGGTATTACCTTATTCTGACATCACAATAAGGGCCAAATTACAATGATCTATTTTTCACATGCTTGCAGAAAATGGTTTACCAAAACTAAGTTATTGGGTTGATTTTTTAAATATTTTCTAGGTTGATAGAATCACTGGGGACACAATTATAGCACTTAAACATGGAAAAAGTCAGATTTTCATAATATGTCCCCTTTAAGAAGTAAGAGAACAGCAATAGGAATAAGTATCCCTCAGCTGAAAGTAATGAATGGAAAGAGGCTAACAGATAATATGTCAGCCATTACTGCAGAGTTGGTGGCTATTTTATTGGCCTTGGAGTGGGTGGAGGAAAATGGATCGGGGAAAAGAATAATTTGTTTAGACTCAAGTGCTGCTTTAATGGCATTAAAGGGAAGAAAAAGTGAAGTCAGGGCAGATCTAGTTGTAGAAATCTTAGTAACACTTAATAGAGTTAATAAAATGGGGAGTATAGTGGGATTTATTTGGGTACCTGCTCACATTGGGGTTAAGGGAAATGAAGAGGCAGATGAAATGGCAAGAAGTGCAGTAAATAGAAGTGAAGTGGAGTTGGAGGTTATGTTCGGTAGGGTAGAATGTAAAAGTATTATTCAAGAAAGAACAATACAATTATGGCAAAAAGAATGGAATGAGGGATATAAAGGCAGACATTATTATTCTGTTCAACCAATAGTAGGATGTAATGTAAGTACAACATTAGAAAGGAAAGATAGTGTCATTTTGACTAGATTAAGGTTGGGCCATTGTACATTAAACTTTGGGTTAGCAAGGGTTGGGAAACATCCAGATGGCAGATGTAGATGTGGACAAGAAGAAACTGTAAATCATGTAATAATGGAGTGTTCCATCCATTATACAGCAAGACGTCACATGATTTCAGAGTTATTGGAGTGTGGAATCTCTAATATATCTGTACAGACTATTCTTAACCCAAAGGATTATGAGTCCATAAAGATTTTTATAAAGTTTCTGCGCAAGACTGGACTGTACGCAAGGATTTAAAGGCTAAACCGAGTCCCTAAACCACTTAACTGTCACTGTTCCTGTACAGGAACACCTAGGTTTACTTCAATATTTTGGATGTAAATGTTTATTGAATCATGACAAACTATATATTTTTGGAAAGGTCTAAGCCTCTAGAATACATATTTCAGCAGTGTTTTATAAAATAAATTATGTAGGGAGAGTAATTGATTACTTTATGAAGAGAGTGCGCCTCAAAACATTTATGTCCTGCTAAATGTCATTGTCCCACTGGTGGGATGCCTACAATTACTTACGTGTTTGGCATATGAATTCTTATCCAATCATGACAAACTGTATATCAATGGAAAGCTCTAAGAGTGTAGTTTTCATTTGTCATCATCATTTTGGGAAAATATTGACATAGTGTGAGTCATTTTCTAAAAGGTCACAGGCCCTCAAGCGGGCCCACATTGTTTTTACATATTTATAATACTAATACCCTATCCTTAACCTAAAAATCTTGACAAACTATATATCTTTGGAAAGCTCTAAGAGTGTAGTTTTCATATTTCATCACAATTTTTGGAAAATTATGACGTAGTGAGAGTCAGTTTCTAAAACGTCACGGGCCACAGGTGGACCCAATTTGTTTTTACATATGTATAGCACTAATACCCTGTTCTAAACCTAAAAAATCTTGTCAAACTATATATCTTTGGAAAGCTCTTAGAGTGTAGTTTTCATATTTCATCAAAATTTTGGGAAAGAAATGAGGTAGTGAGAGTCAATTTCTAAAAGGTCACAGGCCAACATGTAGGCCCAATTTGTTTTTACATATGTCTAACACTTAACCCCTACTCTAAACCTAAAAAATCTTGATAAACTATATATCACTGGAAAGCTCTCAGAATGTAGTTTTTATATTTCAAGGTCATCTGATGATAGAAATAATGTAGTGACAGTTTTTAGTTACATGACCCCACCCCCCATAGGAATGCATATTAATTTTATATATTCATAATTCTAATATCATATTATAAATCTTCAAAAATGTTGACAAACTATATATCATTGGAAAGCTCCAAGAATGTAGTTTTCATATTTCAAAACGTTTTAGCAGTTATAATAATACAGTGACAGTATTTTATCAATTTGTGACAAGAGAATGCAGCAAACCGTTGACATCTAGTGGCCGTTGTTGGTAGAACCACTAAAAGTGTTACACAAACCTCATTTTTTGTGATTTTAACTTAAAATTTGGATCACAACTGCTTGAGACATATGGCCTCATGTTTACATTATTACTTTTGTGAAACATTTTCATTTTTATAATTTTATTTATCACATTAATATGTTATTGCATTATTTTTAATTATTATAATAAATTTAAACTGCTATAACAAATTTTCTGTTAAATATTTTCACCTGCAGAAACATCAGTGAAAAACCTTACATTGTCTTCTTTAAAACAAGACCAAGATTAGTCTTTTAGACCAAAAAATGCCAAAGTTATATTAATTTGAACCTGCACATCAACTTTTCACCCCCCACTCTAAAGGGTGGAGTGACAGGCAAGTGGTTAATGACCTGAGGAGGGCAGTAATACGCCGGTGATGCGTCTATGCTGCCGCAAATTCAAAAGAAGAAGAAGAAGAAGAAGGACTAGTTTCAAGTTTGCAAAAGTCCATATGTATGCAATTCTGTCAAGATATCAGATTATTGTTATAATAATAATTCTTTTAATGATTCTCATTCAAACATGTAAATACTAAGTCATAAACATCCATAAGTACTACTAATTGTTATCATTAAGCTTCATAAGGCTGGTAAGACAACACTCTAAAAAAAAATCCGTAAAAAAACGGACAAAGTACTGTGTAAATATGAAGGAATTTTCCGTATTTATGTTTTACAGGCATTTATCCGTTTTTTTAATAACATGTTGCATTGTGGGTGCAATAACTCCTGCTGCAACCTTTCACTTTTGCCTCTCTATCACCATCTCTGTTTGAAACCTAAAATTACAACTTGCTTGCAGAGTTATTGTCTAACATGGATGATGTTTAACTTCTAAACAAATGCTGTCAGAACAAGATACAAGTGTTAAACTATTCCAGCATCAACACATGTGATTTAGTAGACAAATCTTCTTTCTGGCATGACGTGTAAGTCAAATGGATATTTACCACAACATTTATCACATTAAATCTCCAGTTTGTGTTTGTTTTAGATTCATTTGAAGTCACCACTATGGTGATTAGTGTTCTCTTTAGTTAGGCATTTGTCCCTTGACCCTCGCAGAACTGACTCTGCTCTTATAGCATTGCAACAGTGTTTTTGCTTGTAGCAATTACAACTTGTTTATTGCTTAAGGATGGAGAATTGTTTATGATGTCATATAAGCTTGGTTGTTTTGATGTTATGCTGCCTAACATTTAAATATGAAATGATAAAATAAGAATAATGAACTGAAATGTATAAGAGTGACACTCTATGCTGATCTAAAAACACACTGTATTGAATAAGATGCACTCTAAAAAAAATCCGTAAAAAAACGGACAAAGTACTGTGTAAATATGAAGGAATTTTCTGTATTTATGTTTTACAGGCATTTATCCGTTTTTTTTAATAACACGTTGCATTATGGGTGCAATAATCACTGCTGCAATCATTCACTTTAGCCTCTCTATCACCATCTCTGTTTGAAACCTAAAATTACAACTTGCTTGCAGAGTTATTGTCTAACATGGATGATGTTTAACTTCTAAACAAATGCTGTCAGAACAAGATACAAATGTTCAACTATTCCAGCATCGACACATTTGATTTAGTAGACAAATCTTCTTTCTGACGTGACGTGTAAGTCAAATGGATATTTACCACAACATTTATCACATTAAATCTACAGTTTGTGTTTGTTTTAGATTGATTCATTTGAAGTCACCACTATGGTGATTAGTGTTCCCTTTAGTTAGGCTTTTCTCCCTTGACCTTCACAGAACTGACTCTGCTCTTTTGGCATTGCTTGTAGCAATTACAAGTGGTTTGTTGCTTGAGGAAGGAGAATTGTCTATAATGTCTTATAAGCTTAGTTGTTTTTATATTATGCTGCCTAACATTTAAATATGAAATGATAAAATAAGAATAAAGAACTGAAATGTATAAGAGTGACCCTCTATGCTGATCTAAAAACACACTGTATTGAATAAGATTGCTGCAAATGTGTCAGCTGTGGTTTTTGCTTCAAAGATATCAACACTTTGGATACAAATCTCAACAATGGTGAGAGTAAATGTTAAGAGAGTTTTCTACAATCCTGGTACCCAGCATGCATTGCGGCATGAAGCTTTGTTGTTGATTGTCACCATTGTTGCGTTTCATAGGCAGATTGAAGTGTCCCTAAAGGTTACGGACAATGTTCTGTAAATCTATGGACATTTTTCTGTAAATCTACAGAATGTTCAGTTTTTGAATAAACAGAAATGCTGTAAACATAACGGAAAAAGTGCTGGTAATTTTCTGCCAGGACATTATCCGTTTTTTTACGGATTATTTTTTTAGAGTGTGAGTAAATGTTCAATAACATTAATTTCAGTTGAGTCACCAAACATATTCTGATTTTAAAAAGGAATGAAAAACACTTTTCTTTGCATTGTTGCACTTTTATTGAAAAGTTTTGGTTTGTACTTTAGTAAGCATAGGCTTATGGTAATTGTCAAAATAGTTTTCCCACTTGTCATCCTGGCATAATGTTGCCTATTCTTTTTTTTACAGTTAAAATAAAATCAAAAAAGCACTGCTCTGGACGTTGTTTACTTCATTAATGTGTTTTACTGTATTAATGGAATAGTATGCGAGAAGGATTTGGCCAAACCCAAAAAAATCTGGGTTTGAAAGCACCATATTAAAGACACACTGTAAATGTGTTTACTGTTAAAAGTTGTAGCAAGGTGTATACCAAAGTTGGTTTGGTTCTTGTCTGTGTAGTTTGCGTCTGTGTGCAGACCAAAAGTATTAAGTAGAAAACATACTTTTTTAAATGTTTGCTTGGTGAATATATTTGAGCTGTGTTATATTAAGTGTCATGTTTGCAGGTTGGATGTCTGCTGATGGAGAAATATGCAATTTTGAAGATTATTCCTCAGCTTATGGTGAAATGTTTGATGTGTTTAGCTCATCCAAGTATAGCAATGTATCGAAAATGCGCCCCTTAACTGAAAATCAAGCAACCAACGTTTCTGTGACTTTGTTTTTGAACTCCATCACAGATGTGGTATGAGTCCAGCATGATTTACTTTCTTTATACGCACCGAAAAAAAAATAAGTACAATTTACTTAATTTTTCTTTTGCAAGCCTTTCAAGTAAATTTCACACTTGTGAAATTAAATAAAATTTACTTAAAAAAAATGTTTTAAATTAACAAAGAACAATAATTAGAATTTACTTAAGTTTACTAAGTAAAGTTAAATTACATTGTAAAAATATGTGATGTGGGTCATTACAATATGAATCTGAGATCAAGCAGTTGTGGTTCATCATCACAAAACAATTGCTTTTATCCACAGAATGAAAAAGCTCAGACCATCTCAACAAAATTTAAAATGAGAACTGTAAGTGTTGTAAAACTCTTTGGCTACATTTTTACTCAAAACTCTGTCATACTTTATATACATTTTTTTATTTAAATGTCAATCATCTCAAAGTTCAAACACTTTTGCAGCAATGGAAGACAAAGATATATTGGAACCCTGAAGAATATTGTGACATTAAAACATTTACAATTAAAAAAGATATGATTTGGACTCCAGACCTTATCATCAGAGAAAGGTGAGAATTTTTTAGAATGTCATTTTTTGGCCTTTTCCCACTTTATTTTAGTTACACAGCATGGCATGACGTTTCGGACATGGCACGGTTGCCAGTACAGTACAGTATTTTGGTTTTACAGTACTGTACTGTAATATAGTTTTACAGTACACAAACTTGTACTGTATACCCAGCTAGAAGAAAAAAGTTCTAAGAACATTCCCTGAAAGTTCCCAAGGTTCCCAAAAACATTCTGCCAAAGTTAAAAGTGTCCAGTTTTTTTAAGTTCTAAGAATGTTTCTGGGTTGTCTGAACATTAGAGGAATGTTACATTTTACCATTTTTAAACGTTATGACAATGTCATGTTTAATGTTCACACAACACTGTAAAAAAAATCTGTAGTTTTTAAAAATACAACTGTTTTACTTGTGTTTTGACTGCTCTCTATTTCATCATTAATGTTCATTCATCATTTTTAACTCTGTAAAATGGACTCATAGACACTGAGCGATTTAATAACTTACCCTGATGTTGTTTTGTATTTGTTTGTATGTCCACTCTCTCTTTTTAAGTTGTTGGCAAATAATTAGAAAATAATCTGTAGTAATTTCACAACAAACTTTTTTTCTTTGTGCAGCAGTCTATTCCATCACCTAGATTATAGTGGTTTTCTGCATATATTAAAATATGAAAAAAATTATATTAATTAATGAAATACAAAAAGTTGTTTACATGTTCATGTATTTTTAAGGCGGTTTTCTGGCAATCAAATCTGCATTTTACCATTAAAAAATAAGAGTTTCTAAACAGTTAATAAATCAAAGAAATTCTGTATACAGGTAAGATTTGTAAAATGTACAAAAGTTCGCTGTAATGCATACAACTGTGGTGGTGTTATTTTTAAGTGTTTTAAGTTGTATTTTTTACAGAATTGTTCTGGCAACCACAGCTGCCAGTATATTGGGAGTACTTCGACTCGGCGCAGTAACACCCTCCCTCTCCCATTATGAGCGTGAGAAGGGGAGCGGACTTTTCAGGCAAGTCGAAGTACTCCCAAAAGTGCTATTACGCCATAAAATATAGTTCCTCTTTTAAATCCGCTTAGAAAAGCGCTACGTTTTATTTTGTACCACCAAACTTGCTCGTATAACTACTCGTCTTAAATAGGAAAAACGTTGATGTGTTTGGTCACTTCTAACTTTATCTCTAAATGGTACCATTGAATGAATGGGGCTAAGCTAAATGTTATCGAAGTGTTGCAGCGCACTCCAGCGCTTACGTGCACGCACACAGATGATAGAGGGATGTATCAACGATTCTTATTTAAGGTGGTGACATATTTTAATGTTGAAAATGAGTAGACTATTCCTTTAAACTATTCCAGCATTGACACATGTGATTTAGTAGACAAATCTTCTTTCTGACGTGACGTGTAAGTCAAATGGATATTTACCACAACATTTATCAAATTAAATCTACAGTTTGTGTTTGATTTAGATTCCTTTGAAGTCACCACTATGGAGATTAGTGTTCCCTTTAGTTAGGCTTTTGTCCCTTGACCTTCCAGAACTGACTCTGCTTTGTTGCTTGAGGAAAGAGAATTGTCTATGAAGTCATATAAGCTTGGTTGTTTTTATGTTAAGCTGACTAAAATTTAAAGGGGACATATTATGAGATTTTTGTAAGATGTAAACCAGGGGCGGTTCTAGGGTCAGTGGATATCCGGGGCTTAGCCCAAAGACATCCAAGCATGTGTCAAAAATACACTTTTAATAGCTAAACATGATAAACATTTTCTAAGTGGTATTATTTTTGCCAGATTAACTTTTTAATAGTGCTCATTAAAATAAATATGTTCCACTGAGTTAAACTGAGAACACTTTACACTGATATCAAAGAAGTTGTTCACCTCAAAATGAAAATTCGGTCATCTTTTACCCCACTTCTTGTAATTTTAAACTTGTATGACTTCTGCAGAACACAAAATGGTAACACTTTATTATAATGTTCATGATTTAACATTAGTTAATGCATTAACTAACATGAACAAACCATGAGCAATACATTTGTTACAGTATTTATTCATCTTTGTTAATGTTAGTTAACAGAAATAAAGCTGTTCATTGTTTATTCATGTTAGTTCACGGTGCATTAACTAACGTTAACCAAATTTTAATAAAGTATTAGTAATTGTTGAAAATAACATTAATAAAGATTAATAAATGCTGCACAAGTGCAGTTCATCATTAGTTCATGTTAACTAATGTAGTCAACCAATGTTAATTAATGAACATTACAATAAAGTGTTACCCACAAAATAATATATTTTGAAAAATATTGGTAACCCTAACACTACCCCCCCCCCCCATGACTTTGACTAATGTAAGTCAAAGGGGGGCCAACAGTTTTTTTTAACATATTGGCTCTTTTTTTACTCTCCACTTAATTCATTGTTTCTTTATTTGATCCACAACTGTTCTCTCTTTAATATACACATCTTAATTTTTCTGGTTGGATTTCTTTTTAATGTCATATTTTCCCCCTTTCACACTCATCTCTTAATTCAGCCAGGATAAATAAAAATTTCATCCAGGATATGTTCCTGGATCTCAAACTCAAACCCAAGATTGACATCTCTTTGCAGGGCTGCAAAGCTTTTTTAACATAAAATACACAGTATTTCTGTAAATTACATATTTTTCTATTATTTACCACAGAAAGCACTGTTTATATTGCATTTTCTTAACCTTATCTTAAATAACTGTATATTAACACCTGGCACCAAACTAACACATTAAATTCCTGATTATGAATGTATTAATGATTATACATTTTCTGCAACCAGGTAGTGTTTCTGTTTTGATTTATTTAGGATTTTTTAAGTTACAGACTTGACTTGGTTATGTTCAATCTCTGTAAAAATGAATAAGGCTACTGCTCTATGTGTAACTTAAGCACAGACACAGCAAGCAACATCATGATATATACTTCATACAATTCTTATATTAAGATGAGGGAGCTTCATAGCATACAGTCTTTTATTTTTGCACCTTTCTCCTCATCTTTCCTCTTTTATTAACCTGGGCACTGATGACTCTATTTTTAATCCGTGGTTTAGTATGTGTTACATCTCCATCTCAGTATATGAGGTGTTGCTATAAGCTGTGACTTGGCGTGAACTAACCCCGTGCAGCTCTTTGAGTAAAACAGCTGAGTAACCCCACAGACAGAGTTACATATCTTCTCTAGACGAAAACTCCAAAGTTCCGACAAGATTAACTGATTGCATGGTGGCAATGATATGATTGACGTGTGGTGCATATGAGCAATCCGATCACGCATTTAGTTTACCTGCCGTCACGGAGAGCGCGCTCATGGTTGCGTACATAGCAACGAAAGACGCGCTACCTCTCACGCGCTTTGTAAGGGAAAAGAAAGGTCTATAACACGCGTTTTTATCCGTTTACACACTGTAAAAAATTATCTGTAAATTTTACAGTAAAATACTGGCAGCAGGGTTGCCAGCCCGTTACTGTAATTTTTACAGTAGTGTCACTGTAATTTTAATTTACAGACTTTCCCTGTATTTTCTGATTACTGTAAAAAAACTGTATTTTTTACAAAAATGCTGTAATTTAATTTACAGACTTTGCCTGCATTTTTGATTACTGTAAAAAACTGTATTTTTAAACTAATGCTGTATTTTTTACAGTAAATTACTTATAATTTAGTATGTAAATGCAGTATAGTATTCTAATGATTAAAACTGGCCACTGAAATACATTTAAGGCAAACTTTACACTTTATGTAACTGCATAACATGTTGTACATAACTTAATTCACCTATTATTTCACAAAATTAAAAAATAACACAAGCTTTAAAAACAGTTCAAAATTTATTTAAATTTAATATATAACTTTTACATTTGCATGGAAAATGTCAAAACATATATTTTGAATGTTTTTTTTAATGGACATGAAATTAAATATTTTTAAAGTAATTAAAACATGTACACTGTGTGGCCCTTCACACAGAAAGAGGAATATCTAAAAAACTGCATAACTTTAAAGGCACAATATTAAATATATTTAGCTAGAGGTTACTAAACAACGATGACAACAACAATGGCATAGCTTGATAATGCTATAAAAGAGTGTGGAACAATGGGTCTTTACCTTCACTGTTGATAGGAATCAAATCCAATAGGACTCACAAATAATTTTCGTGGATGACGAAATGAAATGAAGTTGTATAATTGTTACATAAAAAACAGATTAACTGTCACCACTGCAGGAACAGTCCAGTATGTCCAAATGATCCCAAGCGATTCCAATAAACTTCTGGTCAAGGAGAACAATTCGGCTCCAGACTGTGTTCCATCACGGGTTGCGAAAGGTGGCTAAGCAAAAATAGAAGGACAATATATTAGATATTACAAAACGTAATTTATACAGTTAAAGACAGATGCATAACAAATACAGTCAGATACAGATAGAGGGATTATAGATACAGTCAGAAACAGAGCGATGTCAGGGGCTGTTTACACTTATTAAGAGGTGTTTTTGTCGATCGGATCAAAAGTGGACGAGAGAGACACATCACGTTTAGACCTGGTATTTAAATTCGTATCTTTTGTTCACTTTTGACCGCTTCTGTCCTGCATAGTTTGAGGGGGTGGTCTGTGAGACTGTGGGCAAGTCTCTCTGTTAAACACGAGCGGGAGTAATGATGAGTTTATATGGACGTGAACTAGTATTATGTCAGAGTCAGCTGCTTGTGTTGTAAGTAAACATACTGCACAGTGTTTTGTACATGTTAGATCTTTCTCTGATATTTCAGCGCAATTGACGAAATAAGATTGCGCCACTTTTACACGCTTGCAAAATTAAACTACGCGGAGATCAGCCACTTTAGTTTTATCAATGAAAGGCTAAAAATAGCACTGTACACCGTGTGTTCGCGCCAGATGTCAGAAAAGATGTAAAATATTGTGTTCAGTACCTCAGATTAGATAAATGGGCGGAGACATTTGAACACATTTATTCACATGTAAATTTACATTACTAGACTAGAGAACACTACACTAGAAAAAGCTGTAAAATATTTGTCACAGAGTGACTTTTTGGGGCGGAGCTAAAGTTGGTGGAAATTGGTTGCGCCCGGACCGTAAAACACAAACACCGGCACTTCCGGGAAATTCAGGCTTCCTCAGGCACAGGTGTGTTAAGTGAGTGTGGCGATTATTGACTGGACAATGGGGAGAAGAGGAGGAGTATATAAAGAGCCTCAGAAGTGGCAAATGGTGCAGTTTATTCTAGCCGATCTGGTGAGAGGAGTTTAGTGTCTGGGTGAAGTCAGCGTTGTGAAGGCGGCGGATACTATTGACTGGGTGAAGACGGAGTTAAGGACACTGGTGATTGGGCTGAGTATATCACATTTAAATGGCGATCTGTGAAACAACACATGCAAAACAAGAACATACTCTGAGTAACAGCAATAGGAATACTTACCGGTAGTGCCGCCGAGGGAGACCGCCAGCGATTGATAACCGATGGTGTGAAGAGTATCCGGCATCTGGAAGGAGACAAAGGAAGAGTGTTATCACCGTTTGTGAGTACCTCTGAACATTTGTAAATTACATCATATTGGAGAGTAAACCATCCAGAGAGTGTTGTGAGTTTTAGCATACAGGTGAGAGGCCCCACTGTGGAAAGGAGTTGTGGGTGAGCCAGGGATCACAAGTACAGGAAGACGCAAGGGGTCGCGGCGGTCACAGTTCAACCCTCCATTGCAATCAGCGGCCAACGAATCTCAGGACGAGTCCTAGTCAGCCGTGGTTGTGACCCTATTTCGCTTAGAGTGTGTGTGGTGCAGTGGGTGAGTCCTTGTCCTTGCCGTGAGTGTGTACACTTGAAACCTTGCAGTGTTATGCTGTGTTTGTGCCGGTGTGAAAAAAGTGGAAAGCATATATATATGCAAGGAGGAGGCTTGGCTGCTGAAAGAGGAAAGTTAGCTGTGTGGATAACATTACCTGTTGTGGAGCCCCTACAAAGGTTCGCCCCTGTCTAGATCTCTGTGCCGTCTGCTGGAGTAGAGGAGAGGGAAGCGTTCGGCTCAGCACAGCAGTTCCCAGCTCAACCGTTGTCCATTGGAGCCTCAACATAGGCCAGTGCCAAGACGCTCTTGCTGTTTAAGGTCTGTAAGCTCCATTTACTTACTGTTTCACCATCTACTTGCCAAAAGTCCACCGCCAAGAAAGAATTACATAGGTGGAGCACCCGCCTGTTGTTGAGAAGTCATAGAGGAGAAAAAGTAAAGCCCCAGTCACCTGTAAATTACTTACCTTTCTGCCTAAAGCTAAGAGCCGGCAGATCGAGTTGCACGATACCTGAAGTAACTGTAAAGCCCCAGTCGCCTGGAAATTACTTACCTTTCTGCCTAAAGCTAAGAGCCAGCCGATCGAGTTGTATGTTACCTGAAGTAACTGTAAAGCCCCAGTCATATGCAAATTACTAACCTTCTGCCTAACGCTAAGAGTCAGTGGAGTGAGTTGTACGTTACCCGAAGTAACCGTGAAGCTACAGTATATGAGGTGTTACTATACGTGAAGGAGATAAGCAAAAGAAGGACCCACCGGAGATTTGCTTGCGATAGAGTCCAGGAGACTCGGAACTGTGCCTGCTAGTTGGATTTTAGCTTTCCCCTTTCCCCTCCCCTATAATTTTAAGTAATTTAAATAAAGTTTTGTTTTAATTATACTTACGCTCTCTGTGTGTCTGGTCATTGGGGTACTCTTGAGACCTCCTCGAGGTGGAAACTAGAAAGGGGCGTGACTCACGACACCTGTGGTCCGCTCCGACCTGTGACATATTGGTAAAAATGGTAAATGGACTGCATTTATATAGCACTTTTTTAACAGACCTATGGCCATCCAAAGCGCTTTACAATTAGCCTCACATTCACCCATTCACCCATTCATTCATACACCGATGGCGGTGTCAGCCATGCAAGGCGCCAGCCAGCTCATCGGGAGCAGCTGGGGTTAGATGTCCTGCTCAAAGACACCTTGACACCTGGTCAGGTGGAGTTGGGGATTAAACCACCAATCTTCCGGTTTGTAGACAACCTACATGAACCACTGAGCCACTGAGCCACTGCCGCCACTGTACAAAACACTGTGCAGCATGTTTACTTACAACACAAGCACAGCGGACTCCGACATAATATTAGTTCACGTCCATATAAACTTCTCATTACTCCAGCTCGTGTTTAACAGAGAGACTCGCCCACAGTCTCACAGACCACCCCCTCAAAGTATAGATGACAGAAGCGCTCAAAAGTGGACAAAAGAGAAGAATTTAAATACCAGGTGTAAACGTGATGTGTCTCTCTCGTCTACTTGTGATTCGATCGATAAAAACATATCTTAATACCAAGTGTAAACAGCCCCATAGAGTGATGATAGATTAAATACAGTCAGATACAGATTGAGGGATGATAGCTACAGATAGAGAATAATAAAAGAAAAAAAGAGATCTTTGTATCCCAGCCAGCAGTGCTTGGTGGGGCAAATGTAGGCCCCATATGGGCTTGCAATATGGGCCCCAAGCTGGTCTTGCACCCGGGTTTCATGCTGGCCCCATCTGACTTAGCCCACATGAACCTTTTGTAGAAACTAAAGCCAATGTAGACCAAACCAAAGTCAAGCACGGGTGTGGTTGGGTCTAAGAAGTGATGAAGTCAACTAGACAACGAAGAGACGAACGAAGCGATGACCGACCACCAATGACAAACACCCGCTGCCAACAAACAGAATCACCAAAGAAAGATGAACAAAGAGAACAAAGACAAAACACCAGCAGAACCACAACAATTACAAAAAATAAATAAACATTTCTTGGTGGAGCTAATGTAGACTGCAAAATCCCCAGTGTTAAATTAATGCTGCTCAGTGTTTAGATCCACATTACAGGGTGTTAAAAAAAGTAACACTGAGGCATTTTCATCTTACTTGTAGAGTTATTTATTAACTTAGGTCTAGATGTTGGCTGTTTCATTAAAAGTCACCATTATTGTGATCAGTGGTAGTTTAAGTTGGACTTTTTACTCTGTTTTTGATTTGTCGTTTTCTGGTTGCTGTAACTTGGTGTGTTTAAAACCTGTTTGTTATGGCAACAAAAGAAACAAAAGTGTCCAGTGTGGTTCTATGGCGGCAGCGGTGGTGGTGGTTAGGATATAGTGTTGATTGTCATGTAATAAAACTGATATGCTATTTTAGTTTGCTTACCAAAAATATTTTTTTCTGTCAGTAATGTGATACTGAAGTGTGACATCTGGCACTCTCATATCAGTTTATCATTTAAAAGTTGAAATACTGTACAGTTCAAAATTAACTGTTGTCCAATTTAGACACCCAAATATAAAGAATCTGAGTATGGATCGCAATAATGGTGACCATAAAATGAAAAGCTTCATGCTGCAATGCATTCTGGGTATCAACAAATCTTATCCAGAACTCCCAGAATGCACTGCGGCATGAAAAAAAATCATGAACATTTTGGCATTTTTCTTTGTCACCATTGTTGAGATTCATACTGTGAGACTTGATGTTCGTGTGTTTAAGTTACAGCATGGTTAATCTAAGTACACATTGTTTCAAAATCTTAAGAATCACAAACCGCTTTGAGAGCGCCAGATATCATACTGTAGCATCACATTACTGAGAGAGACCAATACATCTGCTAAATGAGCAAACACCAAATGAATAAATACATTTTCTAGATGTTCAACATTACGTATCAACCACAATAACAGAATTGCAACATAGTCTCTTCTTTACCATAACAAATATAACACACAAAGTTATAGCAGGCAGAATAAACAAAGAGTCAAGAGTCCAACTAAAACAACCAATGATCACAACAATGGTGACTCCAAATGAAACATCCAAACCTAAGTTAATAAATAACTCTGCAAGTAAGATGTAAGATGTAAAATGCTTCAAGTGTTACTTTTTTAACACTCCATAGTATGGATCTATATAAACATTAAGCAGTGTTAATGTTAATTTAACACTGGGGATTTTGCAGTCTACATTAGCTCCACCAAGAAATGTTTATTTATTTTTTGTAGTTGTTGTGGTTCTGCTGGTCTTTTGTCTTTATTCTCTTCTTGTTCATCTTTCTTTAGTGATTCTGTTTATTAACAGCAGGTGTTTATCATTAATGGTAAGCAATCATCACTTTGTCCATCTCTTCATTATCTAATTAACTTCATCACTTCTTCAACCCAACCACACCCATACTTGACTTTGGTTTAGTCCACATTGGCTTTAGTTTCTACAGAAGGTTCATGTGGGCTAAGTCAGATGGGGCCAGCATGAAACCCTGGGCCCGGTTTTTCCAAAAGGTTTAATCTGGATAAAATTGATCCGGATTTAGTAATCTTTTTTTTTGCGATCCGTGATCACGTAATCCAGCTTACTTTTGAGCCAGTTTTTCAAAGCAACATCGGATTGGATCAATCTGATCCGGATAGGAACTTTTCAGGATCACCAAATCTGGATAACTAGTGCTCAAACAGGATAGGAAATCACAATGTAGAACTATATATATTTAAAGAGCAATAAGTAGAATAGCCAGTGTTGGGTCAATATAAATTTATTTTTATTTGAAATAAAAACACACACTTAAAAAAATTATAAAAACAAGAACAACCACACACCATCCTCTACCAGCAGTCCGCTCATCTGAGACCTACAACACAAACACTGAATATATATATATATATATATATATATATATATATATATATATATATATATATATATATATATATATATATATATCAATTAGTGACAGAATAAAATGTATTGTTTTTGGTCAATTTTGACAGCTGTTTGTGGATTATTTTATGGGGCCAAACTCTTTCTACTTTGCTGTAGGCCTATACTGAAATGCTGAATACGTTAAAGCCTACCTAATCACTGGATGAACAAATAAAATGAAAACCTTATGAATAAATAGGATATCTTGTAAGATACTGCATGATCCAAATAGTATTATTTGATACATTTTTTAAGTTTTAATTACATTTTGGCAATGAAATCCACGCTGAATCCACCCTTCTGATGGGATCAGTTTAATCCAGATTTTTTGGATCAAAGTGATCCAAATGCTACAAAAAAGTTCTGAAAAACCCAAACTAAAGGTTTGATCTGGATCAAAACCAAGATTGGATTACGTGATCTAATCCGATTATGTAATCCGTTTTTTCCTTTGAAAAACCCATTTTCAAGATTTGATCCAATCCATTATCCAAAATCCTAGTGGATTACTTTTGAAAAACCGGGCCCTGGTGCAAGACCAGCTTGGGGCTCATATTGCAAGCCCATATGAGGCCTTCATTTGCCCCACCAAGCACTGCTGGCTGGGATGTGTATGTACTTCTTACATTGTAGAAACTCCACTGCAAATCCATCACTTTGCAAAGAAGAGTAGCAACATGTAGGTTCACTGCAACCTGTTTCTTCTGTACCATTTGGCCTGGTGTTTACTTTTCCTCCTGACTTCTTTGTTCCTCTCTCCAGATAGAGAGCGCTTAAATAGTCAGAAAATAAATATAATTCGGATTAGTTTCAGTTTTTGAGGCATGTAATTGTTTTTAAAATGAGTCAATATGTTAAAGCATTGTTTCTAAACTCCAGTCCTTAGGACCCAACTCCCACAACGTTTTAAATGCCCCACTAATTTACTAACCTAATTTAGATCTTACATATAATTCAAGTTCAGATATATCATATCTACTAAATGTGATTAACGTTTGACAACCCAGCTAAAGCTAAATGTGATTTACAGTTTATAAAATCATCCTACATAATGTAAAGAACATTCTGTGAAAATATAATCTTGATATATTTAAAGGATTACTCTATTTTCTTTAAAAAAAAAAAAATCGAGATAATTTACTCACCCCCATGTCATCCAAAACGTTGATGTCTTTCTTTGTTCAGTCAAGAAAAAATTAAGTTTTTAAGAAAAAAAAAACAGGATATTTTTCATTTTAATGGACTTTATTGGACCCCAACACTTTACAGTTTCAGTGCAGTTTAAAATTGCAGTTTAAAATGTCTCTAAACGATCCCAAACAAAGCATAAGGGTCTTATCTAGTGAAATGATTGTCATTTCTACACGCAGAGAGCCGTGTGGCGTGCCAGCGTGACCTCACGTAATGCGTTATGACGTCAAAAAGTCACAGATGACATATGAGAAACTACCGCCCCAGTGTTTACAAGTGTGGAGAAAGAGGACTGTTCCGACGTTGTATGTGGAATGATACTAATTAATGTCTTTGTGTCAGTTTATTGTTTAAAATGTTACGCAAATTGTGTACCTTTCGATGTGCTTACGCAATTACGCAAGGTTGCGCTGGTGCGTCACACGGCCGGTGGAAGACGTGGAGTTGTGGTTTAAAAGTGCGCCTTTTTTATTTTTCTTGCCAAAAATGACAATCGTTTTGCTAGATAAGACCCTTATGCCTCGTTTGGGATCATTTAGAGCCCTTTGAAACTGCAATTTTAAACTGCACTAAAACTGTTAAGTGTTGGGGTCCAATAAAGTATTCTAATGAGAAAAATCCTGGAATGTTTTCCTCAAAAAACATAAGTTTTTCTCGACTGAACAAAGAAAGTACTCAACGTTTTGGATGACATAGAGGTGAGTAAATTATCTGGATTTTTAAAGAAAATTAAGTATTCCTTTAATATTGACTTAGTTTGTGTGAAAGATTGAAATCAATGTAAAATCAGTGATTGAATTCAAAATTTGATGCTCCAAATATCATAATTATAAGACTTTAGAATGAATTTCATAGACAGGGTGACATATGTAATGTGCTGAAGATTTAATAGCTACTGTACCTTTGAATGAAGATGATATGCTGTGAACAGAGTGCCAAAGTCAGACAAGAAGCTGGGCTGAATACATCCAGTGTCTCCTAAAACAAATACATGTAACAACAGTTATTTTTAACTGTACTCTTTATCTACACTGTAAAAAAAAATCCGTAGAAATTGCAGCTGAGTTGCCGGTAATTTACCGTAGATTTAAATTTATGTTATTTACCGGCAACATTTTGTTCAAAGTTAAATGAACATTAAACATTTACAAGTCTTTGTCTTTACAGAGTAAAACTAAAAAACAGCATCAAGCAAAACATTCTGGGAAACAAAATCTGAAGCAAAAAACAGAAAAAGGTTGATGATGATTTCTGGTTCCCAGAATGCTTTGCATGAGGCTGTTATTGTATAGTTTTATTCTGTAAAGATAAAGACTTGTTAATATTTAAAATTTATTTAACTTTGAACAAACTCTTGCCAGTAAATAACATAAATGTAAATCTACGGTAAATTATCGGCAACCCAGCTGCAATAACATTGAAATTTTTACGGACTTTTTTTACAGTGTATACTTTATCTTTACTATTTATCTTTTTACATTTAAACCATATTTTAATGTTAGGGTAAATTACCTCTTTTATTTTAAGCCAAATAAGTTAACAAGAGGCGTTACAAACAAACAATAAGCAAATTACACAGTGTATACCTTAAAATATATTAATTATATTGAAATGTAAGTCCCTAGGGATGTCAGATTAAAGAAATCCCCAGACTGAAACACAAATAAACAACTCTCTGTAAATAGAATATATAACTTTAAATGTATATTAGGATTTGCTCTTACCTCTCCACCTGCCTGTCCAATTGCTCACCCCACTGTAAAGATATTTACAAATTAAGCACTGTACTGTACACATGTGTATATATAAAAGGATTATGAAATAAGGAAAAAACATTATTAATCAAACGTAATTATCCTGAAGTAATTTAAAGCTAACGTTACCGGGTTAAAGCGCATTGTGTGTGTTTATGTAACTGTTTAGGAACGCGTTTTCGTTCAATCGCATGTGTTAACAGATGGGTGCAAATTTAAACCATACCACAAACACCAAAAACATCAAGTGTGCTGATCAACACGAAATCCACGTAAATCCTAAAGGTCGCTGAAATATTTAATCCCAGAGTTTTTGGTTCATAGCTGCTATTGTGCAGGGAAATGTGTGAAATCCTACCAAAACCGCGATGCAGATGAAGCCCATTGCACGTCTCATTCGTGTCCCGCGGACGACTTTGTTCCTCAACTTTCTCACTGAAGCATGTAATTCTTAACGTAGGAACCCAGTTAAGGCGGTATATGTGTGAAATACTACAACGACCGCGTGGCTAAAACCCCGCGTCTCATTCACGTCCCGCCGACGAAGGAGTTCCTGTAAATCCTAATTTTTGTCACCGAATGTAACTTAAAGTAGAAAGCCAGTTTTCGTCCGTAGCAGCTATATTTAGCGTCGGGGTATGTGTGAAATACTACCGCGACTGTGCTTTTCAAAACCCGCGAACGGAGAACGGATGCGACAACATGGGCGTTTCCAAAATGAACCACTAATATAACTGTTAGATACTTTCATATACTACTGCACTTACCAAATATTAAAAACAAATACATGAGTAACTTACCTCAGCTGTGAATCACTCCTGTTGGCGCTTTACGAATCTCGACCATTGAAGATCCCACAATGCATTCTGAAAATTTGAAATTTACAGCAATACTCTGTATATTGGGTTAAACCGCCACGCGGCCCCACAATGCATTGCAGTTTACAGCAATTTTCTGTATTATTAGAAAAATAGCCCGCTGCTGTAAAATAATGCTGTAATTTTTACAGCAATTCGTTACAGTGCATAAATAGTCAAACAAGCAAGTTGACAGTTCTTGACGAGAGATTTACAGTTCGGCTGTAAAATATTTTAAAAGATTAAAATTAGTGACGCGCGCATATTATAACAATCGGGGCTCAAGCCCCGCTAGCCCATGTCTAGCGCCGCCCATGATGTAAACTAATGCTGCGTCCGAAAACTCAAGGCAGTGACTCGTTGCCTCGCTGCCTCATAAGGAAATGACTTCGGAGGCATGAAGGTAGCTCAGAGAAAGACTTTCGGACACACTTCTAAGGCAGCGTGTTTGAAATTTAAACAGAGAGCGCCTTTGTGATAACTAATCACATATTTGAAAACTACAATACTAATTTATCGCTAGAAATGCAATTAAAAGGTGTAAAAAGTGAAAATATACCTTTATTTACACTAAATTGGTGGTCCAGTCGCGTCCTTGGCCGCAATTTTATTTTTTCGAACTTGACCGGACTCGACCAATCACATTCTTAATGTACGTCCACGCATAGGTATCTCAGGAGACAGGAAGTATACCAAACATTGAATTCGGACTTGCCTTGATGCCTTGCTGCCTTGGAAAGCTGCCTCAGAAGGCAGCAATTTAGAGTTTTCGGACGCAGCCTAAGTCTTCATCTAGGTCTGAGCAAAAGTGTGCCGTTTTGGCTGTGTCATTTAAAATGCAAATAAGCGGCTGAAGTGCAAACACTGATCACAATGATGGTGGTTTGTTACAATTGAAACTCAATTGTGCTGTGAATTATTTTCTCTCTCTCTCTCTCTTTCTCTCCGTGCTAAATGGCTGTGCTGTGGTTGGATAGTGCAGATAAAGGGGGCGGTATTACCTTATTCTGACATCACAATAGTAGCCAAATTACAATGACCTATTTTTTCACATGCTTGCAGAGAATGGTTTACAAAAACTAAGTTACTGGGTTCATCTTTTTCACATTTTCTAGGGTGATAGAAGCACTGGGGACACAATTTTAGCAGTCAAACATGGAAAAAAGTCAGTTTTTCATAATATATCCCCTTTAAATATGAAATTATAAAATAAAAATACAAACTGAAATGTATAAGAGTGACAGCTCTAAAACAAACTGTATTGAATAGGATTGCTGCAAATGTGTCAGCTGAGGATTTTGCTTCAGAGACATCAACACTTTGGATACAAATCTCAACAATGGTGAGAGTTAATGTTAAGAAAGAGCTTTCTACAATCCTGGTACCCAGCATGCATTGCGGCCAGGGCCGGATTAACAAATTCTGGGCCCCTGGGCACAAAGGCATCATAGGCCCCTCCCACCCCTCTTCCTAGGGTTCCCAACTGTCCCGTATAAACCGGGATGTCCCGTATTTTGAGCCAGATTTTTTGTCCCGTTTTTTGACTGCTACGCTGATCTAACCAGTGACTGATACAACAGGCTTGTTCGACAAGAACCGAGCGTCAGATAACATCAAAATCCGACGAGAGCGATTCGAGAAATCATACAAAAAAGACTGCAGTAGAAATGCTCTCGCAGTAATGTAGCAGCAACACAACAGCAGCAGTGCTGATTACGACACTAGATACTTTAATGATCCCTGACAACTTTCATCCAATCACAATCAGTATACGTTTCAGAGTGTAAAAAATACGATTTCAAGTTTTCTTTTTTTTATATAGTTGTCTATTTAGCGGTTTGGCATGGATTGGATAACATTTGCATAGTTATAAAGTTTGTTCTCAATTCTGAAAAGATCCAGAGACCTAAAAAGCCTCAATCTAAAATGTTTCAAGGAATTTCAAACTTTGCTAGGAAATTCTCGCTCTTGTGATTTACAGACTGTAGCGTAAGTGTGTTTTAATTATTTAATGTTAACTAAAAACTCAATAACTAAAAAAATCAGCTCACAGAATATATGTTAGTTTAGTTTGTTACACTAATATTAACATTAACAGAGGATAACATTTTACCCTAAGTGCAGGAGTCAAGTGTTTTGTTTTAGACAGATATTAAAGGTAATGTTAATGGTTCAATAAAAGGACTGTGTAAAAAGTACCTGCTGTAAATTATTAAACTATTAATAAACCTGTTGCCAAGGTGTAAGAGTTATAAATTAATAATATTTAATTAGGAGATAAGCTATCATTTTGACAAATAGCCTAAATACACTGTACTTGAGCTGGTGGCACTAACCTCTGGGACCGTGTCGCATGTAGCACTGCTTGCTCCAGGTGGTAGCGTGAGACTCACCGGCGGCTCGGGCTCGCAACCGGGACAGGTCTCACAATCAGCCTCATTGCTAACATTAACAACAGGTGGTTTCTCTAACGAACAACTAGCAACCTCCTTTTTAAAAAAGCTGTCGATAGAAGGCTCACTTTGTAAAAGAGCTGCTCCTCTCGCGTCTTTTTCCTTTTTTTGCTTTCGCTGCATTGATCCATTCTTTTTTCTGGTTTTGTAAAGATTTGACATTAAACCCGCCCTCCATTACCATTGTACCAATCGTAAAGGGCATGTCTTCTGGTAGAAAATATTCACACTATTTCACGCTTATACAGTGAGTGTGTAAACATTGGAGTGTTGACTTGCTCATTTTAATTTATTTTAGTGGCATAAATGCACATTACATCAAAATATGTTTTTTGTACAAAATGTTGTTTTTTTGTATTTGATGTCGTTGTGCAAAAAAAAAAAAATGCACGTTACATGACATGTCGTCGGGGGCCCCCTGGTGGCCGGAGGCCCCGGGGCAACTGCCCCAGTTGCCCATATGATAATCCGGCCATGATTGCGGCATGAAGCTTTGTTGTTGATTGTCACCATTGTTGCGTTTCATAGGCAGATTGAAGTGTCCCTAAAGGTTACGGACAATGTTCTGCAAATCTACGGACAGTGTTCTATAAATCTACAGAATGTTCAGTTTTTGAATAAACAGAAATGTCTGTGAACATCACAGAAAAAAAGTACCAGTAATTTTCTGCCAGGATATTATCCGTTTTTTTACGGATTATTTTTTTACAGTGAACCATAAAGTCAACAATAGTTATTTAAGGTGAAATATTATGGTTCTTTAGATTAAGAAAATATGTAAAAGAAATGGTTATTTGTTTAGACAGGGTTTAGATTAATCCTGGACTAGGCCTAGTTATATTATGACATTAGGAAGTCGTTTTTACAAACAAATCTTACAAAAAACAATACTGGTCTGCATCTTGAGACAAAACAATGACACCAATATACAGTTGAAAGAAAAAGTATGTGAACCCTTTGGGCTTACTTGGATTTCTTCATAAATTGGTCATAAAATGTGTTCTGATCTTTATCTAAGTCACAACAATAGAGAAACACAGTCTGCTTAAAGTAAGACCACACAAATATTATACGTTTTCATGTTTCATGTGGAAAAAGTATGTGAACCTTTGGGTTTAATAACTGGTTCACCCTCATTTGGCAGCAATAACCTCAACCAAACATTTCTTATAGTTGCAGATCAGACCCGCACAACAGTCAGGAGAAGTTTTGGACCATTCCTCTTTACAAGAGTGTTTCAGTTCAGCAATATTCTTGGGATGGCTGGTGTGAATCGCTCTCTTGAGGTCATGCCACAGCACCTCAATCGGGTTGAGGTCAGTGCCCGGTTGCATGAAACTCCTTAAGGACTTTCATGGAACCGGGCACAGGACTCTGACTGAGCCACTCCAGAAGGTGTATTTTCTTCTGTTGAAGCAATTCTGTCGTTGATTTACTTCTATGCTTTGGGTCGTTGTCCTGTTGCATCGTCCAACCTCTGTTAAGCTTCAGTTGGCGGACAGATGGTCTTTTCTTGCAAAATGTCTTGATAAACTTTGGAATTCATTTTTCCATCGATGACAGTAATCCGTCCAGGGCCTGAGGCAGCAAAGCAGCCCCAAACCAAGATGCCCCCCCCCCCAGATAGCATGCAACCATTGAAACAATGTTGATTTGTCAATGTTAATTGCATTGAATCAATATCAGGTTTGCACCCTCCATTAATATTGAAAAAAATATTGAAATTTCAACAAATCACAATTACTGTGATCAGTATTTGCTTTAGTTGGGACATTGACTCTTGACATTAACTAAGTTATTTTTTTTTTCTTTTCTTTTGTGTTTGTATGTGTTTATGTAGAAACACATGTGCATTGGTAAAGAAAGATGTGTTTCAAATTTAAGTTGCTTTTTGTGAAGATGTCAAGATGATATAAAATTAAGCAGCTTTACGTAATTACATTGATCTATTTTTGACAATTATAATTGTTTTGTTTTGTAAATAAAATGTGACAAGACAAACAAAAAAAATGCTGACACATTCAGACATCATACCTCATCCTACAAATCTGAACAATGGTGACAATCATCAAACAAATTCAGGAAAAACGATCAACTGCAATGCATGCTGGGAGTCATAAATTAGTTTAGTACAACGATGATACCCAGCATGTATTGCAGCGTGCTCTGCTACTGCTCTGCTACTGTTCGGACGCTTTTGCTTACTGCTCTGCGCTTTGCTCTATCGCTTTTATATTTTATCTTATAATTTTAACTTCAGCAAATCAGCATAGTGCTCAAACAACAAAGCTTGGCATCAACGTCAATTTACAAACTTTCGGGACTGGAGGATTACAAAAAAGTGGACTTTTTCCTCCGTCTAGCCTCCCACCGCCATCAGCTTACATTCCAGAAGGAAAAACACAGCTGCCTTCATTGAAAAGGATAAGAAAAAGGAATGCCTCATCAACAATCTACTTGCTGCACAAACTGCCACAGACTTTTACAAAGGATTGCTGTTCTTGAAACAAAGTTACTTACAGGACTACCAAACCAGACGGAACACACAACAGAGCTTCGTCATCAGCAAACAGCCGGTGAGTCCCATAAATCTAATGATCAACACACTAATCAATGGTACAAACAGGGAGCAAGACCCAAAATCACTCAAGAAATCAGACTGTCACGAGCATCACATTTTGCCGCAATAGCTTCCTCTACGCCAGATACAGCTAGGACAAGGATTGCAAACACTGACTTTCTACCACCACCTATACATCTTGAGAACAGATTTGAAGTATTAATGAATATGAGTGAGGAATCCCCAAATGTGATAAATGTGACTAAACACCGATCAAATCAGCCAGCAGCTAACACTGATGCTAACTGCCGCTCAAGATCGAGCAGACAGCGGCACTCAGCGCAGAGCGCATCCGAGCCCAGAACTCTGATATTGGGTGACTCAATAATCAGAAACTATAGCAACAGAGACTCAACTACGTGCTGCCTTCCACAAGCAACCGTTTCTGATGTAAACAGGGAACTTAAGAACATTTTGATGAAACATAAGACTGTAAATCGAGTTGTCATTCATGTAGGGAAGAATGATATTCACAAAGAGCAATCTGAACTCCTTAAGAGGGATTTCAACAAACTTTTTGAAACACTCAGAACAGTAAAAGCTCAGCCGTTCATCAGTGGACCACTTCCAGCAAGAGGAACAAATAGGTTTTCACGTTTGCTTGGACTTAATACATGGCTGCAAAAAACCTGCAACATAAAAGGATTGAACTTTATCAACAACTTCAATCTTTTCTGGAGTCAGAGACAACTATTTAAACAGGATGGCATCCACCCAAACAGGCTGGGTGCAAGAGTTCTAAAGGACAACATCTATTTCTCCCTTCATCATCCTTCAGCAGTGTGTGCCAATCCACTCAACCTGAATGGCACACACACACCTGGACAGAGTATGAATGACCACAGGACTTCTTTCCAGCACCTGAATGGACATGATGTTGACATATCCCACAAGGACAGAGATAACACCACTCAGCCACAACAACCACTGCTCATGGACACAATCTCAGCTGAGTCATGCCCACAGAGCTTACTACAGTCAGACTGTGTCAGATTAGAACGGCTCCAAGATTCAGCACCCAAGGACGACTTTCTGGAAAACAGCCAGTGAAACCAGGACAACATATCACAGCCTCCGGTCACATCAGAACAACAGGACTCCTCACTAGATATGTCATTCCTCTCTCCAGCATCCCCGCTTTTGACCTTCTCCGGAAAAATGGAGGAACTGGTTTATGCTGGAACTAAACTATCCCACTCTATTGCTGCAAGCCCACAGATTTCAACCAGAAAACAGCAAGCCCCAAAACCACCAAAGCCAGTGGGCCCAGTTCCCCCTCCTCGTCCTGTGAGAGCTCTTCGGTCTCTGACACAACGCCAAGGCACACACCCTCCTCCATCTGCTGTAGGTGAACCAAAAACAACTGATAATGGCTCTCAGTGATGTGTGTCGGGTTCCTGCTATGAGAATACTAATACTTTTATCAAATGTTTACAAAAGCAGGAACTCAGTGTGCCTATATCTTTCTCTATTTCTGTTTTAGTACATGATAGAAAGTGTAAGGCTAGATCAAATCGTGTGGCAAATCAATCTAATCTGCTGCCTGTGACTTGTCAAACTAAGATCTCTGTTAGGGAAAAAAATTGTACTATTAAGTTAGCACTTTTAAATATCTGTTCACTTAAAAACAAATCACTTCTAGTCAGCGACTTAATAGCCACAAACAACCTGGATTTTATGTTTCTAAATGAAACATGGCTAGAAGAAAGCTACAGTGCAACAGTCCTTAATGAAACAGCCCCTCCTAACTTTACCTATTTGAGTTTTTGCAGAGCTGCTAGGAGGGGTGGAGGTCTTGCTGCTCTTTTTAAAGATGTCTATCAATGTAAGCAAGTGTCATTTGGGAATTACCCGTCTTTTGAACATCTAGGTATTGTGTTGAAAGGTACCCCACGCATTCTACTGATCATTATTTACAGGCCCCCAAAATACTCTCCAGCATTTGTTGAGGACTTTACAGAACTGTTATCAATGATTTCCTCAGAGTTTGACTGTTTTGCTATTGCTGGAGATTTTAACATTCACATAGATAAGCCAGAAAGCATTATGACAAAAGATGTCACAGCTGTTTTAAATACTTTTGATCTGACTCAACATGTACATGGACCCACACACAATCGTGGACACACTCTAGATTTAATTATCAGTAAGGGTGTAAACATTTCATCAGTTGTTATTAAGGATGTAGCACTGTCTGATCATTTCTGTATTTTCTTTGATATATTAATCTCTCCTACTATTGCAACTAGATCTGTGTCTGTCAAAAAGAGATCCTTAAATGAGAACACCAGTGTGCTATTTATGAAGGCTATATCTTTAACACCAAGCATATCTGCAGACTCTGTTGATTTTCTCCTTGATTCCTTTAATTCGAAAGTTAAGAGTGTAATCGATGATATTGCTCCTGTAAAAGTCAGGAAGAAGAATGGCAGGCAAAAATCACCTTGGAGAAACTCAACAGAGGTGCAGAATATGAAGAGACAATGCAGAAAAGCTGAGCGCATGTGGCGGAAGACAAAACTTGTAGTCCATTATAATATCTATAAAGACAGCCTTCGTGCTTTCAGTGTGGAACTAGGCAAAGCTAGACAGACTTTCTTTTCAGATATTATAAACAAAAACATAAATAACACACACACTCTTTTTGCTACTATAGAGAGACTAACAACCCCCCCAAATCACATTCCAAGTGAAATGCTCTCAGACAGCAAATGTAGTGAGTTTGCTAACTTCTTCTCTGAGAAAATCAATAATATCAGAAAGGTGATCAGCACATCCTTGAGCTGCGCCGGGGTCAGACAAATCAGACCACAACATCAGAAAGTAGTTACGATGTCTGATTTCGAAGCAGTTGATGGTAAAATTTTGGAAGAAACAGTACAGCATCTTAAAACATCAACCTGTGCCCTTGACACACTCCCAACATCTTTTTTCAAAAGTGTCTTTAACTGTTTAGAAGCAGATCTCCTAAAAGTGGTAAATTCATCACTTCACTCTGGGACTTTTCCAAAGTCCCTTAAAACTGCAGTTGTTAAGCCCCTCCTGAAAAAGAGCAACCTAGATAACACTGTATTGAGCAACTACAGACCAATCTCAAATCTTCCTTTCATAGGCAAGATCATTGAAAAAGTTGTTTTCAATCAGCTGAACAAATTCTTAATTTCTAATGGTTACTTTGACATTTTTCAATCTGGTTTCAGACCACACCACAGTACAGAGACAGCGCTCATTAAGATAATAAATGATATTCGCCTCAACACAGACACAGGCAAACTATCAGTGCTGGTGCTACTCGACCTCAGTGCTGCTTTTGACACTGTCGATCACAACATACTTCTGGACAGGCTGGAAAACTGGGTCGGACTTTCTGGGGTGGTCCTGAAATGGTTCAAGTCATACTTAGAAGGGAGAGGTTATTATGTAAGTATAGGTGGCCATAAATCTGAGTGGACATCCATGACATGCGGAGTCCCGCAAGGCTCAATTCTTGCGCCACTCCTGTTCAACCTGTATATGCTCCCACTAAGCCAAATAATGAGAGAGAACAAAATTGCCTATCACAGTTATGCAGACGACACCCAGATCTACTTAGCTCTATCCCCTAACGACTATAGCCCCATTGACTCCCTGTGCAAATGCATTGATGAAGTTAACAGTTGGATGTGCCAAAACTTTCTTCAGTTAAACAAAGAGAAAACTGAAGTCATTGCGTTTGGAAACAAAGATGAAGTTCTCAAGGTGAATGCATACCTTGACGCTAGGGGTCAAACAACTAAAAATCAAGTCAGGAATCTTGGTGTGATTCTGGAGTCTGACCTTAGTTTCAGCAGTCATGTCAAAGCAATAACTAAATCAGCATACTATCATCTCAAAAATATCGCAAGAATTAGATGCTTTGTTTCCAGACAAGACTTAGAGAAACTTGTGCATGCTTTCATCACCAGCAGGGTGGATTATTGTAATGGCCTCCTCACTGGCCTTCCCAAAAAGACCATTAGACAGCTCCAGCTCATTCAGAACGCTGCTGCCAGGATTCTGAGCAGAACCAGAAAATATGAACATATCACACCAGTCCTCAGGTCGCTACACTGGCTACCAGTTACATTTAGGATTGATTTTAAAGTATTATTAATGGTATATAAATCACTCATTGGACTAGGACCTCAATACATTGCTGATATGCTCATTGAATACAAACCTATCAGATCACTCAGATCATTAGGATCACATCAGCTAGAAATACCAAGGGTTCACTCAAAGCAAGGAGAGTCAGCTTTTAGCTATTATGCCAGTCGCAGCTGGAACCAGCTTCCAGAAGAGATCAGATGTGCTCCAACAGTAGCCACATTCAAATCCAGACTCAAAACACATCTGTTTAGCTATGCATTTACTGAATGAGCACTATGCTGCGTCCAAACTGATTGCACTATATTATATATGCACTATTTTAATTATTTTCTATTTATCTTGTTTTTATTCTTATTTTTAACTGTTTTATACTTTTATTCCTGTTTTATTCTTTTTCACACATTTAAACTGTTTTTATTAAAATCACATTTATTTTCTTTTAATTGATATTTCAAATTCATGTATCTTTGATTTTTGTTTTCTCATTTCTATGTAAAGCACTTTGAATGACCTTTGTGTATGAAATGTGCTATACAAATAAACTTTGCCTTGCCTTGCCATGAAGCTTTCTTTTGTTGATCGTCACCATTGATGAGATTCATAGACCGATTCATGATGTCAGAGATAGATTCAGTAGTTTAACCTTCTTAATGTGTTTTTATAATTCTCAAAATATCAAACCTGATCCTGCTTCCAACTAGTATTGTAATATTCATTTCTTGCACAACTTTAAAGGGGGGGTTTAATGGTATTTCAAGCATTCTGACTTATTAACACAGTTATAGAGTTGTTTCCTCATGCTAAACGTAGGCAAAGTGTCAAAAATGCAGTTGGGCGTGTTTCAGAGTATTTCTGTGCCGAATGCACTTCGCCAGGGTTCGTACAAGTTTTGGCTATTTTTTTTCGATTACGGTTCTAACTGACGTTTCAGGGGTTTTCGATACGTATCACTTCTTTATATGGGCTTCCGCCGGAAAACTTCCCCCGGAAAACCCCGCCCAGCCGTCAGTCAGCGGGAGACGCTAGAGCTTGCTAACAGCTTATCAGGCCACTCAGCTTTGTTTAATTTCAAAAGTCAACAATGGCACAACAAGAAGTGTGTTTTTGGATGTAAGGAGAAGACATCCAGCCTTCATTTTTTCGTACGTTATCGGAAAGATTCGTTAAAGCTAATATATCTTTTATAAATCTGATTAAACTAAAGACTCTTCAGAGATATAAAGGATGTCATACTACTCTATAGGTACTCCAGATTGATATCAGAAATGCAGAAACAGCGTGTGTTACGTGAGCTTTAACAGTATTTCATTAAAGGGCCCATGGCATACAGAGGTTAGCATTGCTAATTTGTAGGTGTGAGCAAAAATGTGTCGTTTTGGGTGTGTCCTTTAAAATGCAAATGAGCAGATGAAGTGCAAACACTGATCACAATGATGGTGGTTTGTTGTAATTGAAACTCAATTATGCTGTCAAGTCCTTCTTTTCTCTCTCTTTCTCGCTGCACTAAATGGCAGTGCTGTGATTGGATAGTGCGCATTAAGGGGGCGGTATTATTATAATATGCACTCCTTATGACATAATAAAAAGGGCCAAATTTCAATGACCTGTTTTTTGCTCAAACCTACAAAGTAGAAATGCTAACCTCTGTATGCCATGGGCCCTTTAATATTATTTAGGTATATCTATGAGAATTAAACTACTTGATAACATTCAATCTTTGTTTTCTTTGCCATAGAAGATGTATTTTAAAACACTACTTCAGCAGCCAAAGAAAACTTGCCATTAAAACACAAGAGTCAGGAGTCCAACTAAAGCAAACACTAATGGTGATTCGTTGACATTTCTTTTTTTCAGTATTAATGGAGGGTGCAAACGTGATATCGATTCAATTGTATTAATATTGACAAATCACAATTTTAACATTGTTTCAATGGTTGCATGCTATCTCGGCCCCCACCATATTTCACAGTTTGGATGAGGTTTTGATGTTGGTGTGCTGTGCCTTTTGTTCTCCACCAGTGGTGTCAAAAGTATTCATATTCATTACTCAAGTAGAAGTATAGATACTAGGGTTTAAAAAGACTTTTGTAAAAGTTGAAGTATCAACTCAAGCCCTTTACTCAAGTAAAAGTGAAAAAGTACTGGTTTCAAAACTACTTAAAGTATAAAAGTAAAAGTAATGTAAGGAAAAAAATGTCATTATGGAAAAAAATGTCATTATGGAAAAAAGCCTAGGCCGCGCCACAGGGGCCTTTTGTGCACTACCCTATCTCCTCTAAAAAACGTTTCTAAAGGCCATAATAACTAAAGTGTTATATTAAAATGTTAATGTTAAAAAATGTGGGTTGCACTCGGGCCAGGGGTATGCAATGTCCGTCCTGGAGTGCCGATGTCCTGCAAATTTTTGCTCCAACCCTTATAAAACCTTGGCTACCTGTAGTTTCAGGTGACTTTTTCAGGGGCTTTTGATTAGACCTGGAGCTAAACTCTGCAGGACATCGGAACTCCATGTTGCCTACCCCTGCACTAGGCTATCTGTTTCAACTACATACGGTATATGCCCATTAAAAATGAACGCATTTTAGTACAATGTAAACAAGTACATTAAAGCAGTGGTTCTCAAACGAGATGGTGCCAGTCTTATAATAGTTTATGAAATACTTTATTATAAATTCTGTGTTATTAAACCTCAGAACAATAAGGCTACTAAACAAAAGCAATAAATTGTATAATTTAATATGTTTTGTTTAATTCAAATTTTATGTTTTAGAATGTTTTATGTCATACATTTTCTTTGGGAGGGGGGCTGCGAAGGAATCCACTGTACACAAGGGAGGCCACAAAAAAAAATGGTTTGTATACCACTGCATTAAAGAACCTTATATGTGTACTACTGAGCATTATATATAAATATTAAGTATTGTAATGGTGCAAAAAGTCAAACTTCAGAGCAGGGCCGCTGCTGGCCAAACTTTTACAGTGGTGCCGTCTTTAGTTAAAAAACAACAAACTATAGTATGTGTGAGGATAGAAATATGCTATTGTTATCATTTATAATTGTATTTTGACAGCAACACTAACTACAATTACACACATATGCAATTATATATTAAAGCCTATATTTCTGCATCTGTCCCAGTGTAGCTAATGGACTTCAGCTTAATCTAATGTGACAAAGCTGATCTTACATGTCAGTATAAATCCAAGTAATTTTGAAGACTTTGTCTTTCTTGTAAGTAAATTAAAAGTCAGGTTTAAGGAAACAGCTGATGTCTATTAACAAAAGCAAAAGTTGGTATGTAAGGTTATGTGTTTGATTGATTTAACACTCAAGCATTTAGCTAAGTAGGTTTTGTTAATGCAAATAAAATTTAGGGCAGTTATTACAAAACAACAGATGTCTTTAGCATAGATATCTTTGCCATGCTTCAAAACGCAACGCAGCACACTGTAAAAAATAAAAAGTTGACTTAACTTACATTTTAAAGGCAACTTGCTGCACAGCTTTTTTGAGTTTACTCAACTTTTGGATGATGTAGTTCACCTAACTCAATTTACTGAGCAATGACAACTTACACCAAAAGTTGAACCAACTTAAACTGATTAGGCTATTAGCAAATTTCTAAGTTTACTCAACTAGTGACTTAAATCCTCTCAACTATTACAACTGTATTCCAGCATCTATCCCTAAAGTTAATACACATACAAGTTGGGTAAAGGACAGTTCTTGTGTTCCTGTGTAGCTCAGTGGTAGAACATTGTGTTTGCAGCGCAAAAGGTCATGGGTTCAAACCCAGGGAACACAAGTACTGATAAAAATGTCTAGCTTTTAATGCAGTGTAAGTCGCTTTGGATAAAAGCATCTGCATGTTTTGGACTTTGGGAGTGAACCCACAATCTCACAGAGAGAACATGCATACTCCACAATGAAAGGTCTCCTTAACAAAGTCTTTGTCTGACTTAGTCCTTTTTTGAAACAGAGACCTTTTTTGCTGTGAGGCAACAATGATGCGCGCTAACTCATTGTGCTGCCCTCTACACTGAACACACACTTCTCAATCATGGTACAATGAACAAACATAATTCTTTAAAAATTACTCTAAATACAACATATAACTAACATTAACAACATAACAACATAAATAAATCCAGCAAACATTAAAACAGTCATCTTTTTTAGTAAATATTAACCAAAGAAGTGAACATGTCGCAATGCATGCTGGGAACCATTCCGACCATTGTTTAAATTGCTTGTTCAGATTACTCAGGTTGGCAAGTTGGGTGAACGAATTGGACAAAAACTTTTTCATCTAAGTCCAGTCAACAAAATAATATTTGTTAGCTGAATGATTATGCTCTTTTCATTCAGTGAACTCAAAATAATCAACTGACGCCCTTCATCAAAGAAATCTTTGTTCAAGTTACTTAATGTTCTGTGTTGAATGAACATTTTAAAGTTGGATTTTTTACAGTGCACAATGTCATTTAAGTTGAACAACTGAAGTTACATGATATAAATTGGTACATTGTTATACTATTTAAATCACACCGATGAGTTGGTGTCAGCAGCCAGCTATATATTTACACAGGCTTGTGAATGTGAACTGACCTGAAAGTGATCCGCGAGTTTTATTTCGTACTTTCCATTTGAAGGCAGAATGCCGCGTTCTGTTACTGTACAAACGGATGGCGGATGATATCAAAGCATCGCGAGAGCAAACTGCTCCGCATGCTTTCTAATCGCTCTCGCGGTTCTTTTATGTTTATCTTTGCAGCGCTATCAAACAAACTTTTGATCATCTGCAGTCAGATGGGGGGGGCGGGGATTGCGTACGGCGGGGATTGCGTACAAACCAATAGGGTGTCGGTATGGTGTATGTTTATACTTCTCATCCAACCACAATCGCATTCATCCAGATGATGCAATTTATCAAGATAGGTTTTTACGCTGACAAGCCGAAATGTAAAAAAAAGAAAACAAGCAGAAATTAAAAGAAGTAACGAGGCGATTTTTGAAATGTAAGGAGTAGAAAGTACAGATAATTGCGTGAAAATGTAAGGAGTAGAAGTAAAAAGTCGTCTGAAAAACGATTACTCAAGTAAAGTATAGATACCCAAAATATCTACTTAAGTACGGTAACGAAGTATTTGTACTTCGTTACTTGACACCTCTGTTCTCCACACATAGCGTTGTGTGTTCTTTCCAAACAACTCAATTTTGGTTTCATCTGTCCACAGAATGTTTTGCCAGTAGTGCTGTGGAACATCCAGGTGCTCTTTTGCAAACTTCAAACGTGCTGCAATGTTTTTGGACACCAGTGGCTTCCTCCGTGGTGTCCTCCCATGAAGTCCATTCTTGTTTAATGTTTTCCTTATTGTAGATTTGTCATCAAAAATTTTAGCATGTGCCAGAGATTTCTGTAAGTCTTTAGCTGACACTCTAGGATTCTTCTTCACCTCCTTGAGCATTCTGCGCTGTGTTCTTGCAGTCATCTTTACAGGACGACCACGCCTAGGGAGTGTAGCAGCAGTGCTGAACTTTCTCCTTGGTAGATAATCTGTCTTACCGTGGACACATGGACATCAAGGCTTTTAGATATACCTTTGTAACCCTTTGCAGCGTTATGTAAATCAACAATTATTTTGTGCAAGGCATGGTTCACATCAGACAATGCTTCTTCAGAACAGCAAACTCAAAACTGGTGTGTGTTTTTTATTGCACAGGGCAGCTTTAATCAACACATCAAATCTCATCACATTGATTGGACCCCAGGTTGGCTGACTCCTGGCTCCAATTAGCTCTTGGAGAAGTCATTAGCCTAGGGTTTCACATAATGTTTCCACCCTGCACTATGAATGTTTACATGTTGTGTTCAATAAAAACATGAAAACGTATAATGTTTGTGCGGTATTAGTTTAAGCAGACTGTGTTTCTCTATTGTTGTGACTTAGATGAAGATCCGATCACATTTTATGACCAATTTATGAAGAAATCCAAGTAAGCCCAAAGGGTTCACATTCTTTTTCTTTCAACTGTATGTTATGATGTGTCTGTACAAGGTGATTTAAATTAAGTCAACTCAAACATTAATTTTAGTCTGAGACTAGGATAAACCCTTTCTGGGAAACTACCCCACAATGTCTTATAAATTATGGTTACCTTTTAATTGTAATTGTGTTGTGCTGCTCTGGGCTATAAATAAGTGAGTATAAATAAATAAATGGATTTGTAAAATAAAAAAGGATTTGTCTTCAGAAAAAAATACAGCCATTTAATTTCATTAGTTTCTCTTAAATATTTGTTGTTTCCAGTGACTAGTATTTTTTGTTTTGTTTTGTTAATTTAGCACCAATACAGAGTTTGGATCAAAGGAGTCTTCATATGTGCAGTTAGCTTCTAATGGCCTTGTATTGGCAGAGGAAATTTTTTTTGTGACATCAGTCTGTAAGATGGACTTGTACATGTTTCCATTTGACACACAAACCTGCAATCTAACAATTAGATCATCCGGCTATTCAGGTAAAATAAAAGACAAACACATGAATTAACTTGAAATGAATCAAATTCTATATGTTATATTATTTGTTTATATTTCCCCACAGATGAGGAGCTAATCTTGTGTGACTTCACTGATTCTGAGTCTTTTACCTCTGAATCTCAGCAGAACTTTCAGACCCAGGGAGAGTGGGAACTTCTCAATATAAATGTGTCTACAACTCAACCCATATATACATTGTTCTCACAACATCGCATGATATATAAGGTACAGATCAAAGGGGTGTATTGTTTGAGAAAGGGCAACACAGATGTCCTAAGCAGTATTACCTGCCCAACCGATTGGTATGCTGTATGGCAAAAAGTATAAGGGCACAAACTTTGAAGGGGTGTCCATATAATTATAGTATTACAGTATAGTACAGTACAGTATAGTATACAGTAGTATAGTATAGTGCAGTACCTTAGCAAAAGCATATGAACTACATTAAGCTAATGTTACTGTGTAAAATTAGTGTATAGCTACGGGTGCCAAACCTGCACATCAATGGTCCATGCTTGTCATCTCCTCTTGTCTTTAGAAAACTGAAATAAATTTTATTTTTGACAAGGTATTTGTTCCAGAGGTCAGTTTAGTTACTACTCAGACTATTAAACAAACAGAGACAGGAAGTTAACTTCGGGCCAAGCACGTAACCATGACAGGGTGTGTGCATCCGATGAAACTTCCTATAGTGTAGTAAAGTGAAGTATGGCTACTACAAGCTGGTATTTTCATGAATCACAGTATACAGTATATAATGGGAGAAAAGTCATTAGATGGCTACATTTACCCTCCATAGGTTAAATGTTCACTTTTTACTTGCATGATGACCACCAGTTGGGCAGTTTTGGAGTTGCAGAATTGCACAATAGAGAGACAGATAGGCAGGCTGTACCATCATAAATGATATGGTTTTACTGTATGGTTAAAATTGTATTCTTATATTGCAGATCACTATCAGGAGGAGACCTCTGCTGTATGTCATCAACTTAATTTTTCCAGTATTTTGTTTTCTTGTGCTGGATGTGGGCTCCTTCTTCATAAATGCACATGAAACCGAGAAGCTTGGCCTTAAAGTGACTTTACTGCTGTCCATATCTGTGTTACTGCTGATTCTTAATGACAAGCTGCCATCTACTGCCAGTCAAATGCCATTGGTTGGTAAGTCTACATGATTGGTAAGATAAAAACTATTAAAAAAATCTTTGATTTGAATACTTGTACTAGAGTGAAATGAGGATAGCCAGCATTGAGATATGATGTGTCCATAAATTTCCCCATTCAATGCACAAAACTCTTGCTTCATATTTAATTACCAGCATGTTTGCATTTGCCAAAAATATGATGAATTCAGGTTGATTGGGACACTTTTTCAGTCATCACAATTTTTAAAAAGTGTCCCTATTATTAGGGGTCAAGCCACGAAGTGGCGTAGACACCTATTGTTTCTGTTAGTTTTCTTATTATTATTCATCCTAGTTCTTCCGCCATTGAAGTCAATGGCAGCCCATAGAACCGAACGTAGGAAAGTTATGTAATTTGGCACACATGTAGAGGACAGTCTCGGAAGTTACTATAGCAACATTGGTGTGTCTGACTCAAACCGTCTAGCGCCACCAACAGTCCAAAAATCCACTTATGTTCATGCTCATAACTTCTGACCCGTGAGTCCTAGAAAACAAATTCTTGTTTCCTCTGAATCCTTGACTCATGATGATTTAATTGCACACATTGATGTCATTTGTGTCATGCACATCTTTCCGCCATTTTGAATTTTCCGTAAAACCTACTTTTTCGAACTCCTACTAGAGCGTTTGTCCGATTTGCATGTCCTTTGGTATGTAGCATCTAGAGACACCCCAGACAAAAAGTTATCAAAAGCTAATGATAATGGGTTCTCATATAAATTGACAACATATATGGCGGCGAGCACGCCAAAACGGACGTGAGGCTGTATCTTCGCAACACTTTGGTGTATCGACACGAAACTTGGTATATGTCATTACAGTCATGACCTGAGGGTGCCTGCAACTTTCGTCACAGTACCACCTAGTGGTCACGAGATTCTAAAAATGGCTAGTTTCGCTTATAACTACTTTAAACTTGAGCCTAAAATCATGAAAGTGGTCTTGTTAGATTCCTTGAGGCATCCCGAGTCAAATGATACCAAACGGTTTTCGGTCTGCCATTTTGGGTGTCGGCCATTTCGAATTTTCTCATTAAGTTCAGTATTTTAACAGAATGGCGTATCGCTACGTAATTTGGCATGGTTCATCAGTGACATGTTCTGAGCGCACCTATAAATCTTTAGGACAGCGCCACCTAGTGGTCAGGATATGTAAAGAATTTTTTAAAAATCTTTATATCATTTGATTAAATTGCCACACTGACATAAGACTTCACTCTATTGATTCCTTGGCTCGTGCTGAGTCCGACTGTACCAAATATGTCTGAGTCAAACCTACTTCCTGTCGGCCATTTTGAATTATATTGAACACCTACTTTTTCGAACTCCTCCTAGAGCGCTCGTGTGATTGGCTTGATTTTTGGTACGCATCATCTAAAGACACTCTAGACAAAAAGTTATCAAAAGCTTTTCGGTAGACCTATCCGTTGTCGTATAACGCATCAAAGAATTCGAGGGTGAGCACGCCAAAATGTGTTTGAGCCTTTATCTTTGCAAAACTTTTGCGTATTAATATGAGACTTGGTATATGTCATAACAGTGATGACCTGAGGGTGCATGCACCATTTCGTCACACTGCCCCCTACTGGTCACGAGATATAAAAAAATTATATTTTTGCTTATAACTACTGCAAACTTGAATGTAAAATTACGAGAGTGGTCTTGTTAGATTTCGTGAGGCATTTTGAATTTTTTCTTTAAGTTCAAGTATTTCAAAAACGCAATTGCGTGTTGTTATGAAACTTGGTATTGTTCATCAGCAACATATTTTGAGAGAACTTGTAAACTTTTCGGCGCTCCCTAGTGGTCAAGAGATTTGAAGTTATATCTCTGCATCTCTTTATCGTATTTACACAAAATTTGGTGGGTGTCATCACAATCAAGACCTGAGTCACAATCTATTGTTTTGGTCAGTGCCCCCTAGTGGTCAAGTCATTTAAGGCTATATCTCCCTATCGCATTATCGTATTTACACTAAATTTGGAATGTGTCATCACAGTCATGACCTGAGGCGCCATCTATTGTTTCGGCACAGCGCCACCTAGTGGTCTCATGATACAAAAATTGCTATTTTTTCATAAAACTAATGCAAACTTAGATCTTAAATCATGACAGTCATCACGTATGAATCCTTTTTTGCCATGTTTGGCTTGACCCCGGTATCGCTGCTTGCAGCTATATTTATCATCATTATTATTGTAGTTTTTGCAAGAAGTTGTAAGCAATATCAAAGGTGTGTATAGATGCATATAGATGCACTTACCTGAAAAATCCACCAGAAACATTAGATCATGTGTTTCCTTTCAGTTGGTCACTACGACGTCACGTCGTGACCGAAGAATTGGGAACTGCTCCGCGGAGACCAATCTACTTCGAGAAACGAACAGAATGCCAATGAACTTGGCATGCAGGTATTTGCATCTGCTGGCGCCGCCCGTGGGTATTTAATGTGGAGCAGGTGCATTACCAAATCAACTTTATTGGCTTTGAAATCCATCAGACATCTCTCAAGAAGCTTACTAAGCTTCGAAGATCCTATCCTGGGAAATTCAAACACTGAATTGCTGAAGTTGGTTAGACTCACAGCACCACAGCGGAAGCTCGCAGTTTTTTCCACCCTTAATCTCTCTCAGTTCTTCAACTTGAGTTTGAGTGTGTGCATCACCTCTCCCTATGTGCTTCATCAACTGCACAAAAGCGTGATTTCCCTAAAAGAGCAGCACGTTTTAGCTTTGAGTCTTGTTAAAGACATCAAATCACTCATGTCACAGTCGGGTGCATCTTTTTAAAGATGTCATTCTGTCCGTGCTCCGTTCCTGGATGCAATGTCTTCATTGCTCCACAGGATGGCCATGATTGTTGTCTTTCGTGTCTGGGGCTCCAGCACGCAGAGGTGGCATTTTTGTGATAGCTCATGCCACGTCTATGAGGGCATGATTATGGTGGATCTGCGGAAACAAGGGTCATTTTCCAGGAACGGCACCCTCCTTCCAAGCCAAGCACTGCCAAGGACGGTCTCTGTATAACGGTGGTGAACTGGTCGGCTGATTCATCCAGCAACCCTCAGTGCCCTGGTCCATTGCCAGCGGATGTTCCAATGGAGGCGAGGGGCCCATGTTCTACACGGTGTTCTACGCTGCCGATAAATCCTGGCTCCTAAATGCTCCGGTTTCCCAGGCTGTCCTGTTCGGCAAGGCGGTCAAGGAGTTCCCACAGCAGTTCTCCGTGGCCCAGAAGCAGATTAAGGCCATCGCCCACATCATGTCACGTCGGAAGCACTCTGCTCCTGCCCCATCGATGTCTGCGCCTCAGTCTGCCCTTCACCAAGGGTGTCCTGCAGCAGCAGCCTCTGTTTCTCCCTGTGGCTTTTCTTCAAAGAAGCAAGGAACAGGCTGTCGGTAGCCCACCCCAAGGGTGGAAAATGTAAATTGAAGCGGCCCTGGATGGAGGAGATCTCTCTTCGAGAATTGTAAAGCCTTGTGGGGAACCCTTGGTTTCATTTGTTTCCCCTCCTGCTGGCTTTTCAGCCAGCACCTACTTTGTCACGAAAAGAGCAAATTCCTCCTTCATCCCCAGGTCTTCAGAAGATTTCTAGAGGAGTTCTAGAGACGCTCACAGGTTCATAACCCATCTTCCATCTCAAGCTCTCCACAGGAGTCGCAGAGCTACAAATGGGCTCATAACCCATTGTCCTCCGCTCCTCCTTCACCAGTGAGTGCCTTAAACAGCTTGAGACCCTCACAAAGTCTCACCTGCTCAGCCTCCCCTCAGCGGACTCAGGTGAGTGTTACATTACACAACACTGCTGTTGATGTGGCCGAAACGCACACACCGACGTTCACCTCCACTCCGCTCGCTGTGAAGGGGCTTTAAAACCCCTGAGAGAGAAAGGTGTGTGCATCCTTGTGTATCTAGATGATTGGCTTGTAATAGCTCAATCACATCAGATGCTGTTCAATCACAGAGACTTAATTCCAAAGATTTGCTCCTTTGAGTCAACTGGAGAAAGAGCAAACTTTGCCCTGAGCAGAGAATCTCTTTTCTCATGATGGATCTGAACTCAGTTGATTTAACAGCATGTCTAACAGATGTGCGTGTACAGTCAATACTGACTTGCCTGAATACGTTTAAGAGCTAGAATGCTGTCTAGTTGAAACAATTTGAAAAGCTCTTAGGACATATGGCAGCAGCGGCAGGCGTGACACTGCTCGGGCTGCTCCATATGAGAGTTCTTTAGTGTCGGCTTCACGACGGAGTCCCAAGGAAAGCATCCCTGCAAGCAAGCCTATGATGGTCCTTTATGGGCTCACTTAGGGCCAGCCTAAGGGCCCCGCGCAGGTTTGCTCATTGGCCCCTTGTTTATTTAACTCTGGGGATTTTGCTGTATGAGGGCTTCCTGGGGGCTAAGTGAGGGCTGCTCATGCAGGGCCAGCGCTAAGGGGCCAACATTTCGGCAGTGAGCAAACCTGCGCTGGGCCTTCGTAGGCTTACTTGCAGGGATGGCTTTACGGCGTTCACAGTGTTATCATTACACCTGCGTGTCGTCGCACTTTCACTCCATGGTTAGACCGCTCGTTTCTCCAGGCCGGTGTGCCTCTGAGACAGGTCTCCAGGCATCCAGTAGTATGCACAGATGCCTCCAATACTGGGTGGGGAGCCACATACGACGGGCTTGTGGCTTCAGGGGTCTGGACGACACTCCAGCTGCATTGGCACATAAACTGCAGAGAAAGGTGGGCTGTATATCTTGCACTCTTCCATTTCTGCAACGAGTTACAGGGCAAAGATGTATTAGTTCACACAGACAACACTGCGACTGTTGCGTATATCAATCGCCAAGGCGGTTTATGCTCTCGTCACCTGTCGCATCTCGCCTGTCGTCTCCTATGGAGTCAGAAACATCTGAGGTCCCTTCGTGCCATACACATTCCGGGCTTGCTCAACACAGCTGGAGACGCGCTCTCTCGCTTTGCATGCCATGGCGAATGGTAACTCCATCCCCAGTTGGTTCAGCTGATTAGGAAATGTTTTGGCAGAGCGTAGATAGATCTGTTTGCATCTCCAGAGAAAACCCATTGTCACCTGTTTATTCATTAACTGAGGGCACACTCGGTGTGGATGCACTGGCACACAGCTGTCCGCGGGGTCTGGGCCTTTGGAGGAAGCAGACCCAGCCGTGGCTTTGTTATGTCCTATACGTGCACTACATGTGTATGTGGATAGAACTCAAAGCTTTTGGACCTCAGACCAGCTCTTTGTCTGTTACAGTGGTCAGAAGAAAGGGAAAGCTGTCACCAATCAGAGGATGTCCAATTGGATTGTGGATACTATAGCCCTTGAATACCAAAAGCAAGACATTCCTTGCCCATTTAATTTACGTGCTTACTCTATACGTAGTGTGGCATCATCTTGGGCATCGGCTTGCGGTTCCTTGCTAACAGACATTTATAACAGAAGGTCGAAGCCAAAAGAAGATGCAACATCTGCGGAGGACTTTTCAAGAATGAGCGTGGTGTTAAGATCCACCAAGGCAAGTCCAGGTGCAAAGAGCAGAGTCAGCAACGCAGAGCACCTGAGCTTACACAGAGTAACCTCTCCAAGTTTATTAAGGATGTTCATCAGTCTGTGGAGGAGGTCCAGGGCCAGGAGGCAAACCACAGTGCCCTAGACCTCTCTGCTCAATCTACTCGGAGCATAGGAAGAGACTGTGAACCTGAAAGTCCAGAAGACTTCAAGAGGAAACCACGCTTGAATTTACCACCAGCAACAGACTGCAGATGGGCTCAACTGGATAATGATTTAAATTCCATCTTGGAAGACACCCTGAAAGGAGATGCAGTCAAGAAGATAAAGATCATGGTTGAAGTTGTGTACCGGGCTTGTTACGACACCTTTGGTGTAAAAGAAGACAAGAGCCCCAGGCAGTCGGCAGGGCCTAGTAGGAGACAACGGCAGATTAAGGAGTTGCGAGAAATACTAAAGACATCAAAGAAAAGGTGGCGGGAAGCAAGTGATGAGGAAAGAGTGGCCCTGGATGAGATCAGCGTAGAGACGCGGAAAAAACTAATCCAGCTTCGGAGAGCGGAGAGCATACGGGAGAAACAGAGGGAGAAGCGCCGGAAGAGGAAAGCCTTTTTTAACAACCCTTTCCAATTCACAGCGGACCTATTAGGAAAACCCAAGGGGGGGACCCTGTTATGTGCAAAAGAGGAAATAGAAAATAGCGTGGCGGCTGCACATGGAGACTCCTCCAGAGGTCTTCCTTTGGGGGAATGTCCTTCTCCATTGCCGATTCTTACACCACACACCCCTTTTAACATGGCAGATTTTACTTTGGAAGAAGTGAGGGCGGTAGTGACAAAAGCACGTGCTGGATCAGCCCCAGGACCATCAGGCACCACCTATAAAATCTATAAATGCTGCCCACTGCTGCTGAAGAGGCTCTCAAAGCTTCTACGGACACTGTGGAAGAAGAAGCTGGAACCCGGGCTCTGGACTCTTGCCGAAGGCTGCTTTGTACCAAAAGAGCTCAATTCCACAAGACTCGACCAGTTCCGGGAGATTTCCCTGCTGGATGTAGAGGTGAAAATCTTCTGGTCCATCATCGCCAAAAGGTTAACTAAATACCTGCTTGCCAACGAGTTTATTGATCCCAGCGTACAGAAAGGAGGAGTACCATGATATTCTGGCTGCCTGGAGCATATGGCAGTCATCAGTCAACTTATTAATGAAGCCAAAAGTAACAACAGCACACTCTCTGTTGTTTGGCTGGACCTTGCCAAAGCCTACCCAAGTGCCCCACATCAGTTGATTCGAAAGGCATTGGATCACTACCGAGTTCCATCAGAGGTAGTTGAGCTTGTAATGGCACACGTGAATGCACTGCAGATGAGGTTTACTGTGGGAAACATCACCACCAAATGGCAACGGCTTGAGAAGGGCATTATGGCAGGATGCACAATTTCCGTGACCCTTTTTATAGCGGCTATGAATTTGTTGCTTAAGGCAGGGGGAATGCAGTGCAGAGGCCCGAAAGCAGACGATGGCACAAGACACCCCGCCTGCAGAGCTTTCATGGATGACGTGACGGTAATGACTCCATCTATCCAGGGGACACAGTGGATCTTGAGTGAACTGGATAAGATGGCAACATGGTCACGCCTGCAGTTTAAACCAGAAAAGTCAAGGAGCCTTAGTATCTTGAAAGGAAAGTTAACAGGAAACATCTTAAGCATTCAAGGCTCTAAGATTCCGACAATCCAAGATCAAAGGATCCGATGCCTCTGAAAGCAGTATGACAGCTCCTCACTGTTAAAAATAAACCGTACATTTTACGGTAGAAAACCGGCAGCTGTGGTTGCCAGATCTTTACCGTCAAAAATACGGTAGCAATGTTTTTGGTTTTACGGGATTGCACCCATTGTACTGTATATTTTACAAATTTTAAATGTTTTTTTTTACAGTTTATAACTGTCTATTTAACATGTTTATGTTGCTAAAACAGTTTATATCTGTCAAATTCAAGGGTTAACATTGTAATATTTATGGGTCATTACCATTTTTTACAGCTCAAAACTATTTATTGTAAAGGTTTATGTTGTACAAATGACGGTTCAGTACCATCTATTTTACAGCTCAGAACTGTCAAATTTAAATGCTACACTGTAAAAAAATCAGTAAAATAGATTACCAGTACTATTTCCATTATGTTTATAGACATTTCCTTTAATTCCTTTAAAATACTGTAGATTTACAGTACATTCTCCGTAGTCTTTACAGACACTTTAATCCGCCTATGAAACGCAACAATGGTGACATTCAACAACAAAGCTTCATGCTGCAATGCATGCTGGGTAACAGGATTGTAGAAAACTCATTCATAACTCCCATCATGCATTGTGACATGACAAAATTGTGCAACTTTCTTACCATTTACTGTCACCATCGTTGAGATTTGTATCCAAAGTGTTGATGTCTAAAGAAACTAAAAAAAAAGAAACTAACTAAAGCATTACAGCAGTCTTGTTCAAAACAGTGTCATTTGCATAGAGCATCACTTTTTTGTGCTTTATATCTTTATTGTTCTTTTATCATTTTATATTCATAAAATATTTATTAAACTTTATGCATATAAAATTTATGCATGACATAAAAGCAATCAATAGATCACATGATAGTTTTTCCTACTCCCTCTAGCAATAAACAAGTGGTCTTAATAAAGCACTGTTGCAATTGCTAAATGAGGAGAGTTAGGTCAGTGAAGGCTACAAGGACAAAAGCCTAAACTAAAGGAAACTAACTAAAGGAAACACTAATCACAATAATGGTGACTTCAAATGAATCTTAAACAACCACAAACTGGAGATTTAATGGGATAAATTTGGTGGAAAATATCCATTTGACTTGTGATTACATCACGTCAGAAAGAATATTTGTCTACTAAATCACGTGTGTGGATGCTGGAATAGTTGAGGACTTGTATCTTGTTTTGACAGCAGTTGTAAAATTATCGTCCATGTTTAGAAAATAATTGTAATTTTATGTTTAAAAGTAATTTTAGTGTGATAAAAGTAGGAACTTGATGACAAATGCCTGTATGTTGACCACTATAGTGCAGACTGATATTATTCTAATTTTTAAACTCTATCAACAAGGATTTAGTAAAATATAAACAGATGGTTCAGTATATTGGTAACAAATATATTCTCTAAAAGTTTTAATGTTACATCAATAACGCATAATGCCATATCTATTACGCTGATATTGCTCAAGATTTTCTTTTTTTCATTTTTATGGTAATACAGTATCTTGTTAATTTTACTGCAATAAACCATATTTTTATATGTTTTTTACTGTTAAATGTAAGGTCTTAGTCTGTAAAACTAATTAAAGTTTTTCACAGTGAATCCTACGGTTATCACATGTTTTGTGAAATACGGTTTTATTCTGTATCATATATACGGTATTTTACTGTTCAATTTACAGACATTTTTTTTCAGTGCTTAAAGGACAGTGGTAATCTTACCGATACCAAGGCCCAGTTGAATACCTGGCTCAAGGCCATTGAGCAAAGCCAACTGCTTGGGAGGTTCAAAGTCTGGTGTTTTCAATTTGGCATTATACCCTGGCTGCAATGGCCTTTCTTGCTTTACGACTTTCCTGTATCTCAGGTGGAAGAAATGGAAAGACTGTGCAGTAAGTTCTTGCGAAAATGGTTGGGAGTCCCCCCATCATTCAGCGCAGTCAATCTGTACAGCAGGACCTCCAAGCTTTCTTTGCCAGTTTCATCGGTGGTCGAGGAGTTTAAAGCTGCCAAGGCAAGGCAGTGGGATCAGGCACAGGAGCGATCGTTGTCATGGAAAGAACTGTGGCAGATCGACCAAGGGAGGTTGAGCTTTCTCCTGCGCTCGGTGACTGATCTGTTGCCAACACCAAGAACCATAAAGATATGGGGTGGAGAGGAAGATCCATCGTGCATTCAATGCGGAGCAGTCTCCTGCACGCTAAACCATATCCTGACTGGCTGTCCAAAGGCACTGGCAGAGGGGCGGTACAGATGGAGGCACGACAAGGTCCTCACAGAAATCGCCAAATGGGTGGAACAGCAACGAGTCAAAGCCAACAACAAGCAGGTCTACCCACCCAAAGCTATAACTTTTGTGAGAGGGGGAGACAAGGTTCACGAGACCAGAACGGTGGCCAAGAATTCGACCTCTTTATTGCAACAAGACTCTGACTGGTAGTTCAGAATGGACCTGAAAAGAAAGCTTGTCTTCCCACAGAACATTGCAGTGACCTCCCTCCGACCAGAGTTGGTCCTGTTATCAAGGAGCACGAAAACTATCGTAGTTGCGGAGCTCACGGTGCCCTGGGAAGAGAGGTTAGCCACATCCCACCCTGAGATCCCTGCTGACGATGCGGAAGGGTTCCATTCAATGTGGATGCTCCAAGGAATACCAGCTTGGAAGAAGATCTACATCACCAGTGTGTGGTTCCGGTAGTAGTAGCTTGTGACAAGCATCTCTGATGTTTATTTCACCTTATAGAGCTGGAGGCTGGGTGACACCTAATACGTTCACTAGATTCTGTAGTGTTTGTATCGACCCAGTCTCCTCTCAGGTTTTCTCTTCAAACCAGTGTGAACACAGAGGGTTGGCTCGTATGTTGGCTTTCAGCCTCTCTTTTGGTGCTGCACAATTGCACCATTATGAAAGGCCATTAGTGCAAAAACGTCCCAAAACTGTAAATCTGTGTTAGGCAAGGTGCCCACATTGTGACCCCTACGTGGGGTTTAAATCCTCCATGTTTTCCCTTAGCAGAGCCTGCTCTGCGCCTCTCTGTCATACCATGTATTGTTCGTCATCGTACATGGTAGTGATCAACAAAAAGGGAACATAACAGAGATGTCCCTTCCTTCAGGGAATGAGAGTTACATCCATAACCCCGACATTTCTAATGAAGGTAATTCAGTTGCAAAACTCGAGATCTTGCAAAATAAATATTTGTAGCCTATAGTAGCCAGTAAATATTAAGGTACAAGTACAAATATTTATTTAGCAAGTTCTCAAATAAAAATGTACAAGCTTTCAAGGTTTGCAACTAATTTACCTTCATAGTTTCTTGTAAATAGAATATCTAATATAATGCAAAATACAGGAAAACAGGGTGTGAAAAATGTTGAGCTTGTCCACATTCAGAGGTAACTGAAACTGCACACTCTAAAAAAGAATGTGTTATTTTTTATTTCCACCTACCCAGCTAGAAATAAAAAGTTCTAAGAACGTTCCCTGAAAGTTCCCAATGTTCCCAAAAACATTCTGCCAACGTCAAAAGCGGCCAGTTTTTTTTAAGTTCTAGGAACGTTTCTGTTGTCTGAACGTTAGAGTAATGTTACATTTTACCATTTTTAAACGTTATGACAATGTCATGTTTTAATGTTCACACAATGTTTAAAACAACAACTGTTTATTATATTGACTTGTTTAATTGTTATGTAAATGATAGAGAAACATTGCATTTTATTATTTAGAAAACATTATTTCTGTATGTTCAGTAAATATATTGCTGTAAAAAACTCAATTCACTTACTAGGTTTAGATGTTGATGTTTTGTTTCATTTTAAGTCACCCTTATTGTGATTCGTGCTTGTTTTAGTTGGTCTCTTGACACTTGACTTTTGTCTGCTAGTTTTTTCCTGGTTGTGATAACTCTGTGTTAATGCACCACATTTGTTATGAAAAGTTAATAGTGTATTTCTGTGGTTGTTGGTACATAATGGTAAAGATCATCACCTAGTTCATTTACTAATCAAAAGTTTATTTTCTGCCAATAATGTATGTTAGATCCAACTCTTTCACAGCAGTTTGTCGTTGAGGAGTTTTGGAAACTTTGGACAAAAATGTCCAATGTATGGTTGGGATGCACAAACATCAAGAATCAGACTGTGAATCTCAACCATGGTGACAAATAAAATTGTTAAAAAAATCCTTATTTATCCATGCTGCAGTGCATGCTGGGAGTCCTGAATGAGATTTGTAATTTGTTAATACCCAGCATGCATTGCAGCATGAAGTTTTTCATTTAATTGTCACCATGATTGAGATTCATAGTCTGATTCTTGATGTTTGTGCATCCCAGTTATACAGCAGATATTTTTTTGTCCAAATTTTCTAAAACTCCTTAATGACAAACAGCTGGGAAAGTGCTGGATCTCATTTGCATTTTTGACAGAGAATGAACTTTTGATTAGTAAATGAATTAGGTGATGATCTTTACCATTATGTACCAAACACCACAGAATTACACTATTACCTTTCATAACAAATGTGGTTCATTAACACAAAGTTACCACAACCAGGAAAAAACTAGAAAGCAAAAAGTCAAGTGTCAAGAGACCAACTAAAACAAACAATAATCACAATAAGGGTGACTTAAAATGAAACAAACATCAACATCTAAACCTAATAAGTGAATTGAGTTTTCTACAGCAATGTATTTGCTGCATACAGAAGTGGTGTTTTATAAAATGGTGGAATGCAATGTTTCTCTATCCTTTGCATGGCAGTTGAACAGGTCAATGTAGTGGACAGTTGTTGTTTTGAACATTGTTTGAACGTTGAAACATGACATTGTCATGACGTTTAAAAATGGTAGGGTGTAACATTGCTCTAGCGTTCAGACAACAGAGACGTTCCTGGAACTTGAAGGGAGCTGGCCGCTTTTGGCGTTGGCGGGGTGTTTTTGGGAGCATTCGGGAGCTTTCAGGGAACGTTCTTGGAACTTTTTATTTCTAGCTGGGTATTCATTTAATGTAGGGTTCTCCAGCCCTGCTCCTCGTGAGTTGCCGTTCTTCAGATTTTAGCTATCAAACACTAGTGAACCAACTAATCAAGGTGTACAGGGTTGCTTGATAATTACAGACAGGAGGTCTGAAGTCTGCAGGATGGTCCGCTCCACCAGCTTGATTTTTTTCCCAAACCAGTTCAGATAGGAGTTTTTCTTAAACATGATCTCAGGGGCAGAAAGAAATATGATTGATTCACAAAAATGACCAATGAAAGTGCTTGTTGATGTTTTAAGCCCTCAACCGGAGGTGTGATTTTTTTTTCCCCAAACCAGTTCAGATAGGAGTTTTACTTAAACATGATCTCAGGGGCAGAAAGAAATTTGATTGGTTCACAAAAATGACCAATGAAAGTCCTCAACCGGAGCCTTCAAGGCATCTTCTGCAGTGAAGCAGTTCGAGCTCAACGTTGGTCAGGTGAGTAGCGCAGATGGTTAGATAGGAATGTGACTGGTTTTGTATTCAGCTCGAAATGTTGAGCGTTTAAGTTACGTGTTTCCACGTTGGTTACTCAATTGATTTTCCTATGTTCTTACCAGTGTTGCTTGGGATTGGGGTTACATCAACTTTCTGTTACATAAAATGACATCCAAACCCAACTCTAACCCCAACATCAAGTGAAAACAGTTTATATTTCTGACAAATAAATGTATAAACCACTGCCATTCTAACCCAAACCCAACTTCATCCTCATGCGAAAAGTTCAAAAAAAAAAAAAAACACAAATCTAACCTCAATTCCAAGTGACAATGGTTTGAAAAAAATTGAGTAACCAATACATGAAACTGTCACGAAAAAGAAAGTCGTGGGAGGTAGGTTAAACCTGAGACAGCGGGGTAAGTCCAGCCTGTTTCAGAAGGAGAGATAACTTATACTCAGAGTCTGTTTCTGGAGTAACTTACTCTTTGAACCGAACCTGGTCGGGAGCAGGTTTTATGCTGTAAACTCAGAGTTTCTTGTGGTCTCCTCCCCATTTTTAAAGGAGTAGCGGTGTTTAATCTTGTTAGTTGCTTCAGTACATTCATTCATTGCGCTCATTTTTATTACGTACACTGTAAAATATGTTTTTAGCTGTCTTTAAGTTATATTTAAAGGGGACATATTATGAAAATCTGACTTTTTCCATGTTTAAGTGCTATAATTGTGTCCCCAGTGCTTCTATCAACCTAGAACATGTTAAAAAGATCAACCCAATAACTTAGTTTTGGTAAACCATTTTCTGCAAGCATGTGAAAAAATAGGTCATTGTAATTTGGCCCTTATTGTGATGTCAGAATAAGGTAATACCGCCCCCTTTATCTGCACTATCCAACCACAGCACAACCATTTAGTATGGAGAGAAAGAGAGAAATAAAATATTTCACAGCACAATTGAGTTTCAATTGCAACAAACCACCATCATTGTGATCAGTGGTTGCACTTCATCCGCTCATTTGCATTTTAAATGACACACCCAAAACGGCACACTTTTGCTCAGACCTATTTTAGACTTAGTTTACATCTTAAAAAAGATCTCATAATATGTCCCCTTTAAATTGCCAGTGCAAATCATTTTACCTTAGTGCTTTATATATTTTATAAATTACACATAAATTTAAACAAAAAAATAAAAATTAAACAGTATATTTAAATGACCAAGCCAATTTGATATACTTATGTGCAGAGACCGTCTAAGTGACTGAAATTTAAAGTGCTTTTATAGAGGATCCTGTAGATGGTGATGCTGCATTTATTTGTAGGAAGTTAAATTTATGATGGGAGAGGATTTTGAGACCCGAGTGGATTTTTGTCATATCCACTTGCATTTATGTGAGCGGTATTATTTTTCTTTGCGATCATTTTAGATATATTAATATCATTACATGACTAATATCAGCATTTGTGGTCGTGCTCTTACATCTGAACAGTTGCCTTTACATTTCGTCTGTATCCCCTCCTCATTATCGCTAGTCTAGTGGGTAGTGCTGTGCGCAGTGGTTAGGGCAGACGTATTGTCGACGACATGAGTTTGAATACTTTCTGTCTTTCTGTTTTATTCATGACAAACATTTGTAAAGTTAGCCTTTAATGCCCAAGTATTATGCCTAATTTCATTTTTAGCTGCTATCTTTTTGTCCATGAGATTGCATCTGCATTAAAATGGATATAATAATGTACAGTCCTCAGTTTATTTACTTATATTTTTACCGTGATGAATAAGTAAATGTACGCATTTACTAGAGTAGCAATTTCCAACAAATATATATTTTTCTTCAAAATATATGCTGGTAGTTGCTGTACACTTGCAGCAACACTTTCAGTTTTAGTAGTAAAAAGGATTAAGACCTCTTTGTCATGTGCTGTTGCCATGGTAAATCGTAGTATCGGAGCTATCGGTGGTTGCCTAGTTACGCACGCCACGACTGTTAACAATATTTCATTCATTCTTATAACTTATATCCAATATAATTTTATTTACTATTCCCATCTTTTTTTCTCATTGTTTTTTTTCCTTAGCCCACATACAACGAAGAATGACGGCCCTACAGTGGCCCAGTTCTGGATTACAGACAATAGCCCATAACTGGCCCAGACTTGGGCCAGAACAGGCCCTACAAAAAAGCCTACGATGGCCCTTTTTCTGGGCATAGCCTTAGGGCACCATGCAGGTTTGCTCACAGGCGAAACGTTGGCCCCTTAGCGTTGGCCCTGCATCCCCAGGAAGCCCTTATACAGCAAAACCCCCAGAGTTAAATAAACACTTCTGGATGTATATATTGTACAAACCTTACAGAGTGTTAAAAAGTAACACTGAAGCAGAATTAAAAGCTCTGTTATTCTCTCTCTCGCCGTCTCTGTCTGGAACCTGGAATTGCATTTTGCATCTTTTCTCGTGGAGTCATTTTCTTAACTTGGTTTTGGATTTTGTTTCATTTGAAGTCGCAATTGTTGTGATTAGTTTTTGTTTAAGTGGGGCTCTTGATCATTGACTTTTTGAGTGCTAGCTTTTCCGTGGTTGTGTTACCTTTGTGTTTATAGTGTAAAACATTTGTTTTGGTACTGTAATAGTGCAATTTCGTGGTGGTTGGTACATAATAGTGAAGATCATCATCTAATTGATTTACTAATCACAAGTTTCTTATCTGTCAATCATGTATTTGAAATCCAGCGCTGTCACAGCAGTTTGTCATTAATGAATTTCAGAAAAAAAATTAACCGCTTTATATTTCGCAATTAGAAAAATCAAGAATCAGGGTATGAATCTCAACCGTGGTGACAAAGAAAATAGTAAAAAGTTCATTAGGTATCCATGCTGCAGTGCATGATGGGAGTCCTGGATGAGATTTGTAATTTGTTGATACCCAGCATGCATTGCAGGATGAAGTTTTTCATTTTATTGTCACCATCATTGTGATTCATACTCTGATTCTTGATGTTTGTGTGTCTCTGTTACGCACCAGTTAATTTTAAGTGTCAGTGTTTCAAAATTCTTCAGAATAACAAACTGCTATGAGAGAGCTGGATCTCATACTGTAGTATCACATTATTGTCAGAGAAAGATGCTTCTGATAAGTCTTCAAAAATTAAATTAATACATACGTTATCTAGTTGATGATGTTTAGGTTTTATTAACAGTGCAAACCACCATCAAATAATTGCTCTATTGTTCTTCCCTGCTGTAAACAACATGTCTTAAAAACACAAAGTTAAAGCAGTCAAGAAACTAATTAAGATAAGAGTCAAGAGTCAAGTTCATCTACAACAAACACTGATCACAATAAGGGTGACTTTAAATGAAACAAAATCTAAACCTAATGTAAGAAAATGACTCTACAAGTAAGATGTAAAATGCAATTTTAGGTTTCAGACAGAGATGGTGAGAGAGAGGATAACAGAGCTTTTAATTCTGCTTCAGTGTTAATTTTTAACACTATGTAAGATTGGGACAATATTTACATTTAGCAGTGTTCATTTAACTCTGGGGGTTTGTGCTGCATGAGGGCTTCCTGGGGACTGCCCATGCAAGGGCCATCGTAGTCTTGTTTGTAGGGCCTGTTCTGGCCCAGTTATGGGCTATTGTCTGTAATCCAGAACTGGCCCCCTGTAGGGCCGTCATTCTTCGTTGTATCTGGGCCGAGGAAAACTCTTTGTGTGGGCCGGAGCTGGGCCGGAACAAAATTGCTATCTGGGGGGTTGTGGGCAATATTAGCCGTTAGAGTGTGCATTAATCTGCACTTCGAATTCTAACCGGAAATAGTAGACCATCCAGGTATCTTTGGGATACTCATTTCAACATACTATGATTTGGGACATACTAATTCTAGTTTCGAATATTATTTAGAACGGATAGTATGCGAATTGGGATTCAGCAAGAGTTAACCTACTTAGAGTCGATTGAACTAACTCAGATCAGCTGTTCTGTAACTGAAAACTCAGAGTTTCCTTTCTCCGAGTAAGTCAACTCATCAGAGTTTAAGTTTTAACTCAGAGTTGGTTGAACCTCCTTATTGAAACGGGCCCCTGGTATGTTGTTTTTTTCAGCAGGGCAGTATGTTTACTAACAACACAAACAGCACAATTGTTATTTCTCCTGCTCGTGTTTCAATGACTCTCTCATAGTCCAGTCTCCTTGAAGTAATCAGGACAGAAGTGGTTGAAAGTGGACAAAAGAGACTGATAAAAACACCAGGTGTGAACAGGAATGTGTCCGTCTCTCATCCACTTGTGATCCGATCGACCAAAACACATCTTAATACCAGGTGTAAACAGTCTCTAAGTTCTGCCATAAATATAATGTATAATCTTTGTGGTCCACAAAAGATGTGATTGGTTCACTATGAAACTCTCTCCAAGACAAGAGAAATGAGAGAAATTTAACTTTAATTAAACTAATGTAACCCATTTTTGCTATAATGGTTTGCTGTTGTTGTCACAGGGATTTACTGCATTGGGGTTTTCTCACTTATTGGCATAAGTATTCTGGAGACCATCTTTGTGACTATTCTGATTGCTAAAGGAGGAGAGACCAAACCAGTAACACCAACAGAAAGCGGAGTAGATGTAACTGTTCAACATGGTAAGAGTCAACACAGCAATTAACGGCGGAGTGCACAATATCTGAAAAACGCTTTGGAAAAGAGAGTCGGCCCGACTACCAAAATACACTTGTAGCAAATCAGCAGTAAGGGGCGTGTCTACTAACCGTCATCGTTGCCTGGGTTGCATATGTGTGGGGCAGGTCTATCAATTGAAGATTCTATTGGGGTAGGGGCGTGTTTGTTTAGGTGATTTCAAATGTCAACATTGGCTTTCAGAGATCATGGACCCTGACTTTAAATATAAGAAACATTGTCTAATCTTTAGTTTTATCACAAACTAAGATTACACAAATTAGGTATTCCGAAATATACTGAAAAGTCACCATATAGTAACCACTACATAACCAAAACCACACACCACCTACAATTGCCACAGTGGACAACATACAGTAAATGAACTTGACTAATTCCTTAGCTAAAGATGTTACAGCTTGCTTAAGTAAGGAAAAATTTATGACGGGACGTTGAATTATTCGAAGGTGATGTGAATTATTTTAAAATAATTCAAAGGACTGGATTATTATACCACCACAGTTACCACAAACATTGCTATGGTGGCTATTTTAAGACATCTGACAGCTGAGGTGTGCGTTTTACAAAAAAATAAACATTTCTCAACCAATCAGAATAAAGCATTCAGACGCCCTAAGGTATTAAAACATTATACACCTTGCCAAGAAGTTCTTTACAGTTTGTGCAGCTGTTCACATAGGGTCATGTTAATGTGTACATAAATGAATTTGTCACAATAACTTTCCCCAGTCACCTTTAGTTAGTTCAATTTAGAAACATATTTAAAAATATGTAAATAAAAATTGTTAAAATTTTTTACATTTTTTATTAAAATATTTTAATGTAAAGCTGCTTTGCTCCAATGCACGTTGTGAAATGTACAACAGAACTGAACAAGTTGGACTGAAAATGTCAAAATTAAGTTTTCATTTCAAAAATAGGAATCATATACAAAACTATATGCTGACCAGAACCATGGCTTGTACTTCTTTCCACAGATGGTGTAAAAGACTTGCATAACTCTCTAGACACAGTTAGCGGTAGAACTGAACAGATGACATCTACACACGAAATTCTGAAGCAGATCCTCATGGAGTTTCGGGCTTTAACTCATCACCACCAACAACAAAAAGTCTCATCGTGCTGGACCTTAGCAGCAAGAATTGTAAATGTGATCTTTATTGTTCTTTACATAATCACCATTATTGTGTCTCTGTCCATTCTTGGCAAGGTTTGGTTTAAGTTTTAAACGGGACATTTCACAAGATTTCTGAGTTTTCCATTTCAAAATGAGAGGTAGGTTAAACCTAAGACAGCGGAGTAAGTCAAGCCTGTTTCAGAAGGAAAGGTAACTTATACTCAGAGTCTGTTTCCGGAGTAACTTACACTCTGAACGTAACCTGGTCGGGAGCAGGTTTTATCCTGTAAACTCTGAGTTTCTTGGGGTCTCCTCCCCATTTTTAAAGGAGTAGCGGTGTTTAATCTTGTTAGTTGCTTTAGTACATTCATTCATTGCGCACATTTTTATTACATACACTGTAAAATATGTTTTTAGCTGTCTTTAAGTTATAATCAAATTCCCAGTGCAAATCATTACTTAGTGCTTTATAAATTTTATCTTTATAAATTACACTTAAATAAAAAAAAATTAAACAGTATATTGAAATGACAAGTAAAGCCAATTTTATATACTTACACTCTGAAAAATGATGTGTTGGATTTACTTGAAGTGTATATGCACCATTTTTGCATCGCACTTTTTAGGTGTTCCCAACTTTGATAGTTTTGCTTAGAATTAACAAGAAAACCTGTGTTTTATGTACTTAAATTTTTAAGTAAAGAATGTTGATGAACTCAAATATTTAAGTTCATGTAACACATGTTTTCTTGTTTATTTTAGGTGGAATTGTTCCAGGTTGGGATTGCTTAAAATATATATGCACCATTTTTGCATCACACTTTTTAAGTAAATCTAACACATATTTTAGAGTGAAGTTGGAGCAATTTAGTATACCCAATTCAGCTAATCTGCATGTTTTGGACTGTGGGCATGTACACAGAAAGGTCTCCTGAACAAAGTCTTTGTCTGACTTAGCTCTTGCTTGAATCAGTGACCTTTTTGCTGTAAGAAACAATGATGCGCGCTAACCCACTGTGTTGCCCTCTACACTGAGCACACACTTCTCAATCATGGTAACAATGAACATAATTTTTTCAAAATAACTCTAAATACAACATATAACTAACATTAACAACATATCAACATAAATAAACCCAGCAAACATTAAAACAGTCATCTTTTTTAGTAAATATTAACCAAAGAAGTGAACATGTCGCAATGCATGCTGGGAACTATTCAGACCATTGTTTTTTTTTAAATTGCTTGTTCAGATTACTCAATTTGGCAAGTTGGGTAAACAAATTGGACAAAAACTTAAAACTCCAGTCAACAAATGATATTTGTTAACAGGATGATTATGCTTATTTCATTCAGTGAACACAAATTAATGAACTGATGCCCTTCAACAAGAAAAACTTTGTTTTTTGTTTTTGTTAAAAGAACATTTTAAAGTTGGATTTTTTTTACAGGGCATGTGCTTTACAAAATGGCTACGACAGATGTCATAATTTTTGGCTGGAAAGGCATCATGGGAAATCACGTGGCTCTATAGTTACTTAAAATGTTATGCTAGATTTACTTAATTTTGATGCACTTGTTATAGTAGTTAGCATTACTTATGTTTTTTCATTTTATTTTTGGATACATTTAAGTTCACCTGGTAACTTAAATTTTTGTGTTACACATACTAAATATGGTAAGTAGAGGTTGAAAAGTTATAAATACTAAGTTTTTTGTGTTTAATCCAATTACTTTCATAAGTTATGGTTGTTCAGCCAACGAATCGTTTTTTAGAGTGTAGGTGCAGAGACCGTCTTAGTGGCTAAAATTGTAAGTGCTTTTATAGAGGATCCTGAAGATGATGATGCTGAATTCATTTGTAGGAATTTCCATTTATGTTGCAAGAGGATTTTGAGACCCCAAGTGGATTTCTGTCATATCCAGTTGCATTTATGTGAGCTGAATATTTTTATTTTTTTTGCAGTCATTTTAGAAATATAAATATCCTTACATCATTAATATCAGTCTTTGTGGTGCTCCTACATCTAAAAAGTTACCTTGACATTTCTTATGAACACACTCGTCATTATCGCTGGTCTAGTGGTTAGTGCTGTGCGTAGTGTTACTGCTGGCGATCTGAGTTTGAATCTCGGCTCGGGGAATTTCTGTTTTATTCATGACAAACATTTGTAAACTTCGTAGCCTTATATGCCAAAGTATTATGCCTAATTTCATTTTTAGCTGAGCTGCTGTCATCTTTTTTGTCCATGGAATTGCATCTGCATGAAAATGGATATAATAACGTACAGTCCTCAGTTCATTTACATCTGATATTTTAACTGTGATAAAAAATGATCTATGCATTTACTAGAGTAGCAATTTCTAACAACTCTTTTCTTTAAAATATATGCTCGTAGTTGCTGTACACTAGCAGTAACACTTTCAGTTGTAAAAATGATTATATATATGTAATATCTGAGCTCCATTGATGATGGCTTTTCATTGTGGCTGTGCACGCGCTTAACTCAGAGTCAACCTACTCAGAGTCGAATGAACTAACTCAGATCAGCTGTTCTGTAACCAAAAACTCAGAGTTTCCCATCTCATAGTAAGTCAACTTAGAGTTCAAGTTTAAACTCAGAGTTGGTTGAACCTCCTTATTAAAATGGGCCTCAGGCTGAGAACTTTAGAGAAACAATCCAGATGCAAACATGCATTTTAGTCTGGGACTATAGGATAAACCTGCCAGGGCTTTCAATGAAGGGTCTACGGACCCAGACGTTGTGATTCCAGCTATGCTGCTCAAGAAAATACTTTATAAAAAACTTTAAGTTATAAATGATCATGAAAATACTTTGTAAGTGTAGGCCTACAAATTGATTTTTTTTTAGTAGAGAAATTCATCCAAGTTTGGGAACATGTTCCTGATTGGGGCTCCAGTCAGTGAAATTAACATCTCTCACTTTCAGGCTCTATCTATCGCTCTCACTCTGCCTATAAATCTCACACCAAATAATAAGCTAAGATAGTAAAAGTACATTCAGCAGACCCACAAAAACCCTCTGATATGATATGATTGTCTTAACCCACTGAGCAAGGCTCTCAAAAAGACGTCATTTCGACGTCCTATGAGGAGCCAGAATGAACGTTTTTATGACGTCTTTTTATGACGTGTTCTGAACATTCAATATTGATGTCAAGGGGACCTCCATGCAGAGTAAAACTATTTAAAATGTGGCTATTTTAGGCATTATATGTGTATATATAATCTTTATGTATGAATAAATGTTCAAAAATATTGCTTATAGATAACTCACAAATATACAAGTTCCACCTTAACTGTCTGCGTCTCCAATCGCAGTCTCTCTCATGCTCTCTCTCTTACTCTCTCTCTCTGTCTCTCTCTCTCTCTCTCTCTCTCTCTCTCTTTCTCTCTCTCAATAATTAAAGTGAAGTGACGTGAACTTCACTCTCCCTCCCTCACTTGCTCTCGCTGCATCTGGACTTTTAATTTTATATAAGCACTTCCCAGTGGTGGTACGAACCTAAATTATAAGTTGGATGTGACACCCCAAATCAACTGAGAAATTGAGACAATACTACATGGTTTACAAAACGAATGTAGAGACTTTACATATGTTGTATTACAGTTGGTTAACTTTCAGTGAAGTTGTAAGATCCGCTTGAGTTTTGTTTATAACAATTTTTCTTTGCAACAAATAACATGATTTAGCAAACACTCTTAAAAAGACCAAACACTACTATGAAAAGTCAAAGAGTCAAACTACCCAACTAAAGGAATCACTGATCGTCATTATGGTGACAAAACATTTTCAATAAGACGTCAGCATATAAATCTCTGTTAATTAGAGAGAGAGAAAGAGAGAAAGAGAGAGAGAGAGAGAGAGAGAGAGAGAGAGAGAGAGAGAGAGAGAGAGAATTTAAGGTGGAACTTTATCTGTGTGCAGTGCTATGTTTTTGAACCCTCATTCTTATATGAAGATTACAGTATTTTATCAGCTTAACAAAATTTTTCTACAAAAACACACATGATGCCCATGTTTTTTGACTCAGAACCCAAATTTGTATAAAATGTTTTTGTATTGATTTCCGGAACTCCTTTTGGACGTCTACCTGAGAGGTCGTAGTCAGACATCCAGATACTGTACCAGATTTGCATATTGTATAGTCATACAGATAAGGTCCTGGACCAACCGACCCAATATAGACATGATCCGCACATCGGGCAGACGTCTCATGTTTGGTGGGAATAGAAGTCCACTTATAACTCAATATCAGGACAATTATATAGTCAGAATGCGGGGCTTATGTTATTCTGGCAATATTTTCCCTTGGTACTTCCCCCTGGTGGAACGATCTTCCTACTGCTGTCTGGTCAGTCACATCTCTTGCAACATTTAAAAAATAATAATAATTTAAACTCATCTCTTCCAAAAATACTTAATACAAACAGAAATTGACTGCATTTATATCCCTTCTATTTAAAAAAAGTTAACTTTCTCTCTTTCTTATTCAGCAGGTATTGTTTTACAATAGTAAACGTATAACTTGGTATATGCACTTCTTGTGATTTGTTTCCTAATCTTTGTATGTCGCTTTGGATTAATGCGTCTGCTAAACTGCACAATGTAAAACAGAAAAAAATTGAGAAATTGCTCTTTCAGAGTGACTTTCTTATTAAAAATGTCTTATGTTATCAAATCATCTGTAAATTTTTATTATAGTCTTATGATTTTCAGTTGTATTCATCTTTGAATAAAGGATTGTATGATTGTATTTAATCTCTTTCAGCCATCTAAAAAAATAAAACGTTTATTTGCAAAGTAATTTAATAAATTATTCTTTCCAAAGACCTCTAAGAGTCATGAATTACCTCATTTTACTGCAGCAGTATTTCATAATTTAAGTCACTTTAACGCAGTAATCCTACAGTATCTGTAGTAACTATAGTTTAGTCATGATATTTGTAGCAAACTACCGTACGGCAATAATCAAATTCCAAAAAAAACATGGTTACCACCAGTGATGGGAGTAACACGTTAGGGGCCAATCAAACCAAACGCGTTTATGGCAATTGCAGGCGCCTTTTTTGAATGATATTCTATGGGCAGTGAGCGTATGCGTGCTGTTTATGCGCACCGTACACCTTGTTGTTTTTGCCGCGGGTCGCAGCACACGTTTTTGAAAGACCGCTAAGAGCGGAAAAGCGCCCAATGTCATTTGCGTCTTTCCATTGACCAATCGAATGAGGGGAGAGGCGGGGCTTACATTGTGTTGAGGGAAGTTTACAGTTGCTTTAAAGAAGCGGACTCCACTCGCTCACTCTCTCCTGCGTCTTTGTGCAACTCTCACCCTCAAACAAGGCCAGAGCAAGCGTCCTCTTTTTAAAGTTTCTGCTAATATGACAGTTAACAGCAAAAGAGTGCTCATGCTTCAATATTTGATTGACAAGACAGCTGACTTGATGGTTGCCTAGCAATATAAAAAGCTGCGTCACACTGCTCTTTTTAAGCGTTTCCAAGCGTTTTAAGCGTGTTTGGTGTGATTAGCCCCTTACAAAGTAACGCCCCAGCTAACAGAAAAAAGTTCTAAGAACGTTCCCTGAAAGTTCCCAAGGTTCCCAAAAACTTTCTGCCAACGTAAAAAGTGTCCAGTTTTCTTGACGTCCTAAGAACGTTTTTGTGTTGTCTGAACGTTACATTCTGAATGTTACATTTTACCATTTTTAAAAATTATGACAATGTCATGTTTTAATGTTCACACAATGTTTAAAACAACAACTGTTTATTATATTGACTTGTTTGATTGTTATGTAAATGGTAGAGAAACATTGCATTTTATTATTGTATTATTGTATTGTAATGTTCAGTAAATATATTGCTGTAGAACAGAGGTGGGTAATCCATGTGCCATGAGTAAAAGTCCTCTCAAGTATTTTGTTCCAATCCCCTGGATTTGCTAATTAGCAGTTTTTCAGCAGGAGGTGAGCTCTTGGCTCGTTGGTGTTTTAAGCCCTCAATGATGGCGCTTTTCCATTGCATAGTACCCCACGGTTTGGTTTAGTGTGGCTTACTTTTGCGAGCTTTTCTATTACCTCGGTAGGGTTTCCAAGCGACCCGAGCTGACACCAAACGTGACGCGCAAACACAGTAGATCACTGATTGGTCTGAAAGAAACGTCACTAACAGCGTCATCGTTAGCTTTACCTTAAGTGCTAGCTTGCGCTGTCTCGAGCAAACATGTTGTCATCAGTGCTCTGATATATGACGCCACGGGTGTTTGTACAGAAACTGTCATGTGATACAGAGGTAGTGATAAACGCGATGTGCAAACATCTATTTGTGGTGGCCAATTTTAATTTTGTGGCGGACTGAGAAATGAATGTATGGGAATATACAACGACGCTCTCCTCTCACTTGTATGATGTCACAGCTGTAGGCAGCGCAACTATAATGACACGCCTATAATCCCTCCCACTGCGAAGTGATACTAAACTCAATGGAAAAGCTAACCACGCCAAAGTGAGGTGAGCTGACCCGACCCAAACTAAACTAAACCAAACCAAACCGTGGGGTACTATGCAATGGAAAAGCCAAGTATATATCGCTGCAGCCCGGAGACTGCAGGTGGGAGGACCTTATGCCGCAAGTGGGAGGAGCTTATGCCACAAGTAGGAGGGATTTCAGAAATGTGCAAGTAGGAGGAGTTTACGCTTCAAATGGGACGGTGGTGAATCCTCTGGAAGTTTGTACAGCCCACTTGCGGCTAAAGCTCCACCCACTTGCTGCTAACCCACCCATTTGCAGCTGGCTCCGACCTCTGTTTATACCCGTTTCTGAAAAGCGCCAAATGAAGCGTTCAAGGAAGCGCTGCCTGGAAGTCACTCCACGCCCCTGAGCCTTTCAGCCAATCACAGCACTGGCGCTAGATATTGAGCCTTCCGCCAGCTTCTGGCAGTTTGAGCTCACCATTGGTCAGGTGAGTAGCGCAGATATGGTAAGATAGGAATGTGACTGCGTTTGGATTCTACTTAAAATGTTTCAAGCGTTTAGTGACGTGTTTTTATGTTTTCACGTGTCTGTGGCACGACTGTCTTTATCGTGCCAGTTTCACGTATTAGTTACTCAATTGTTTTTCCTTTATTCTAACCCTTGTTGCTTTGGATTTGGGTTAGATTTGTGTTTTTTGACAGGTTTTTAAACTGTTTTCACATGAGGCTAAAGTTGGGTTTGGCATAAATGTGGATGTCTTTTTAAGCATTGGTTTATATTTTTATTTGTCAGAGTTTTAAACTGTTTTCGCTTTAGGCTAGAGTTGGATTAGGATGCAATTTGTTTTAACACCAATCTCAAACTACAATGTTTACAATGTAAAATTGGGAAAACGATTGAGTAAACAATATGTGAAATTGGCACGAAAAAGAAAGTCGAGGAAACACATCTCTTAAACACTCAAAACATTTGAGCTGAATATAAATACAGTCACATTTAGTGATGGTATTTTCGAAGCACTGCTTCATGAGGCTTCGAAACATTAACAAATCTTTTGTTTAAAGGGGACATATTATGAGATTTTTTTTAAGATGTAAACTAAGTCAAAAATAGGTCTGAGCAAAAGTGTGCCGTTTTGGGTGTGTAATTTAAAATGCAAATGAGCGGATGAAGTGCAACCACTGATCACAATGATGGTGGTTTGTTGCAATTGAAGCTCAATTGTGCTGTGAAATATTTTATCTCTCTCTTTCTCTCCATACTAAATGGTTGTGCTGTGGTTGGATAGTGAAGATAAAGTGGGCGGTATTACCTTATTCTGACATCACAATAAGGGCCAAATTACAATGACCTATTTTTTCACATGCTTGCAGAAGATGGTTTACCAAAACTAAGTTATTGGGTTGATCTTTTTAACATTTTCTAGGTTGATAGAAGCACTGGGGACACAATTATAGCACTTAAACATGGAAAAAGTCAGATTTTCATAATATGTCCCCTTTAACATTGTTTCAATGGTTGCATGCTATCTGGGTTCTCACTAAAACATTTTACACTGCAATCACTTGTTTTATAAATGCTAAACACAGGCAGGCAAACGTCGAACACAACCACAACACAGTTGTTATCAAGTAAACACAGCAATTCAAAATTGTACACACTTTTTTTCTAATGGTATTTTTTACCTGTTGTGTGGATTGGAAACAGTCTGAGAGGCAGATGAAGAGTATGAGGAAGAGCATGACACCAGAGACAATGCAACTGGCAAAATTTGCAGTTGGATTGCTTACAGTAATATTGAAAACTTACTATTATTTGCAGTACTTACAATAAAGTATTCACTATATTCACTGAACTAAACTTGTGATTAAAATAATACAGATTTGTAACAATGTTTTTCAAATATTTACAATAAACATGTATTATTCTCTGTAAGCAGATGTCCTGGATGTTGGGTTTTCTATAAGTTAATGTCTAATGGAGGCTGTGTAGTGTTTTATATTTTAGACTTATGTGTTTATGATTTGAAAGCTTAGTTTGATTTTGAGTGTGGTGAGCTGCGGCTAGGTTGGGTAGCCTTTCTGTGTAGAGTTAGCATGTTCTCCCTGTGTCAGCATGGGTTTACTCCATGTACTCTGGTTTTCTCCCACAGGCCAAAAAACATGCAAGTTAGGCTAATTGGAGATGTCAAAATACCCCAACCTTTGTCTGGATTAACTTGTCTGAATAAACTTGTGTATGTGTCACACCACGAGGGCGGACCCGACTATACTAGAGGTCACGCCCCTCTCAACTCTTCACCCTCGAGGAGTTTCCCAAGACCACCCCAATGACCAGACAGACAAGTAAACTACGTTTACAGTTTTTTTCGATTGCTAAACGACAGTGGGCACAACTGAAGTCACATGTGCAAAACTCTAACTACAATCTGCACAGCAGCAGTTCATGTGGACCAAACTCTAGTTCATTTTTCATTGCTTGAACACAGTTTTCAAAACTCTACACACTTATCCCATGACTTTAACCACAACCTGCACAACACTGTGGATTTACAGCACTTTGTTCAAATGCTAACACACTGCTGTCAAAACTGTAAACCACACATTCGAAACAGAATTGATTTCAGACTTATGCCTTTCAAACACTGCTAACTGCAATTTCATATAAATATAAATTCCATATATATATATATATATATATATATATATATATATATATATATATATATATATATATATATATATATATATATATAATATTACTTTTTATATAAATATGATAGGTAGAGCTCAGAAAGACTCATTTTGGAAATGGAACAAGGAAGACGGGTTCGTGGAGGGAGAAGGGTGGCAGGTAGTGGCCTGATGCTAGAGAGAGGCAGAATTAGCCCCTCAATTATTTGTTTGAATTACAGTATGTACTTTTAATTTCTACCTTTTTTTCTCATTACTATAATTCCATAAATTACTCCAGACTACTGAAGCAAACTGCTAATTTTCATTTACCTTAAAGAATTGTTCTGGTCTAAATATTTCAAGAAATCATGTGATAAATCAATCAATAAATAAATCATTCTTTGAAGAAAATATTTCTTTGTATGAAGTCACTGAAATTGTTGAAACTGTAAAGATAAAAAGTTAGTATTTTGTGTATTGGTGTTTGATGTTAGTGTTTTTCCTCTCAGTGTGTTGTGAGTGACAGTGTGTGTTATCTCATTGAGGGTTGTGTTTAGTGTTTGGCTGCACTGAGCTGTTTTGAGTCATGTGTTTAGAGTTGTGTTGCTTGAAGTGAGTTTTGCAGGTGATATGTACAGTTTAGCTCAGGTGACTTTTGGTAATGCAGATTGTAGTTAGAGTTTTGCACATGTAGCTCCAGTTGTGCCCACTGTCGTTTAGCAATCAAAAAAAAACTGTACAATAAACTTTATTAAATATTTAAAAAGGAAAGAGGGGAAAGGGGAAAAGGCAAATTAAAACTAGTGTGGCTTCTTCTCGCCTCCAGGGCCACTTGGGACAAGGACTGGGGACAGGGGCTCCTTTAGGGCTCTGGTCCTAGAATCCGTGGCGCACTCCGCTTCTTCCTGGAGGCAGAATCAAGAAAAAGAGTTATCACAATGTGCTTCGATGTGGGTTTACTGCTGCTCTGATCCTCTCCCAGCTAGAAATAAAAAGTTCTAGGAACGTTCCCTGAAAGTTCCCGAATGTTCCCAAAAACATTCTGCCAACGTTAAAAGCGGCTAGTTTTTTTAAGTTCTTGGAACGTTTCTGTTGTCTGAACGTTAGAGTAATGTTACATTTTACCATTTTAAACGTTATGACAATGTCATGTTTTAATGTTCAAACAATGTTTAAAACAACAGCTGTTTATTATATTGACTTGTTTAATTGTTATGTAAATGATAGAGAAACATTGCATTTTATTATTTTATAAAACATTATTTCTGTATGCAGTAAATATATTGCTGTAGAAAACTCAATTCACTTACTAGGTTTAGATGTTGATGTTTGTTTCATTTTAAGTCACCCTTATTGTGATTAGTGTTTGTTTTAGTTGGTCTCTTGACACTTGACTTTTTGCTTGCTATTTTTTTCCTGGTTGTGTTAACTTTGTGTTAATGCACCACGTTTGTTATGAACATGCCAAGTTGGTGGTGTTATTCTGTGGTTGTTGGCACATAATGGTAAAGATCATCACCCAATTCATTCACCAACCAAAACTCCATTTTCCGCCAAAAATGTAAATGAGATCCAGCACTTTCACAGCAGTTTGTCATTAAGGAGTTTTAGAAACTTTGGACAAAAAATATCTGCTGTATAACTGGGATGCACAAACATCAAGAATCAAACTATGAATCTCAATCATGGTGACAATTAAATGAAAAACTTCATGCTGCAATGCATGCTGGGTATTGACAAACTACAAACCTCATTCGGGACTCCCAGCATGCACTGCAGCATGGATAAATAAGGATTTTTTTAACAATTTTGGTTGTCACCATGGTTGAGATTCATAGTCTGATTCTTGATGTTTGGGCATCCCAACTATACAGCGGATATTTTTTGTCCAAAGTTTCTGAAACTCCTTAATGACAAACTGCTGTGAAAGAGTTGGATCTAATATACAATATTGGCAGAAAATAAACTTTTGATTAGTAAATGAACTGGGTGATGATCTTTACCATTATGTACCAACAACCACAGAAATACACTAATAACTTTTCATAACAAATGTGGTGCATTACCACAAAGTTAACACAACCAGGAAAAAACTAGTAGGCAAAAAGTCAAGTGTCAAGAGACCAACTAAAACAAACACGAATCACAATAAGGGTGACTTAAAATGAAACATCAACATCTAAACCTAGTAAGTGAATTGAGTTTTCTACAGCAATATATTTACTGAACATTCAGAAATAATGTTTTCTAAAATAATAAAATGCAATGTTTCTCTATCATTTACATAACAATCAAACAAGTCTAATATAATAAACAGCTGTTGTTTTAAACATTGTGTGAACATTAAAACATGACATTGTCATAACGTTTAAAAATGGTAAAATGTAACATTACTCTAACGTTCAGACAACAGAAACGTTCCTAGAACTTAAAAAAACTAGCCGCTTTTAACGTTGGCAGAATGTTTTTGGGAACATTCGGGAACTTTCAGGGAACGTTCTTAGAACTTTTTATTTCTAGCTGGGCTGTCTTCTCTCTCTCTCCTATGCCTTAGGTGTGTTGCTCTACGGCCGCTACTGGAAGCAGAGATCGTTAGTGGACCATACAGGAAAACAACTCACGACACTGGAGATCCTTATACACCACAGGGCACTCGCTGGCCCCAGGTAGATGGTTGCTATAACACAGGTAGGTGTCACACAAGGGTAGGTTACTCACAGCACTGGGGGCCTTCGTTCGCACAGAGCGTACCGGCACTGGAGATCCTTGTACCCAGCAAAGCCTTTGCTGGGGCACAGGTAAGTGGTTGCTGTAGGCACAGATCAATAACACTTCACAAAGGTAAGTTACTCACGACACTGGGGATCTTCGTTCACACAGAGCTTTCGTTTAGACACGGTAAGTGATTGCTAGAAGCACCGGTCGATATCACTGCACAGGAGGTAAGTTACTCGCAGCACTGGGGATCTTCGTTTCACACAGAGCTTTCGTTGAGACACAGGTAAGTGGTTACTGTAAGCACAGGTCAATAACACTACACAGAGGTAAGTTACTCACAACACTGGGGATCTTCGTTCACACAGAGCTTTCATTTAGACACGGTAAGTGATTGCTATAGGCACAGGTCAATATTACTGCACAGGAGGTAAGGTACTCACACCACTGGGGATCTTCGTTCACACAGAGCTTTCGTTTAGACACGGTAAGTGATTGCTATAAGCACCGGTCGATATCACTGCACAGGGGGTAAGTTACTCGCAGCACTGGGGATCTTCGTTTCACACAGAGCTTTCGTTGAGACACAGGTAAGTGGTTACTGTAAGCACAGGTCAATAACACTACACAGAGGTAAGTTACTCACAACACTGGGGATCTTCGTTTCACACAGAGCCTTCGTTGAGACACAGGTAAGTGGTTGCTGTAAGCACAGGTCAATAACACTACACAACGGTAAGTTACTCACAACACTGGGGATCTTCGTTCACACAGAACTTTCATTGAAACACAGGTAGTTGATTGCTATAAGCACAGATCAAATATCTCTGCACAGGGGAAGTTACTCACAGCACTGGGGGTCTTTACACTCACTCACAGACAGTGGGCTTTCGCTACAGCGTTGGTGCACCGTATTCCTTCACCCGTCCACTCAAGCTTCTCGGGCGTCGTGGGGACTGATGGGTCCAGTGGCACGGAGCCGAACGCTTCCCGAACTCCCCCTCCTGTTTCCACGACCGGGGTCCCGAGTTGGGGCGAACTTTCGTTGAGCTCCGCCACCACGAGCTTCTGTTGGATAGGTCGAACACACACACAACTATGACCCTCAATCCGCACAGTGCACTTCATAAAATACTCACTCCTATCCACCACTGGGTTTCACCACTGTCCGCTCTATCGAGGAGTGAAGCTCTCACCAACACACCCGGGGCCAAGGCTTAGTTTCACTCTCTCCGTAGGACTCAGGCCACAACAGATATAATCATCTCACGATTCGTCCGAGGCCGGCAGTTTTGGTCGCTACAAGCACAGCATACACACAGCAAGCACAGCGCAACACCAAGTAATAAGTGAAACTCACCCACAGCACTCTTGTACACACTTCACGTGATATTAAATATGGACTTAGCCACCAGGCTTCGATTCCCTCGGGAGGATAGCTGGGTGATGTTTTGGTCACCGTTGAGAGTAGGCTTTATATTACTCACAGCCCCGATGTGTTGTTTGTGACTTCTCTGGCTCACCCACGCTTTCTTGTCCCGCAGGGCCACTGATCGATTCGTAGACGGCGCTTCCTATACAAATGTCTCGTCCGTGTTTCCGGTCAACCCACGGCTCGCCCACTCTTCCCTCTCCGGTGGGGCCAGGGACCTCAAAAACATGAAAGACACACACCAAGCAACTCCTCTTCGAAGTATTACACGGTAAACACAATGGCTGTTTACTCACTCTTAGTTGTCAATAGCCTCCTGTATCTGTAATCCCGTTGGCTCTGTATCTTGCTCACTCACGAGCGAAACTCTCCCAATATTCCTTCGCTAGCTGTCTTTCCTTCCTTTACTTCCCCAAGGGAACGATCAGGCCAGCCCAAAGCGTCTGCAAAGCAGCAACACAGCGCACACAAAGTACATAACAAGCACCCCGTTTGATGTCTTCAAAGGTCTTTATATTCTCTACCTCTTCTCCTCATCAGCCTATCAGCAACCGCTGTGTAGATTACCCTCACCTGGGCGAAATCAGGCTTGATTTCGTAATCGGGGAAACCCCGGAAATTCCGGTGTTCAGAGTAAAACGTCCGGGCGGAACCATCATCGGGCGGAACCCGTCTTCCACACTTTTGGTTCCGCCCTCACAAAACGTCACCTGTGACATATGAATTAATAATAATAATGCAAGGTCACCTTACAAAAGAAAAAATAATAAAAATATACAAGTCACTGCATAAGACAAAATACACATCAAAGAAACAGCATCAGGCCTGGCGCTACAAGGGGGCAAAAGGGGGCATTGCCCCCTCAGATCTGATTTGTGCCACCTCTGTTTCATTTTTGTATTCATGGTTACAAATAAAATGTTCAACCTTTTGAGTTAAATATAATTTAACCTTATCCCCATATGGGATTTAGAATGTTCAGTAACGTGACATTACTGCCAGATTCAAACGTCTTTCGCGTTGGTTGACGCTGAGCCAGAAGGACGAGCTCAGCGCTGTCATGTAGTGCAGTGTTTTCAACCTCATAATGTTTATTTTAGATTTCAGACATTTAAATACACATAAGCACTGGTAAAACAATAGCCTACATTTAGTTTGTAAAATACACACTGATGTCTATGGAAGCAGCAATAAAAATCTATTCAAATAAGATAGTAATTTGCTAAAAAAAAATTAAATTATTTTTCAAATAATAATAATTTGCCGACGTGTGTTATTCATATCAGACAAACACAGTGAAAGTAACTATAAAGTTTACTGTTATAAAGGTTATAATGATAGCTACCTATTTGAAAGACGAGGATGCGCACCTGTCAATCAGCTATTACATAACAGAGCGAGGCCAGAGACGAACGTGCTCTTAAACAGGAATTAATATAGTAGCCGTTTCTCAATGTCAAGGAAGGATCCTCGGAAGCTAGAATTTCGAGGATGCTACGTCATCGACGTCCGTCGAAGGACTGTTCCAATGTCGAGGATCCTTAAAATTTCAGCCAAGGACTGAGTCCTTCGTTCGAGAAATATCCCATATACAGGAAAGGATGCAAATTTGTATCCTTCGCGCTCTTCACGCGTGGAAATCACCCGCAATCCTATGCGCGCAGCACCGAAAGCACACCTTTCAATCACGCAATGACGTAATAACGTGCACTTGTTAGCCTGTTCCATTTAACGTGTTCTCCGAATGCTTAAAAGGAGCCTCGCCTCGCATTTGAAGGAAGTGACTTGTAAGGACTAGTCCTGCCAAGGAAGTATCCTTGACATTGAGAAACGGCTATGGAATAATGTGTGCATCTTTGAATAACTGTAAGAATACATTTCCTTTAAATTAATTTTGTCATATTAAGTTTTAAGAGATAATAATGTTTCATTCACTTGCTTATTTAGACTTGCGGTTAAACATGTGTTTGGCGCATTTAGCCTACCTCAGAGTTTATTTCAGTAATACTGCCGTTTTTCCGGTAATAATAATACAATTTATATATCAATCCTGCTTCCTTGTCTGTTTATTAATTTTATTATGCTGTTATGTTATGTGGATATTTATTGCCATAGCTACCCAGCCAGCAGTGCTTGATGGGGCAAATGTAGGCCCCATATGGGCTTGCAATATGGGCCCCAAGCTGGTCTTGCACCCGGGTTTCATGCTGGCCCTATCTGACTTAGGCCAAGTCCACACGGACACGGGTATATTTATAACCGGAGTTTTCCCTAAAACAAAATCCCGTCCACACGTGCTCGGTTTAAATTAAATATTCATCCACACGATAAGGCAAAAGCACGCTGTCAAGAGCATGCCACACCAGCAGGCGGGGATATAATCCAAATCGTGTTCCGCAATATAGTGAGATAACTGAGCATCTATCTGTATACATGTTAGAAGCCCTGTTAGCACAGTTATTATTAGCAAGATGCGTTCGCCATTGCACAGAATCATCAACAAAGCAGTTAGCGGCGCACAATCTTGACGTCAAACACAGTGGATAGCGGCGCACACTCTGACGTCGCAGGGCAAAACCCCCGGTTTTACTCTCTACACGACACCACTGTAACCGGGGTTTCTTAAAAAGCTCACCCTGGCCGGGGTTTTCAAATATGCTCGGTTTCAGTGCCTTGATACTGCGGTTTCGTGTGGACGAACGGCTGAACCGCGTGAAAAAACTCACGGTTATAAAAATACCCGTGTCCGTGTGGACTAGGCCTTAGCCCACATGAACCTTCTGTAGAAACTAAAGCCAATGTGGACTAAACCAAAGTCAAGTATGGGTGTGTTTGGGTTGAAGAAGTGATGAAGTTAATTAGATAATGAAGAGATGAACGAAGTGATGATTGACCATTAATGATAAACACCTGCTGTTAATAAACAGAATCACTAAAGAAAGATAAACAAGAAGAGTATAAAGACAAAATACCAGCAGAACCATAACAACTACAAAAAATAAATAAACATTTCTTGGTGGAGCTAATGTAGACTGCAAAATCCCCAGTGTTAAATTAACATTAACACTGCTTAATGTTTATATAGATCCACACTACAGAGTGTTAAAAAAGTAACACTTGAAGCATTTTACATCTTACTTGTAGAGTTATGTATTAACTTAGGTTTAGATGTTTCATTTAAAGTCACCATTATTGTGATCATTGGTTGTTTTAGTTGGACTGTTGACTCTTTGTTTATTTTTTCTGCTGGCTATAACTTTGTGTATTATATTTGTTATGGTAAAGAAGAGATCATATTGCAATTTTGTTACAGTGGTTGATACGTAATGATGAACATCAAGAAAATATATTTATTCATTTGTTGTTTGCTCATTTAGCAGATGTATTGGTCTCTCTCAGTAATGTGATGCTACAGTATGATATCTGACACTCTCAAAGCGGTTTGTCATTCTGAAGATTTTGAAACGATGTGTACTTGGATTAACCATGGTGTAACTTCAACACATGAACGTTAAGTCTCACAGTGTGAATCTCAACGGTGGTGACAAAGAGAAATGACAAAATGTTCATGATTTTTTTTCATGCCGCAGTGCATTCTGGGAGTTCTGGATAAGATTTGTTGATACCCAGAATGCATTGCGGCATGAGGCTTTTCATTTTATGGTCACCATTGTTGAGATCCGTACTCTGATTCTTTATGTTTGGGTGTCTGAGGTGGACAACAGTTAATTTTGAACTATACAGTGTTTCAACTTTCTTTAGAATGATAAACTGATATAAGAGTGCCAAATGTCATACTGCAGTATCACATTACTCACAGAAAACAATTTTTTTTGATAAGCAAACTAAAATATCATATCAGTTTTTTTACATAACAATCAGCACTAGTGATGGTCGTTTTCGAAGCACTGCTTCATGAGGCTTCGAAACATTTACGAATCTTTTGTTTCGAATCAGTGGTTCGGAGCTTGTTTCAAACTGGCCCAAGTCACGTGATTTTAGCAAACGAGGCTTCATTACGTCATAACTGTTTCGAAACGTTTTGAAAATCTGATGGTTCACCACTAGGGGGAGTTGATCACATGACCAGCGTCTAATAAGTTTAAGTGAACTCGGGTCAGTTTTATTATGAAAGTTCATAAAACATTTATCCTTCTGACTAATAACACTGCCATGTTGTCTACTTTTTTTTTATAGACAGATTTAATGACAAAAATGTGCATAATTAAAAGGGTAGATAGTTTTAATCATTTGTTTGCCCTAAATAAAACTAAAAACACATAATACACTTTTAACTATGTCTTAATTAAGTTAAATACTTTTTTTAAACATATTTTAACAAAAATCTTGCTATTATTTTGTAAAAAAAAAAGTGTAAAATGTTTCAACACATCTGCTTTTACACTATTTTGACCAGCAGGGGTCACCAGCGTGTGTGGGTTTCGAACTGCTTCGAAAAACTGAATCAATTTTCGAAGCAATTGGTTCAATTGATTCGAAGCTTCGAAAAGCTTCGTTTCTCCCATCACTAATCAGCACTATACCCTACCCTACTTTCTTTAGTGATTCTGTTTATTAACAGCAGGTGTTTATCATTAATGGTCAATCATCACTTCGTTCATCTCTTCATTATCTAATTAACTTCATCACTTCTTCAACCCAACCACACCCATACTTGACTTTGGTTTAGTCCACATTGGCTTTAGTTTCTACAAAAGGTTCATGTGGGCTAAGTCAGATGGGGCCAGCATGAAACCCGGGTGCAAGACCAGCTTGGGGCCCATATTGCAAGCCCATATGGGGCCTACATTTGCCCCACCAAGCACTGCTGGCTGGGTATGAGACGTGCATTGCCGTTATATGAATACTCTCGTCTAATATTAAAATCATATGCGGCATAATGTGTGCATCTTTGAATAACTGTAAGAATACAGTTCCTCTGAAAATACAATTTTTTGTCAAATTTTTGAAAATGAATTTTTTTTTTCAAAGTTTTGATAAATTAATGTTGTGAGGAAATGTATTGCCATATGAGATGTTAATTGCCGTTGTATAGCCTACTCTCGTCTATAATATGGAAATCACATAGCAATGTGGTATACTGCAGTTACCCTGCTAATTTTAACATGGAGATAAATAAACATTTGCAAATCTGCTGATTTGATCCATTCATGTCCTGACCACCAGGCTAGAGATTTTAAACATCCTTAATCCACACTTACTAGTCTATCAAATAATATCACATGATCTATCATTATTTTTTGCTAGTTTTACTAAATTGTGTTTTTGGTTACCTGTGCAGTTGCATATGGAGTGTTTTATGGAGCGCTGCATTTAAAAATCTGTCATTCCAAAGTGAGATCTCAGTGTGTATTATTCATTGATGGTATAAATTAAGCCCTCTCAACAATTTCACATGCCCCTTAGTAATTTCATCCTGCAGCCGGGCCTGAACAGCATACATGTAAATTACATTTAAATCTTAATTAAAGCATTCATAAAAAGCCTGTATAAAAAGATATGTCTTAAGACGTTTTTTAAAAGTCAACAAGCACTCGTTATTGCGAACATCAAGGGGAAGGGAGTTCCATAGGCAGGGGGCAGCATAACTAAAAGATCTGGCACCCATGGTAGTAAGTCGAATCCGGGGTACCACAAGAGAAATTGAAGATTAAGATCTAAGTGCACGTGAAGGAGTGTGAACATGAAGAAGTTGTGTAAGATACTGTGGTGCAAGATTATGAAGTGCCTTATAAGTGAGTAGCAAGATTTTAAAATCTACTCTATACTTTACTGGAAGCCAGTGTAATTGCTGAAGAACCAGAGAGATGTGAGCAGTATGAGGTGTTCTAGAAAGAACACGAGCTGCAGAATTCTGAACCATCTGAAGCTTATGCAGCAATTTGGAAGGAATACCTGTGAAAAGAGCATTGCAGTAGTCTATACGTGAAGTGACTAGTGCGTGAATAAAACTGCAGTATTATTATTTGAAATAAAAGGGCGAAGACGGTTAAAATTATGCAGATGGAAATATGCAGTCCACGTAATATTATTTACTTGTGCTTCAAAGGACAGTGTGGTATCCATGATGACACCCAAGCTTTTAACCTGTTAGGAAGGACAGATTGTGTTATTATCAATGGTGAGAGAGAAGCAGTTAGGTTTAGACACAACATGTCTAGTGCCAACCAACAAAGCCTCAGTCTTATTGCCATTTACATTTAAGAAGTTTGCTGAAAGCCAATCTTTAATTTCAGACAAGCAGTTTGATAAGGATGCTGGAGGAAAAGAACCAGTGGGTTTGGCAGACAGGTAAAGTTGGGTGTCATCTGCATAGCAGTGAAAATTAACACCATATTTCCTTAAAATGTAGCCAAGAGGGAGCATATATATAATGAAATGAAGTGGGCCCAATACAGAGCCCTGTGGTACACCAGTAGTGACTGTTGATATTCTTGAACTAAAACCTTTTAATTGAATACGCTGACTGCGTCCAGATAAATATGACCTGAACCAACACAGAGTGGTGCCAGCAAAACCAATAGAAGTAACCTGTCAATAAGTATCCTATGTGAAATAATATCAAAGGCAGCGCTCAGGTCAAGAAGGACAAGGATACTTAGAATCCCAGAGTCAGCTGCCAACAGTAGATAATTGGTTATTCTGACAAGAGCAGTCTCAGTGCTGTGGTGGGGACGAAAACCAGATTGGAATTGTTCAAACAAGTCATTATTAGAAAGGTGTTCATGAATTTGAATTGCAATACACTTTTCCACTACCTTAGAGATAAATGGTAAATTTGAAATTGGACGAAAATTGTCAAAATTTAATGGGTCACCTCCTGGTTTCTTAAGTATGGGTGTAATAATAGCAGATTTAAGAGATGGAGATACAAGACCAGAACTAAGACCAGTTCTTGCCATGAATATAGCCATAGATACTGGAATGGCATTAAGAAGGAAAGGAAAACATGGCTATTTAGCACTGGTTTCCTGACATGAGCTTTACACCAGGGTTTCCAAAACCTTTACACCAGAAACCCTTAGGGGCGGTTTCCCTGACACAGTTTAAATTAATCCAAGACTAGGCCTTAGTTATAATGTGACATTTAAGTAGTCCTTACAAACAAACAAACCTTACAAAAAACAATACTAGTGTGCATCTTCAGACAAAATAATGGCACTAATATATGTTAAGATATGTCAGTACATGTTTTTTTAAATTAAGCCATCTCAAACATGTATTTTAGTTTGGGACTAGGATAAGCCCTGTCTGGAAAACCGCCCCATACAGACTTAATTAACCCCAAAACCACCCCCAAAAACTCGACACATTAAAATGTTGTACTTTTTGGGGTACAATATTATACCATACGGGACCTATTGTGTAAATTTATTGTGTACCAATTTGTATACTAAACATTAGGGATACAAAACATTAAACTGTACCTTTAAAGGTACACACTAGGTCTCTAAGGTACAGTAATGTGCCCAAAAAGGTACAACATTGTATTATATTTAGTATACATGTGTAAATAAATCTTAGGGTACCACCCCAGCAACAGAAAGGTAAGGGTTTTAAAACATTTTTCTGACAGTGTAGGGATTTTGCAATTTTTGACAGAACCCTAGAACCTTTTGTGAAACCCTGTACCACATAACTCACAGGTTTTGTATGTGGACTGCATTCTGATCCATACATGCTGAAATTAATGTATTTGTCACCGGGTGACTTAGGGCGGAACCGAAAATGGAGAGGAGAGGTTCCGCCCGGACAGAATTTTTAAACGCACCCTTCACTTCCTGGTCTCCAAGGCAACGCAAATTATGCAGAAACGAGCCACAGGTGCAGCACATTAAAGTAGCAGCTCTGATTGGAGGAAGAGATGAGGACGGGCCACATAAATGGAGCTGTAGCAGCACACAAGGGCAGAGTTGTTTCGGGCATGAGCTCCTTTTTATTGCCTAGGGCAGACTGAACCACACGCCCCGTCCTTGGAAGAGCCGGAGGGTGCCGTTGATCCAAAAGAGCACTTATAGCAAGAGGAAAGAGTGTGGCAGCCAGGAGAGGCGAAAAAGGACGGGGCTGTGAGTTAAAGGAGCACTGCACAGGAGGCTTTTTTTTTAAACGTTGATCCGTTGGTTCTGGTTGGTGTGTGTTGAAGCGCTGTGCTGGGCCGTGTTGGTACACTGCTGGTGGCTGGCTAACTCTCTCTCTCTCTCAGGTTGCATTAGTATACTTACGAAGGCATCCCGAACCTTAAAGGTTGAAAAACACGGAGTATTTGGTGAATTGAGACCAAGAGAAAATGGGGATTGAAACCGACATTGTTGTGAGTACCAAGTGCAAGTTGTAAATGCCTTGTGTATCGACCTAGCTGTATGTTAGATTCCTCCAGGAGGAAGAGAACGGCCCTACCCCTATTATAGCGTGGTGGGTGAGCCGAGTGGACGTTTTACTGAAGCAGTCACAACGACGACACCACTAGCTGGGCCGCATTATCCATCGCCAGACCTGACTGAAGTGAAGTAAAGGAAGACGGGAGTCCTTTTTGTGCACTGAGCGTGGTGGGTGAGTCTTTGTGCTGTGAAAACCTTTAAGTTTGACGTGGTGTTGTATATTGCTGTGGGTTGCTGTGGATTGCTGTATGTCTTGTCTGACAGACACCCGCCTTCACGCACTTCGCTAAGGGAAGACCAAGAGGCTGCTGGCCTTAGCTTGACTCAACCCTGCATATGTTGTGAGTGTGTTTCAGATCTCAGAAAGTAGCACGGTGCTCCGGGACGATCCTTTCCCGCCTAGACATTTGGTGGGTGGTGCGAGCGACAACGAAGAGCTGGAGAAGCAGCAGCATTGTGAGTACGATTTGTGGCTATTACCATTCAATACTGTAAACTGTGCGAGTTTTATTGTTGCAGAGAGCGAGGTGAAGTGATTCTCATCGTCCCGTGGCCTCTACAAAGGGGCGCCCCGTCCAGAGTTCGAACGTCTGACGGCAGCGAGGAAAAGGGAAGCGCTCGGCCCGGTGAGACGTTGAGTTATTCCACCCCCCTGCCACCGCACAGCCGTCGAGAGGGTTCGCCCCCGACGCCATGTAGGGACGACTTACTCCATCAGACGTTTCGCCCAAGCGGATACCTGTGAAGGAAAAAACAGAGAAAGTGAATAACCTGAGGAGAGATCGAAGAAACCTGTACTTACGGTACGCTGTGTCCAGCAGAGAAGTGAGAGCCATTCAAAGCCAATTAACTGTGCTTCTGTGTCCAAGTTGATACCTGTGAAGGAAAGAACAGAGAGAGTGAATAACCTGAGGAGAGATCGAAGAAACCTGTACTTACGGTACGCTGTGTCCAGCAGAGAGGTGAGAACTATTCAAAGCCGATTAACTGTGCTTTGTGCCTAAGTTGTTACCTGTGGAGAAGAAAGAGGAAATACTGAGTGACTCGATAAAACATTGTGAAAGTGCGAGGAAGAGCCCACACCAGGGAGACCCAGGTACACAGCCTAAATAAAAATCCACAACACTCATTCACTTTTGATTCTGCCTCCAGGAGGACAAAGGAGCGCGCCACGGGTAGTATAGACCAGGTTGTAGCCTGAGTCCCACGCCCCCCCCCTGGTCTTCAGTGGTCCAGGACATCCCGTTGCCCCTTGTTCCCTGTCCGTGGCCCACCTGGAGGGCAGAGACGGATATTAGTTTTAATTCCCCCCTCCCCATTTCCCAAGAACATTTTAAATATTTAATAAATCAATAAAGATTATTTTTATACTTACCTGTCCTTGTTGTTGTCTGGTCATTGGGTTGGCTTTGGGGACCTCCTCGAGGTGGAAGTTGAAGAGGGGCGTGGCTTTAGCCTATTGACAGCCAGCCCCTGGCCGTGACATATTTATTACTGTTTGTTGTTGATATGGCAGATATTATTTTGTGATTGTGACATTAGTTAGATTTCTGGATCTCATAAAACCTCAAACATCTGCAGCATGAACATAAGAATATGAATCTGTTTCAAAGAAATCTTGTGATGTAAGGATGTACATTAAAAGTAGAACAGCAAGTATAAATATAGCTGCATGCAGCAATTGCGGGGTCAAGCACCTTCAGCGCAATGAGGACCCAAAGCATAGCAAAAACCACACGACGCAGCAAATGCGCAAAGGGTAGAAAGCGCGCTATACAGAGCCCGAACCCGAAGCAAAGCAAATGCAGAGCAGAACCACTGCAACAACAGAAAAGATGGCAAAAATATAACACGTGTGGAAAACCAGACAGGTCGAGAAGAACGTGTTAAAGGGAACGCAAAAGGAAATCTCAATAAGTGAAAGTAAGAGCTGGGATTCGAACCCATGACCTCATGTTCCCAAAGCACGGCACTAACTGAATGCGCCACTGAGTAAACGATTAAACCACTGAGTTGGTGTGTCCAAGCTATAGAATACAGCTTTACAGCTATAAACATTGATATCCAGCAATTACCAAAAGTGTAGAAATGACAACAGAGAGCACAAATAACTGAAATACAATGTATAGTATGAGAATCACAAAACAAAATACCAATGCACATGGGATTTGAACCCATGACCTGAGAATCTCATGGCATGTCATTAACCAGATGTGCAACTCAGTTAACACAGCTCAAGGGGCAGCAAAAAAACAGCTGAGGTGCTTCAAGGATTGACATGTGCCAATCAACACAGATGCAGAACTGACAGTGCAGAGCAGAACTATCAGAAATACAATGTATATGAGAATCAAAAAGCTCAAATGAGATTGAAGACAAAAACATCATTCTGTATAGTAATGCTATACAATGTAATATACAGTCACATTAATTTACTATGACAAATAGACAACGTCACAGGCACAACGTCACAAAGTCAACTTTGGAGTGGTATTTCTAAGAAAGAGAACAGAATATCAAAAATCTGTTCGGTCATTTCTGTGCGGATTGCTCCAAACATTATACAAGCAGTACCTGGCATAAAATAAACAACATTTGTAAAAGGAGTAGCGAAAAAATCACCTACCATATGCTTTACAATAACACATGAACAGAATGTTGGAAAATGACAAACGAGGCATCGTTGCAATCGGCATAAACCAGTGAATACAATTTCACAAAGAAATTAATATCAGACAAAGTATTCAGAAGTTATAAGCAGTTCCATAAGAACTGTTATAGTTTATAACCCCTAGGTGGCGCTGTACTCTGACTTCCCAGGTACCTTCAGAACATCATGTCGAAGCTCCTTACTAATTTTTGCGCGGATATGTCCAATAGTTCAAAAAATATAACAAATTATGTGAAATTTCAAAATGGCGGACAGGCGGTTCAGTCAAACCCGGCATAATACACATCGACAGATGCGGCATGAGGTAAGCAATCCATAGACATTAAGATCATAATTTTCTGACAAACAGTTCAGAAGTTATGGGCAAAAATAGCCTATTTTATTATCTCATGACCCATAGGTGGCGCTGTCACCAAATTTGGCATGAACCCCAAAATTTCATTTCAATTGATCAAAGAATGACTGAGCTACAGCTTCAGAACCATTTTTGCGTCAACCTCGTTAAGTTTGTGCATTTATTACTTTTGAACAAAGATAAATATCAAAATTCGGTTCGGTCATTTCTATGCGGCTCACTCCAAAGATCACCTGTGCCAAATTTCATAACAATTGTACCAAATTTGAAGGAGGAGTAGCGAAAAAACAAAATACTGTACATTTCAAAATGGCTGCTACTGTAATGGGTGGAGTCTTACTGTAAGGTATTAAAAACAACAAGCATGAGGAGAGCAATCACGTGTACTAAGTAGAATTTTCATAGATCAAACAGATCTGCAGTTATAACCATTTGAACATTGAATTTTTGCACTGCTGGTGGCGCTATAGAGTTACTGCTAGAGACCCCATTTTTGGCCACCTGACTATTTATGACCACCACTACAACTGTGCCAAATTTCATCATTTTCCTACATACGGTTCATAGGGCTGCCATAGACACCAATGGCTAAGAAGAAGAAAAAAGTACAATTCCAATAGGTGTCTCAGCACCTTCGGTGCTTGACCCCTAATAATACTAACAATTCCAATAGGTGTCACAGCACCTTCGGTGCTTGACCCCTAATAATACTGACAAATATAGCTGCAAGCAGCAATTGCGGGGTCAAGCACCTTCAGCGCAATGAGGACCCAAAGCACAGCAAAAACCACACGACGCAGCAAATGCGCAAAGCGCAGAAAGCGCGCAATACAGAGCCCGAACCCGAAGCAAAGCAAATGCAGAGCAGAACCACTGCAGTGCGGAGCAACAACAGAAAAGATGGCAAAAATATAACACGTGTGGAAAACCAGACAGGTCGAGAAGAACGTGTTAAAGGGAACACAAAAGGAAATCTCAATAAGTGAAAGTAAGGCTGGGATTCGAAATTCATGACCTCATGTTCCCAAAGCACAGCACCAACCGCACGCGCCACTGAGTAAACATTTAAACCACTGTGTTGGTGTGTCCAAGCTATAGAATACAGCTTTACAGCTATAAACATTGATATCCAGCAACAGGGCTGGACTGGGACAAAAATTCGGCCCTGGCATTTTGGCCCAAACCGGCCCACACTACATATATTTACAAATACCACCCATCTTTGCACGCCTTTAAGCAATAGCAACTCCAATTCCATAAAACAACAAACACTTCTAGAACGTGTTATTTATTAATGCAGTAAAACTGTATAATCCACATGAATCCTTAAACAAGCTTCATCCTTCAAACATTTGTAAACATTTTTGTTAGGTCCTAAAAACACTATTCACTACACACCGTAGCCTATAATAAATAATGAACACAACAAAAATATTCCTATCTGATTAACTGTCATATTATATGTTGATTACAGTTTTTCTGAATTGCTAAAACACTAAACCCCAATCTCTGAACCAAATTCATAGCGGCCTAAACACATTCGTCATGCACTCTTTTGGCTAAACTCTAAACAAACTTCTGAGTAAAACACACATTTTACACTGCAATGAACTTGTTTTATAAATGCTAAACACAGGCAGGCTGCTAAAGATGAACACAACTACAACTCAGTTGTCATCAAGCAAACACAACAACTCAAAATTGTACACGCTTTTTTCTAATGGTATTCTTTACCAATTGTGTGGATTGTAAACAGTCTGAGAGGCAGATGAAGAGTACCCTATGATGAAGAACAGGACACCAGAGATGGTGCAATTGGCAAAATTTGCCATTGAATTGCTGACTTTTAACAAAATACAAGTGCTGCTTACAGTAATATTAAAAACTGATTATTACTTGCAGTACTTACAGGAAAGTATTCACTACTACATTCACTGAACTAAACTTGTGTGATTACAGTAATAGAGCTTTTTAACATTATCTGTCAATTGTGTTGTTATATACAATAAACATATATTTTGTCTGTAAGCAGATGTCCTGGATTGTTTGATTTTGCTTGAAGAGAAATGACACGTTTTGAAACAGACAATCAACAAAAAATCTACGAATTAGATACACTCTCGTAGTCACTAACACAGTCTCACTTGACCATTCGTCAATATGTGACGCGGAGGGTATACCTTTCGCGTCATTTTTTGACGAACTGGGGACTTCAATACTATTACGTCCGTTGCATTCTCTTCTCCTATTTTCTTACCATTTTCGCGTCGGTTTAGGGTTAGATTACGCAAAATTAAACCGTGTACGCGAAATTAAACAGTGTACGCGAAATTAAACAGTTGTCACCTGGCGTTGGGGTTAGAAACAATTGTCACCTGGCGTTGGGGTTAGAGTTAGGTTTGGGTAGGGATGTCATTATGTAAATCTAACCCTAAACCGACGCGAAAATGGTAAGAAAATATGAGAAGAGAATGCAACGGACGTAATAGTATTGAAGTCCCCAGTTCGTCAAAAAATGACGCGAAAGGTATACCCTCTGCGTCACGTGTTGACGAGTGGTCAAGTGTCGTGAAATGTTGACTGGGTTGTAGTCACAGAGCAAAGAGTGCAATTATTTTGTTGCAGCTTTATCACCATAATTGTGTGTTTTTGACTTGGTTTTATCAAGGGGTATCTATCTAAACTTGTGTTTTGAAAGCAGTTCTGCTTACCGCAACTCACTTCTCCCTCGTCTCTCTCTCCCTCTCCTCACTGACATTTTGCGTGCTGGTGCTGCCAGTGCCACGCGCCACCATCATCATCATCATCATCACCAGCGACGCGAGTTGAAGAAAACAGTTGTGTTATTTTCCAGCGTCTGCCTGAAGAGTCTGTTTCTTTTTGTCGCGCAGTTTTTCTGCACCTCCCTTGAGTTTTTTCTCCATCTCTCTCTCTCTATTTTGACACGTGAACTGACCGACGTTGCACGCTCGCTTGCACAGAGACCAAAGCGGTGATTGGGCCAGCTTTATGTCATTAAAAAAAATAACCAATTGGCTGCTGCTTAAATGTGAGTGGGCCGGTCTATTTAGGGTAAAAAAAGGACGATGACTGGGCTGGTCCGTCATTGGGCCAGCTTAATGTCGTTTAAAAAAAATAACCAATGGGCTGCTGCTTAAATGTCAGTGGGCCGGTCTGTCTAGGAAAAAAAAGACGCTAACTGGGCTGCTCAGACAAAAATAGTATGAGATGGATCGGCCCAAAAAGTACGTCGGCCCACCGGGAAACTGCCCGGTCTGCCAGATGGCCAGTCCGCCCCTGTCCAGCAATTACCAAACGTGCAGAAATGACAACAGAGCGCACAAATAACTGAAATACAATGTATTGTAAGAAAATCACAAAACTTAAGTGAGAAAAAAAAGTTAAGACAAAAACCCCTGCACATGGGATTCGAACCCATGAACTCAGGTTACCAAAGCACAGCAGTTCCCGCATGCGCCACTGAGTAAACGATTAAACCACTGAGTTGGTGTGTCCAAGCTATAGAATAGAGATTTAGAGCTGTAAACATTGATATCCAGCAATTACCAAAAGTGCAGAAATGACGAGAGAGAGCACAAATAACTGAAATACAATGTATTGTATGAAAATCACAAAACTTAAGTGAGAAAAAAGTTAAGACAAAATATCACTGTACATGGGATTCGAACCCATGACCTCAGGATCTCATGGCATCTGGTTAACCAGATGCGCAACTCAGTTAACACAGCCCAAAGGGCAGCAAAAAACAGCTTAGGTGCTGCAAGGATTGACATATGCCAGTCAACACAGATGCAGAACTGACAGTGCAGAGCAGAACTAACAGAAATACAATGTATATGAGAATCAAAAAGCTCAAGTGAGATTGAAGACAAGAACATCATTCTGTATAGTAATGCTATACAATGTAATATACAGTCACATTAATTTACTATGACAAATAGACAACGTCACAGGCACGGTCAACTTTGGAGTGGTATTTCTAAGAAAGAGAACAGAATATCAAAAATCTGTTCGGTCATTTTTGTGCGGATTGCTCCAAACATTATACGAGCAGCACCTGGCATAAAATAAACAAAATTTGTAAAAGGAGTAGCGAAAAAATCATGTACCAAATGCTTTACAATAACACATGAACAGAATGTTGGAAAATGACAAACGAGGTATCGTTGCAATCGGCATAAACCAGTGAATACAATTTCACAAAGAAATTAATATCAGACAAAGTATTCAGAAGTTATAAGCAGTTCCATAAGAACTGTTATAGTTTATAACCCCTAGGTGGCGCTGTACTCTGACTTCCCAGGTACCTTCAGGACATCATGTCGAAGCTCCTTACTAATTTTTGTGCGGATATGTCCAATAGTTCAAAAAATATAACAAATTATGTGAAATTTCAAAATGGCGGACAGGCGGTTCGGTCAAACCCGGCATAATACACATCGACAGATGCAGCATGAGGAAAGCAATCCATAGACATCAAGATCATAATTTTCTGACAAACAGTTCAGAAGTTATGGGCAAAAATAGCCTATTTTATTATCTCATGACCCATAGGTGGCGCTGTCACCAAATTTGGCATGAACCCCAAGTTCATGGTCCACATGAAGTGTACCAAATTTCATTTGAATTGATCAAAGAATGACTGAGCTACAGCTTCAGAACCATTTTTGCGTCAACCTCGTTAAATTTGCGCATTTACTACTTTTGAACAAAGATAAATATCAAAATTCTGTTTGGTCATTTCTGTGCGGCTCACTCCAAAGATCATCTGTGCCAAATCTCATAAGAATTGAACCACATTTGAAGGAGGAGTAGCGAAAAAACGAAATACTGTACTGTGACAGAGAGCTCTGTCACGGACTAAGACAACACTATTACTGACACGCACATATGTAGATATATATCTATCCAGTTTCAATATGCATTCAGTCTTAGCTGCTCTCGGGTGCACACGGGGGTTTGCTAATTATCTTGGTTCTCATACACACCGACATGTCCATGGTTATACATAAAATTCGCGTGGCAGATTTTTATTAGGAATACAAGGAAAATGCACACACCAGATGAGTTAAAACAAATGTCTTTATTTACTTATCTGAATCATTGTTAAGAGGTGTCTGTTTATGTTGGTAGTGTTCGTCATGTCTTCCGGGTGCAGCGCTTCCTGGGTATGGCAAGCACAAGGGACAAAACGCGATATGCGTCTTAGGGGTCCTTAAATGGAGGCGTCTCACGTGGCGCCTGCGCATTCCGCTGACACTGGGCTGTTCTATCTGTATGTTTGGTGTGGGTGAGTCATTGTCTATATAGAGACAAAGTTATTCTCAGTATAAGATAATAGGGCATACAATATGGTATGTTGAATACCTACCCATAAATATGTATAGATATTGTGATGTGTATGTAATTTCAAAGGAATTATAAATGATTTGTGTATGGTAAAATTATTATGTATTTACCTGTTTGTCTTTTTGGTTGGTTCCAAGTGGGCGGAGTCTTGTCTTTATAAGGGTGGCTCTCACTCTTTCTGGAGAGAGTTGGAGATGGTATGCTACTGAGGAGCAGTAAAAAGTTATGCCAGTTTTTCCTCTGAGTAGTAGGAAAGTGGCAGCCATTGTGCTGTGTAAATAGCTTTATGTATCTTCTTTAGTATAATTTTTTTTTTGTTTGTTTTGTTTGTTTTTGCAAATAATCTTTGGGGATTTTTGGAAAATAAAACACCCTTGCACTAAGGTACCGAAGTGTCTGAGCCATCATTCCTAGTGGAGGAGAGCGGTGTCACTAACACGCCTTATCACAGTACATTTCAAAATGGCCGCTACTGTAATGGGTGGAGTTTTACTGTAAAGTATCAAATTCAATAAGCGGTATGAGAGCAATCACGTGTACTAAGTAGAATTTTCATAGATCAAGCGGATCACCAGTTATAACCATTTGAACATTGAGTTTTTGCACTGCTGGTGGCGCTATAGAGTTAGAGCTAGAGACCCCATTTTTGGTCACTTCACTTTTCAGGACCACCTCTACAACTGTGCCAAATTTCATCATTTTCCTATGTACGGTTCATAGGGCTGCCATAGACTCCCATTGGGGAAAAATAATAATAATAATACTGACAATTCCAATAGGTGTCTCAGCACCTTCGGTGCTTGACCCCTAATAACAATAGGTGTCTCAGCACCTTCGGTGCTTGACCCCTAATAAACAGCACATATGGACAGATTGGATAAAGACACTTCATGTGTCATTGTATACCAAATGGCTTTAAAACATACTAAATGGTAATCTTTTTACAAACTAAAAAGTGGCAAACATTTTCTGTAAGGGTTAGGTTTTGGATATGGCTTGGGTCAGATAATTGTGAGGGATTGCAGGACAGATGAACCCAAATGCAGGCGGTGTCGGGGAAAAACAGAAAACACTTTATTTTTACAAACACAAAAACCCACGAGGGGGTACACAACATGAAACATTAAACTGACAGATACACTAAGACTAAGACTAAGACTATGACTATGACTATGACTATATAGCTAGACTTGAATGTACACGAAACACGAGCACACAACACAACACAATGATCCTGCACAGAACTAAAGAAACACTGACATTAAATAGAACAAACCAAACAAGATAACGAGCGGGGAACAGGTGATGGGAATAAGTAATAATTAACAATAAGCAGGAGGACGAGGGAGCGGGGACAAATGACAAGACACCGGAGGTACATGCCCAAACACAAAAACAAGGCATGAACCTCCACACAAGGCCAGGGACTGCCAGAACTCTGCCACCATGACAAAATACAAATATAACAAGACTTCAAGGCAGAGTCCTCACAGTAGCCCTCTCTCAAAGGACGCCACCTGGCGTCCAAAAAGGGAACACACAAGACAAGAACACATGACAGATAATATACAAGACTAGACTAAGAACATATCAGAATAGGACATAACAAAAGGTGCCAAAAACAGGATAAAAAACCAAACTAAATCATACACACATAAGTCCACGAGATACTAAACAGAACAGTCCACGGGGGTTTGGGGCGAGGACGCAGCTGGGACTGCGCGGGCTCCGGCTCTGGCTGCGCGGAAAGCGCGGGCTCCGGCTCTGGCTCTGGCTGCGCGGAAAGCGCGGGCTCCGGCTCTGGCTCTGGCTGCGCGGAAAGCGCGGGCTCCGGCTCTGGCTCTGGCTGCGCGGAAAGCGCGGGCTCCGGCTCTGGCTGCGCGGAAAGCGCGGGCTCCGGCTCTGGCTGCGCGGAAAGCGCGGGCTCCGGCTCTGGCTGCAGATGCGCCGGCGGCGCGGGCTCTGTCATCCCGTGAGGTGAAGTAACCCTCACAGCGGCCAAACCGAGGAATGGACCGAGCACGGCGGCAGACCTCTTGAGGAATGGCTCTGGCATGGCAATGGCTCTCCAGAGCGCATTGAAGAGTGCTGTGCGTGTCTTCTCCGTCAGCCAGTAAGGAGTTGGACGCACAGCAATGGGCAGCAGAACCGTGACTGGAGGCGATGCGACGGACCCCGACACCGTCGCTGGGTTCAGTTTTGGCAGGATCATTCTGTGAGGGATTGCAGGACAGATGAACCCAAATGCAGGCGGTGTCGGGGAAAAACAGAAAACACTTTATTTTTACAAACACAAAAACCCACGAGGGGGTACACAACATGAAACATTAAACTGACAGATACACTAAGACTAAGACTAAGACTATGACTATGACTATGACTATATAGCTAGACTTGAATGTACACGAAACACGAGCACACAACACAACACAATGATCCTGCACAGAACTAAAGAAACACTGACATTAAATAGAACAAACCAAACAAGATAACGAGCGGGGAACAGGTGATGGGAATAAGTAATAATTAACAATAAGCAGGAGGACGAGGGAGCGGGGACAAATGACAAGACACCGGAGGTACATGCCCAAACACAAAAACAAGGCATGAACCTCCACACAAGGCCAGGGACTGCCAGAACTCTGCCACCATGACAAAATACAAATATAACAAGACTTCAAGGCAGAGTCCTGACAATAATACAGTTTATAAAAGTCATTATGAGGAGTCATCATGCATGGATATGTTTATCTGACTCTATTCATCGAATGTAATCTACCCCACTGATCATAACCACATTTAGTAGAAATGCCAATCGCACAGAGGGAGCAATTCAGTGTTGTCACGAAAAATACACAGATGAAGAAAACCACACCAACATGATCATGTTGTTGACTGAATAATCTCTCAATAATAATGTCCTAGCTGAACACACACAACACCTGTATGGAGAGACTCCCAAGTGATATTATATCAAATATGTATTTATTAATGATAGATTTCATTTGCAAGCAGATTACCCTTACCCGCCAGTATTTGTGTTGTAGGACTCTCACTTCTATGATAATTTTTGGGCATTATCTGCATGCAATTTCTGTTCTTGAGGTAAATCATGTGCAAATGAATTGTTTTTTAAAGGATTATATTTCCGTTGTTGTTTTATAATATATATTGTAATATTGTATTGTTAAGTTAATATTTATTTAGGCTCCAGTGCTTGTCCCACTCATTATTTCAACATCAGCTGAAACTACAAAACATTTACATAAGACAATAAAACCTGGGCACACATTGCCCAAAATGTGTGTTTATATTTTAAATAATTTAAATAAATATTCATAGTGACAGAACAACAGTAAGAGGACAGCAAGCAGCAGGTGAAGCGTGTTTGTCACTCACAGTGTATACATTTGACCAAATGACAATAATACCAAAGTGAATCTTCATCCTCCACCAAAAGTATCTCAAACAGGTTTTTATTAAACTACTGGTTATGTACCTTTACTGGGTAACCTTTTGTCTTGCATTAGGCAGTAAGTATCTTTTAAATAGTAATCATTTGTGTTGTTTATTGTGTTTTTGTTATAGTTCTTAAATAAAACACATTTAGTTGAAAGCACCAATTTAAAGACACACTGTAAATGTTTTTACTGTTAAAACTTGTAGCAAGGTGTATTCTTGGTTTGGTTCTTGTCTGTGTAGTTTGCATCTGTGTGCCAGACCAAAAGTGTTAAGTAGAAAACTTTTAACAAAAACATACTTTGCTTACTGTTTGCTTGGTGATTATATTTCAGCTGTGTTAAACTAAGTGTCATGTTTGCTGGTTGGATGATGGAGAAATATGGAATTATAATGATTATTCCTCGGCTTATAGTAAACTGTCTGATGCTTTTGTCTCTTATGATATATTGATAAATCAGCCCATAACTGTTCATCAAGCCACTGTGGTTTCTGTGGTTTTGCTTGTGACCTCGATCACAGATGTGGTATGAGTCCAGCATGATTTACTCTCTTTATATGGATCATTACAGAATTTGAGATGTCAAGCAGTTCATCACTAAACATTTGCTTTTATATACAGAATGGGAAAGCTCAGACTATCTCAACAAAATTTAAAATGAGAACTGTAAGTGTTGTAAAACTCTTTAGTTACATTTTCACTGAAAACTCATAGGTCATAAATTATATAATTTTTTTATGTCAATCATCTCAAAGTTCAAACACTTTTGCAGCATTGGTGAATAAATGGTACCTTGAAGATGTTGTGACATTAACACATTTACAGTTCAAAAGGATTTATGTTGGACGTTGAAATTTACAAAGCAAAGTCTGCAATATTAGGACACAAACAACAAATGAGAAACACTTAAGCCACAACAAAATTGACAGTTTTTAACTTCTGGCAATATGAAACTTGTATGTTGATCAATATTAAAATAGATAAAAACATAAGGATATTTTTTATTTACTTACATTAAAGCCATGGCAGGCTCCCCTTGTTGTCAACATCACAGCCCTCATGAAAATTAACAATTATAGTAAAGGTGTAGTAACCATGGTTAATTTTTGTAAGGGATTTTCTGAAGCTGATTCTGAGATATCTGAAACTATTTTTGGTTCCCGGAAGAACCGTTCAGTCAGAGGTTCTTAAAGATAACCATTTCCTATCTTTCAGTCTAAAGCAGAGGTCCCCAACCACCGGGTCGTGACCCTGTACCGGGTCATGGACAAGTTGCCACCGGTTCACAAGAACGTCCCGAAAAAAATTTGTATAATAGCCACGTAATAGCTTAATCGGGTATTTTGTACTTTAAGAGCCGACTTCAAATAACAAATCATTTCTACTTTTTAACAGGGCCGTGCTCTCTCTCTCTCTCTTTTTCTCCGCCTCTCTCTCTCTACCAGTGCATCAGCGATCACATTGCTGTCATTAGAGTTGAGCATACAGTACTTCTAAAACACAATCGATCAAAGAATTGCGGAGGTATGACTTTATGAATCATTTGCAAATGTACGTCGCAAATGATGTACATATGCTGAGACGTTCAACTGTGTGACAGCGCAAATATGGAGATAATTTTATCTCATTAATAATTCACGCAAAAAACATGATTCACACATGCGTAGACTATTTCACATGCATGAAATCTAATTCACATACACAAAAATATATATATTCGCAAAAAAACGATGTACATACACAAAATAAAAATTAATATTCATAAAATATGCTTCACAAACGAAAAAAAATTCACAAATGTAGAACTGTGTACGAAGTTTTAAATTTTGAGTTTATCATGACTGTGAATGTACAAATCGTCTTTTTCGTGTGTGAATTGCTTTGAATTCGTGTGTGTGTTTTTTTGAGACTTTGGTGGCAGCGCGCTTCTCCAACGTGGGTCACTCGTACGCTTTAGCCAATCAGATGCAAGCTTACCATTCAACCAATCATAACCCGCTAAGAGCGCAGCACTCAAGGGGCTTAGCATTGCACACCTTTTGCGCAATCAACTGAAATGAAGCTTCACGTCATTAACCAAGCATGGCGAATGAAGTGCGGGATATACGTGTAAGTTATTACTTTATTTCATATTGTTTCATAATTTAATATTGCTAAAATAACACACATTACACTCGCTGTTTACAAAAGATTCCCGCGATTAACGTGAATGACGGTAATCGTGTTGCAAGACAGACTGTCTTACCTAACAGTACACTCTAAAAAAATAATCCGTAAAAAAACCGATAATGTCCTGGCAGAAAATTACCGGTACCTTTTCCGTTATGTTTACAGACATTTCCGTTTATTCAAAAACTGAACATTCTGTAGATTTATAGAACACTGTCCGTAGATTTACAGAACATTTTCCGTAGTCTTTAGGGACACTTCAATCCGCCTATGAAACGCAACAATGGTGACAATCAACAACAAAGCTTCATGCCGCAATGCATGCTGGGTACCAGGATTGTAGAACACTATTTCTTAACATTTACTCTCACCATCAGGGGCGGACTGGCCATCTGGCAGACCGGGCAGTTTCCCGGTGGGCCGACGTACTTTTTGGGCCGATCCATCTCATACTATTTTTGTCTGAGCAGCCCAGTTAGCGTCTTTTTTTTCCTAGACAGACCGGCCCACTGACATTTAATCAGCAGCCCATTGGTTATTTTTTTTAAACGACATTAAGCTGGCCCAATGACGGACCAGCCCAGTCATCGTCCTTTTTTTACCCTAAATAGACCGGCCCACTCACATTTAAGCAGCAGCCAATTGGTTATTTTTTTTAATGACATAAAGCTGGCCCAATCACCGCTTTGGTCTCTGTGCAAGCGAGCGTGCAACGTCGGTCAGTTCACGTGTCAAAATAGAGAGAGAGAGATGGAGAAAAAACTCAAGGGAGGTGAAGAAAAACTGCGCGACAAAAAGAAACAGACTCTTCAGGCAGACGCTGGAAAATAACACAACTGTTTTCTTCAACTCGCGTCGCTGGTGATGATGATGATGATGATGGTGGCGCGTGGCACTGGCAGCACCAGCACGCAAAATGTCAGTGAGGAGAGGGAGAGAGAGACGAGGGAGAAGTGAGTTGCGGTAAGCAGAACTGCTTTCAAAACACAAGTTTAGATAGATACCCCTTGATAAAACCAAGTCAAAAACACACAATTATGGTGATAAAGCTGCAACAAAATAATTGCACTCTTTGCTCTGTGACTACAACCCAGTCAATATTTGACGACACTTGACCATTCGTCAATATGTGACGCGGAGGGTATACCTTTCGCGTCATTTTTTGACGAACTGGGGACTTCAATACTATTACGTCCGTTGCATTCTCTTCTCATATTTTCTTACCATTTTCGCGTCGGTTTAGGGTTAGATTTACATAATGACATCCCTACCCAAACCTAACTCTAACCCCAACGCCAGGTGACAATTGTTTCTAACCCCAACGCCAGGTGACAACTGTTTAATTTCGCGTACACTGTTTAATTTCGCGTACACGGTTTAATTTTGCGTAATCTAACCCTAAACCGACGCGAAAATGGTAAGAAAATAGGAGAAGAGAATGCAACGGACGTAATAGTATTGAAGTCCCCAGTTCGTCAAAAAATGACGCGAAAGGTATACCCTCCGCGTCACATATTGACGAATGGTCAAGTGAGACTGTGTTAGTGACTACGAGAGTGTATCTAATTCGTAGATTTTTTGTTGATTGTCTGTTTCAAAACGTGTCATTTCTCTTCAAGCAAAATCAAACAATCCAGGACATCTGCTTACAGACAAAATATATGTTTATTGTATATAACAACACAATTGACAGATAATGTTAAAAAGCTCTATTACTGTAATCACACAAGTTTAGTTCAGTGAATGTAGTAGTGAATACTTTCCTGTAAGTACTGCAAGTAATAATCAGTTTTTAATATTACTGTAAGCAGCACTTGTATTTTGTTAAAAGTCAGCAATTCAATGGCAAATTTTGCCAATTGCACCATCTCTGGTGTCCTGTTCTTCATCATAGGGTACTCTTCATCTGCCTCTCAGACTGTTTACAATCCACACAATTGGTAAAGAATACCATTAGAAAAAAGCGTGTACAATTTTGAGTTGTTGTGTTTGCTTGATGACAACTGAGTTGTAGTTGTGTTCATCTTTAGCAGCCTGCCTGTGTTTAGCATTTATAAAACAAGTTCATTGCAGTGTAAAATGTGTGTTTTACTCAGAAGTTTGTTTAGACTTTAGCCAAAAGAGTGCATGACGAATGTGTTTAGGCCGCTATGAATTTGGTTCAGAGATTGGGGTTTAGTGTTTTAGCAATTCAGAAAAACTGTAATCAACATATAATATGACAGTTAATCAGATAGGAATATTTTTGTTGTGTTCATTATTTATTATAGGCTACGGTGTGTAGTGAATAGTGTTTTTAGGACCTAACAAAAATGTTTACAAATGTTTGAAGGATGAAGCTTGTTTAAGGATTCATGTGGATTATACAGTTTTACTGCATTAATAAATAACACGTTCTAGAAGTGTTTGTTGTTTTATGGAATTGGAGTTGCTATTGCTTAAAGGCGTGCAAAGATGGGTGGTATTTGTAAATATATGTAGTGTGGGCCGGTTTGGGCCAAAATGCCAGGGCCAAATTTTTGTCCCAGTCCAGCCCTGCTCACCATTGTTGAGATTTGTATCCAAAGTGTTGATATCTCTGAAGCAAAAACCACAGCTGACAGATTTACAGCAATCTTATTCAATACAGTGTGTTTTTAGATCGGCATAGAGTGTCACTTTTATACATTTCAGCTCATCATTTTTATTGTATCGTTTCATATTTAAATGTTAGGCAACATTACATAAAAACAATCAAGCTTAGATGACAACATAGACAATTCTCCTTCCTCAAGCAACAAACAAGTTGTAATTGCTACAAGCAAAAACACTGTTGCAATGTTAAAAGAGTAGAGTCAGTTCTGGAAGGTCAAGGGACAAAAGCCTAACTAAAGGGAACACTAATCTCCATAGTGGTGACTTCAAATGAATCTAAAACAAACACAAACTGTAGATTTAATGTGATAAATGTTGTGGTAAATATCCATTTGACTTACACGTCACATCAGAAAGAAGATTTGTCTACTAAATCACATATGTCAATGCTGGAATAGTTTAACACTTGTATCTTAATCTGACAGCATTTGTTTAGAAGTTAAACATCATCCATGTTAGAAAATAACTGCAAGCAAGTTGTAATTTTAGGTTTCAAACAGAGATGGTGATAGAGAGGCAAAAGTGAAAGATTGCAGCAGGAGTTATTGTACCCATAATGCAACATGTTATTAAAAAAACAGATAAATGCCTGTAAAACATAAATACGGAAAATTCCTTCATATTTACACAGTACTTTGTCCGTTTTTTTTACGGATTCTTTTTAGAGTGTAAGAAGGAGAAGTGTTTTTTAAAGTTAAATCAACAACTTTGAGAGTACGTTAAGTATTCTCATCTCATGCTAAATCCTCGTCTCTGTTTCTGACCAGTTAATATTGATCTTTGTATTATTTATCTATTTATTTAAATAGTAAACACTTACATTTTAAGCAGACGTTTTTGTGGGTTCTACATCTGTGCATAGACAGGCTAAATCTGTTCATAAGTGGACAGTAGCCTAGTAAAAAGAGTTTACATGTGTCATATTTAGAATCAGTTTACATATAACATTGATTCTTAATTCTTGATATTGTTTAATGTCATTTATTCACCGATTGTATTAAAGGACTCTCGTCGTATAATACTGTCACAGAGCAGTTGTTCTTGTGTTGCTGGGACAGCACGTTGTTGCACTACTCAGAGCTTGGCATCAGTGAAGTTCACATCTGTACTGAAACGGTTGTGAGCTGACACAGACCTAGAACAATGGTAATTTTTATTTAATCTACATTTTACTGTAATGTTGTATTCCAAACTTTGCTGTAATTTTTATTAATGTTAACATGACCACTGTGTGTTTTCTGTGTATTTTCAGAGGTTCTGTCTGCAAGACCCAAAGAAAGGAAGCTTGTCAATTCTTTGGTGGATTTTGGCTTTGGCAGAGTTTAGTATGGAAGTGTGCTGTCATACCAGCAGCAACAACACGCAACCTTAATCGCTATCAAGATGCCCCATAACTACAACCTCTGCAACTATTTGGCTACAGCCTTGACACATCTGTTGCTTGATAGTTATTTATATTTACATGTTTACATTTCTGAAGTTAAGGTAGTTATTTACAGTATATTACATACATACATTACTGCAATGTAAATGTTCGAAGTCATTTAGTTTTACATTCATGCAGTGCAGGCAACACTGTATGAAAGTTATTTACAGTATATTTAAATACATTACTGCATTGTAAATGTTCAAAGCCACATGTTTACATTCCTGCAGTGCATGCAACACTGAATAAAAGTTACTTACAGTATATTTTACGGTGGCCCTGTGGTGCAATTTTATTTACAAGATTTAAAACAAATTTACAAGTTTTTTTAACAAATTTACACGTTTTTTAACAAATTTACAAGTTTTTTTTAACAAATTTACAAGTTTTTTTTTTAACAAATTTACAATTTTTTAAATAAATGTACAAGTTTTTCAACAAATTTACAATGAGCGAACAAAATTACATGTTGTAAAACAAATTTACGTTTATTACGGAAAGGGTAGGTACAATACGCTGACGTCACGCATCCGGGACTCCGGTCACGTGGGAAGAAACCCGGAAGTATCGCCGTGAATCACATGAGAGTTGCAAATGCGATGTTGTGTATTAGGCTGTACATCATATTAACGTAAAGAGAGTGATAATATATATCCTTTCATCTATTCCCGAGTGACTCAAAGGGATATTGGACCTTATTTTCAGGTAAGTGAAATAGCTTTAGTTAGCTAACGCTAGCTTTCTAAGTTGCACACGTTTCGGATGGCAGTTATCAAAATAATTCACTGACTTTCTCATTAGATTACAGACAACACGAGAGGGTGCTCCAAACTTTTTAATCAGGACTGCATTGTTTGTTCGCTCCCGGGGTTACATAGACTGAAACGGGGAAGCGTGACGAGTTTGTTTACATGGTGCTGTAAACTCCAACCCAGGAGGACACTTCAGAGGAATCAAGGGTGCGTTAACTTGTTCGATGATATAATCTGAATAATCTTTAAAAGATTAAGATTTTATGTAATGAGACGATTTGTTAAAATTACCAAAATTTATACTATGAATTATATTTATATTTAATCCTCTCTAAATGTGATAGTACTGTAATGTTTTATCATATTACAAATACTCGAATGTTGCCTAAGCAAACTGACATTTATGTCAGATAGATAGATAGATAGATAGATAGATAGATAGATAGATAGATAGATAGATAGATAGATAGATAGATAGATAGATAGATAGATAGATAGATAGATAGATAGATAGACAGCCAAGACTGAAATCATGATTATGTTAATTTCCAGTGTCTGTGATGTTGAAACACTAAAGGAAGAAGAGGAGGACCACCATTTGTTTCCTGATCAGAACACAAGAGAAGAGTGAGAAAAAAATTAAGCAATTCATTGATGAAAATTAAAACATGTAAATAAATCTTATGACCTCCTTGATCTTTTTTTTTACATGCAATTTTCTCCTCTTTCTCAATACACAGATCTAACAGTGGTTTGGGGGCATTGCAAGACCATGATTACCTGGAAACATCTCCTATTATGGAAGAGCACAACATCATGCTCGCAACATTTGTGTCCTGGATCAGTTTTTCTTGTTTCTCTGCTGTATGAGGCAGGGGCTTCTTTCCGCAGATTTAGCTGTAAGGTTTAAAGGTCCCGTTTAACTAAACTTTAGTTAGTGTGTAATGTTGCTGTTAGAGCATAAATAATACCTGTAAATTATAAAGCTCAAAATTCAATGCCAAGCGATATATTTTCTTTAATAGAATTTCCCTTTTAAAGCATACAGCAAACGGACGGTTTGGACTACAGCCCTCTACTTCCCGATTGAATGACATCCAAAGAAGAGTTTTTTTTACTAACTCTCACCCACAGGAATACGTCAGTCGCAGGCAAAGCTCAAATGGCTCTGCTAAGCTAAGTTGCTGTTAAATCACAACACACTAAACAAACTACTACACAATCAAAACTCGATATATATTTCTGAAGGAGGGACTTCATAGAACAAGGAAGAAATCAGCCCGATTTTAGAACAGTGAAAACAGTGCTATAGAGATAAGTAATTGTGTGAAAAATACTGTGTTTTTTTACACACAAAACATGAACACACGCTATATTGCACACCATAAACACAATCATAGTTTAAAAACACAGGAAAAACAGGACTTTTAATCTGTCCAAGGCAACAGTCAGTCGAATATGCATAACATGGGCTAATGTCCAAACATCTTTTCACTTCACAAGAGGTGTAAAGTTTGGACTCTCATTCTCACGGCACCCATTCACTGCAGAGGATCCAATTGTAAGCAATGTAATGCTGAATTTCTCCAAATCTGTTCCAATGAAAAAGCAAATGCATCTATATATTGGGTGAAAAATTCCTTTAATCCCAAAAACAGACTTTTTTCATTTAAATGTTTTTACTTTGCTTTACTATTACAATTTGTACAGTAGATAGAAAATATACATTGGAACAAATTTATAAACAGTGGTGTGAAAAAGTGTTAGCCCCATCCAGATTTCTCATGTTATTGGATATTTGTCACACTTTTATGTTTCAGATCATCAAACAAATTTAAATATTAGTCAAAGAAGATAACACAACACATCATGCAGTTTTTAAATGAAGGCTTTTATTATTAAGGGAAAAAAAATCTAAACTACATGGCCCTGTGTAAAAAAGTGTATTAGTACCCATTGGCTTTTAATGTAAATATGATTGGTTCTAAAAATGTACATATATATATTTTTTCATACTTCATTTATAAATAAAACTATATTTTGAACAATGAGTGAAATGCAGTTTCTTTAATGTAAAATAGTTGTTCTAATAATGTACAGTTATTTACTTAACACGTCTCTAATGTGTGCGTAACATGTTTGTTAGAAGTGTGTGTGTGTTGTTCCTGGCTTTATAAGCTGTTGGGCAGCCATTAGTTAAAAAAAACAAGTCCAACTTAATTTTTACTGACTTCCATTTGTCTCCATCAAAGTAAATGCGTTCCAGGTGGATTCGGAAGTCAGTTCTGGTTTTGACAAAAAAAATCACACCATGTTATCCCTGTGATTCCTCTGAAGTGTCCTCCCGTAGTTGGAGTCCACAGCACCACGCAAACAAACCCGCCACGCCTCCCCGCCCCAGTCCACGCAACCCCGGGAGCGAACAAACAATGCAGTCCCGATCAAAAAGCCTGGAGCACCCTCTCGTGTTGTCTGTAATCTAATGAGAAAGTCAGTGAATTATTTTGATAACTGCCATCCGAAACGTGTGCAACTTGGAAAGCTAGCGTTAGCTAACTAAAGCTATTTCACTTACCTGAAAATAAGGTCCAATATCCCTTTGAGTCACTCGGGAATAGATGAAGGGATATATATTATCACTCTCTTTACGTTAATATGATGTACAGCCTAATACACAACATCGCATTTGCAACTCTCATGTGATTCACGGCGATACTTCCGGGTTTCTTCCCACGTGACCGGAGTCTCGGATGCGTGACGTCAGCGTATTGTACCTACCCTTTCCGTAATAAACGTAAATTTGTTTTACAACATGTAATTTTGTTCGCTCATTGTAAATTTGTTTAAACACTTTTGTAAATTTGTTTAAAAAAACTTGTACATTTGTTTACTTATTGTAAATATGTTAAAAAAAACTTGTAATTTTGTTTGCTCATTGTAAATTTGTTTAAAAAACTTGTACATTTATTTACTCATTGTAAATTTGTTTAAACACTTGTAAATTTGTTTAAACACTTGTAAATTTGTTAAACTTGTAAATTTGTTGAAAAACTTGTACATTTATTAAATTTTTTTTAAATTTGTTAAAAAAAACTTGTAAATTTGTTAAAAAACTTGTAAATTTGTTTTAAATCTTGTAAATAAAATTGCACCTCAGGGCCACCGTAATATTTACATTCATTACTGCATTGCAAATGTACAAAGTCATTTATATTTACATGTTTACATTCCTGCAGTGCATGCAACACTAAATAAAAGTTATTTACAGTATATTTACATTCATTACTGCATTGCAAATGTACAAAGTCATTTATATTTACATGTTTACATTCCTGCAGTGCATGCAACACTAAATAAAAGTTATTTACAGTATATTTAAATACATTACTGCATTGCAAATGTGTAAAGTCAATATTTACATTCCTGCAGTGCAGGCAACACTGAATAAAAGCTGATTATATACATGTCAATATTATTTATACCTGAACAAAACTAAATGCAATACTTGGTTCACTGGATAAGGCAACGTCCTTTCAAAGCCAGAGACGCACTTTAAGGCTCAATAGCACGATCAAATCATCACTTTTAAAATGACTGCAGATCCTTGTATGAGAAGTGATGTTAAATCGCTCGCGTTGAATGTTGTGAATCCATTTTCTGCGTGTTTTTTGTCCACAAAAAACATTTGGAAACTCATACAGATTTGAACTTTGAGGAGTCCTCACATAACTGGACACAGCAATGTTCAGCTTAACTACTTTCTTTCCGCTTTTGATATTTAAACTTTCTGGAAGCCATTACTAGAATGGTTAACTATATAATGCTATAAATATACTTTAGTTATAGATCGCTCTCAAATAAATTTTATGAAAGCATTTTGCTGCTAGTACACTCAGATACGAAATGTGCTAAGTAAATACGCTCAGATTTTTCCGGAAATACGTGAGGAGAGCCAGATTGCGCAAAAGGTGTGCAATGCTGAGCTCCTTGAGTGCTGCGCTCTTGGCGGGTTATGATTGGTTGAATGGTAAGCTTGCATCTGATTGGCTAAAGAGTACGAGTGACCCACGTTGGAGAGCGCGCTGCCAACAAAGTCTCAAAAAACACACACATGAATTCAAAGCAATTCACACACAAAAAAGACGATTCGTACATTCACAGTTATGATAAACTCAAAATGTAAAACTTTTCGTACACAGTTCTACATTTGTGAATTGTTTTTTTTTTCGTTTGTGAAACGTATTTTATGAATATGTATTTTTATTTTGTGTATGTACATCGTTTTTTGCGAATATATATATTTTTTGTGTATGTAAATTAGATTTCATGCATGTGAAATAGTCTACGCATGTGTGAATCATGTTTTTTGCGTGAATTTTTAATGAGATAAAATTATCTCCATAGCAAATGACTGAAAAGTAATTATTTTATTCTTCTTTAAAACAACTTCAGAATTATCCATCGATCGTAGCACCATGATCAAAATAAACTATTAGGCTAATAATATTTTAACAGCTACACTTTTAATGTAGGTTTGTCAATCATCATTAAAATCATGGTAAACGTAAGTCTCCGTGCCTCTGCGTACAGCCGCAATTCTTCTGGCATCTCTCCTCCTTCACTGGATTTTTCTTCTGTTCTGTTACTTGGAATTGGGTCTCCAACCCGACCAAGATTCGAGCTGCCTTCGAGAACAGCAAGCCAAGTTTGTTTAGGTTCAATTAATTATTAGGACTAAATGGGCAGGCAAACTAGTAAAAACAATGAAAGTAAAAAACAATCCGCCAAAATATGGTTTTACACGTCTATAGAAAATATACTATAGCCTAAATAAAGCATTTATTAATTTTCCTAATGCATGGAAGCCTGTGGCTGTGTGCGTCTCTTCTTTAAAGTCTGTGTCCAGAGGTGGGTAATCCATGTGCCAAGAGTAAAAGTCCTCTCTAGAATTTTGTTTCAATCACCTGGATTTGCTAATTAGCACAGTTTTTCAGCAGGAGGTGACCTCCTGGCTCGCTGGTGTTTAAAACCCTCAACGAAGCCTTCAAGGCAGCACTGCCGAAAGGGGTATAAACGGAGGTCGGAGCCAGCTGCAAATGGGTGTGTTAGCAGCAAGTGGGTGGAGCTTTAGCCGCAAGTGGGCTGTACAAACTTCCAGAGGATGTTTTCACGTATCCGTGGCACGACTTTCTTTCACGTATTGGTTATTCATTTTTCTTTCCTTTTTTCAAACCATTGTCAATTGGGATTTGGGTTAGATTTATGGTTTTCATCACATTTTTAAACTGTTTTCGCGCGAGGATAAAGTTGGGTTTGGGTTAGAATGGCAGTGGTTTATACGTTTATTTGTCAGAAATTTAAAATGTTCTTGCATGGAGTTGGGGTTAGAGTTGGATTAGGATGTCATTTTATGTAACAAAGTTGTTCTACCCCAATCCCAAGCAACAACGGTAAGAAAATAGGAAAAACAATTGAACAACCAATACGTGTCACGGACACATAAAAACGTGTCACTTAAATGCTTGAAATGTTTTGAGCTGAATTCAAAAACAGTCTCTTTCCTATCTTACCACATCTGCGCTACTCATCTGAACAACGGTGAGCTCGAACTGCTTCACTGCAGAAGCTGCCTTGGAGGCTCCGTCGAGGGCTTAAACCAGTAACGAGCATTTTGATTGGTCGTTTTTTATGAACCAATCACATTCTTTCTGCCCTCAGAACATGTTTGAGTAAGGGAAACTCCTACGTGCCGTGTGCGAGGCTTGATTTTTTTCCCAAACCAGTTCAGATAGGAGTTTTACTTAAACATGAGCTCAGGGGCAGAAAGAAATTTGATTGGTTCACAAAAATGACCAATGAAAGTCTTCAACCGGAGCCTTCAAGGCAGCTTCTGCAGTGAAGCAGTTCGAGCTCACCGTTGGTCAGGTGAGTAGCGCAGATGGTTAGATAGGAATGTGACTGGTTTTGAGTTCAGCTCGAAATGTTACATGCTTTTAAGTAACGTGTTTCCACGTTTTCATGTGGCATGACTTTCTTATTCGTGCCAGTTTAACGTAATGGATACTCAATTTTTGTCCTTTATTCAAACCTTTGTCGATTGGGGTTAGATATGTGTGATTCTTTCAATTTTAAACTTTTTTTTTTAAAGAAAGTCAATCCGTGGAAACATGGAAACATGTAAATTAAATGCTCAAAACATTTTGAGCTGAATTCAAAATCAGTCACATTCCTATCTAACCATCTGCGCTACTCACCTGACCAACGGTGAGTTCAAACTGCTTCACTGCAGAAGCTGCCTTGAAGGCTCCGGTTGGGGACTTTCATTGTCATTTTTGTGAACCAATCAAATTTCTTTCTGCCCCTGAGATCATGTTTAAGTAAAACGCCTATCTGAACTGGTTTGGGGAAAAAAATCATGCAAGTGTGAGTATCAAATGTGAATCAATTTTTATTTGAAAATTATATACAATCGTGATGCATTTCATTGAAAAGTTAACATAGCCGAAGTGATTGTGATTTGCTAAATATTCTTGAATGCATATCCATCATACGTAATATAGCAAGGCAAGTTTATTTGTGTAGCATTTCATTAACATGGGGTCATTCAACGTGCTTTACATAGAATAATGCTCTAAATGACTTGTTAGCACATTCGTTTAATTAAACTGTTGCATGAAAGCTTGTGTTGACTTAGTGACAGTACAAGAAAACTGTATTACGCTGGTTGTAAAAACTTGTTAGTTACTCGTTTTTTGTTATTTTTTTAGTTAAAATAATCTAAATGTTTTAGCTGTCACATGCTCACAGTCAGCATTTTTAACGTTACCAAACAATACATGAGTATGTCTCTTCATTTAGATGTGGTTTTATAATGTTCATTGAGACATGTGACATTTATAGTCAGACATAACAGTAGACCAGTGTTTCTCAAACTTTTTCAGCCCAAGGACCACTTTATCTTCCAATTTTTTTCTGAGGACCACCTAACAGAATCTCACTTTAACACGCACCCAAAAAACAACAAAATAGGAAGGATAAACTAAATTTATTTTTATAAATGTATTAACTGTTTCAAGTCAAAAACGAATTATTCAAACACACATGCAATGATATGATCAGAAAATAGTACATGCATTTTATTTAATTTGAAAAATTTAAGTTGAAATAAACTGCAGTTTAATATGAACAAAAACTGCAATTAAACATACTGTAACAACCCAGGTCCCACTTAATGTCATTCCAAAGAGCCATTAAGTGACTGAGGTGGTGGGTATATGAAGTGTAACTATGGTTCTATTTCCTTGGCTACAGACCGCCAGATGGACTGAGTGGATACCTTCCTCTTCTAATCGAGAACCCAATATAACAGCTGTCACCTGGTGACCTTAATGACGTGCCTGACTATAAATAGCTTCCTACACGTCATCACTTCCTCTTTCGTCTTCTCGTCTAGTTTGAGAACCTGCAGCGGTGCGAGTGCAGCTATCTAGGACAAAGTTCCACAAGCTGTATCCCTGCATAATTAGACAATTACTTAAGAGGGTGAGAGTGGTTTTTCCAAACCGCCCGTAGGAATTGATTGGCGTTAATTGTTATTGACAAAGGTAGTGGTGTTTCCAGTTACCTACAATTACCATGAGTTTGTCCGCGCGTCTTGTCAACAGCGCATGGAGCTCGAGGATGCTCATGATCAATGCCCGAGCTGTCTCGGCATTGATCATCTTAAAGAGGCGCTGGAGGATCCATGCATGCATTGCAGCGTGATGCCTCTAGAAGTAAGACGCGTTCGACTGGCGGCTTTTAAAAAGATTAAGGAGGGAGCTGTAAAACGAAAAGCATCGGCTTCCGCTCCTTGTCAAAAGAAAAAAGAAGCCAAGAAGGATCTTGCGCGTAGAGTAGATGAATTGGCTGATGGTATGGGAAAAATTCAGGAGTTTTTGGCTAAATTACAACCCCAGCCAGCTTCTGAGAATTTTGAATCGGGTAGGGAAGAGTCTGAAACCCCGTCCCTTCCACAACCTGATTATACAGTATCCTTGGATGAGTTTGACTGTGTCTCCGTGGCAGCAACAGACTCGCTGTTCTCGGAAGATCGGTTTCCTTTAGATAAAGAACCAGGGATGATTGATAGTGAGGATGAGGGGGACGATCATAGCGAAAGTTCGCTTTCATCTGACGATCTAGTTAAGATAATAAAGACTGCTTTAGCGCAGTTAGGCATGGACCCCACTTCAGCAACGGAAACCGCGCATACGAATCGCCTTTGCCATTCTTTGCCGCGCTCCAATGTGTTTAATATTCCTCAATCGCCAGATTTTACGGAGGTATTTTCACAAGCATTTAAATCGGCTCATTCAACCAGACTGGATCGTGTTTCACGTCTGTTGGCAGCAATGCAAGAGCCTGGTCCAATAGGACTAGGGGCAATGCCCACAGTACAACCTGCAGTGGCATCTTTAATTGTGCCACCCGATGAAGCATTAAGACAGGATCCGAGATGCCCGAATATGGAGTGCAGAAGGACAGATAATTTAATAGGGAAAATATATAACTCAACAGCCTGTTTAGGGAGAACTGTTAATACACTGGCACATGTCTTATTAGCAATCAATGCCTCGCTTAACTCACCTGAAGCTACAGCTGCAGAGCTGGTTAATGTAGCCCTTAGGTCTGTGGGATCAATAGCGGGTCACTGTGGGAAAGCCATGGGGTTGTTAGTTCAGGCTCGCAGTCAGGTATGGATCGCACAGTCGCCTTTTTCCGAACCTTGTAGAGCCGCCTTGCGTCAGCTTCCATTGGTTCCCGGTCAGATATTTGGGCCAGCGGCTCAAGAAGCGTTAGACCGTAGACTGGTTGCTTCAGAGGCACGGAATCAGTTGGGAAAACAACGCACGTCATTTAAAGCACCCGGCTATCCGCTCTATTCGTTCCGCCGGGGTAGGTCTGCGTTTTCCTCACGCCACCAGTTTCCCGGTCGAGAGCCGCAACCTAGCGGACCTTACAGAGGCCAGCAAACCCGTCCATATGGACCTCCGGCTAGAACATTGAATCGCTTGAGATATATGGGGGCCTCTGATAATCACCCCCCCAGAGATACAAAATCCTCACGTAGGCAGGGTTGACTCGTTGAGGCCGGTGGCGACGAACAAGTTTTCAGTTTCACAAATCCGTTTTTGGCATTCAATAACAACAAATCAATGGATTCTAAATACAATTTCACAAGGTTACAACCTACAGTTTCGTCGCCGGCCTCTCGTGAACACGGGGATTCGTCTTTCAATCACGACGAGCCCAGAAAAGCACAAAATTCTTTGCACAGAAATTCAATCATTACTGGTGAAAGACGCAATCGAAGAAGTAAAACCACCTGCGTCGACACAGGGGTTTTTCTCCGTTTACTTCGTCATTCCAAAAAAAGACGGAGGCTTTCGTCCTATATTGGATTTGAGGAATCTAAACAAGACTTTAAAATTCCTACCCTTTCGTATGCTGCGGCTGGCGGATGTTCTGCGGACAGTCGAGCCGCGAGATTGGATGGTGAAAGTAGATTTAAAGGACGCGTATTTTCACGTACCTATCGCGCCCCGACACCGTTGTTTCCTGCGATTCCGGTTCCAAGGAAAGACATTCCAATTCAAGGTACTCCCATTCGGGCTATCCTTAGCCCCAAGGGTGTTTTCCAAAATCGTTCAGACCGCTCTTGCACCCTTGCAACAAAGGGGCATTTGCGTGCTTCCATACCTAGACGATTGGCTGTTGTGTGCAGAGAACCCTTCAAAATTGACAGACAACTTGCAACAACTGTTAAATCACGTTGCGAATCTGGGATTTGTGGTCAATCGGGCCAAATGCCAGTTTACGCCGGCGCAAAGCATTAAATTTCTCGGGGTTCGGTTAAACTCTCGCGCAATGACGGCATCTCTTACAAAGATAAGAGCTCAAAACATTTTGAGCCTAATAACCGGGATGAAACAAGGCAGACGGGTGAGATATCTCACCCTGTTACGACTAGTGGGCATGCTGGCTGCAGCGACACCTGTGATCAGGTTGGGTATGCTGTACCTAAGACCAATTCAGCGCTGGCTGACGGGCAGACACCTGTCAGTAAAAACTCAGAAGTACACACTGGTGAGAGTGACGCACACTGCTCGACGGGCACTACAGCCTTGGCACAGCATGGAGTTCCTTCTTCGCGGGGTTCCTATGGGTCCACCCCCGGCGAAGAGGGTAATTGTTACCACAGATGCGAGTCAGCAGGGCTAAGGAGGAGTATGGAAACAGAGAGGAGTGAAAGGAATTTGGGGAGAGGAGCTCCGTTTTCAGCATATCAACTATCTAGAGTTGAAAGCAGCGTTCCTAACGCTACGATATTTTCAGAATCAGCTGATCCACGAACATGTGTTAATACGGTCGGACAATATGTCAGCAGTATTCAATATAAATCATCAGGGGGGCACGAGATCACTGAAGCTGCTACAGGCTGCGCACGAGCTCTGGTTATGGGCAGATATACATCTAGCCTCATTGAGGGCAGTTCACATTCCGGGGCAGATGAACACGGTAGCGGATGCTCTGTCACGGAGTATTCCGCTGTCAGGAGAATGGCAACTCCACCCAGAGATAATTCAGTTAATCTGGAACACATATGGCACGGCAGTGGTGGATCTGTTTGCCGACAGTCAGTCGGCTGTCTGTCCAAAGTTTTTCTCTCTGAGGAGGGAGACGGAGTCTCTAGGACAGGATGCATTAGCCCACAATTGGCCGAGTGGTCTCCTATATGCATTTCCCCCATTTCCCCTGATTTGGTTAGTTCTCAGTCGTATTCGTGTAACGAGCCAACCGCTATTATTAATAGCCCCGTGTTGGCCGAGCAGACCGTGGTTTCGTCTCCTTCAACGTCTCTTAACTGGTCCTCCAGTCCGGTTGCCGTGCAGCCCAGATCTTTTGACACAGCTGAATGGCAAACTACAGCACGACCAACCTCAAACTCTGAAATTGTGCGTTTGGCCGCTGGGGGCGACCCCAGCCTTTTGGTCTGTTCGCAGGGGGTCAGGGACACTATTATAAACGCTCGGGCACCGTCGACTAGAGCGCAGTATCAGAACAGGTGGAAACTGTTTTCGAGGTGGTGTAGCGAAAATCAAATAAATCCCCAGTCATGCACTATAACCAATATTCTGGAATTTTTGCAAACCTTGTTAACGTTGGGTCGGTCATACTCCACAATAAAGGTTTATGTGGCAGCATTATCAGCGCACAGAGGTCTCATAGACGGTATTTCTGTCGGGACGCATAAATTAGTGGTTGCTTTTTTGAGAGGTGTTAACCGACTAAACCCCCCTTGTAGAATTATGATTCCGCAATGGGATCTTAATATTGTCCTAGAAAGTCTTTGTACCTTGCCATTTGAACCACTGTCTACAGCTGATATAAAATGGCTTTCTTTAAAAACTGCTTTTTTGTTGGCCATTTCGTCGGCAAAACGTGTGAGTGAGTTACACGCACTCTCGGTGGCTTCGCAATGTTTAAAATGGGGTCCGGAAGACTCACAAGGTATGTTGTGGCCGAATCCCGCCTTTTTACCGAAGGTGTTGTCGAGTCATGTCGCTAACCCCCCTCTGATACTACCGGCATTTCACTCTGACAGGGGAATGAATCAGGAGCTTTGTCCTGTGAGATCGCTGCGTCTTTATGTGGACAGGACGGCTTCTTGGAGAACTACTGACCAGTTATTTGTTTGTTTTGCAGATCGAAGTAAAGGATCTCCCCTGTCAAAAGGGAGACTGGCTCATTGGATAACGGAGGTCATTACGTGCTCCTATGTCTCCGCTCACAGGGTTCTGCCTGATCCAGTGAAATGTCACTCCACCCGCTCTGTGGCAACATCTTGGGCGGCTTTGCGGGGGGTGCAGCTCGCAGATATTTGCGGAGCAGCAACTTGGGCTTCACCGTCCACGTTTTCCAGATTCTATAGACTTAATGTGGTTGATGTTCCAAATAATTGCGCAATAGCAGTGCTGGGCGAGGAAGCCAGTCTAAGAATGGGTTCATGCACATCTGGAGATAATCATTGAAACTGAGATATTAAAAATAAATGAAAGAATCTCATACTTCTGTGGTTTGGTTGTTTTATTGTCATTTACATTTATAACGTTTGACAGTTGATTCTATCAAGAACGACTTGCAGACCAGTATGGATACTGTTTAACTTTTGCTGTTATTACATTACCTGAATGACTTCTGTATAGGCAATCAAGTAACCATATTTAAGGATGTTGTATGTTCTTAGACCCTCGTGACAGATTTTATATTCGTCTTCCACTCAGTCCATCTGGCGGTCTGTAGCCAAGGAAATAGAACGTTGGTTACGTAGGTAACCGTGGTTCTATGACTGGCGGAAGACCGCCAGAGCCTCGAGTCACTCGGGTCACCGAGAAGACTTTAGAGGAAGTGATGACGTGTAGGAAGCTATTTATAGTCAGGCACGTCATTAAGGTCACCAGGTGACAGCTGTTATATTGGGTTCTCGATTAGAAGAGGAAGGTATCCACTCAGTCCATCTGGCGGTCTTCCGCCAGTCATAGAACCACGGTTACCTACGTAACCAACGTTGTAACTATGGTAACAATAACATGCTGGAAATTAATGTTCCCCTTAATGTCCACTATCAGTGAAATAACTGGAATTTTACAAATGAAACAAAAACTGGTAAATTACAAAACAAATAGATCTGTGGATTTTATTTTTTGAGATTTCCATCTAAAACTTAACGTGAATATTAATGAGACGAGTGGTGCTGCTTATCACACATCAGTTTCTGAATGTCTGGCTCCAAAGAGGAGAGTTTCAGTCTCATACTAGGCTCCACGTTTAGTCTGTTGCGCTGTTTTGTTTTCAAACCAACCAGTGTGGAAAACCCAACCTCACAGTTGTATGTAGTTGGGAAGGGCATAAGCACTTTGAGGGCAGATTCTGCAAGCTTTGGATGTTCAGGAAGGAGCTGAGCCCAGAAGTCTGTTAAGGGCTGTTGTTTGAATGACATTTTGAGACCTCCATCTGATGCAATGTCCGCAAGACTATTGCCTTCTTGTATTGAGAGCTTGGTACATTGCTCAATGATGTCACCAAATGGATTTCTGATCCACTCAAAGTCCACATCTAGCTCTGGAAAATATTTTTCCAGCTGCATGTGAATGCCTTGTAGATGTTCCTTTATGGCTGTGATGGTGTCGTCATCCAGAGTCTCTTTAGTTTCGAGAAGAAAGTCCGCTAGAGTGGGGAAACAGTCAAATTCACGGCGATCGATATGCGCGCACCAGAGCTTTAATTTGGTGCGCGCCCCTTTAATTTTGTCCTGTACATTAAAGACTGTGACCGCGTTTCCTTGCAGTGCTAAGTTGAGCGTATTGAGCGTGCTGAAAATATCTGCAAGATAGGCTAGTTTTGAAAGCCACATAAAGTCATGAATTCGATCATACAATTCATCAGCTTGGTGCAGAAATAATTTTACTTCATCGGGCAGTTCAAAGAGACGACACAGGACCTTGCCACGGGACAACCAGCGCACTTCAGTGTGGAACAGAAGTTTTGTGTGCTCACTCCCCATTTCCTCACACAGGACTTTAAAAAGACGCGAGTTGAGGGCCTTGCCTTTGATTGAGTTGACAATTTTAACTGCCTCGTCCAAAACAGTTTTAAGGCAACTTGGCATCTTTTTCACCGCGAGCTGTTCTCTATGAATGCAGCAATGCGTTGACACAGCGGATGGAGCAACATTACGCACACGCGTTACCAGGCCCTTGTGTTTGGCTGTCATCGCAGTTGCACCATCAGTGCAAACTCCAACACAACATTTCCAGTCAATTTTATTATGCACAATGAAGTCATTTAGTGCATCAAAGATCGCTTCTCCTGTTGTGTTCGTTGGAAGGGATTTACAGAAGAGAAAATCCTCATGAACTGAGCGCGCATGGATGTATCTGACAAAACACAGAAGATTTGCTTCGTTACCAATGTCCGTGGACTCGTCCAATTGAAGAGAAAAGAAGGGACTCTGGTGTAATCGTGTGATCAGCTGCTCTTGGATATTTTCGGACATTGAAGTTATGCGTCGTTGGACAGTGTCATTGGACAGAGGTACTTTGTGCATGTCATCACTAGCTTTCTTCCCTAGCATTACGTTTGCCATAACTTCGGCAGCAGGCTTAACTAGAGTCTCTCCAATTGAATGTGGTTTTCCAGTTTTTGCAATTAGTAGAGACACTTTGTATGATGCCTCCGTAGCCTTTGCATTTTCACCGGGCATAAAAAACTGTGAAGTGTTTTTACTCATGTGTCGCTCAAGCTCATCACGTTTTCTCTCAAAAAATGACACTGGTTTACCTGTACAATCTTTGTGCTTAGACTCGAAGTGACGCTTGAGTTTGGATGGTTTCATTGCTTCATTAGCCAATATTTCATAACACAAAACACAGTGAGGTCTAGCATCCTCAAGATCCCCAGTCCAGGAAAATCCAAACTTTATGTACTCATTGTTATATTTTCGCTTAACTTTCTCACATGGTTTTCGCTCCATGGTCGGCGGGAGTGTGGTGGCCAGTGGCCGTGACTCGGTGTCATCGATCCCGGCTTCAGTAGGCCTTTGTGATGCTGCTTTCAGGGGACGCTTGTTCTTTTCTTTTAACCTTTTTTTGGTTTAGCCACCGATCCATTATACGTTATTAAAACAGTCTTGCAAAAGCATTAAAAATCTTCTTAAATAAGAGATGATTTAAAAACACTTGCCTATAGGTCATCTTTTCGCGGACCACTAGGGGGCGACCACACTTTGAGAATTACTGCAGTAGACCATCATAATAATTGACTGTTAAAATACCACGTGTTAGATTGTGTCATGTACTGTGTTGTGTACCACTTTTAACAGCATTTTTGCTAATCGGTGATTATGTTCTTTATGTACTATTTCAGTGAAGTGGAGGAATTTAATCGAATCATAGACAAACAATTAAAAAAAAGAGGGGAGAGCATCCAGTTGCTGCTGCATACATCACAATGTGTGCTTTAAATATTTAATATTTATATTTATCCCTCTCTATAATTATTTTTTATCTGCTCAGATGTGCTTTATTGACATTAATGTTTCAAAAACCTTTGATCCTGTAATGAACAGTATGCAATATTAATATAAACATTACTTGATATGAAGATTGATATAATTTTGTATCGTATATAATGTGTGTGCTCTATGGTGACTAAGATCTTTAAAGTTTGAAGAAAAAAAAATTAAAGAGTTGTTGAACATGTTCAACTAAATGTTCCTGGTTTCATTCATTTCTTTATCTTTCTCTCACTTAGGAGCAGAGGTGTCAAATCCATGTGCCAGGAGTAAAAGTCCTCTCCAGTATTTTGTTCCAATCACCTGGATTTAATTAGCAGTTTTTCAGCAGGAGCTGACCTCCTGACTCGTTGGTGTTTTAAGCCCTCAACGAAGCCTTCAAGGCAGCGCTGCCTGGAAGGCACTCCCTGTGCCCCGAGCGTTTCAGCCAATCACAGCACTGGTGCTAGATATGGAGCCTTCCGCCAGCTTCTGGCAGTATGAGCTCACCGTTGGTCAGGTGAGTAGCGCAGATATGGTAAGATAGGAATGTGACTGTATTTGAGTTCAGCTCGAAATGTTTTGAGCGTTTAAGGGGTGTGTTACTGCGTTTTCACATGTCCATGGCACAATTTTTTTCGTGCCAGTTTCATGTATTGGTTGCGCAATTGTTTTTCCTATTTTTTTACCATTGTTGCTTGGGGCTTAGATTTGTGGCTTTCGTCTAATTTTTAGAATGTTTTCATGTGAGGATAAAGTTGCGTTTGGCATAAATGCGGATGTCATTTTAAGCATTGGTTTATATGTTTATTTAACAGAATAACCCAGGAGTTGGGGTTAAGGTGAGGATGTCATTTTATGTAACAGAAAGTTGTTCTAACCCCAATCACAAGCAACAATGGCAAACAAATAGGAAAAAGAATTTAGCAACCAATACGTGAAACTACCACAAAAAAACTTGTGCCATAGACATGTGACAACGCAAAAACACGTCACTTAAACGCTCAAAACATTTCGAGCTGGATTCAAACACAGTCACATTCCTATCTTAGCATATCTGCGCTACTCACCTGACCAACGGTGAGCTCATACTGCCAGAAGCTGGCGGAAGGCTCAATATCTAGCACCAATGCTGTGATTGGCTGAAACGCTCGGGGCACAGGGAGTGCCTTCCAGGCAGCGCTGCCTTGAAGGCTTCGTTGAGGGCTTAAAACACCAACGAGTCAGGAGGTCAGCTCCTGCTGAAAAACTGCTAATTAAATCCAGGTGATTGGAACAAAATACTGGAGAGGACTTTTACTCCTGGCACATGGATTTGACACCTCTGCTTAGGAGTCAGTGAAGATGTTGTCCATGCAGTTCTTCCTATGTTGTTCACGTCATGAACAAATTTGGGTAACACTTTACAATAAGGTTCATTAGTTAACATTAGTTAACTACATTAGTTAACATGGACTAATAATAAACTGCACTTATACAGCATTTAATAATATTTGTTAATGTTCATTTCAACAATTTGTAATACTTGATAGTTAGTTAATGCATTGTGAACTAACATGAAAAAAAAACAATTAAAAGCTTTATTTAGCTTAATAAAGATTAAGGTTAAGAAATACTGTAACAAATGTATTGCTCATGGTTTGTTCATGTTAATACATTAACTGTTAACTAATGAACCTTATTGTAAAGTGTTACACATTTTTTGTGTGTGTGTGTGTGTGTGTTTAAATTCAACTGTTGCAATATATAATTTTATAAATATACAAATTTAAATCTACCCCCAGAGTCATCCTTGTGTATTCCCTCTGTAGTTGAATATGTGATTGACTAAAAAGGCTATAGTACATGATTCCTTGTTTAATTTACTTGATGAGATATTAAATAAGGCAATGTAGAGCCAATAATTACTTAACATTCCTAAAAATCTGATTTAATGTCAATAAAGAAAGCAGTATTTGGGTGTAATAAACCTTTAAAAACATCTAAAACTTTAAAAGTAGTTTATATTGAGTGAAAATACTGCATTGGTGGCACTTTTTTTGAGTAGCATCTGCCTGCACCACCAGAGGCTACGGTTTCACTAGGTGGCGCTGTTACAAAAAACTTGGGTCCTAAAAATGTGGTTGTTACGTGGGAATGCATTTACATGTTGGTTGTGTTTGTCTAGGTTTCCTTTGTTGTGTTTTTCTCTCTTGTTACACTCTAACTATCATGACTCGCAGGTGGAGCTGATAACGAGTGACCTGATTGGAGACGGGAGTGATTGCTGCTAGTGTCTATTTAAGTCTCCTGAAGCATGGATCTAGAGCTCCCCGCTCTCATGGCTTCCTTGACTGGCAGCTCTGCTGTTGGGAACTGTTGTTATGTATTACTTTTCTAAGTTGATTTGTTATGTTGAACCTTTATGTTTATCCTAAATTCTAATCATTTGGAGTATAGTAGGGAGGTGGGTGCCTCTTTTATTTGTTATTAGTTTTCTCCTGTTTGTGATAAGTAGGGAGGTAAGATTTTGTATATTTTGTTTATTATTTGAATTCTAGGTTAGAATTCTTAATCTAGTTAGTTTTGTTTTGTTATTTGTTTTGGCTTTTCCCCCTCCTGAAATGTATATGCTCCTTACTATTTTATGTTTAATAAACTTTCTTTATATACTTTAAAGTATCTTGTGATTTGAAGCCTTGGGGGTGAGAGTGGGGACTCCAGGGGTCTTGTTTGGATCCCTGTTTACTTGTTATGAATGTTTCTTGTTCTCTTTGAGTATAGACATTATGATAATTCGTAACATAATGGGGGCTCGTCCGGGAATGGAATTCCACGAATGGAAGATTGCATAGATCGGGTTGGTCCTGCAAAATTTGTTACGAAATTAGATCTTCTTAAGGGGTACTGGCAAGTTCCTCTTACTTCCAGGGCCTCAGAGATTTCAGCATTTGTGACCCCTGATGATTTTATGCAGTACTCGGTTATGGCGTTCGGAATGCGAAATGCTCCATCTACTTTCCAACGTTTGATGCGTATCGTACTAAGTGGAGTACAGAAATGTGAGGCTTATCTAGACGATATTGTAATATATTCTTCTAGCTGGGAAGAACATTTAAGTTCCCTGCGTGAAGTGTTTTCACGTTTGTGTGATGCGTCTCTGACTTTGAACCTAGCTAAATGTGAATTTGCCAAGGCAACAGTGGTTTACTTGGGGAAAAGAGTTGGTCAGGGACAGGTATGCCCGGTTGACGCAAAGATTGCGTCTGTTATGAATGTTTCTTGTTCTCTTTGAGTAGAGACATTATGATAATTCGTAACATAATGGGGGCTCGTCCGCTTGTTTTTTTTATGTTGATATAAATAATGAATTGTTTTGTCTTTTCTCTCTCTGTTTTTTATTTAACAAGTGGAAGTGGCCGCTTGTCTAATTGTATGAGGAACGAACAAGTGTCTAATAATCCATGTACTGTCATCTTGGTGAGTGAAATGTATTCTGATTTTTGTCTTGCTGATTTAAAATATAAAGCAGTAATGATCAGTAATTATGGAGTTGGATGTTAAATGTGACCAGTCACGGAAAGTAGGGACACAAGTCGGATCTGGGGCATTTTGAGTTATTCATAGATTCTGAAAGTGCAGATTCTAAGCTTTCCAACGATGTGTAACACATGGAAATCTGATAAGATTTGGAGAAGTTGTGGCCATTTGAATGTAACACATTCAAGAAAGAGAATGCTGAGAAATTTGAGAAAGAAAAAAGTTAACACTTTCCCTTTTCCCTGGCTGGAGAGACAAAAGGGCTCATTTACATCTCATTTAGCTAAGCCATTCCCCCTGTAAAGCCGTTTTGAGATACAGCTGTTCTAGCAGCATATGTAGTATTTTATTACAGAAGTCCGAATGGCAAAATGCAAAAATAAACAGGACTTTTAACGTTACCTTTGCGGGGATCACAAGTCGAATCCAGTCTGTTTCAGATGTGTGAATCGTCCAATGATTTTTGTCCACAAATGCGTATAATCCGTGAAATAGATATATAGTCTATTTCGCATGAACTTCTGGTAATACAATATAATATACAATCTGAGGACTATTTACATCGTAACATGTAAGGGTATATCAGATTACACTCCGGTATTTACGTTCCGTTAAACACATGAACCCGCCTTCAAAGTTTGTATTTAAAATAATAGATAATCCAAAAACAGCACCGTCGAAAACGTGAAGTCCTTAAGAGATGTTACCAATCGCTCGCTTGTTCCTCCATCAGCCAATGACTTCATGGAAAATATTGATAGACAAAACATGAAGCCAATTATATAAATAATACAACGATCTCTGTGTAACTTCTGTGTGTTTGGACAAATAACAGTCAGCCGCATCACTGACTTTATGGGGCGCCGCAGTCGGATGACGTCAGAGTACCGCGAGAGCGAGTCGAAATTAAACTACTCCGTAAGATTTCTTAAAGAGCTCTCGCGGTACTTTGACGTCATCCGACTGCGGCGCCCCATAAAGTCAGTGACGCGGCTGACGTATATGCGGTTGACTGTTATTTGTTCCGCCCCAGCTTCTTTTATATTTCTTTTGTTTTGTGCGCCCGAGCTTCATTTACAGTCTGGGGAGACGCACGCTATAAGTTTAAAAAAAAATAAAAATAAAACTCAGCAAACATGTCTAAGGGACAGAGCAGCCACGTCACTACAGTCACGTGACTTCACGCTCGAGCCGGAAGAGAAGACAATGCTGAATAAAGTCGTAATTCTTGCTATTTTTGGACCAAACTGTATTTTCGATGCATCAACACAATTGTACTGACCCACTGATGTCACATGGACTACTTTGATAATGTTTTTATTACCTTTCTGGACATGGAAACCGTACATAGATTTTCAATGGAGGAGACAGAAAGCTCTCGGACTAAATCTAATGTTAAAACATCTTAAACTGTGTTCCGAAGATGAACGGAGGTCTTCCGAGTTTAGAACGACATAATGGTAAGTCATTAATGACATTATTTTCAGTTTTGGGCGAACTATCCTTATTCAGTAGTCACGCTGTTCCCCTTGGGGGCGGAGGCGAAAACACAAGCTTATACAGTATGTAAATATACACACAGACAATGACGCCCCCCGCTGCACGCTAGAATCTCCGGAAAACAAGCCTATTTTAACCGCAAAATGTACGCTTTTAAATATACATAAACTGCTATCTCAAACATGGAGAGGCTTCTTTGTGATCTCAACTAACAGATTCTGCAATAAAACGAAAATCACAAATTTTGAAAAAAAAACTTTGTTTCTCATTTTCTCGAAACTTGTGCTGCCGACTTGTGTCCCTGGTTTCCGTGACGGGTCACAAATCATTCATAGAAAAACCTACTATACAGCAGTTTGAGGCATTTAGAAAGAAAGATCTAATACAGATTGCTGAAATTTTGGATGTTTCTGTATTAAGCTCTTCATCTAAACAGGTAGTTAAAGCTGAAGTTTATGCTAAACTGGTGGAGCGAGGTTTTTTTTCTGCTGATATGGATAGCGAAACTGTAAAGAGTGATGTTTTAGAGACTGCTAAAACTGATTTGACATCTCAATCAGATACTTTGCTCTTGTTAAGATTAAAAGAAGTGGAGTTACAAATAAAACGTCAAGAACATGAGAATCGTACGTTACAGTTACGTGAATTAGAGATGGTCCACATGGAAAAGGAAAGGGAGCGTGCGTTTACTGCTGTTTCATCTGACATACCTTTACCTACACAGCCTGTTGCTGTTAGTTTGTTTGATCCAAGTAAATACATTAAGCTTGTGCCTCCTTTTCGGGAGTCAGAAGCTGATGCTTATTTCATTGCATTTGAGCGCATTGCTGTTAAGCTTAACTGGCCAAAAGATATGTGGGGGTTAATGCTACAATGCAGTTTAGTAGGTAAAGCTCAAGAAGTATGTTCTGCTTTGCCTATCGAGGAGTCTCTAAATTATGATTTGGTGAAAGCTGCTGTTTTGCGAGTTTACGAACTTGTACCTGAAGCGTATAGACAGAAGTTTCGTAACTATACTAAATCAGCTAAACAAACTTTTGTGCAGTTTGCACGTGATAAGAGGGCTCTGTTAGAGAAGTGGTGTGCCGCTTCTAAAACGACTACATTTGAGCAACTTCAAGAACTGATTCTGTTGGAGGATTTTAAAAACTGTTTTTCAGACAATTTAGTGATTTACCTAAATGAGCAAAAGGTTAATTCCCTCTCAGACGCTGCAGTGTTGGCGGATGAATATATTCTGACACACAAGACTGTGTTTTCTTCTGCTTCTAGCCCAAATAATAATACTCCAATGTTTTCAAGTGTGGAGAAACCTTTGACGTACACTCGTTCAACGAAACCAATGATGCGCTCTGCAGTGCAGGGTAAGGACCCAAGCAAAGGTGGTGAGACTAAAAGAGTTTGCTTTTATTGCTTGGATCCAAATCATCTTATTGTTGATTGTAATGCTTGGAAGAAAAAGAATGCTGCCGTTAAACCTAAAGGGGTAGCTAATATTGTTCTTGAGCAAATGTCTGGTGTTAAAGAGAACTCAGACAGTTCTGCATTTACTCCCTTTGTATTTACAGGTAGTGTGTCACTTTCTCTTGGAGGTGTTATGAAGTCAATTTCAATTTTGAGGGATACTGGGTCCGCTCAATCGTTTATATTGGAAAGTGCATTACCCTTCTCGGATGTGACATACACTGGAACTGATGTGTTGGTTCGTGGAATTGAATTGAACTGTGTTAAAGTTCCTCTTCACTCTGTGTTTTTGACTTCCGATTTAGTTACAGGTCCTGTTAAAGTGGGGTTACGCTCAAGGCTGCCTGTAGAGGGCGTAAGTCTAATCTTGGGAAATGACCTGGCGGGTGCTAAAGTTTTTCCTCACCCAATTGTAGCGAAGACTCCGGTTTGTGATGCCGAGCTTGCCAGTCAATTTCCTTCAACATTTTCAGCATGTGCTGTCACTCGTGCACAGGCACGCAAAAATGAGGATGTGATTGATCTGTCTGACACTTTTCTTGTTTCTCCAGATTCTCCCTCAGAGTTAAGGTTATCTGTACATCCTAGTGTGGGCATCAGTGATAGTGAGATTTCTGATCAAGAACCTTCTCTGACGATGGGGAGAGAGCAACTTGGGAAAACTCAAAAGTCTGACCCTTCTCTAATGCGCTGTGTTGAGGCCGTAGAGGGTAAAGTGAAAGGAGGTAATGCTGATGGGGTAAAGTATTTCTGGGACAGAGGTGTCTTAACGCGTGAGTGGTTGTCTCGTAATGCAAAGGAGGCTGGAGTAAGTCCAGATTATCAGATTGTATTACCTTCTGGTTACCGGAAGGCTGTGCTTAAACTTGCTCATGACCACCCACTGTCTGGTCATTTAGGCAGTACTAAAACCTTTATGCGAGTGGCTAAGTATTTTTATTGGCCTGGTTTAAGATCTGCTGTGTCAAGATATTGTCGTTCATGTCACGTGTGCCAAATTTCTGGTAAACCAAACCAAACAATTTGCCCGGCTCCTTTGCAGCCTATTCCGGTGATGGGAGAACCATTCGAGCGACTCATTCTTGACTGTGTTGGTCCCCTACCGAAATCGAAAGCAGGTCACCAGTATATTTTAACGTTAATGTGTGCCGCGACTCGTTTTCCTGAGGCAATACCATTGCGTAACATCAAAGCAAAAACCATTGTGAAGGAGTTGATTAAATTTTGTTCAACATTTGGGTTACCTCGTGTGATTCAGACTGATCAGGGAACAAATTTTAAATCTAAAATGTTTGAACAAGTGTTGAAAGGAATTTCCGTTAATCACGTAGTGTCGAGCGCATATCATCCGCAATCCCAGGGAGCTCTAGAGAGATTCCACCAGACGCTCAAATCAATGATGAGGGCGCACTGTGTGGAAGCCGGTAACGACTGGGCTGATGATCTCCCTTTGCTTTTGTTTGCGATAAGGGAAACCGTTCAAGAATCGTTGGGGTTTAGTCCTGCGGAGCTCATTTTTGGACACACGGTTCGGGGTCCTTTAAAATTACTACGTGAGCAACTTGTTAGTAATGACACCCCGCTTGTTCTCGTATCGGAGTATGTCCATTCTATTCGTGAACGTCTTCGTAGGACTGGTGCCCTTGCGAAGAAAAATTTGTCTGAGTCGCAAAACGAGATGAAGGAGTATTATGACCGTAAAACTGTCGCTCGTTCTTTTCATCCTGGTGAATCTGTTTTGCTATTAATGGCAGTGCCAGGGTCTGCTCTGCAACCAAGATTTTCAGGGCCTTATAGGGTGACGAAAAAGTTGACTGACACGAATTATCTGATTTGCACGCCTGATCGTCGGAGGACGTCGCGAATGGTTCATGTTAACATGTTAAAGTCTTATGTGCAAGATGAGTCTGCCATTGTTAAGCCAAGTGTCGTTGTTGAGTCAACTGTAGATGAGATTTTTCTGTACCTTGTGGTCATCTGTCAAACTCTGTAATACTGAATAAACTGGAATGTCACTTAAGTTATTTAGCTCCGAATCAAAAGAATGATATCGTTGAGTTAATGGAAAATCATCGTTCACTATTTGGTGACATTCCATCACAGACTACAGTACTTCAGCATGATATTGATGTCGGAAATGCGCAGCCAATAAGACAGCACCCTTTCCGGCTTAATCCGAGGAAGCGTGAGCTAATGAAAGCAGAGGTCGATTATTTACGTGAGAATAACTTTGCGAGACCCAGTTTGAGTGCGTGGAGTTCGCCTTGTTTGTTGGTTCCCAAGGCTGATTCATCGGTTCGGTTCTGCACTGACTATCGCAAAGTCAATGCAGTAACTAAACCTGACTCGTTCCCACTTACACGAATTGAAGATTGCATAGATCGGGTTGGTCCTGCAAAATTTGTTACGCAATTAGATCTTCTTAAGGGGTACTGGCAAGTTCCTCTTACTTCAAGGGCCTCAGAGATTTCAGCATTTGTGACCCCTGATGATTTTATGCAGTACTCGGTTATGGCGTTCGGAATGCGAAATGCTCCATCTACTTTCCAACGTTTGATGCGTATCGTACTAAGTGGAGTACAGAAATGTGAGGCTTATCTAGACGATATTGTAATATATTCTTCTAGCTGGGAAGAACATTTAAGTTCCCTGCGTGAAGTGTTTTCACGTTTGTGTGATGCGTCTCTGACTTTGAACCTAGCTAAATGTGAATTTGCCAAGGCAACAGTGGTTTACTTGGGGAAAAGAGTTGGTCAGGGACAGGTATGCCCGGTTGACGCAAAGATTGCGTCTGTTATGAAGTTTCCAGTACCAGTGAATAAAAGAGAACTGCGTTGATTTTTGGGGATGGCAGGTTATTACAGAGGCTTCTGTCGTAACTTTGCCAGTATTGTATCACCCTTAACCGATCTCCTCAGCACAGCTCGAGTATTTGTGTGGTCTCCTGCTTGTGAGGAAGCTTTTCGTGCAGCTAAAGATTTACTGTGTAACGCTCCTGTTTTGGCAGCGCCAGAGTTTACGCGCCCTTTTAAGCTGGAAGTGGATGCTTCTGCTACTGGTGCTGGTGCAGTTTTACTTCAAGAGAGTGAGTTTGATGTTGATCACCCAGTATGTTACTTCTCGAAAAAATTCACGTTATGTCAACGCAGATATAGTACCATCGAAAAAGAGGCTCTTGCGTTGTTATTAGCGTTGCAACATTTCGAGGTGTATCTGGGTGGAAGTTCATTTCCAGTTGTTGTTTACACGGACCACAACCCACTTGTGTTCTTGGCCCGGATGTCAAATTCAAATCAACGCCTAATGCGCTGGGCATTGATAGTTCAAGAGTTTGACTTGGATATCCGACATAAAAAAGGCTCACAGAATACTGTTGCGGATGCGCTGTCCCGCGTTTATGGTGCTGAAGTGTAGGATAAATGCGGTGGTGCAGTGTAGGTAATGCAAACTTCCTGTTAGCATTTTTTTTTGTGGGGAGGTGTTACGTGGGAATGCATTTACATGTTGGTTGTGTTTGTCTAGGTTTCCTTTGTTGTGTTTTTCTCTCTTGTTACACTCTAACTATCATGACTCGCAGGTGGAGCTGATAACGAGTGACCTGATTGGAGACGGGAGTGATTGCTGCTAGTGTCTATTTAAGTCTCCTGAAGCATGGATCTAGAGCTCCCCGCTCTCATGGCTTCCTTGACTGGCAGCTCTGCTGTTGGGAACTGTTGTTATGTATTACTTTTCTAAGTTGATTTGTTATGTTGAACCTTTATGTTTATCCTAAATTCTAATCATTTGGAGTATAGTAGGGAGGTGGGTGCCTCTTTTATTTGTTATTAGTTTTCTCCTGTTTGTGATAAGTAGGGAGGTAAGATTTTGTATATTTTGTTTATTATTTGAATTCTAGGTTAGAATTCTTAATCTAGTTAGTTTTGTTTTGTTATTTGTTTTGGCTTTTCCCCCTCCTGAAATGTATATGCTCCTTACTATTTTATGTTTAATAAACTTTCTTTATATACTTTAAAGTATCTTGTGATTTGAAGCCTTGGGGGTGAGAGTGGGGACTCCAGGGGTCTTGTTTGGATCCCTGTTTACTTGTTATGAATGTTTCTTGTTCTCTTTGAGTAGAGACATTATGATAATTCGTAACAGTGGTCTTAAAACTGCAGCCTCCGGTTGTGCAGACAGATAATGTTGGAAGTAACACACATCATGATATTCATTGCATCACCTACAGTCTATAAGCACCACTCTTCTGAATGCATGGTAAACACAAAACTCAAAGACGAAACAGAAACTCTTCTAAATCTCAAAGATAAATGAACAAATAAACACTAACAACTTCGACTTAAAAACACATAGAATTGCTTAAATTTTGAATTACTCTGTGGGCATAGGTCTCATTTACAGTGGGGATGCTGGGGACTTTTTAAAATGTCTGATTTTGTTCGCACCACTTTTTGAAAGCATTTGGTTACAGTGTTCTGAAAAATCAAGCGAACCAAGAAATATTAAAGGTTTATTTGCACAAAATAAAACATGCAATGCAGTTTATATACAGAAATAAGCAATGTATATTGTCCAAAAAAGTAACTTAAACAAAATAAACTATTACTGATTCTAAAATGACCCAAAAACATGCATGCACCGATCAGCAACTTTAACAAATTGTTGACACAGTGTCTTCTTGTCCAAGTTATTCATTCTCTCTTTGTGAACATGACAAACAATCACAGTGTTGAGTCAGGTTTGTGACATTGAAAAGCACAGCCAGGTGTCTCAAGGCACTGAAGCTTCTCTCTGCTTCAGCAGATGAGGCAGGAACAACGAGCAACAAACGCAGAAGTGCCTTAACTTGACTGAAGAGATCAAGGACCTCGGGAATTGTTGGCTATTGCTAAAAAATATAACCGTGTGACTAATGACTGGTTTTGTGGTCCAGTGTCACATATCTTGCGTTGTATGGGTATGCCCTACTGAAAAATCCAGCTAAGACCAGCACAAGCTGAGCTGGTTTTAGCTGGTCTCCCAGCTTGGTTTTAGCTGGTATTGCTGGTGTAGCAAGCTGGTCTAGCTGTCCTTTGGTCACTTTTTAAGCTGATCTAGCTGTGTTTTGATCACTTTTTAAGCTGGTCTAGCTGGAAGACTAGCTGACCCATCAGCTTGACCAGCTTTGCCAGGCTGGGAGGACCAGCTTAAACCAGCTACTGCCACCTTAAACTATTAGCATATGCTGGTCTTAGCTGAATTTCTCAGTAGGGTGGTGTGCAGGGGTGGAGTGGGACCCAAAAATCTACCGGGAAATTTTTATAGACCACCAGCCCTCTGTGGTCAAAAAAAGAAACAATAACAAGAAAATGGTTCCCTGTAAATAAGCAAATGCTGAAATCTAAAATTACAATAAAAGGACTGCACAACAACATGAAATACCAAGTGTAATAATTATTATTTAAAAGATCTTAAAGTCAAAAAAAGTTCCCTAGTTTTATGTAAGCTAAAGCTTAATTTGGCTGCAAAGTAGTTGCTTATAAATTATTAAGCCTGTTTGGAGAGAGATGCTTAATGTGACAAAATGTCACTCATGGTGTGATAACGAAAATATAACAAGGCTTAGACTAACTTGCATGTTCTGAGCAGGTGTTGTCAGTGAACAGGCTGTAAACTGTTGGCTAAGATACATACACTCATGAAAAACTGATGCTGATTATCTGGGAAACATTCTCTAACAGCAGTTAAGTTGTCATTGTTTGTGTCAAAGTTGTGCATTTGTTGTAACATTAAAACAGGAGATCAGACTTACTCTGTGCTGCTTAAAGTGATGCTCGGAGCTCCATTCCTCTGTGGGTGTGCGAGGCTATGCTTTTTTATTGGTTGTTGCGTTAAATCTTACCCAGATACAACAGTGCTATTTTCCGATTGGCTGTTGTGTGGCCTCTTTCTTTTTTTTTTGATTGGCTGATAAGCGGCACGTTCGACTAGAACTCCAGGGGAGACGGGCTTGATAGACAGAACGGTGCAGCCAGATACGGTACATTTTGAGCGCTGCAGGATATTAAATATATGATAAATCGTTTTTAGTGTGGCGGGAGTGCATGACTAAAGACTGAAAGCACGGCTATTATCAGACCGGCTCTTGCGGCCTCAAAACACTACCGGCCCACCGGGAAAAGTCCAGACTCTCCCGATTGCCACTCCGCCACTGGTGGTGTGTTTTCTTTTACATATGTAATGATTGTAATTTCATTGTGAAATATTGACATAACGCGGTTTTCTAGAGTGCGTTACACTAAGGAGAAAACATATCTGTTTTATATCAAACATCTTATACCAACCAACCTAGTGTCTCAAACAATCAATACCATCACAATAAAGTTAAACACTCGTTTTAAAACATTAAAACAATCAGAAAATATATCTTGCACTTTTCAGAGTTTATATAGCTCCACACTTATTAGAGTCAAATGCATTTTCAAGATAACATTTTTAACACTCACAAAAGTATTTTTAAGGTGTAAAATGAATCTTTAGTGTCCCCAGAGTGCATATTATGTGAAGTTTTAGCTCAAAATACCATATAGATATATACATATTATACATACACAGCATACACAGTAAAATTACTAGATTCAAATGTAACTCCAACTCTGAACAACAATTTACTCTAAATATGTTCATTTTACTCTTTGGGTGTTGAAGCTCAGAAATGTTTTACACTGAAATGTTAACTCTCCAATTCTTGCTGTGTATAAAAATATATTAAAATTGAAACCAAACCTTGCCCAGAAAGGTCAGAAACCCAATAACGATGATTATGTAAAGAACAGTAAATATCCCATTTACAATTCTTGCTGCTAAGGTCCAGCACGGTGAGACCTTTTCTTGATGTTGCTGAGTAAAAACCCAAAACTCCATGAGGATCTGCTTCAGCATGTCGGGCGTACATGTCATCTGTTCAGTTCTACCAGTAACTGTGTCTAGAGAGTAATGCAAGTATTTTACACCATCTGTGAAAAGAAGTACAAAGATTTTTATCTTTTTCTATTAAAATATTTTTACTTCTATAAGGCTGCATTGCTCCAATGCACATTGTGAAAAGTACAACAGAAATAAAATTAAGTTTTGATTTCCCATTAAAATACAAAAATATACTGCTGACCAGAAGATATATTAATTCAAAAATAAATTAAGTTAATCTTCTGTTGTCTATTCTGGCAATGTAGTTGGTGTGTCTTTTCTGGTTATGTAGTGATTACTACAATCAAGGTTGACGTTGTAGATGACTTTTGTTTGTATGGTGGCTTTTCAGTTTTACTGTAAGATTAAGACAAATTTAAGACAATGTTCTTATTTTTAATTGCTGGGTTTACACTTACCATGTTGAACGATTACATCTACTCCGCTTTCTGTTGGTGTTACTGATTTGGTCTCTTTTCCTTTTGCAATCAGAATGCTCACAAAGATGGTCTCCAGAATACTTATGCCGATAAGTGAGAAAACCCCAATGCAGTAAATCCCTGTGACAACAACAGCAAACCATTATAGCAAAAAATTAATACATAATTTAAAGTTACATTTCTCTCAAGCCCCTTTTCACACAAAAATTACAGAAAATACACAGAAAATGTGAGCAGGAGTAATAACGGGTTTGAAATTATCTAAAACTAATATTATGTAAGTATCACTGCACTGTAAAAAAATATTTTAAAAAAATTGTGGAAACTGACTCAACATATTGCTTTCAAATAAAAAAAAATATGCATTGTGGTAATTAAAACTTAAAGGGGACATATTATGAAAATCTGTATTTTTCCATGTTTAAGTGCTATAATTGTGTCCCCAGTGCTTCTATCAATCTAGAAAATGTGAAAAAGATCAACCCAGTAACTTAGTTTTGGTAAACCATTCTCTGCAAGCATGTGAAAAAATAGGTTATTGTAATTTGACTCCTATTGTGATGTCAGAATAGGATAATACCGTCCCCATTATCTGCACTATCCAACCACAGCACAGCCATTTAGTACAGAGAGAAAGAGAAAATAATTCACAGCACAATTGAGTTTCAATTGCAACAAACCACCATCATTGTGATCAGTGTTTGCACTTCATCAGCTCATTTGCATTTTAAATGACACACCCCACACGGCACACTTTTGCTCAGACCTAGATTTAGATTTAGTTTACATCTTAAAAATATCTCATAATATGTCCCCTTTAAGGTATTGGGGTAAAACAAAAATATATATTCACAGAACAAATTAAACTCTGCTCAGCCAATTTATCATGTCTGTCATGACTGGAATCGGGACGCATGTGCGAAGTTAACAATAAATAAATGACATTTATTAACAAACAGGAAACAACAATGGGCAGGTAATTACACCAGGAACACTGACGTAAAGCATAGGAACAGACGTGGAATGGCGACAATAACCTGGCAGTGAGTATGACAGAGACAAGGGTATAAATACACACGCGCTGCGTCCATACTATAGTAGGCAAAAAGCATTACTTCACCTACAGTACAGAGGCGGCCCTAGCTATGTTTCACCCATTTCAATTGAAACGGGCCCCGCCCTCCAAGGTGGGCCCCAGCCCAGTGCAAGAACGTTTGAATGGGGGGCTATGATTCCTGCACGGGGGAGCTCATAGTGTCAGTGCCAGTGGATGTTAAACAATCACATATCTTTCATTTTAAATCAATTAATTTCTGCTCTTTATTTTCTCTCGGACGTTCATACGCGCTTTAGCCTATAGAAATCGGATTATTAATATGAAATGAATGTATTTTATTTAGTCTACAATAAAAATGTAGAACTGCATTAATGTCATATGTCATTTAAATTATGTTTTTTAAAAGTCAATTCTTTAATTTTTATAAATCATTGTAGAATCGTTTACCACAGCATCACAGTGCATCATAAAAACTCTCAGAAAATGTGCACATGTGAATAATTCTAGAGGTTTAATTATTCTTTAGCATCGGGTTCACTAGAAGAGAGCTTAATAGCCTTATTTTTGTGAAAAACAACATTTCTTAATTGTGTTACCTGTCGTAGTTAGTCCGTGCGCATTCATTCCGACAAATTTACCATCACAAATGGAGAGAATACCAATTGGAAATACTCATCCCTATGCCCTATTCCCTTCGAAGATCAGAGCTGTGCATAGAGTTGCGTAATTGGGTCTCTCATCGGTGACTGTGACTGCTAAAATAGCCTTTGGAGAAAAGAGCAATGAAAACAACATCATTTTCATTTTATCTGGATTGAGTTTAAGCGGCGTTCCCTTCCCGAAGTGCCCTTCAAGGGCGCAAAAACGCAGTTTTGAATTAGACCAAGCTCTCTCTCATCAGGCTTGGCTGTGCAAGTGCGATTCCAGGTTTTAATAATACATTTTTTAGGGGCTGATTTCAATGGGGTTTTTTTTTAATAATATGATTGGATTTTATACTAACCTTAATGCAGTATTTCATTGTATTAAAAATATGTGTTTGAATTTACTCACTGCCTTTAATATATTTTGTGCATGACTGCATTTTCCAACGCAACATCCCCACAATGTTCCATTAAATGAACATAATGACCAAGAACTTTAGATAAACGAAGGTTGATTTTTTTTACTGTGGCTTGGAAATCTTCTTTTTTGTTTTACTCCCGCATCACAGTATGTAAACTGTTTTTATAATAGCCTATTGAACATAGATGCTGTCAGCTCTCGTTCAGATTTTAATTGACAAAATCGCTGGACAAAGATGAACTTATCAGGGCATCTCAGCACTCAAACACAGAAGGGTGGATTTCTAAAAAGGGCTCAGGTGAAATCTACGCCCCTGTCGCCAGGTGAGCTGTCTACGGTGCTGAAAAAACGCGGAGCCCATCGTTATTTATAAGTTCGGTTCAGTGTCAGTCCAGTCAGACACTTTTTCTTCTTTGCTTTTGTTAATTAATTAAATTTAAGTTATGGTAAGGTAGTGCAGATAAAGAGGGCGGTATTATTGTAATTCGCCTTGCTACCTACCTCACAAAACAGTTACTCAAATTAAGTTACTGGGTTGATCTTTATCACATTTTCTAGGTTGATAGAAGCACTGGGGTCCAATTTTCACGCTATGACCCCTTTAATGGAGGGTGCAAACCTGATATTGATTCAATGGTATTAACATTAACAACAATTTTTAACATTGTTTCAATGGTTGCATGCTATCTGGGTATAGTGCATTATTATATCCTTGGTTTCTGTGGTAGGGTTTGTTTGAAAGCACCTATTTTTGTGTCGTAAGTGATCTCAAGGTTATGTAACGTAACAATAAGCACCATCTTTAAGGGCGTCTGCATTCAACATCAACAGATTCTAATTTGGAAGAAATGCCATGCAGGCATGTTTGAAGTATGGTAAAGTGGCTTAGCATCACTAGTACAAGTATTCAAATCAAAGATTTTTAATTCATCTTTGTTGATGTTAATTTCAACAACTAATAATTCACTGTGAACTAACTTGAACAAACAAAGAACAGCTTTATTTCTATTAACTAACATTAACAAAGATTAATAATGACTGTAACAAATGTATTGCTCATGGTTTGTTTATGTTAGTTAATACCTTACTGAACCTTATTGTAAAGTGTAACCCAATTATTTTTTAATGTTTACTGTCATGTAGACTTACCAATCAGTGGCATTTCACTGGCAGTAGATGGCAGCTTGTCATTAAGAATCAGCAGTAACACAGATATGGACAGCAGTAAAGTCACTTTAAAGCCCAGCTTCTCTGTTCCAGATGCATTTGTGAAGAATGAGGCCACATCCAGCACAAGAAAACAAAATACTGGAAAAATTAAGTTGATGATATACAGCAGAGGTCTCCTCTTGATGGTGATCTGCAATATAAGAGTATTGTATGAACGATACAAAAAAAACAAATAATTTATGATGTTACAGCCTGCCTATCTGTCTGTCTATTCTGCAATGCTGAAACTGCCCAACTAGTTATCATCATGTAAGTTAAAAGTGAACATTTAGCCATAGAGGGTCAATTCAGCCATTTAATGACTTTATAATTATATACAGTATAAATACCAGCTTGTAGTATACTGTACTATAGATGGTTTCATTGCATGCCTGCACCTTGTCGCTTCTGGCCCATAGTTAACTTCCGCGCTCTGTTGGTTTACTAGTGGCGAAACTGACCTTTAGAACAAATACTGATAAAGATAGCAAATCTGCACAGTAAAATCCCCAGTGTTAAATTACCACTGCTTGGTGTTTATATAATCCACACCAAGATTGGTGTTAAAAAACACTCAATCAGTGTTAAAGTTAATAAGATAATGAAGTGATTGAGTCATTAATGGTGAACACCTGCTGGTCATTCCGTGTTAAATCAACTCAATTTTGGAATTGTTCCTGTCTTTAATTTTTTATTTTGTTGAGTCTTTTTCTGCAGAACGTAATACTAAAATGATGAAGAAAGCCAAAATATTAAATGAAAAAGACTAAATGCCTAGAGTTCAATGAACACTATCATCATCTCTGTTAGAAAACTAAAATTACAACTTGCTTGCAGAGTTACGTACATGGATTTTACCTTCTAAAGAACTGCTGTAAATCTGGTTAATAAAGTAAGTCACCATTGTGCCGATTAGTGGTTCCTTTAGTTGGGTACTTGGGTCTTAAAGTTTAGTGTTAGTTTTCTACAAAGCAAAAAAGCAGTACTATGCAGAGTGCAGAAATGAGAAAAATGACTTTAAAGTTATCCTATCCTATCCAGCCTGAGCAAATGACTACCGTTTTTCTCCAAAACGACACACATTTGAGATAAAATGTTTTGTCACATAACAAAGGATGTCTTGAATTTCATGAAAATTATATTCACTGTTTTTTTGTTTTGTAGAGCAGTATTCTGCTTTTACTATACTATCAAATATTATACTATACTATAATATACTGCACTACACTACACTACTGTATACTATACTATACTGCTAATTATGTGGACACCCCTTCTAGTGAACAGGTTTGGCTATTTCAGAAATTTCTGTGATAATAAATGAGCTGTATCTTACAACTACAGTGTGCACAGAGGCACTGTCATTTTGGGACAGAAGTGACCTTCTCCAAACTGTAGCGACATAACTGGACCATTTTATGATGCAGCATTACCATTTGTTTCATTGGAATTATAAAAATATAGACCCTTTTACAGCCCACGTGATCAAATAGCCTGCGCGTGCATTTTGGCAACAGAAGTGGTGTTGTTCCCCAGTGGTTCTAACGTGTTAGCAACTCAGAAAGTTTATCAAAATGATTTCCAAGCATCAAAATGTCTGCTTGTTGCATTTGGTTGCACTAATACAATATACTAGTATACGTGTACATGTATCTGGCCACTTTATATTTGGCCATCTGCTAACGTCTTTTGTCCAGTTCACTATAGTACATGGATCTGGTAGCTGTGTTAAAAAGTTGATGAAGTCAACTTTTTAAAATAACTTTCTCTGTCTGTGTTGCTTCACTGCTGATTCTTGCCATACTTCCGTTGCCAAAATGGCGCATATATGTTGCCACGTCATCATTGTGTACAAACAGTAAAGGGGTCTATATAGCCCTTTTAACTACCTGAAATATTTTGCAACTTTGTGAGAACCACAAAGTACTGGAATGAGCTATAGATGAACTTATATTGAGAAGTTCCCACTCTCCCTGGGTCTGAAAGTTCTCTCGAGATTGAAAAGTAAGAGACTGTGCATCAGTGAGGTGAAGAAAGACTAGCTCATAATCTGTGGGAAAATAAAAGCAAATAATCAAACATGCATTAGAATTTGATTAATATAAAGTTAAACAATTTATGTGTTTGTTTTACCTGTATAGACTAAAGATTGAAGTGTTAAATTGCAGCTTTGTGTGTCAAACGGAAACCTGTACAAGTCCATCTTACAGGCTGAGGTCACAGATAAAATATCTACTGTGAATAAAAAGCCTGCAGCATCTATCTGCACATATGGACACTCCTTTGATCCAAACTCTGAGTTGATGCTAAATGAACAAAACAAAATAAAAAATAATAATGACTGGAGACAAATATTAAAGAGAAATGAATGATTTGATTATTATCTTTTTTTATTTGAAGTTGACCGGTCATATCAGCAAAGCAAATTTAAAGCTGGCTTGTGCATCTTTTCACCTTCTTCTTACACACTGTAAAAATGCTCCATTAAGTTTAAACAACTTGGTTTGCAAGTCAATTCAACCTACTATTTTAAGTTTTCACTTGTGATAAGTTAGCATAACTTATAAAAAACATTTGAAATTGTTCAATTTGTTAGGCTAAAGGAACATACATATATGTTGATTTGACAAAAATGCTGCTTTTTTACAGTGTACTTATTTATTCATACTTTTTTATACCTACATACTTATTTATATAGCAAATGCATTTCTGTAAGGATTTATTGATCTTTGTTAATGTTAGTTAACACAAATACAATTGTTAGATCATTGTGCATTTACTATCAGAGGTGTCAAATCCATGTGCCGGGGGTGGAGGTCCTCTCCAGTGTTTTGTTCCAATCACCTGGATTTAATTAGCAGTTTTTCAGCAGGAGCTGACCTCCTGACTCGTTGGTGTTTTAAGCCCTCAACGAAGCCTTCAAGGCAGCGCTGCCTGGAAGGCACTCCCTGTGCCCCGAGTGTTTCAGCCAATCACAGCACTGGTGCTAGATATCGAGCCTTCCGCCAGCTTCTGGCAGTTTGAGCTCACCGTTGGTCAGGTGGGTCTCGCGGATGTGGTAGGATAGGAATGTGACTGTATTTGAGTTCAGCTCGAAATGTTTTGAGCGTTTAAGAGATGTGTTACGGCGTTTTCACATGTCCATAGCACAATTTTTTTCGTGCCAGTTTCATGTATTGGTTGCGCAATTGTCCCTCCCATTTTTTTACCATTGTTGCTTGGGGCTTAGATTTGTGGCTTTCGTCTAATTTTTAGAATGTTTTCATGCGAGGATAAAGTTGCGTTTGGCATAAATGCGGATGTCATTTTAAGCATTGGTTTATATGTTTATTTAACAGAATAACCCAGGAGTTGGGGTTAAGGTGAGGATGTCATTTTGTGTAACAGAAAGTTGTTCTAACCCCAATCACAAGCAACAATGGCAAACAAGTGGGAGGAAGAATTTAGCAACCAATATGTGAAACTGCCACAAAAAAACTTTTGCCGTGGACATGTGACAGCGCAAAAACACGTCACTTGAACGCTCGAAACATTTCGGGCTGGATTCAAACACAGTCACATTCCTATCTTAGCATATCTGCGCTACTCACCTGACCAACGGTGAGCTCATACTGCCAGAAGCTGGCGGAAGACTCAATATCTAGCACCAATGCTGTGATTGGCTGAAACGCTCGGGGCACAGGGAGTGCCTTCCAGGCAGCGCTGCCTTGAAGGCTTCGTTGAGGGCTTAAAACACCAACGAGTCAGGAGGTCAGCTCCTGCTGAAAAACTGCTAATTAAATCCAGGTGATTGGAACAAAATACTGGAGAGGACTTTTACTCCTGGCACATGGATTTGACACCTCTGGTTACTATGTTAAAAGACAAAACTTTTGAAATGCAGATGTTTATTGTTAGTTTAGGAACTTCATTTCATTCATTTCATTTCATTTATTTATTAAGCACAAATAAACACAACAAAAGTTGACCACTGTGCTGTACAGAACAAATAAAAATAGACTAAAATAAAATAGAAATCAGAACAGAAACCCAAAAACAATTGCTTCAGTCTTACTCTCATTTAAATGCAAGAAATTCATAGACACCCAAGAACGTACATCAGCTAGGCATGCAAGCAAGGTGTTTAGGCCTTGCTTGTCATTATGTTTTAAAGGTAAATAAATTTGGGTGTCATCTGCATAAAAATGAAAGGATACTCCATGCTTCCTAAAGATGGAACCTAATGGAAGCATGTAGAGTGAAAATAAAATGGGAGCCAGAATGGATCCTTGAGGAACTCCACAAGATACGGGTGCTATGGATGAAACCGCATGACCAATACCTACTGAGAAGGTTCTATTGCTAAGGTAAGATCTGAGCCAGCTTAGGGCAGTTCCTTGGATACCCACACACTTTTCCAGGCGTGATAGTAAAATTTTATGATCAACAGTATCAAAAGCTGCGCTCAAATCAAGGAGCACTAAAATTACTGAATTTCCAGAGTCAACAAATAATAAAATGTCATTTAATACTCTTAGTAGTGCAGACTCAGTACTATGTTTTTTCATAAATCCAGACTGGAATTTCTCAAAAACCCTATTCTTTACTAAAAACCCATGTAATTGCATGTAAACAAATGTAGTTAAAGCTATGGTCTACGATTTCAAAGATTGTTCATTATTAATGACCTTGTTTAGATGCTGATTATGGTTCTACAGTAAAATCCTAACAATATGAAGAGAAAAAAGAATGAAAAAATCCATTCACTCTATTGTATGTACAGGGGCAGAGAACTTGACCAATGTACATTGGTCGACTGCTCTCATCCAATCCCCACTACACTTGAAACTCCACCTTGCGCTCGCGTCTCCACCCCACCCCGCCCGTGACATGAAATTTCTGACAGTGTATCCCAGCTAACAGAAAAAAGTTCTAAGAACGTTCCCTGAAAGTTCCCAATGTTCCCAAAAATGTTCTGCCAACATAGAAAGTGTCCCGTTTTCTTGACGTTCTAAGAACGTTTTTGTGTTGTCTGAACGTTAGAGGAATGTTACATTTTACCATTTTTAAACGTTATGACAATGTCATGTTTTGGTGTTCACACAATGTTTGAAACAGCGGCTGTTTGTTGTGTTGACTTGTTTGGTTGTTGTGTAGATGATGGAGAATGATTGCATTTTGTTATTTTAGAGGACATTGTTTCTGAATGTTCAGTAAATATATTGCTGTAGAAAACACAATTCACTTATTAGGTTTAGATGTTGATGTTTGTTTCATTTTAAGTCACCGTTATTGTGATTAGTGTTTGTTTTAGTTGGACTCTTGACCCTTGACTTTTGTTTGCTATTTTTTTCCTGGTTGTGATAAGTTTTTGTTAATACACCACATTTATTATGAACATGTAAAGTTAATAGTGTAATTCTGTGGTGGTTGGTACATAATGATAAAGATCATCACCTAATTATTTTACTAATCAAAAGTGTATTTTTTGCCAATAATTTAAATGAGATCCAGCACTTTCACAGCAGTTTGTCATTAAGGAGTTTTAGAAACTTTGGACAAAAAATATCCGCTATGTGATTGGGATCCACAAACATCAAGAATCAGAGTATGAATCTCAACCATGGTGACAAATAAATGAAAAACTTCATGCTGGAATGCATGCTGGGTATCAACAAATTTCAAATCTCATCCAGGACTCCCATCATGCACTGCAGCATGGATAAATAATGATTTCTTTTACAATTTTATTTGTCACCATGGTTGAGATTCATACTCTGATTCTTGATGTTTGTGCGTCATACTTGAGAAATATGAAATATGTGAATATTAAATCATATAAAAAAATTTGTGGGGGTACTAGTGTAAATTAAGTGTAATTAATTTTCTTACAGTAAAACAGATATCAAAGTGATGCATATCTGCAGAAAGTAGAGAGTTTAAGCTTTCAAACAGTATTTCATAAGTGGTACTGGGTCCATGACAGACCATTAAAATTTAAAGTAATATTTTATATTATGTCAAAATAAGATAATTCTGGACCCCGTACAGGGTCCACAGAGTCAAACAAGTTAAACTTTTTCCAGTTTCAGTGCTATAATTGGGTCCCCAGTGCTTCTATCAACTTAAAATATGTGAAAAAGATAAACCTAACTTCATTTTGGTAAACAATTCTCTGCATGTGAAAAAATGTTATTGAAATGTGGCTCCCCTTGTGATGTCATGACTTTTTACATCTTTAAAAAGTCATGTCAAATGTCCCCTTTAAGGTGATACATTTGGCCAAGAAAAAACATTTTATTTTTACTTGAGCCTCTGACCCCCAAAATGAGTTGTAGTACCTCTGACTAAATAGTTCTGTGGGGGACCAAAAATAGTTACAGAAATCTCAGAAGCAGCATCAGAGAACCCCTTGCAACCATGTTACTACACTTTTACCTTATTCATAATGCCAGGAGAAGTTAAAAACAAACTACAATTGTCCAGTGGTTAGGCACACACAGCAAAATCAGCAGTGTTAAATCAACACTGCTGGTGTATGGGGACCACCAGGTCTGGTGTTACTCATATAAACACCAGCAGTGTTGATTTGTGGCTTAAGTGTTTTTCATTTGCTGTTTGGGTACTAATATTGCAAACTTTGCTGTGCTTTGTAAATTTTATAGTGTGCATCTAGACCACTGTAACTATTACTATTATAAAGTGGGAAAAATGCCAAAAATTACGTTTTAAAATGTTCTCACCTTTCTCTGATGGTAATGTCTGGAGTCCAAAGCAAATCTTTTTGAGCTGTAATTGTATATATATAACAATAATCTGCAGGCTCCCACAACCTTCCCGATGTTAACCAAAGCTGTGAAAGTGTTTGATAGAACTTATAACATTATATAATTTTTAATTATTTTTGTTTTGAGTAAAACAATAGAGTTTTAGAACACTTACAGTGATTATTTTTACTTGTGTTGAGATGCTCTGAGCTTTTTCATTCTGTGGATAAAAGCAAATGTGATGAACCACAACTGATCAGATTCGTACTGTATACACTGAAAAAAAATGATTAATTGAATTTAATAAAAAAATGTATGGTAAGTGGTTGCAATCAATTTATTTAAGCTACATTTAAACAAAAGTTTTATATTTACTTTACTTATCTTTTTTGTTTAAATGTAGCTTAAATAAATTGATTGCAACCACTTACCATAAAAACATTGATTAAATTCAATTAATCCTTTTTTTTCAGTGTACTGACTCATATAAAGAGAATAAATCAGGCTGGACTCATACCACATCTGTGATGGAGTTCACAAACAAGTCCACATAAACGAAGGTGACTGTATCTGTATATAAGGGTCGCGTGTTATTTAACAAATTGTCTTCCCTCGAGCTAAGCACATTAAAAAGTCTACGATTAGCTGAGGCAGTCTCATTAGCACTGCATGATTCTCCACCAGCAGACATCCAACCTGCAAATATGACACTTAATATTACACAGCTCAAATAAATTCATCAAGCAAAGAGTAAAACAAGTAGATTTTCTGTTAAATGTTTTATACTTTTTACATACTTTTGGTCGGCCACACAGACTGTATACAGACAAGTAACCAAATGTATATTATGTATAAAACTAAACATAATATACATTTCTATCAAAGTATTTTTAAATGTGTGTGTTGCTTTTAACTGAATGTGTTATATTTAAGAAAACTATTATAAAAACACAATACACAACACAAAAGATAAATATATTTTAAAAGATACTTACAGACTAATGCAAGAGAAAAGGTTACCCAGTGAAGGTACATTACCAGTAGTTTAATAAAAACCTGTCTGAGATACTTTTGCTGAAGCGTGAAGATTCACTTTTTTGTACCCATTATTGTCATTTGCTCGTATTTATACACTGTGAGTGACAAACACGCTCCACCTGCTGCTTGCTGTACTCTTACTGTTGTTCTGTCACTATAAAGATTTATTCAAATTATTTAAAATATAAACACACATTTGGGGCAATGCATGCTCAGGTTTTATTGTCTTATGTAAATGTTTTGTAGTTTCAGCTGATGTTGAACAAGAGTGGAACAAGCAATGGAGCCTAAATAAATATTAAGAAAACTTAAAAATACAATATTAAGACTTGTTTTGGTAAACAGGTTATTTGATATTTATCAAATAAGACCTGGGGCACACATGCTAAAAATTCAAACTGTTTTAATATAACTGTTCAAATATTTTTATTAATTTTTGTAAATATATGACGAAAACATAATCCTTTTAAGAACAATTCATTTCCAAATGATTTACAATAATGAAAGTATCATATATTTAAATATGTAGGGGTGACAACACAAACACTGGAGGGTACACTCTAAAAAAAAAGGTTCCTTGAGGTTCTATATAGAACTGTGGGGTTCTATACTTGGCCAATAAAACCTTTTACCAAAAAACGGGTTCCATATAGAACCCTTGGAAGGCAAAGAACCATTTTTTTAAAATGGTTCTATAATTCACGTTTTGTGACTGAAGTGTAAACTAAAGATTACACAATAATTGCAGACCTACACAACTCATTTACAAACCTACACAACTCATTCACAATTTTTTTTGTGTCAATAGGTTGTGGTCAAATAAAGAGCGAGTCAACAAATAGGCTACTAATATTTAGTGTACACTGTAAAAATGCAACTAATGAAATGTTGGACGGGCAAAAATATATAAGTTAAACCAATTTTTTTGTTTGAGCTAGTTGAGAAGACATTATGTATTTTAAGTCTAGATAAATCTGTGTTTAAAATATTAAATGAATGGTTATTTTCAAATCCAGTCAACATTCAGAATGGCTAGTGTTGACTGAACTAATTAAGACAAATCAGGTAAATATGTGGACTTATGACAGCTATGTTTCCTGACAACAAAATGCTCATAATATTACTGTTATTTGATCACAAAATGTAATTGTAAGAGTTGTTCATGCGTGAATGTATGTGCTTAAAGTTTAAATATGCGGTCGGTTAATAAAGATAGCGTCTATTTAAAAATGTGCTCGGACACTTTCGACGTAGATGAGCTCCATATGAGCTCCAGAAAATCACAGACACTTAAGCGCTCACACCCCGCCCAGCGCAGCCTCGCCTCGGCAAGCGCATCAGAAATCGACTGCTGGCTCTGACATCTCTGTGGCGTTTAAACGTGATTTAATTCATTTTAACTTCTCATACTTAACAATGAAAGGGTTATGTTTTAAATCATATTTTAGGATTGCACTTAATTGATATCGCTGTTGAGTGATGTTTCATATCTTTTACATTTGTTATAACCGGACTGCATGCGAATTTGAACTTCAGAGCTGAAGGAGCGGGTGGAGAAATAGTCCCAATATCATAACAATCTTAAATAAAACTTCTAAATATACCCGTGTGTGTACCCGTGTGTGCGCGCGCGTGCGCGCGACCCGCTCGCGCGCGCGTGTGTATGTACAGTATGTGCGTGAGTTTTTAATTTAAAATATCTTAACTTAACTCGGAAGGATCTGAATCACAGGTCATTTCATCTGAGATCATTCCGCATGTAACAGCCGGAATCACTCACTGTTTCCCACAAGTCATCAGCCGTTTCCTCAAGGTCACGTCAGGTAAGTGTTTGTAAATAAATGTTAATTTTAGACTATATTAATTGGCAAAGACGCAAATACTGGACGTTTTTGTAAACATATAAGTTATATAAAGGTGTGTTATGTTATGTGTCCGACTTAAAGTGTGTGTTATGTTATGTGTCCGAGTTAAAGTGGAGCTATTTTAGTTAAGATAATACCGGACAGGGTTTAGGACTCCGTCTTAATTATAATTGGGACATTTTTACAAACAAACCTTATAAAATACAATACTAGTGTGCATTTTGAGACAAAACAATAGCACTCATATGTTAACAGATGTCAGTATTTTAGTCAGTGATAAGTCCTGTCCGAGAAAACCGCCCAATAGTGTTTAATTCAATTACGTGTGATGTCTGAGGGAAATTTGGCAATTTTAGGGTATAAAATCTTTCACCGTCAAGCTTCATTATATTAAACATGTTATTTATGTATGTGTGTGTGTTTATATTCCTCTGTTTATTAAACCAGAGCGGTGATGATGTGGAGAGGCAGAGACCACCACCATACGCGAAGATGAGGCTCGAGGTGTGATAGTTATTTTTTCAAACTGAGGAGTTCGGACTCCGGACCGGCATTTCTGCTTGTTTGTACCCTGAGGTAAGTAAACTTTCTACATTTTTAAAACAATATTACTGAAATATTTAGTATAATTAGTTAATATTTATTTTGTTAGAGTAGGTCTTGTGCTAAATAGTGATACTAGAAGCTACATTTATAATATTTACCTCAGTTAAAAAATACTGCTGGTAACGTTAAAGCACTGACGGGCTTCGTCAACCGTCAGTTATAAAAGCTCTGTTAAATACATTTTGTTCTCGGTTTTAATGAATTACGTTACAGTCCTGCTTTATTTCTTTGTCATTTTAAATTAAATTGCCAAGCACAATAAGACAGCTGTGTTGTAAGGAGACGAAATTCGAGACAGGGGTGTTATTTCAATGAAGCGCGTGGTCAAAGGAACCGGGTGGAAGACGGTGGAAGGGAAATTATATGTAAATGTTTGTCGCAGTTTTACACATATTCCGTGAGTATTGTTCGCTTGTTCACGAGTGTTTTATCAGGGTTGGAGCTAAACCTTGAAGGAAAGTGGAAACTGCTGGCCACAGTTAAGAACTTTCTGCTGGTCTGTATTATAAATGCACGATTGCAGTGCAGCGTTCGTATCCGCAACACGTCTAGATATGCATGTTTTCTGTGATGCACACAATTAATTAATGTGATGGTTGCTGTTAAGACACTTACATTTAACATTCAAATGTTTTAAAAACCAAATGTGTTCAGGTTTTTATGTGTATTTGGTTTGTGAAGTGTAATTTATATGCTTTTTTCCTCTCCCTCACAGATAACCATGGTTAACAAATGGTCAGACACGTCACTGGCTTTAAAATATAAACCCCATTGATGCAAAAAGGTAAGGTGCTTAAAAGGACCTTGTAAGACTTCGTCACTAATGTTCATTAAAGAGAAAATAAAAAGAAATCTGTGTTTTGTAGCTTTAATGATAATTCTTACTGTATGTATTTCATTTAGAATTTAGCATTAAAGACTGTAAAGTGTTTGAGGATTTAATTTAAATTCTGTATATTTCACACTATTTTTTATTAAACATTGTGTTTTGAAAAATACATCACTAGTCAATTGCAACCTCAAGTTAATGTAGACTTTAAGGAACTTGTTTGTCTAAAAGTGGATATATAAAGATTTTGTGTTTTAAGATGCTGCATGGAATGACAATGAGGTTTGGAACAGACTTGGTGAAGAACATGGAAACATCTCTTAATAAAATGGCCCCAAACATCATCAGGAGTGCAAAAGAAGGAAGTAAAAAACATCTCTACGCCAATCTCATCGGAGAGGAAACCACAGAAGGTGCTTGTTCTTTGTCCAGTGTAAAGTAGCTTTATTTGCATTGTCAATGTAAAGGTTCTAGCACCTATAAATTGTATAAGTGAAAATATGAAAATAATGTTAGTATAAACTTTTTCCTTGCCATTGAAGAGTAAACTTGTTAATTAAGAGACGCTGGCTGAGAAAGAGTTAAAGTTTACCCACAAATTAAAATTGTCGTCACTTTCTTCAGCAGAACACAACAGAAGAAATTTTGAAAAAGTATGGTAATCGAACAACAATGGTGCCCATTGACCTGCATTGGTTTTGTGTCCATTAAATTGCTACCAGAGTTGTTCGATTACAGACATTCTTCAAAATCTTTTTTGTGTTAGTGTTCTGCTGAAGAAAGAAAGCTGTGAATGTTTGAAATAACGAGTGAGTGAATGAGTTTTCTTTTTTGAGTAAAATGTCCCTGTAATTGATATCTGTACCTAATGTACAATAATTTGTATCTTTGTAGGTCTGGTGAGGAATGCTGCACTTATGTTATTGTCAGCATTATTTCAAGAAAATCCCAGCTTCCTACTGTAATAGTGTAAGTATAGTCTTCTGTAATTTAGTTAGCATTTGAGGCACTTTATTTAAAGTAACATTCAATGCAAATATAAAAATATTACTCTGTTTACCCTTAAATAGCATACAGCTCCACATCAATTATTATGAGTCTTGTTGGTTCTTGAGTGTCGCTTGCCTACACAGCAAAATCCCCGGTGTTAAATAAACACTGTGGGTGTATATATAATCCACTCCCAGATGGGTGTGTATAAAGACTGGTGTTAAAATTTAACACTGAAGCAGTGTTAAAGTTAATGAGATAATGAAGTGATGATTAAGACATTAATGGTGAACACCTGCTGGTCATTCTGGGTCAAATCAACCTTAATTTTAGAATTTTCCCTGTCTTTAATTTTTTTATTTTAATGACTCTTTTTCTGGATAAAGTAATACTAAAATAATGCAGAAAGACAAAATATTTAAATGTAATAGATGAAATCCCCATAGTTAAATAAACACTATCATCATCTCTGTTTGAAAACTAAAATTACAACTTGCTTGCAGAGTTACATGGATAACTTCGATACAACTGCTGTAAATCTGGTTATAAAGTTAGTCACCATTGCTCCGATTAGTGTTTCCTTTAGTTGGGTACTTGGGTCTTAAAGTATATTGTTAGTTTTTTTCTGCTCATTGTGGCAGTTTGTTTATTAAACACTTCTGTTAGAGCAGAGAAAGATGAGATAAATGAAGTCTTAAACCGTTACAATGTTAATTATTATGACAACATAAGTGTTGTGATTCAATGTTCTCGTACAAAAAAATAATCACTGTATATAAGTGTATAATTTTATATTTGGTCCACCCCATGAAATCCATATAGCCTTAAGAGTTAATATTTTTCACCGAAATCTAATCTGTGGTATCAGTCAGACACACTGAGACATCAACAATCAGCCTATAAAACACAATCATGGTGACAATCAACAACAAAGCTTCATGCCGCAATGCATGCTGGGTACCAGGATTGTATAAAACTCATTCATAACTCCCATCATGCATTGTGACATGACAAAATTGTGCAAATTTCTTACCATTTACTGTCACCCTTGTTGAGATTTGTATCAGAAAAAAAAAAAAAACCAAAGCATTACAGCAGTCTTACAGAACAGTGTCTTTCACAGAGCATCTTTGTATTTGCATTGTTGTCTTTATCATTTATTTATGATCAAATGTTTTAATGATTGGTAAAGAATAAAATAAATAACCAATCTCAGATGCTATGAAAAGTTTTCCCTCTACATCAAGCAATGAACTAACAGTCTTAATAAAACAAGTTACCAGTGCTAAAAGAGGAAAATTAGTTTAGCGAAGGTTAAAGGAAGAATGCCTAACTAAAGGAAACGTTAATCACAATAATGGTGACTTCAAATGAACTCATAACAAACACAAACTTAAGATTTAATGTGATACATTCTGTGATTACATCACGTCAGAAAGAAGATTTGTCTACTAAATCGTGTGTGGATGCTTGTATTTTGTTCTGACAGCTGTTTAGAAGTTAAACTTATCATCCCGGTTTAGAAAATAACGCTGCAAGTTATAATTTTAGTTTTTTTTAACAGAGATGATGATAGAGAGGTAAACGTGAAAGATTGCAGCTTTTGGAGTCATAGACCCAACAATGTTCATTTAATACTGGGGATTTCGCTGTATTCATCTATTGCATTTTGTCTTTCTTCATCATTTTAGTATTACACAGCAAATTGCCCAGTGTTCATTTAACTCCACTGGTGTAAATTGTACACTTTTCAGGTGTATATATAGGTCCCACCAGCTTGGTGTTAAAGTAACACTTTTAACAGTGTTGAATATATACCCTTAAACAGTGTACATTATTTTACACCAAGAGTGTACAATATACTCCAGAGTACATTATGTTTTACTCCCCACAAGAGTGTATTAAACACACATTTAGAGTTTATTTTTACACTGAGGTAGTGAATGTAAAATCCCTACCACGCATTTATTTTAAAAACTGCACATTAATTAAGGTTAAAATCTGTTTTAACACCACGTAAGTAATGAACATTAATACATTTTTAAACTGTTTGCTACTTTTAACATATCCATACTCAAAATGATTGCAGTGTGTTAATAAACAGGTCATGAACATTTTTAAAACAATCAATATTTATTTTTTTCCAAGAATCAGTTTGTAACTGGTTTTCACAAATACATTCAGTACAGCATGTTTACTAAATACTGGGAACAAACACATTAGTTCAACAAAGCATTAAAGTTAATTAATTTTATATGACTGTCCATGTTTTGTGTGCAATTTCACATTTTCAACATATAGAAAACTGTAGAGGGATTAAGATTTGTGAAGGTCTACAACTTTACTTAAAAAGGTACATCCAAACAAGACCGGAGCACAAAAGCACTGTCTAAAATGAAGGCCTTTATATAAAAACATGTATAGGAACAATATAAAGGTCATTTTGCTGAAATCCATAAGATGTTTGAAGGTCAAAGGGCTTAAAGAAACGCAAGGTTTCCACATTCAAAATAGAGACATTCCTACAAAGCCCCTCTTGGACTTGAAATGAGTGTAGATGTTCAACAAAGCATAAAGTCTCAAAATCACAAGTCAACAAAAAATGTTGACCATCAAATCCAATTATATCAGTAATCTTACTGAAGACAGGAAGATCATCTTTCATATCTGAACAAACAAGAAGACCTGAACGGTATTCTGTCCCAAAACAAGAAATCCAAGTAAAAAGATCAACATAACAATCAATGTCGATTTGCAGTTTTTCTGCAATCAATTCACAGTTTAACAGGCTACAAAGCTGAACGCTTGATACAGGTCCACACTCAATACACTTAAATGGCTGAGATTCCCAGTGGTATGCAATAGACATCTGATGTTTTAGAGCTAATGACTTAGTAATATTTTTGAAATTTTTAATACTTTTTTTAAAAAAGCGATGTTTTGCTTCGAAACGCATCCCCCAAACATGAACAAGTGGCCCTATCTTCCTGATGCATCTGGGATAATGAACCATGAAGTGATGCTTAGGAGTAAGACTTCTTGAATAGAGCTCTTTGAACAGGGTGTGGTGTTCACAGATCAAATATTTCAGATAAACAGTCATTCCATCCGAGATGACCGGAGAAAACACAATATTTATTATCTGTAGTAAAAGAAGCAGTAAGCTCCAGTGTTTATTTTCTGGTTCAACCAGATCTCCAAAAATTAGAGGCAAATTTCTAATCAGGCAAAATGTCTGGATGGCATTGAGACCCACCCAGGGTCCGAAATTAACTTTTTGGCTCACCTGCCACGGGGACTGGTAGATGAAAAAATCTACCAGCCAAGCATATTTTTTACCGGCCAGAATAATAAACAGCCTTTTTTTGTCACATGTACATTAATTTCATTTGCTGTATTCATGGCATTGCTCGCAAAATTTCAAAATCCCTGGTAGCCCTTCGGGCAGGCACTCTTTAGTTTTTTGTAGCCCGAAATGAATGCAAGTAGCCAGAATAAAAAATACATTACTTTTAATGTAGAATATTAAAACAAAACATCTATCAAAACACAAATAACACATCAATTTACAGTACATATCAATCATCAGTTCAAAATTTTCTTCTAACCAAAGTGAAATATCTATACATCAGATTCTGAATCTGAAATATTAAATGAAGTCACAGATAAGAAAATGCCACTTGACTTTGTGGGCATAGCACAGGCTTATTCAATTAGTTTTACCTCAGGCCAAATTTTGCCAATACAATGCCAATAAGGCCTCTAACCACAATGTTTAATCTGCTATTCTTGTTGTTGTTTGGATGCTGTTGTTTTTTTAACAAACAAAGAGACTGGATTTCCATGTAAACCAGAGGCGATTCTAGGGTTAGAGCTTTAGGGGTGCTGAGCTCCGCTGCCACCACCCGCTCTTTTTTCCTACAGAAATATTGTAAAATAGCTTTCATTTTAACATTGGTTCAACTAACTCCAAAATAAAGATTTTTTGGAGACCTTTCAGGCATGAAAATGGGTTAGGGGTGAAAAAGATGAGAAGAATATTACCCCTAGGGTCCGGGAGCATGCTCCCCCTTAGAATTTTTTTAAAATGACATATTTTAAAGCATCAATCTGGTGAGTTTTCAGATGCATTTTTTGCCAACCTTTTTATTTCTAATTAATGGTGAGCTAGCACATTTTTGCCATTAATCCCATATTAAAGTCTCAGGACAAAAGGTGGGCTACACCAGCAGTGTGGGTATGGCTTTATGTGAATATACAGTGTATCGTTTGCCTTTGTCAATGACAAATCTCCTAATTTATAACTTTTATGCCTACAACATATGGTAGGTTTATTAATAGTTTGTTAATTTGCAGCTTTTCTTTTAACAGTCCTTTAATTGAACCATTACCTTTACTATATGTCTAAAACAAAACACTTGTGACTCCTGCACTAAGGGTTAAAGACGTTATCACCTTCATATTAGTCTACATGTGACAAACTAAAAAAAATATTTATTGTCTAGTTTGATAGTCAGACAGTTAGTGATTTCACACATAACTTACCGGTAGTCTACTGGTGGTATACAGTGATATGTAGTTTGTTTTCACTCTGTTCCAAACGTCATGTTTTCATGACGACTGACCAGAAAAGACGCCCGTGATGTCATGTTTACATGACAACCGATTGTTAAAATAAGTCTCAAATTAACGATAAATCATACAATAAACTTTAACAACGGAGACACACGTATGCAACTACCCACTGAGACGCACTGCATGCGTCTTGCGGAAGAACATTGTAACCGGCGCTACTTCTCTCCGTTTGAGTCTATGGACGAGTCACCCAGGTACTGTGCTACTCCGCAGCGCGCGGGTACCCGCCGGACTTAAATAATCCGAAAATAAACACTTATTATACGTGTACCATGGTGATTCATTATAAGACAAAAACACGACTTGAAAGATTGATTCGTGATGTACTCGCTCATTATAAACATAACGTAAACATTTTGTAAGATTTGAACAAAAAAGTTGCATCACAACACTATCTGATTCTCACTCTGCGTGTGTTTCACGCTTAATGACGGACGGGCTAGCGATGCAGGTACAGAGAAGTAGAAGAGGATGACACCAATTGCTAAGCGGGGAGGTTTTCATTTTCTACCTTATTATATATTTGAAACCACAAACTACGGAGTATGTTTTGGACATTATTTAACCTGGTCAAAGACGAACGAACATTTTAGAATAATTAAATTTCTTGCCCCAAGTTTTAGGGGTGCTGAGCTCCTTTTTAGGGGTGCTGAAGCACCCCTAAAAAGGGGCTAGCCTCGCCCATGATGTAAACCAACTTTTCCTGCTCATCCCCACACCAGATATACTCACCATTTAAAAATGGTTTAGTGGGTCACAAAACTCACAGTTTGGATCATCCAGTTACAGATTGGATAATTTTTTCGATCAGAAAAACAGGGGTTACTGTCGCTTTAAGAGCGATTGTGCAACAGTCACTCTCTTCACTGCCCGTACAATCTATATCACTTTAAAGCTTGCTGCGAGAGATTTAATTTTCTTATGTGAGGATAGCAATGACTGACAGGACGAAGGACGATTGGCCCAACAAATCCATGACAAATCATGACGGATTGCTTCCTGTACTGCGTCTTTTCACGCGATCGCGAAAGTGAAAGTAAAACTTGAGCGCGCGCTCAAACGTAATTTAAATACCCTGAATTTCATACACCATTATTACACATCCAAATCTGTGAAAGAATGCATAAGCATTTAAATATATGTTTTCCTCCCTATAAGTCAAGATAGCCCGACGGGCAGCGCGGGGATGCATTGATAGCTAATATGCAGCAGATAGCTGCAGACCGCAAGTTACCTGCAGTACTAGCTAGAAACAGACCGTCTCTAGTGCGAGACTTGGAGCGTAGAGACGTTCTGTGGCTAGCTCACCTCGTCCCCAGATTAGTTACTGGCAAACACATTATATTGCATTAATATTTTGATATGAAAATCACCCGCCAGTGTGGCGGGTAGCCTTTTGAATTTAGTCGCCAAACGGAAAATCTACCCGCATTTGGCGGCTGGCGGGTGTTAATTTCGGACCTTGGACCCACCCCATTTCCAGCTTGTTCAAATCTAAGCATAGTAGGTCGGTTTTTACGTTCAACATAACCATAGTTAAACGAGTAAATTCTATTGCTTGCAGCCTGTAAAGACACAACATTGCTGTCAGACAAATACTCAAAAAGCAACTTTATCTCCAACTGTGCCACTCCCTCTAATATGTCATGCATGATATCCACTGCATAATTGTCAGAAATATTAAAATACTGCAGCTCATTGAGTAAACATGGTCTTTTGACACCAAATGATGACTGCAGGCCAGCATCAGAAAGAAGGCTTTGACAGTGCTCATCGTGTAGAACTTTGTCACGCAATACTACGTCCGGATGGTCATCACAAAAAATACTCTGAGAAGAAAGCTTATCAATAAGACAAAACCGGCAAAAATAGTTTGCACTAAATGATTCTAAAAACCCAAAAAGTGTGTGCATTCCCAAATTATCACCAGTTACCTGAGCTATTGTTCCACGTACTGGTTCATCAGAGACTGGCAACTTAATTCCAGAGCTCTCAAGAATTTTAATATCACGCACAATAGGCTCCAAGATGGCACTGAAGCCATACTTCTTGACATCTTGTGTGTGAAAAAGTGCCAAAAGATGAATATTCATAAGGGCCGAGTTAACCTTAGGAGATAGGTTTCTCAAGACAAAATACATACTTCCAACCTTATGGATGCCATGTTTGGAGCCCAGAGGATTTGAGGTTTCAAAGTCATCATAAAAAAGTTGTATTTGAAGAGAGTTGTTTTCTTTGGAAAAGAGAGGATGCTCTTTAAAATAGCTGCCATCACAGAACTCTCTTAAAATGTCTCTTTCCTCACTTTGCTGTACAAAATGTTTATGGATTTCTTCGTTTCTGAACATGAAATTTAAAGTCTGTAATAAAGGGACATAAATAAATTTATCAGTGACTGGAACTTGGTCGTATGTTCCTGTAGTTGTATTTCGTCTAGTGTCATATCTCACTCCTAAAGGGATTTCAACTGGTTCTACAACCCCCCAGGTCTCAAAAAAGTATTTTTTCCATCGAGTCTCTGTTGTGAATTTAGAGAAGGGATTCTCAAGATTGTCAAAATATTCTTCAACACCTTCCCTTTGCTCATTAGTTTCAAGCAACTGAACAACACCTTCTTTAATGTTCGAGTGCATTTCATAAATAAGTTCCTCCATATTTTCAGCCACTGATGTAATTACATTGGTAGCTACTCCACTACTCTGCAGTTTTGCAATTAGTGATGCACACATTTCTTGGGTTCGTGATGTTCTCTCATGGGCACTTAAAGATGTTCCTGGACTTTCTGAAAATATGCTGGATGACTGCATGACAGAGGGATTAGAGGGAGGTTCTAATGACAGCATTTCAGATATTCTACTGTTGTGCCTTGTTTGGATATGTTTTCTAAAGCCAGAAAAGGTAACAAATTTTTGACAACACCCATCCTGATCGCATACCAACTGTAACCTTCTGCCAGGATAAAAAGCATGAGAAAACTTGAGATGGCGAATTAACTCGGTAACTGTTCTAGAACTTAATTTGCAAACAAAGCACCTAAACATCTTCTCAAGAAAACTTTGCAACAGTACTTAATTAAGAACCTTGGCCCGAAGATCTCCGATTCGAGGGCTTTCATGGGTAATGCCTACATCAATGTTGTAGATGGTTGTTTGAAGAAAGGTAAACATATTGTGCAAAGCAGCATCATATGAAATGCCAAACACATAATGAGTTTTGAAAAGTTCATCAAAGGCTGAGAGAGAGGACTTAGCCATGCAGGGAATGAGCTGCCCATCCAACACAATGTAGTACTCATGGATGCTACTCTTCGAAGTCCCAACTGCCAAGATGTAGGGCTGTGTTGTCTGTGTTGATCCAAGAACTTCTTCAAAACTGCAACAGGACTAAAAAAAACAAGTACAAACTGAAAAAACTTAAGTATGACATTACAAAGAGAGTGCATATACATTACAATAAGGACATATTATTAACATTTCTATTTATTAAATATCATATGACTTAATTCATTTAATTTAACAGCCAAAAAAAAAAAACATCTTACATTGCCATCTTACATTAGTGTTACTGCAACTATGAAAAAAAAATCACTATTTAAATACCTGACAAAAATTACCTACACTCTAAAAAAATAATCCGCAAAAAAACGGACAATGTCCCGGCAGAAAACCACCGGCACCTTTTCCGTTATGTTTACAAAATTTCCGTTTATTTAAAAACTGAACATTCTGTAGATTTATAGAACACTTTCCGTAGATTTACAGAACATTTTCCGTAGCCTTAAGGGACACTTCAATCTGCCTATGAAACGCAACAATGGTGACAATCAACCACAAAGCTTCATGCCGCAATGCATGCTGGGTACCAAGATTGTGGAAAACTCTCTTAACATTTACTCTCACCATTGTTGAGATTTGTATCCAAAGTATTGATGTCTCTGAAGCAAAAACCACAGATGACACATTTTCAGCCATCTTAATTAAGACGGTGTGTTTTTAGATCAGCATACAGCGTCTCTTTAATACATTTCAGTTCTTTATTCTTTTTTAATCAAATCATATTTAAATGTTAGGTAGCATAACATAAAAACAACTAAGCTCATATGACATTATAGACAATTCTCCTTCCTAAAGCAACAAACAAATTGTAATTGCTACAAGCAAAAACACTGTTGCAATGCTGAAAGAGCAGAATCAGTTCTATGAAGGTAAAGGGACAAAAGCCTAACTAAAGGGAACAGTAATCACCATAGTGGTGACTTCAAATCAATCTAAAACAAACAAACTGGAGATTTAATGTGATAAATGTTGTGGTAAATATCCATTTGACTTACACGTCACGTAAGAAAGAAGATATGTCTACTAAATCACATGTGTCGATGCTGGAATAATTGAACACTTGTAGCTTGGTCTGACAGCAGTTTTAGAAGTTAAACATCATCCATGTGAGAAAATAACTCTGCAAGCCAGTTGTAATTTTAGGTTTCAAACAGAGATGGGGATAGAGAGGCAAAAGTGAAAGATTGCAGCAGGGGTTATTGCACCCATAATGCAGCATGTTATAAAAAAACGGATAAATGCCTGTAAAACATAAATACGGAAAATTCCTTCATATTTACACAGTACTTTGTCCGTTTTTTTACGGATTTTTTTTAGAGTGTACGTATCACCACACATTGCATATCAACACTCTTACATAACATTAAAAGTAAGCATACCTTATGAAATTTTACTACACGGTCTACAGCTTCACGCACACTGATCTTGACAACCTTCTTATTTCCACTAGAAGGTGGTGGTAGGAGATACACCAGCAATAAGAGGGACGACATCTCACTGTCCCAATCTATGATCAGAAAAAAAAAACTATAACAAACCTATATACAGAAGTATTTTATGTACACATGAAATGATTATCTGTCCTCCTTTGATTACCATACATACTGAACTACCTGTAGCTCCATGACTGGTGTTGCATTGCAGTTCTGCCGACTGAATCAAACAACTCAGATGCAGTGACTGGGTCAGGGCTTTGGCTTCTTGAATGACTTTTTGTTTCAGACAAGAGTCCCACTTCTCCAGAAGCTTAGATGCAGTCTCCACTCCAAACAGTAACTCAAAGTCTTGAAGCACCTAAAATGGTATATGGATAAAAGCATGGAATTATTTGTCAAATTACTAAGTATTGCAGCTCAAAAGCCCTTTTAAACAAAGACAACAACAACTCATAGATGCAATACTTACCAGTCCTTTTGTGTCAAGAAACCTCGGAAATAAAGAAATAACAGAGGATGACTTTTCAGGATCATGGATCATTTTCTGGCGATACTGAAAGGTAGATTTCATCTTTGCAGCCACTTGCTCTGGATCCAAACAGTGTTTCAGAAATGAAATAGCTTCTTGACAACGATCTCCCTCCAGCTGCATTTCTGATGTAAAAAATGCTCTTTGAGTTCCAGGTCCCCTTCTTTCACAAGTGGCCTCTGAAGTAGTGGTCCTGCTGCAGCGGTTGTTACGTTGAACCGTTTTAAGTCTCCAGGCTATGTACCCCGAATTACCTTCTGCATCGTAGAAGTGTTCCTAAAATGAATGCAAAACAATTTAAAATTACAGCAGTTACAACTTAATTACAAACAGCTTATAAAAAATATATTACAAAAGAGCCTTTAACTCTTTCCCCACCAACAGTTTTTTTTTTTAAGTTGCCAGCATATTTATGATTTTCAAAAAAGTTGAATGCCTTCTGGAGTTGTGTAAGAGTGCCATCTAGTGGATGATAGCGAAAATATGGATAGCCGAAAAACTCGATGTTAACGCCAGGTGTAAACGTGTTCAAAGTGCTTTAAGCTTATCCACTTTCGACCACTTTCAACCACATTCAGATGTAGTCGAAAACACATCTGATTGCTTTTGTAGTGTAAACGCACATGTGGTTGAACGTGTTTTCGAACAGCCACACAAGACCGCCTACTCTCTGCCCATTTTGTAATCTGAGGTACTGAGTAGGGGTGGGACAAAAAATCGATTCTTGGATTAATTGCGATTCGGACGTGGGCCGATTCTGAATCAATTCACAAATGTCAAGAATCGATTCTTATATGTTAGTTTACAAAATAATAACGTGACGTTATCAGAACCAAAAGGCGGAACTCAACTGGGGGAGCGGTGATGCACACGGACAACTTAAGAGCGCGCACTGCATGAGCACATAGCGGAGCTTACAAGAGCAGAAGAGAAAGAACACTTTAAATGCACACACACCGTGCATGTGGATCAACTCCTGCATGAGGCAAGAATGCGCATCCTTGTGAATTTTGGAAGTTAAAAACGACTGAGCTGCAGTGGCCTGGCAAAACACATTTGAGACATAAGGCGCAGCAACTCAAAAAGACCTGCGTGTTTCACAATTACTCTAAAAGACCATAATGACAAATTCGCATGTGGAGCAGCAGTTAACTTATGTGCGATCTACCGGCATTGCCTTTGCGATCGACGTATTGGACACCCCTGCCCTAAACCATCCGCTGACTGTTTAGATATAACATGAATATACTTCTGTAAAAATATGCACATAGTTTGTTATTCAGTCGATGGGTGCGCTGCATTATATAAATACAGTAATACTGCCAATCACTGTGTATAATGATGATGATTAGACGCTTAACGTTAGTCAGTTCGTGGAAGTTAATTCCGGTTAACATATAGAATTAATATGTCACGTTTAATTACTATTTTTAATGTCTTACAACAGAAACAGGACATATATGTATATAAGAATGACATTTTTTCCCTTAGTTGCATTAAAGTACAGTATATGACAGTTCAGAGACTAGTAGCAAAAGCGCAAACATTAGTCTGGCTTTGAGAGCAAATGTGCCGTAATGACGTCACAGATATGCAAATTAGTACGTCAAGAATCGATTCTGAATCGAATCGGGACCCTAAGAATCGATTCTGAATTGATTCATGAGGGTCCAAGCGATTCCCACCCCTAGTACTGAGCACAATGTTTTACATCTTTTCTGACTTCTAGCACGAACACCCACTGTACAGCACTCTCTTTAAACTTTCATTGACAAAACTAAAGCAGCCGCTCTCAGCGTCTTTTATTAGTTTTATTTTTCAATTGCGTGAAAGCATGTGTTGTGCAAGCTTATTTCAACGATTGCTCTTAAATAGCAGCATGTGCAGTATGTTTACACACAACACAAGCAGAGGACATTGACAGTTCACGTCAATTTAAACCCGTCATTACTTCCGCTCACGTTTAAATGACAGCAAAGAGACTCGCCCACAGTCTACAGACCATCCCCTTATAGTAATTAGGACAGAAGCGGGCAAAAGAGACAGATTTAAATACCATGTGTAAACAGAATGCGTCTCACTCGTCCGCTTGTGATCCGATCGACGAAAACACATCTTAAAAGCAAGTGTAAACAGACCCTAATAAAACAACATTCACATTTTTAAGCAAGTAATGTACCTCCTTAGCTTCTTGTGAATGGTCAACAGAACGAGCTCTTTTAGGTGAGAGGAAAGGACCGTCGCTGTCTGATGGCTGTGTGTCTGATGAAGATGCAACTGAATGAAGTGACAGCGTTTCAGTCTCGTTTGCAGATGGAGAGGTTATGTTGGCAGGAGGATCTTAAAATCGAATAGAAAATTCAAACTACATAATAACTTTACAATGAATTAATATATAACTTGATAAAACCTGTTACAGCCTTTTATACCTGTAATAGCCACAGCATCAACTATCGTCCAAAGAGTGTCAGGCTTTTGCTCAATAATGTCTGCAAAAACATCTTCATCTACTTCTGTTCCAGTCTCGTCGGCTAAATAGATGTTATGATCTGGAGAGATCCCAAATTTTTGCTTGACTGAACACACAAAATGAACAGAAAAGCACAGAACAGAAATATGTGAATACAACAAACATTTAAATAAAAATTTAGCTCATCCATTATGTAACATACTAAATAAAATCTGTAATAAACTGAAACACATAAAATGTAAAATTGTAATAGTCAAATATCACAATCCAAAAGAAAACTTACCATCCTTAATCAAGTCATCATATGCTGATCCATTATGCTTTATGTACTTTTTATGATGTTGGTACTGCACTTTAAACAGCATTCTGTCGGTCACTTCGATTACTTGCTTTAAAACAAAAATAAACATTAGAAACAAGGCATATACACTAAAAGGTTGTGGTATGCTGCTTTGACGAGCTACTGATTTACTTGTATGTTGACACACATTACATTTACACGTTACTTTAATTACCTCAAAGCTGGCATTTCAAAAAGGTTAAATTATGGTTAATGTTCCTTAAATTTCAAGATTTCGATTACCCTGACTAGAAGCATTACTATTGTACCTCCACATGTGCAAGAAAATGGCCAATTTACCCACACTCACAAATAGTGCTTTGGAATTATACCTTTTTAATTACTTTTTAATCAGTTTTACCGTTATACACGTAACTTACTACAGACTCGGAAGCGGAACTTTCAAACATACTAAAAATCACAAAGGAGTCCTTTTTGACTGTCATTATTTATAATATCAAAAATAACAGGATTGTAACGTAAAGTCTTTCTTTAACTTTCATAACCGTCTGCTCTGCTTCAGCCCCGGTTTACAAATGAACACTGTGAGGACGGAAACTTCCCGTATGTAAAATAAACACTGAACCGGTGTACATCTCCGCGCCAAAATTAATCAAATTAAATTAGCTCGATTAAAAAACAGCAAATAGCCATACACGTACAAGACATAAAGCGTTTTTGTTACTATTAAATGTTAGTTTTCACTAACAAAATTCATCAAATTAAAGATAAGATACAGCATGTTTTAAACTGGCTTAAAATTAATTGGTGCGTCATTATAACATATAGTCTCAAAAATTACATATTTTATAGTTATAATATACATTTACTACTTAAACTGACAAATAAATTGAAGTTGTAACCGTACATTATCAAGAGGACAATGAAATTGATATCACACATTAGAATATGAAAAGTTTAGAACGAGGCAACAACCACAGTAATTCTCACAAAACTCCTATATAAAATAGACTGACCGTCGACATTATATTTTTTAAAACAAACAAAAACAGGATTGTAATTCTTACCTTTGCCCTAAACTTCCATTAATTAACTTGAACACCATGTGCCAAAGGACAACTAGCATAACCGTCTGCTCTGCTTCAAGCCCTGTTTACGAATGAACACTGTGGCTACGGAAACTTCCCGTATGTAAAATAAGCACTGAGCCAGTGTACATGTCCGCGCCAAAAATCTTATAAAAATGTAATTAATTAGATTAAATAAAAAAAATAGCTTAGAACCATACATATAACGCGTTTTCGTTGCTACTGTAGTTTTGCCAGTTCGAAATGCCAGTTTCTCTATGGTTAAAGCACGTTTTCAACGTGTAATAAGCACTGAGCCAGTGTACATCTCCGCGCCAAAAATCTTATAAAAATTAAATTAATTAGATTAAATAAAAAATAGCTTAGAACCATACATATAACGCGTTTTCGTTGCTACTGTAGTTTTGCCAGTTCGAAATGCCAGTTTCTCTATGGTTAAAGCACGTTTTCAACGTGTAATATTATTCAAAGCGAAAGTTAAAACCATACCATACGTTTATAAGTTAAACCATCTTACATTAAAGTATGTTTAAAAAAATGCTGCCATTAAATAAAAATTACAACACCTGGGGCTTTTAATGTGACTCTCTAAGGAATGATTATGCATGCTACCTTGCTCACAGACACAGCTTATAGTAACGTTAAATGTTAAAACAGTATATTAATACAATTTATGAAATCAAATATAACAAAAAATAAAATTCTAAATCTTACCTTGTTTTTGTCTTCGCTTTCAATTGCATAAGTCCACCGACAGAGCCGCCATTTTTTCGAACTGACTTGATCCTCAAATGCGGACTGCATTGTCTCAATTATGTGAAGTTCCCGTATGTACAATTAACACTGCACAGGCGTTTGTAAATGAAGCACCAAAATATAACACCACTTTGGGGCGCCATTTCACACAAGCCGGTGCTAATTTCACTAAATGTACACTTTTATTTTAACACTGTAACACTATTAGGAATTACACTGAAAATGTAACACCACACAATTTGCTGTGTACTTTCTCCAAAAAAAATCCAGGAAAATTTAGTTAATTTGACACAGAATGACCAGCAGGTGTTCACCATTAATGTCTTAATCATCACTTCATTATCTCATTAACTTTAACACTGCTTCAGTGTTAAATTTTAACACCAGTCTTTATACACACCCATCTGGGAGTGGATTATATATACACCCACAGTGTTTATTTAACACCGGGGATTTTGCTGTGTAGTTGTCATACTTTATTTGTGTTATTATGGGGTAATTTTAAGTCTATTTGATGGCTTCTGTTAATTGGTAAAAAGCACTTAAAAGGTGAAATGTTTGTTTTACAGGAACCCAAAAGTCCCACATCAACCATAGTGTTCAACGGCTCTCCTGGTCTTCTCAAATCTGAATGTATCAACTTTATAATGGACAATGTGAACATAATATGTGGAAGACATTGACATCACAGGCTGTGGAATGACTGTTTGCATTTTTTTTCTCCTCAATGCCCTTTTGCCATTAAGCACACAGTGACTTTAATTTATAAAATATATGCTTAAATTTTAATACCTGTACAAAACAAATGTACAATCAACTTGTGTAAATTGTCATTCTATTTAATAGATTGTTCATGAATTGTCTTTAAATGCATTGTGATTTCGGTAACACTTTACAATAAGGTTCATTAGTTAACATTAGTTAATGTATTAACTAACTTGAACAAACCATGAGCAATACATTTGTTACAGTATTTATTCATCTTTGTTAATGTTAGTTAATAAAAATTTAAGCTTTAATTGCTTGTTCATGTTAGTTCATGACAGAGTGCATTAACTAATGTTAACAAGATGTTAATAAGTAATTGTTGAAATTAACATTAACAAAGATTAATAAATGCTGTATAAGTGCAGTTCATTATTAGTTTATGTTAACTAATGTAGCTAACTAATGTTAACTAATGAACCTTATTGTAAAGTGTTACTGTGATTTCTTTTCATAATTTCAGACAGTTACTAAAAATTAGTACTGCATATACTGTACAGTATCTATACGTACACTGTAAAAAATTTCGCCATAATTTTACGGTAAAGTACTGGCAGCTGGGGTTCCAGCAGTGAACCGTAATTTTACGGTTTAATTACCGTATTCTAAATTGTGCCGTTAAATAACAGTAATCAACTGCCAGCTTGGTTGCCAGATAATGTTAATTTACGGTTCTGCCTCTGTTAAAATACAGTTCTACTTCCGTTAATTTACAGCTCCCCTATTTTAACAGTATGTTAATGTTATAATGCCCTGAAAGCAACTCACTTAATGGGGACATATTATGAGATTTTTTTTAAGATGTAAACTAAGTCTAAAATAGGTCTGAGAAAAAGTGTGCCGTTTTGGGTGTGTCATTTAAAATGCAAATGAGCGGATGAAGTGCAACCACTGATCACAATGGTGGTGGTTTGTTGCAATTGAAACTCAATTGTGCTGTGAAATATTTTATCTCTCTCTTTCTCTCCATACTAAATGGTTGTGCTGTGGTTGGATAGTGCAGATAAAGGGGGCGGTATTACCTTATTCTGACATCACAATAAGGGCCAAATTACAATGACCTATTTTTTCACATGCTTGCAGAAAATGGTTTACCAAAACTAAGTTATTGGGTTGATCTTTTTAACATTTTCTAGGTTGATAGAAGCACTGGGGACACAATTATAGCACTTAAACATGGAAAAAGTCAGATTTTCATAATATGTCCCCTTTAACATGATTTAAAAAAACAAAATACAAGGACTTTTCTCTAATGTCTGTGTGAAATTAACATATTTCTGTATGCAAATTTGACTGTTAGGTTTTATGTTTTTTAACAGCACATTCTGTTAAATAACAGTAATCAACTGGCAGCTTGGTTGCCAGTAAGATAATGTTTTTTTAAGGTCTCCTTCGGACTGTTAAAAACCATTAGCATTCTGTGTTTTTATATCTTACACATTTAACCCTTTAAACCCCATTGCAAAATTCTTGGTGTCAAAAGAACACTGCTTAATGTGTCCACACTACAAAGAGTAAAAGAAACAGAGCCAATGTTGAAGTTAATGAGATACTTAGATGAGACTCAAGACTTACTCAGATTCTCTAAGATCTCACAAGAAGATCATCAAACAACTCCACAAACAGCATTACCATCTTCACTTATTACAAACTAGTATGATTTTATATTATATGGTCATTAGCTCAGAAGTAAATCATAAGGTGTGGTTTCCTGAACAGGGATTATCTTAAACCAGGAATAGTTTAATTAGGAAATATAACCAGTTTTAACAAAAATGCCTAACTAAAAACATTACTTGTGCGTTTTCAGGCAAAACGAAGGACACTGATGTTTTTTAAAGGGGACATATTATGAAAATCTGACATTTTCCATGTTTAAGTGCTATAATTGTGTCCCCAGTGCTTCTATCAACCTAGAAAACGTTAAAAAGATCAACCCAATAACTTAGTTTTGGTAAACCATTTTCTGCAAGCATGTGAAAAAATAGGTCATTGTAATTTGGCCCTTATTGTGATGTCAGAATAAGGTAATACCGCCCCCTTTATCTGCACTATCCAACCACAGCACAACCATTTATTATGGAGAGAAAGAGAGAGATAAAATATTTCACAGCACAATTGAGTTTCAATTGCAACAAACCACCATCATTGTGATCAGTGGTTGCACTTCATCCGCTCATTTGCATTTTAAATGACACACCCAAAACGGCACACTTTTGCTCAGACCTATTTTAGACTTAGTTTACATATTTAAAAAAATCTCATAATATGTCCCCTTTAAATGAAGTAATACTATTTGTGTCACAATCCTGTCTTGTGTTTCACGTGTCTATTGACTTGAACTTTTATTTTGAAGTCTCTGTTATTCTTTTGTTGCAGATTTCATTGATATCTTCTAGTTGTCCTGTCCCCTTATTTGTTGCTATGGACATTAATTGTTTCCACACCCACCTTTAATCAGCTGCATAGGTTACTCATTAGGTGTGTTCGACTTCATGCGGCGCTGCGCAGACCGATCGGCGGCTGACTTGAAGCAGTGCATTCCGGTTAGTATTTTTGTCCGACTTCAGCTGGTGCTGCAGGCAGGTGATTGTGTCATATGGCTTTTAAGTACCGCGAGAGCGGTTCGAGATCAGCCGCCTGAGTTAGCCAGCGCAGTTCCCGAAGAGGAGCTGCACGGGCTGTAATGACGACACAGCTGTTTCACGATTGGTCGGATTCACCACATGACAACAATCACGTGTGTTTCGTGTGTATTTTCACGCCGTCAGTTCCACAAATGCTCACAAATCTGTATTTTTATAACAGTTAAAGCTCTTTTCATGTAGTCGCGATGTTATATTGTGTCATGTTCATCAAAATAAAATGGATAAAAAACGTAGACCCCACAACATTGGTATTTAAAGGGGACATATTATGAGATTTTTTTTAAGATGTAAACTAAGTCTAAAATAGGTCTGAGAAAAAGTGTGCCGTTTTGGGTGTGTCATTTAAAATGCAAATGAGCGGATGAAGTGCAACCACTGATCACAATGGTGGTGGTTTGTTGCAATTGAAACTCAATTGTGCTGTGAAATATTTTAACTCTCTCTTTCTCTCCATACTAAATGGTTGTGCTGTGGTTGGATAGTGCAGATAAAGGGGCGGTATTACCTTATTCTGACATCACAATAAGGGCCAAATTACAATGACCTATTTTTTCACATGCTTGCAGAAAATGGTTTACCAAAACTAAGTTAATGGGTTGATCTTTTTAACATTTTCTAGGTTGATAGAAGCACTGGGGCCACAATTATAGCACTTAAACATGGAAAAAGTCAGATTTTCATAATATGTCCCCTTTAACATGATTTAAAAAAACAAAATACAAGGACTTTTCTCTAATGTCTGTGTGAAATTAACATATTTCTGTATGCAAATTTGACTGTTAGGTTTTCTGTTTTTTAACAGCACATTCTGTTAAATAACAGTAATCAACTGGCAGCTTGGTTGCCAGTAAGATAATGTTTTTTTACGTCTCCTTCGGACTGTTAAAAACCATTAGCATTCTGTGTTTTTATATCTTACACATTTAACCCTTTAAACCCCATTGCAAAATTCTTGGTGTCAAAAGAACACTGCTTAATGTGTCCACACTACAAAGAGTAAAAGAAACAGAGCCAATGTTGAAGTTAATGAGATACTTAGATGAGACTCAAGACTTACTCAGATTCTCTAAGATCTCACAAGAAGATCATCAAACAACTCCACAAACAGCATTACCATCTTCACTTATTACAAACTAGTATGATTTTATATTATATGGTCATTAGCTCAGAAGTAAATCATAAGGTGTGGTTTCCTGAACAGGGATTATCTTAAACCAGGAATAGTTTAATTAGGAAATATAACCAGTTTTAACAAAAATGCCTAACTAAAAACATTACTTGTGCGTTTTCAGGCAAAACGAAGGACACTGATGTTTTTTAAGATATGTCAGTGCAAGTTGTTTTGAGTTTGGACAGCTCTAGTCTAATAGTGTAATCCCTAAATAATAGTTACCATTCTCGTGATCAGCGGTTGCTTTAGTAGGTCTCTTGATCCTTGGGTTTGCCTTTTGGTGTTATATTTATTCATGCTTTTCAATGTGATTTGAAAGACATTGAATATGGCAAAAAAGTATAAATAATTAATTGTCACTGACTTACGATTATTATGGTGCTAGTGTCATGAGTTAAAAGTAATTTATTGACTTCATAAAGAAGCTCATAAGTGATTGGATGATAGGCAACCCCTTATAGAAGTCTAATAATGTGACAGTGTTGATACTGTATAACCAGAGAAATCTTAAAAACATTGGGAATAAATGAAATAACAGAAGCGAAATACATACACAGACATCAAGAATCAGGCTATGAATCTCAACAATGGTGACTATCAAATGAAAAGCTTCATGCTGCAATGCATGCTGGGTATTAGCATAGTACAAAACTCATTAGGCCGATGAACTGTTTTCCCATTTTCTTTTGTCACCCTAGTTGAGAGTCATAGGCTGATTCTTGATGTCTGTGAGTGTCATCTGAGGATTGGTTTCATGTTTGCAAAAGTCCATATGTATGCAACTCTATCAAGATTTCAGCTTACTGTAATAACAGTAATTGTTTTAATGATTCTCATTCAAACATGTTAATACTTAGTCATGAATAACCCTACATACTACTAATTGTTATGATTCAGCTTCATAAGGCTGGTAAGACAAACTACTGACCAATAATCAGACATCCAACCTCACAAGAGTCTATTATCTCTTGGTTTTCTTTGCCATAATAAACATGCATCATAAAGACACAGTTACAGCAACCAGACTGAAAACCAAGTAAAGAGCCCAACTAATGGAAACAGTGATCACCATAATGGTGACTTTAAAGAAAATGCTTGTAAAGTCTAGTAAACACCTGTTTGTTCTCAGTAAGAACTTTTGTAAATGTATAACAGAAATAAAGTCAAGGTGGTTTATAAGTGAAGATGGTAATGGTGTTTGTGTAAATGTTTAATTCTCATCTGGTGATATATGGAGAGATTTAATGTGTTCTGTTATTTTCAGTTGATGTTCATCTAAGTCTTTGTGTCTGTAAGTATTTCTGCTCACGTCTTATCTTTTTATTTATCTTTTCTTTAGTGATTCTGTTTATTAGCAGCAGGTGTCCATCATTAATGCTTCAGTATCTGAACTTATTGACTTGATTTCAGGTGGATCATTAGGAAACTAATGTAGGGAATTGTGAACGAGGGTGTAGGGTGTGATTTGGGACGCAGTCTTTAACGGTGGACTCTCAGGGCCATAAATTCACATTATTCTGAAAACTGTTTTTTTACAGAATGCAGAATTTAACAGCAATTTTTTACAGTGAGTGTCTAATATGTTTAGGTGAATTTGGGTCAGTTTTACTATGAAAGTTCATAAATCATTTATCCTTCTGACTAATAACACTGCCATTTTGTCTACTTTTTGTTTATAGACAGATTTAATGACAAAAATGTGCATAATTAAAAGAGTAGTTAGTTTTAATCATTTGTTTGCCCTAAATAAAACTAAAAACACATAATACACTTTTAACTGTGTTAATTAAGTTAAATAATTTTTTGTAACATATTTTAATAAAAATCTTGCTATTATTTTGTAAAATAAAAGTGTAAAATGTTTGGACACATCTGCTTTTACACTATTTTGACCAGCAGGGGTCGCCAGCGTGTGTGGGTTTCGAACTGCTTTAAAAAACTGAATCAATTTTCGAAGCAATTGGTTCAATTGATTCGAAGCTTCGAAAAGCTTCGTTTCTCCCATCACTACTACAGACAGAGATGGGCATTAATACATGGAAATGTATTTCAAATACAAATACAAAATACTGTGTCGAAAAATGTATTTAAATACAAATACAAAATACTGTGAGGAAAATTGTATTTAAATTTTGAAAATACACAAAATACATGTAAAATTCAGTGCAAGTATCCCTATTAGGCTGAAATCTATCTGGGTCTATTTCTGAATGCCAAAAAGTATTTAGATGTGTGCAACTGCTTAGAAACTTTCATTTTATTTTACATACCTCTTGCTTTCCCCTGCCCTGTAGGAAATAAAAAACTTGAAGGGGTGTGCTGACAAGACACCTTCATAATTAAGCCATGACAGGTGTCATGAACATGAAGAAGATTTTATGCACATTTATGACAACTGCCATTAAGTGTCATTTACTCAATTATGTAATTTTTAATGCAAAGATGACATTGTTTGAGATTTCTTTGTTATGACAACTTGACACATAAACCAATACAACACAACTTGTTATAAATCATAAACAGTAATTATCAAACTTAAGAAACTACCTAGCTTTGTGGGTTAACATTATATTAAACTGTGATTTAAATGTCATTAAGTGTTGATACTATGTCAAATATTATGAATACTCGGACAAATAAACATTATGAACTGAAGAATATTCATGATCCTGTTAAAAAACTATTTAACAGAGTATTAACACTTAATGACATTTTAATGATAAATTCAATTTGTATCACTGGTAAAAAGTGGTCAGTTATGTTGTCTTGGTATCAAGTTGTTATGACACAGCATGATGTATGGGTTAATGTCAAGTTGTCATAACAAAGACATCTCAAACAATGTCGTCTTTGCAATAAAATGACATAATTGAACAAATGACACTTGATAACAGTTGTCATAAACGTCCATAAAATCTCCTTCATATTCATGACACAAGTGTCATGTCAGCCTTATGAACACCCATTCAAGCAAAGTGATGTTTTATAAAAACATCATAAAAACTTTTTCATGTGTCGTCGATCCACAACCTAAACAGTTCATATGAAGAAATCCATATATTTACTTCTCACGAGACGAGTGTTTGACAAATTATTCAGCAAACTACTTTCTCTCATCGCTGCTTTTTGATGGTTTTGAGAACAATTACTCACGAGTCGCCCTCTGTCATTTACAGAATTATACAACGGAGAGCACGTCAAGCATAAAAGTCTTGTAGGTTTACTGAAGAGCCTGCAGGTAGAGTACATTAGAGTACAGCCATGCAAATTGCAAAAGTGTAAACAAGGTTTCAACTGCACAAAGCTAAAAAGAAATCAGCAACTGTGTGCTGATTCCACCCCTTGCTGCGTCACGTGTGAAGGGCCTTTAGGAAAACACCAGTTTTTCAATATTTTACTATGTTCTTACCCCAACCCAGATGAATGAATACATACATATATTTCCTCAATATGTGCACTTCATCTTTGCACAGCATGTCATGAATGTGTTAGCATTTAGCCTAGTCTCATTTATTCCCCAGGATCCAAACAGGGACGAACCCAGAAGCCACCAAACACTTCCATGTTTTCCCCATTCAAAGACTGTTACATGAGTAGTTACACGAGTAAGTATGGTGGCACAAAATAAAACGACTTTTAAGTGAATAAAAAAGAAGAACTATATTGTATGGCGGAAGAGCACTTTGTCTGCAACACTTCAACCTCTGGCGCAGTAACATCATCACTCCTGTGAAGATGTTACTGCGCGCTGAGGTTGAAGTGCTGCAAACTAAGTGCTTTTCCTCCATGCATTGAAAATAGATAGTTATGTATTAATTTGTCTAAGTTGAGTTAAGAACATAGTAAAGTATTAAAAAAAGTGGTTTTCCTTTAAGTCAAAAGTGTAGGCCTATTTGTCAGCGTTCCACACTCTGTCTCAGTCGTGCAACGTGCAAATGCAACTGCAACTGCCTGCCAACGTGCAAGTGTGAATTTGAATTTCCTTTCGCGACAGTTATAATAACACAAATCACATCACACCCAATAATTCAATCGCTCTTGCTTTTTTCCCACTCCAACATTTCAGTTATTCCCCACTAAAAGCTGCACAGATATATTTGCTTACCTGAACTCTGGTGTCTGGTCTGCACTAGTTGATGCATGAAAACAGCACCCGGTAGGGATGGCTCCCGCGAAACTGACGTTTTGACACTGTGTCGAGATCCCGAAGCGTAAATGTTTCGAAACACTGCTCCGAAATGTGATTCGAAACACCCATGTCACTTGATGAAGTGATTCGAAACACCAAGCGGTGCATTTCACAAGTATTTCGAAAGGTGGCGTACCTGTCGAATCTGCGTCGAATCTTAATATGACAGGGTAGGAAACAAATCTGACAATACCTCATAGATGCGTTTTTGGCAAGATCAAATACTATAAATTACTGAAAAGAATTTTTCATCATATGTAACACTTACAAAAAAATGCATGCCAGCAAAAGTGTCCCTTGTGTGTTTTCAAAGGCTGGAGAAATTATATGTAAAAGAAGCTGGTTGAGTTTATCAACACAGAACAATTTATATATTTGAATAAAGATCTTTATATGTAAACAATGTGGAATATTATGGCTTGATATATTTTATGAATCTCTTATTATTTATTTGGTATATCTCTACTCCATTTTTTTTTTATTAAAGGGGACATATTATGAAAATCTGACTTTTTCCATGTTTAAGTGCTATAATTGTGTCCCCAGTGCTTCTATCAACCTAGAAAATGTTAAAAAGATCAACCCAATAACTTAGTTTTGGTAAACCATTTTCTGCAAGCATGTGAAAAAATAGGTCATTGTAATTTGGCCCTTATTGTGATGTCAGAATAAGGTAATATCGCCCCCTTTATCTGCACTATCCAACCACAGCACAACCATTTAGTATGGAGAGAAAGAGAGAGATAAAATATTTGACAGCACAATAGAGTTTCAATTGCAACAAACCACCATCATTGTGATCAGTGGTTGCACTTCATCCGCTCATTTGCATTTTAAATGACACACCCAAAACGGCACACTTTTGCTCAGACCTATTTTAGACTTAGTTTACATCTTTAAAAAAATCTCATAATATGTCCCCTTTAAATAGACCCGAATAGCCTATAGTTATCGACAATTGTGAGCCTAAAAGCTCATGTAGTTGTCAAACAGATGTTAAAACAACAACAAAAAGCATTTTATTATGATGATGTAGCGCATGCATTTCCCGGGTTCGATCATAAGATCTACGCATGAGAGTCGAGAGCACTATCCACTCTCCCATCCTATCGCTTGTGTATCAAACAAACAACGCGTGGGATACAATTTGTCAGCGCTCATCTAAAATCTTGTCAAGGCTGCTTCATGTAAAGACATGCAAACGACCGCTAGGTGTCACTGTGGAGGCGGTTTCGGATTGACGTTTCGAAGCCTCGAAACATACGGCACAATTGATTAAACTGTTTCAGTGTTTCACGAAGCCTCGCTCTGCCCACCACTAGCACCCGGTTGACTGGCTCAAAGTATTTTGAGTATTTTAAAAATACAAAAATAGCCAGCTTAAATGTATTTAAATACAAATTACATTACATTTTTTTCAAAGGCTTTAAAATACAAAATACAAAATACTATTTTGTATTTCAAATACGTATTTTAAGTACATGAATTTGAAATACTGCCTATTCCTGACTACAGACACGTGAAAATGCGTCACTTAAACGCTCAAAACTTTTCGAGCTGTTTTCACAAACTGTCTTGTTTCTTTCTTACGATATCTGCGCTACTCATCTGACCAACGGTGAGCTCGAACTGCTTCACTGCAGAAGCTGCCTTGGAGGCTCCGCTGAGGGCTTAAACCAGTAACAAGCATTTTGATTGGTCGTTTTTGTGAACCAATCATATTCTTTCTGCCCTCAGAACATGGTTGAGTAAGGAAAACTCCTATCTACTCACGGCGCACTGCTTGTCATCCATCTTTGTTGGTCCTCTAGTTCGCTAGGTGGCGTTGTCACTAAATGAACTGAATCAATACCAGGTTAATACCAGGTTAAAGGGGTCATATGATGAAAATGTTAGCATTGCCACTTTGTAGGTGCGAGCAAAAATAGGTCATTGAAATTTGGCTTTCATTATGATGTCATAAGGATATCTTATTAGAATAATACCGCCCCCTAAATCTGAACTCTCCAACCACTGCACTGCCGTTTAGTGCAGAGAGAAAGAGAGAGAAAAGAAGGACTTGACAGCACAATTGAGTTTGAATTACAACAAACCACCATCATTGTGATCAGTGTTTGAACTTTATCCGCTCATTTGCATTTTAAAAAACACACCCAAAACGACACATTTTTGGACTTGACAGCACAATAGAGTTTCAATTACAACAAACCACCATCAATGTGATCAGTGTTTGCACTTCATCCGCTCATTTGCATTTTAAAAAACACACCCAAAACGACACATTTTTGCTCAAACCTACAAAGTGGCAATGCTAACATTTTCATCATATGACCCCTTTAATATTGAAAAAATATTGAAATTTCAACAAATCGCCATTATTGTGACCAGTGTTTGCTTTAGTTGGGTCATTGACTCTTGACATTAACTAAGTAATTTTTTCTTTTCTTGATTTAGGGGCGGTTTCCCGGACCAGGATTAGCTTAATCCAGGACTAGGCCTTAGTTTAATTAGGAAATATAACTAGTTTTAAACAACATGCATTACTAAAAACATTACCTGTGTGCATCTTGAAGTAAAACAAAGGGCCCAGAGGGCTATTTCATAAAACTCGCTTGGAAAAGCGAGGATTAAAGTTACACACTCGACTAGAATTAACCTAACAAATGAGGCGAGGCTAAAGCGGTTTCAAAAAAGGCAAATGAAGCTTACGCAATCCAACTAATGTGATCCAGATTTCCCTAGTCAAGATAATTGCGCGTGCACTCTATTCTTGAGCAGCCCTAGAGGTCGAGTGTGGATCAAATCGATCAAAGTTAAAGAGAAAGTGGTAATTTTTTATAAAAATGTATGAAAATGTACTTCTGACTGAAAATTATAATACTGCTGCAATAAACAAACCCATAAAATAGTTGGAAAGTCCTTATGGATTAAATCCTTGAATGCAGAAACTAAATTTAAATATATTGTCTTATTTTAAAGCGATCACATGAAAGCGTAAAATACCGACAGAATTGATGGCCTAGTGGTAGTGCTCTCAGCAGCGCATGCTGGGATCCGGGTTTCGATCCCCGTCAAAGCTCTTGGGTCTTTGCTTTGCTAATTTTTATATACTGTACTTTTTAAAAATAACACAAATCTTAACTTTTAAAAGACAATTTGTAGTTTACTAAGTAACCTATATAATACATATTTAGCAGATGAATGATTTTAATACATTTACAGTAACTTTAAATGTAACTTAAATTTATTTTTTATTTTTTTGGGGGTACATTTCAAAAGCAGCAACTTGAGTGGACAATAAAGTAACAGGTGAAAATAAAATATAAATATATTGTTCATAAGAAGTGTAGTTGATTTAAGCATAATCATATGCTAGAAGAAGTGTCTAATCTTATTATGTTAGCTGCCAAAGATGTTGACTGGCAGTGAGGAGAGCACTGTCATCTATCAGCAGCACAGCTTTACTCCTGCAGATGAACTGTTCTTCAAAGAACAAAATGGGGTCACTGAGAGCATGGTGGGTGAACAGCATATGCATTTCTGAATTTACAGTAGTACAAGAAATGATTGTGTAAAATCATATATGTTACACATATTCTTGACCAATCATTATTACTTGACATGTTACTCAAAAATTTTTGATGGCAAATTATGTGTGCGTTATAGAGTCACAAGTCATCATGTTAAACCCTGGGAGTATGAGAGATTTTAAACCACTGTTTTAATATCACACTGTTAAAAAAATCAGCTGTAGTTATGCAGCTGTTTGCCAGTAACTTATGTAGATTTAAAGGTTTATTATTTACTGGCAACAGTTTGTTCAAAGTTAAATCAACATTAAACATTAACAAGTCTATGATTTTACAGCATAAAACTATAAAATAACAGCCTCATGCAAAGTATTTTGTGAACCAGAAATCCTCATGAACCTTTTTCTTTTGTTTCCTTCATATTTTGGTTCCCAGAATGCTTTGCATGAGGCTGTTATTCTGTAAATAAAAAGACTTGTTAATGTTTAATGTTCATTTAACTTTGAACAAACTGTTGCCAGTAAATAACATACATATAAATCTACAGTAAGTTACAGCTGACAGTAATACTGTAAGTTCTACATAATTTTTTAACAGTGTAGTGTTAGGTGTTGAATAGATAAAGTTTTATGAATGGTTACAGGGTGAGGATCAGTTGAAGAAAAGCCTGAGGTATAAGCACATTATACTGTAAGTCTACAGTACAAGCCTTGTGAGCTGAAAAAATGATTGCAGGACACTAACAATCTTCTCTGTGATAAAAAAGAATTTTAACTCATTACAACAAAATGCCAAGAGCATACCATCACATAATTATATTGTATTCCTTCATTGTATTCCATGCAGACACCATAGTTTTTTTATTTCAAGAAAAATGTAACAACTACAGAAAGATACAAATACTGTAGATCTTTAAAATAATGTGCATTTTTATGCACACCAAGCATAAAAAAATTAAATGACTGTACTTGACTTTGTGTGTTGTATATTTAAATTAAATTTACTCTTTGTGTGACAGACAATCTGAATAAAAAAATATATATATATATATATATATATATATATATATATATATATATGTGTTTCAAAGTTAAGTTGAAACTGATCACTTTTTGTGAAGATGTCAAGATGATATAAAACTAAGCTGCTTTACATGATTATGTGGATCCATTTTTGATAAATAGAATTGTTTTGGTTTGTAAATACACTGTGACAAGACAAACAGAAAAAAAATTTTCACACAGCCAAAGAAAACTTACCATTAAAACACAAAAGTCAATGACCCAACTAAAGCAAACACCGATCACAGTAATGGTGATTTTTTTGAAATTTCAATATTTTTTCAATATTAATGGAGGGTGCAAACGTGATAATGATTCAATGGTATTAACGTTGACAAATCAATGATTTTTAACATTGTTTCAATGGTTGCATGCTATCTGGGTTCTCACTAAAACATTTTACACTGCAATCACTTGTTTGATAAATGCTAAACACAGGCAGGCAAACGTCGACCACAACTACAACACAGTTGTTATCAAGTAAACACAACAACTGAAAATTGTACACACTTTTTTCTAATGGTATTTTTTACCTGTTGTGTGGATTGGAAACAGTTTGAGAGGCAGATGAAGAGTATGAGGAAGAGCAGGGCACCAGAGACAATGCAACTGGCAAAATTTGCAGTTGGATTGCTTACAGTAATATTGAAAACTTACTATTATTTGCAGTACTTACAATGAAGTATTCACTATATTCACTGAACTAAACTTGTGATTAAAGTAATACAGATTTGTAACAATGTTTTTCAAATGTTTACAATAAACATGTATTTTTTTCTGTAAGCAGATGTCCTGGATGTTGTGTTTTCTATAAGGTAGTGTCTAATGGAGGCTGTGTAGTGTTTTATATTTTAGACTTATGTGTTTATGATTTGAAAGCTTAGTTTGATTTTGAGTGTGGTGAGCTGCGGCTAGGTTGGGTAGCCTTTCTGTGTAGAGTTTGCATGTTCTCCCTGTGTCAGCATGGGTTTACTCTAGGTACTCTGGTTTCCTCCCACAGGCCAAAAAACATTCAAGTTAGGCAAATTGGAGATGTCAAAATCCCCCAACCTTTGTCTGGATTAACTTGTCTGAATAAACTTGTGTATGAATTAATAATAATAATGCATTTTATTTTATGGCGCCTTTCAGAACACCCAAGGTCACCTTACAAAAGAAAAAATTATAAAAATATACAAGTCACTGCATAAGACAAAACACACATCAAAGAAACAGCATCAGGCCCGGCGCTATGAGGGGGAAAAAGGGGGCATTGCCCCCTCAGATCTGATTTGTGCCCCCTCTGTTTCATTTTTGTATTCATGGTTACAAATAAAATGTTCAACATTTGAGTTAAATAATAATTTAACCTTATCCCCATATGGGATTTAGAATGTTCAGTAACGTGACATTACTGCCAGATTCAAACGTCTTTCGCGTTGGTTGACGCTGAGCCAGAAGGACGAGTCATATAGTGCAGTGTTTTCAACCTCATAATGTTTATTTTAGATTTCAGACATTTAAATATACATAAGCACTGGTAAAACAATAGCCTACATTTAGTTTGTAAAATACACACTGATGTCTATGGAAGCGGCAATAAAAATCTATTCAAATAAGATAGTAATTTGCTAATAATAAATAAAAAATAATTTTCAAATAATAATAATAATTTGCCGACGTGTGTTATTCATATCAGACAAACACAGTGAAAGTAACTATAAAGTTTACTCTACTGTTATAAAGGTTATAATGATAGCTACCCAGCCAGCAGTGCTTGGTAAGGCAAATGTAGGCCCCATATGGGCTTGCAATATTGGCCCGAAGCTGGTCTTGCACCCGGGTTTCATGCTGGCCCCATCTGACTTAGCCCACATGAACCTTCTGTAGAAACTAAAGCCAATGTGGACTAAACCAAAGTCAAGTATGGGTGTGGTTGGGTTGAAGAAGTGATGAACTTAATTAGATAATGAAGAGATGAACGAAGTGATGATTGACCATTAATGATAAACACCTGCTGTTAATAAACAGAATCACTAAAGAAAGATGAACAAGAAGATAATAAAGACAAAAGACCAGCAGAACCACAACAACTACAAAAACTAAATAAACATTTCTTGGTGGAGCTAATGTAGACTGCAAAATCCCCAGAGTTAAATTAATATTAACACTGCTTAATGTTTATATAGATCCACACTACAGAGTGTTAAAAAAGTAACACTTGAAGCATTTTACATCTTACATCTTACTTTTAGAGTTATTCCCAGTGTAAACAGCCCCACTGTGTGTGTTATCTCAGTGAGGGTTGTGTATAGTGTTTGGCTGCACTGAGCTGTTTTGAGTCATGTGTTTAGAGTTGTGTTGCTTGAAGTGAGTTTTGCAGGTGATATGTACAGTTTAGCTCACGTGACTTTTGGTATTGCAGACTGTAGTTAGAGTTTTGCACATGTAGCTCCTGTTGTGCCCACTGTCGTTTAGCAATCGAAAAAAACTGTAATACATTTAAGTGATTTTAAATATATGAAATATTGCTGCAGTAAAACAAATTCATGAGGTGACTTTTAGAGGTTTTTAGAAAGAATGATTTATTAAATGACTTTGCAAATAAGTTTTTAATTGTATAGATGGCTAAAAGAAATTAAATACAAACATTCAAAACATTCAAAAATAAATACAACTGTGACAATGACCACATCACAATTATACAGATGATCTAGAAACACAAGACAATCTGAAAGAGCAATTTCTCTCATTTTCCTGATATTGTCAGAATACAGTGATTAGTCCCTTATACTATTTAATTGTCTTGATATTACCATAATAATAGGCGCACTTCTAGTAAGACAATCGTACACTGAAAAAACAGTAAGTAGAATTTACTATATTTTTAAATTGTAAGTTTTTGCAAAAAGTATTTTTCACACACATTTCACAATGTTGGTAACAATTCTATACATAATATTTTTAATTACTTTTAATCAGTTACTTCTTTGATTTTATTTATTTGAAATTGTAATATCTCTTTGTTAGCTATTTATTATATCACATTATAATGAATAAGTCAAAAGAGACAAGTCTCCTTACTAATATTAGTACAGTTATTGCTCAATGACTGAATTAAAACACACTTTCTGATTTGCACACATCACCTACAGTCTATACACACGCACCACTCTTCTGAATGATGGCAACCACAAAACTCAAAGAAGAAACACAAACTCTTCTAAATCTAAAAGATAAATGAACATTAACAAGTCTTTTTTTTCTAATTAAAAACACATAGAATAGCGTTTCATTTTTTAATTTTACTCCGTGGGTCAAATTAGACAAACATGCCCTGAAAAGTTGAAAGCCCCTGTACACAGCAAAAAGTCCAGTGTTAAATGAACTCTCACAGAGTTGATTTCAACACTTTTTCAGAGTTTATAAAATAAATTTTTGGTTTCCCGGAAGTGCATATTATGTGATATTTAAAGGTGACATATTATGAGATTTGTTTTAAGATGTAAACTAAGTCTTAATCTAGGTCTGAGCAAAAGTGTGCCGTTTTGGGTGTGTCATTTAAAATGCAAATGAGCAGATGAAGTGCAAACACTGATCACAATGATGGTGGTTTGTTGCAATTGAAACTCAATTGTGCTGTCAATTATTTTTTCTCTCTCTCTTTCTCTTTGCACTAAATGGTTGTGCTGTGGTTGGATAGTGCAGATAAAGGGGGCGGTATTGCCTTATTCTGACATCACAATAGGAGCCAAATTACAATGACCTATTTTTTCACATGCTTGCAGAGAAGGGTTTACCAAAACTAAGTTACTGTGTTGATCTTTTTCACATTTTCTAGGTTGATAGAAGCAGTGGGGACACAATTATAGCACTTAAACATGGAAAAGTCAGATTTTCATAATATGTCCCCTTTAAGTTTATAACACTATATAGATAAATTTTTACAGCATGTTTAAATTGCCACTTTAGTCACAGTTACATGATTAGTTTCAAACATACACTGCTGGCGTTCATATTAGTGATGAGCGAGTCACTCGAAACTCGGATCATTTAACCCGATCCCTAAAATGACTCGAGAACCATGAGTCCTTAGTGACCATTAACCCGAGTCAGTTGAGTCCTCTCAGATTTTGCTTTAAAAATTAGAAATTGGATCAAACACAAAGCTCTTCAAATGTTTACAACAGAATTACAACACATAACTCTACATAAGCTGCCATATGTTCTATAACTTGCAACAATGAGTGAATTTACATCACCAAATGTCGACTGGGGGTACCGAGTGAGCCAAAAGCTCACTTGTAATATTCTGCAGCTCCAAGTCCGAGTACAAAGGGATGCGTGCGGCGCGCGCGACAATGAGTTGGTCAGCGGCTCGGGGATTCACACAGAGAGTGACTCAACTCATAGAGCTTGAATCCGACGAGCCTTGCTCGTGTTATTAACCCACTGACTCATGTAGGCTAATCTGTTGCAATATTTGACTGGCACAATGTTTTGGGTAGAAGCTGCAAATGTTTAAACATTTTAAATACGAGGACTGTTGCAGCAGTGCTGCTGTAAAGATCCGCCACCGACGGACATACACGGCTCCTCTTGTTGACTGAGTCACTCAGAGTGACGTGAGTGGTTCACTCACAGGACCTGTGCAGGAGCGGGCGAGCGGCTCTGTCTGGGACTCACTCACAAGATCATGTTCTTGCGCAGATGAGTGACTGTGTGGCTGCATTAACGGAAGCCTATCATGGATCTTGTAAGTCAATCTGAAACAGGACATGTTCCTCTCACGTCCCAATTCAACAAAGCCTCACATCTTTTAAACGTGGTGTTGATATATTTGTCGTTATGAAAAGAAACTAAACACAAACACACCGAACTTTTACAATTATGATATTGATAATGTTACCACGGACATGCATGTTTTTTTTACAAGTTCCTCAGGTCACATGAGCCCTTTTTTGCGAGCAGAGGAGTCGTAGACACGCTGAGTTGCTTGGTTGCATTAGTATTAGCGATTGGAACTGGGAGATTTTGACCAAGTGATTCAAGTGACTCACACAACCCGGATCATATTAGTGAGTGTCTCAGATTAACCTGAATCTTTAAAAAGATCCGGGTTGACCATCACTAGTTCATATGCATGTGCTGTAAACACCTGTGTAAAAATTTAACATTTGTAATATTGCTTTGGAGGACCATGCAAAAATGTGCTGTTTTTAAGTGCATTCATTACAGTGCAAATGATCCAATAAAATGCAAACACTGATCGCAATGATGGTGACTTTAAATGAAACAGCCAACAAACTTTACAAGTAAGATGTAAAATGCAGCTTTAGGTTTCAAACAGAGATGGTGATAGAGAGGATAAAGTTACATATTGCATTACAATTTTTTTAACTGTTTTACTTCCCATTTAATCTGCAGGACACATGAAAAGAGAAGACTGAAATGTGTGGGCGGAGTGTAGTCACATCTCTAATGAGTTGAGTTAAAACTGACATGATTAACTCTGTCAATGAACTCCAACTCAAAACAACAATTTACTCGTTAGGTGTTGAATTCAACTCAGAGGTTTTACACTGAAATTTTAACTCTTGCTGTGTATAAAGTTATATTAAAAGTGAAACCAAACCTTGCCAAGAAAGCACAGAAGCACAATAACAGTGATTATGTAAAGAACAATAAAGATTACATTTACAATTCTTGCTGCTAAGGTCCAGCACGATGAGACTTTTTGTTGTTGTTGGTGATGAGTTAAAGCCTGAAACTCCATGAGGATCTGCTTCAGAATTTCGGGCGTAGATGTCATCTGTTCAGTTCTACCGGTAACTGTGTCTAGAGAGTTATGCAAGTATTTTACGCCATCATGGAAAAAAGAACAAACCATGGCTCTGGATAAATGCTATGGGTCATGTAAATTTTTTTTACTGTAGCTCATATAAAAAAATATTTTTAAAGATTTTAATCTTTTTCTATTAAAATATTTTTACATCTATAAGGCTGCTTTGCTCCAATGGACGTTGTGAATAGTACAACAGAAATAAAATTACGTTTTGTTTTTCCATAAGAATACAAAAATATACAGTATGCTGACCAGATATGATATGAACAGCTGCACATATTATTATTATTTAAACATTATTAACTAAAGAATCAATTAAGTACATCTTCTGTTGTCTACTCTGGCAATTTAGGTGTTGTGTCTCTTCTAGTTATGTAGTGGACAATCAAGGTTGATGTTGTAGATGACTTTTGTTTGTATGGTGGCTTTTCAGTTTTACTGTAAGATTAAGACGGATTTAAGACAATATTTATTATATTTAATTGCTGGGTTGCCTCTTACCATGTTGAACAGTTACATCTAATCCGCTTTCTGTTGGTGTTACTGATTTGGTCTCTTTTCCTTTTGCAATCAGAATGCTCACTAAGATGGTCTCCAGAATACTTATGCCGATAAGTGAGAAAACCCCAATGCAGTAAATCCCTGTGACAACAACATCAAACCATTATAGCAAAAAATTTAAAAATGAGTTAAAGTTACATTTCTCTCAAGTCTCTGGTCTCTGTGAGAGTATCATAAGCCCTTTTCACACAGATATACAAGAAAATACACAGAAAAAGTGAGCAGGAGTAATAACAGGTTTATAGTGACTCACAATGTTATGTCAGAGTATCGCTGCTTGTGTTGTTAAAAGGTCCAATATGAAAACTTTGTGCTTGGTACATCACATTACAACAATAGTCAGAGAGTAGACAGTCTTTTTTGGCTGCTCGAACACATTTAACAACATGAGCATCTACACCACCAAAAAAGCGCAGATATGGTAAGATAGGAATGAGACTGTTTTTGAATTCAGCTCGAAATGTTTAGAGGATTTAAAGGGGACATATTATGAGATTTTTTTAAGATGTAAACTAAGTCTTAATCTAGGTCTGAGCAAAAGTGTGCCGTTTTGGGTGTGTCATTTAAAATGCAAATGAGCGGATGAAGTGCAAACACTGATCACAATGATGGTGGTTTGTTGCAATTGAAACTCAATTGTGATGTGAATTATTTTTTCTCTCTCTCTTTCTCTTTGCACTAAATGGTTGTGCTGTGGTTGGATAGTGCAGATAAAGGGGTGGTATTACCTTATTCTGACATCACAATAAGGGCCAAATTACAATGACCTATTTTTTCACATGCTTGCAGAGAATGGTTTACCAAAACTAAGTTACTGGGTTGATCTTTTTCACATTTTCTAGGTTGATAGAAGCACTGGGGACACAATTATAGCAGCTAAACATGGAAAAAGTCAGATTTTCATAATATGTCCCCTTTAAGTGACGTGTTTCCACATTTTCACGTATCCGTGGCACGACTATTTTTTCGTGCTATTTTCACGTATTGGTTACTTAATTGTTTTTCCTTTTTTCAAACCGTTGTCGTTTGGGATTGGGGTTAGACTTATAGTTTTCATCGGATTTTTTTATTGTTTTCGCGCGAGGATAAGGTTGGGTTTGGGTTAGAATGTAATTTAAGCAATGGTTTATACAGTTATCTACGAGCCAAGCAGTGTTGGGTAGGTTACTAAAAAAAAGTAATTAATTACTAGTTACTAATTACATCTTCAATCATGTAATTAGATTACTTTACAAATGACTCTCTCCAAAAAGTATTTAATTACTTATTACTAATTACTTTCTAAAACCTATTCAGTACATGATACAAGGATAGGCTTGAAATGGCTTGAAATGGAAGAAACAATATATAAAAGTACATAAATTATTCTGGTCCCACTTTAGGGTCCAATTCTCTCTATTAACTAACTATTAACTACTTTTGCCTTAATATACTCCAACTACTGCTTATTAATAAGAAGTTGTTAATTTTAAGAATTAGTAGAAATGGGGAGGGGGATGTAGAATAAGGTTTTGCAGAATCAGGCATTAATATGTGCTATTACATATTAATAAACAGCCAACATCTTATTAATATTAATGCTAATAATAATCATCCAGTTAATAGTGAGAATTGTAAACTAAAACCATGTTAAATTCACTATTGTATTTTAGTATACATAATTGTTTTACAGTCTATACACAGTATTTAGTTACATCAGAAGTAAATGTATTTAGATTACAAGAAAAATAAGAGCAATCCCTTACTCTACTTTTTCAAAAGAAAAGTAATTCAATTACAGTAACTAATTACTTAGTAACTAGTTACACCCGACACTGGAGCCAAGTGCCCCATTTAGGGAAACAATGATCACTATAATGGTGATTTCAAACAAACCATATAAAGTCAAACTGGTTTGTAATAAGTGAAGATGTTAATGGTGTTTGTGTTTAATTCTCCTATGGGGAGATCTTGAGCGTTTATATCTTGTGTTTATGTTATATTTATAAAGTTAATGTTCATCTAAGATTTTGTCTGTAGTTCAGTTGTACTTGTTTTGTCTGCTCTCTATTTCATCATTAATGTTCATTGATCATGTTATTATTTGAGTGTCACTTTTTAACTCTGTAAAATGGACTCATGTAGACACTGAGCGATTTAATAACCCTGATGTTGTTTTGTATTTGTTTGTATGATACAATCTTTGAGCATGTGCAATGTCTCTTTTTAAGTTGTTGACAAATAATTAGAAAACAATTTGTAATAATTTTACAACAAACTTTGTTTCCTTGTGCAGCTGTTTATTCCATCAGCTGGATTATAGTGGTTTTCTGCATGTATTAAAATATTAATAAAAATATATTAGTTAAAAAAATACAAGAAGTTGTTTACATGTTCATATATTTTTAGGGTGGTTTTCTTGCAATCACATCTGCATTTTACCATAAAAAATAAGAGTTTCTAAACAGTTAATAAATCAATTTACAAAAATTTGCTGTAATACATACAACTGTGTTGTTGTGTTGTTTTTTACGGTTTTAATTTTATACAGAACTTTTCCGGTAACCACGACGGCCATTATTTCTTTGTAAAAACTATGGATTTTTTACAGTGTAGGTTTAATCTCATGGTATTGTTTATGTATTTTTTTTGTAATAAAAATGTGTTTTCTGTGAAGTCACCATTTCATTTGCTTTGGTGTACATGGACCCAGTTCAACATATCATGTTTCTTTTCACAATAATAATGTGCATGTCATCAGTGCATTACACTGTTAACCCTGATATTGTCTTTACTTAAACAATCAAATAAACATCACTTAATATTTTCTGTTTTGAAGCCAAAGCTTAAAAAAGTTTAGTTGATTTAACTTTTAAGCTTACAAAATCCATTAAAGGGGACATATTATGAAAATCTGACTTTTTCCATGTTTAAGTGCTATAATTGTGTCCCCAGTGCTTCTATCAACCTAGAAAATGTTAAAAAGATCAACCCAATAACTTAGTTTTGGTAAATCATTTTCTGCAAGCATGTGAAAAATAGGTCATTGTAATTTGGCCCTTATTGTGATGTCAGAATAAGGTAATCCCGCCCCCTTTATCTGCACTGTCCAATCACGGCACAGCCATTTAGTATGGAGAGAAAGAGAGAGATAAAAAAATTTCACAGCACAATTGAGTTTCAATTGCAACAAACCACCATCATTGTGATCAGTGGTTGCACTTCATCCGCTCATTTGCATTTTAAATGACACACCCAAAACGGCACACTTTTGCTCAGACCTATTTTAGACTTAGTTTTCATCTTAAAAAAAATCTCATAATATGTCCCCTTTAAACTAAAACATTCAAGTAGAATGAACTTAAAATTATTAGTTCATGTTGTGAGGAATACCCATAATCCTTTGCGCCTGAATACTTTGATTATTTTCTGCTTTTTCACAGAATAAAAACTAATAAGAACTTTCACTACTTATTATGAAAATCTGACTTTTTCCATGTTTAAGTGCTATAATTGTGTCCCCAGTGCTTCTATCAACCTAGAAAATGTTAAAAAGATCAACCCAATAACTTAGTTTTGGTAAACCATTTTCTGCAAGCATGTGAAAAAATAGGTCATTGTAATTTGGCCCTTATTGTGATGTCAGAATAAGGTAATACCGCCCCCTTTATCTGCACTATCCAACCACAGCACAACCATTTAGTACGGAGAGAAAGAGAGAGATAACATTTTTCACAGCACAATTGAGTTTCAATTGCAACAAACCACCATCATTGTGATCAGTGGTTGCACTTCATCCGCTCATTTGCATTTTAAATGACACACCCAAAACGGCACACTGTTGCTCAGACCTATTTTAGACTTAGTTTACATCTTTAAAAAAATCTCATAATATGTCCCCTTTAAATATTTGTTAATAAAATGTCATATAGGTTTAAGCTCTTATATTATTGATGTTGTTTTGTTGTAAATTATAATTTTGTAAAGTCACCATTCAGGTGATCAGTGTTTCCGTACATGAACCCTGTTCAGAACACTTTATTGTATTTTTCCCACAGTACTGACAATGCATGTCAAAAACACAGCTTTGTGTGTGTTTCTGTGGAGAAACACGTTTACTCAATGACTGATTAATCCAATCAATTGTTTCTCCAATCAATTCTGTGTTATAATGCCATTTATACAATCAAAAGTAATATAAAGTGATAAAAACTAAAGTTATATGCAAGGGGTTTCCTCACAAATTTCTAGTAATGTCAACTAATCTGGGTTAAGAGTGCAGAAATATTGGAAGAAGTCTATTCAACTTAAAATTGTTGTTAGAACAGTTTATATGTTTAAGTAATCATAAGTTTGATTCAATTTTTTAAGTATATTCAACTTATCCGGGCTTACAGTGTAGTGCTTGATAGTTATAAAGTATGTTGTGCATTTTTGTTGAGATGTTTAATCAATGATTGACAGAAAGTCAATCATAAAGTTGAAAGAAATGATATTAATTAAATGCCCACTTAAGTGAACTGAAAAGTTTAAGTACAGTCTACATGAGCACTAAATTAAATGAACTTCAGTATTCCAGTTTTTGGGAGACCCTAATTTCCACACATTTTTCTAGTAATTTGATCTAACAGACATGTTATAGTAACTGTTAAGCTTAAATCAAATTTGTAAGTTAGCTGAACGTATCATACAGAGTTACCTTTACTCAAGTTATCATGTAATTTCTGTCCATACAGAAGATAACTCTGCAAAGCTGTTTTAAGTTTTACTAACTCTACTAGAAAATTTTAAGGTAATCTGATTCTAAGTAAACTCAACATATTACTTTTAACAGTGTAGCATAATATTCAAATCAAAGTTTTTTTTATTATTTTTGTTGATGTTAATTTCAACAATTACTAATAATTTATTAAAATCTTGTTAACATTAGTTAATGCCCTGTGAACTAACATGAACAAACAATGAACAGCTTTATTTCTATTAAATATTAACAAAGATTAATAAAGACTGTAACAAATGTATTGCTCATGGTTTGTTCATGTTAGTTAATACATTAACTAATTGACTGTCACTTTAATGTTGACTGTCACGTAGACTTACCAATTAGTGGCATTTGACTGGCAGTAGATGGCAGCTTGTCATTAAGAATCAGCAGTAACACAGATATGGACAGCAGTAAAGTCACTTTAAAGCCCAGCTTCTCTGCTTCAGATGCATTCATGAAGAATGAGGCCACATCCAGCACAAGAAAACAAAATACTGGAAAAATTAAGTTGATGATATACAGCAGAGGTCTCCTCTTGATGGTGATCTGAAATATAAGAGTATTGTATGAACAATACAGCAAAACCAAAAAAATGTATGATCTCATAGCCTGCCTATTTGTCAGTTAAAAGTGAACATTTAGCCATCGAGGGTCATTTCGGCCATCTACACAGCAAAATCCCGAGAGTTAAATCAACTCTGCTGGTTGTACATATTGTCCCAATCTTACAGAGAGTTAAAAGTAACTCTGAAGTTGAGTTAAAAGCTGCAATCAGTCATTTTATCCTCTCTATCACCATCTCTGTTTGAAACCTAAAATTGCATACTTGTAGTTATTTTCTTAACATTGTTTGTTTTATTGTATTTAAACACAACTGAATGCTGTTTTCACATATTATCTGTTCTGTTGTCAGACATATAGGGGCGGTTTCCCAGACAGGGATTAGACTAGTAGACTAAAATAAATATAAGAGCTGTCCAAACTGAAAACATCTTGCACTGACATATCTTAAAATACATCAGTGCCCTTAGTTTGGCCTCAAAATGCACACAAGTAATGTTTTTAGTAAGCCATGTTTGTTTAAAGGGGTCATATTATGAGATTTTTTTAAGATGTAAGTTAAATCTTTGGTGTCCCAAGAGTGTGAAGGTGAGGATTTAACTGAAAATACCCCACAGATAATTAATTACAGCATGTTAAAATTGCAAATTTGTAGGTCTGAGCAAAAGTGAGCCGTTTTGGGGTGTTTCCTTTAAAATGCAAATGAGCGGATGAAGTCCAAACACTGATCACAATGATGGTGATTTGTTGTAATTGAAACTCAATTGTGCTGTCAAGTTCCTCCTCTCTCCCTCTCACTCTCTGAAACAAATAGCAGTGCTGCGGTTGGACAGTGCAGATAAAGGGGGCGGTATTATTATAATTCGCCATGCTACCTACCTCACAAAACAGGCGAAATCTGAACGACCTAATTTTTCACATGCTTGCAGTAAATGGCTTACCCAAACAAAGTTACTGGGTTGATCTTTATCACATTTTCTAGGTTGATAGAAGCACTGGGGACCCAATTATAGCACTTAAATATGAAAAAAGTCTGATTTTCATCCTATGACCCCTTTAAACGAATTATATTTCCTAATTAAACTAAGTTCTAGTCCTAATCTCTGTCCAGGAAACCACCCCAAAAACTATTAAAATAGTGACTAAACATGACCCAACAACCTTGTGTTTAATCCAACCAGCTGTTACTTTAACTACTAAGATACTAAAATCTTGATTTATAAACGCGACATCGCAGACAATTCGGCGAAAATTTAAAAATTGCCATTACACAGAGTTACTACAGAAGGCATGTGCGGGCATAGGAGAGAGAGAGCTCGCGCACAAGCACATAGAGAACCAGTGTGTGTGGGAAAACACTGCTAACCTTTCATGATAAACTCGAATCAGTCGTCTTCTCTGCCAGTAACATCTGACGTTTACGTGAAAATGCAAGTACACAGAGGAATCCACATGGACAACACAACTTTTAATTCTTTCACTCAGTGTCATGTATGAGAGGCGCTGTCTAGGGGCTTCACGCAGAGAAAGAGAGAGAGAGCGCTCGTGCACAAGAGAGGCACCACCGAGCGCTCACAACAATAAATGAAGCCGTTTTAAATGAAAATAAAAATGTAAATGTTGCGGCAATTGTTGATTTTGTGGCGCACACAAACAAATCAATGTATGGATAACACTGCCAGGAGCAGAAGCCGCCATTACGCGAAATGAATGTAAACAGCGACATTTTACGCATGTCGACGTATTTTCATAGTCGACGAAATGGATGACGTTGACGCGTCGTTGCAGTACTAATCCTTTTCCATTAAAGGGGTCATATGATGAAAATGTTAGCATTGCCACTTTGTAGGTGTGAGCAAAAATAGGTCATTGAAATTTGGCTTTCATTATGATGTCATAAGGATATCTTATTAGAATAATACCGCCCCCTAAATCTGAACTCTCCAACCACTGCACTGCCGTTTAGTGCAGAGAGAAAGAGAGAGAAAAGAAGGACTTGACAGCACAATTGAGTTTGAATTACAACAAACCACCATCATTGTGATCAGTGTTTGAACTTTATCCGCTCATTTGCATTTTAAAAAACACACCCAAAACGACACACCCTTGGACTTGACAGCACAATAGAGTTTCAACTACAACAAACCACCATCATTGTGATCAGTGTTTGCACTTCATCCGCTCATTTGCATTTTAAAAAACACACCCAAAACGACACATTTTTGCTCAAACCTACAAAGTGGCAATGCTAACATTTTCATCATATGACCCCTTTAAATATGTGAGACTGTAGTATAATATCTAGCACTCTCATGGCAATTTGTCATTCTGAATGATTTTGAGGGACATAAAAATTAACCCCAGCACAATGTAGACACACAAACATCAAGAATCAGAGTATGAATCTCAACAAGGGTGACAAAGAAAATGGTAACAATGTTCATTATGTATTCCTGCCACAGTGCATTCTGGGAGTTTTGGATAACATTTGTAATTTGTTGATACCCAGCATGCATTGCAGCATGCAGCTTTTCATTTTATTTTCACCATCATTGTGATTTATACTCTGATTCTTGATGTTTGTGTGTGTATGCTACACAGTGGTTAAAATTTAAGTATCAGCGTTTTAAAATCGTTCAGAATGATAAACTGCTATGAAGGTAGCCTGGGTGCCAGCTGATCTTACCACCACATTTTGAAAAAAATGGAAAATCGGTCTGGCGTTTTTCCGTTGAGGAGCTACTATGCTCGACCCAAAGCTAGTCGGCGAACCAAATTGTGTGGGCGGGCTTTATACGATGATGGACAGATGATCAACAGTAACGTATCAACCACGTCACCAAAGAGCGCATGTGTTGAATCTGTTTACAATGAAATGGGTGCCGCTGGAGAATTCAGATGTGTGGATTCTGACATTGAGTCTGTTCTAAAAGATATCGACAGAGCATTGATTTAAAGGGCCCATGGCATGAAGATGTTGGCATTAGTGATGGTCGCTTTCGAAGCACTGCTTCATGAGGCTTCGAAACATTTACGAATCTTTTGTTTCGAATCAGTGGTTCGGAGCTTGTTTCAAATTAGCCCAAGTCACGTGATTTTAGCAAATGAGGCTTCGTTACGTCATAACTGTTTCGAAACGTTTTGAAAATGCGATGGTTCACCACTAGGGGGAGTTGATCACATGACCAGTGTCTAATATGTTTAGGTGAACTCGGATCAGTTTTATTATGAAAGTTCATAAAACATTTATCCTTCTGACTAAGAACAATTCCATTTTGTCTACTTTTTGTTTATAGACAGCAAATGCAAACACTGATCACAATGATGGTGGTTTGTTGTAATTGAAACTCAATTGTGCTGTCAAGTCCTTCTTTTCTCTCTCTTTCTCTCTGCACTAAATAGCAGTGCTGTAGTTGGATAGTGCACATAAACGGGGCGGTTTTATTATAATAAGAGCTCCTTATGACATCATAAAGACGGACAAATTTCAATGACCTATTTTTTGCTCACACCTACAAAACAGCAATGCTAACCTCTGTATGCCATGGGCCCTTTAAAAAGAGGAACAGAGAAACGCGATCGAGGCATTTGTTTATGTTTTCGCCGTCCTTCCTACAGGATTCTGCAAAAGTTGGTCGCACTTATGGAGGACAAAGTTAAAGAAGCAACTGAAATGAGGGTCACAGCGATGCAATTCGGCGTGCACGACGAGATGGATATAATTAGCAGTCGTTGCCAGCTTCTTTTCGGAAGCCCGGAATCGTGGCTGCTGAATAAGTGGAGGGACATGCTAGGCTCCGATATTTTTCAAGCCAACGTAATGGATAGCTATTGTCGTGGATGAAGTTCACCTAACGTACAAATGGTAAGAGATAGTCTTACTGTATGACTTAGTAAATACTTCATGTTGTGATATAAATGAAATGTTGTAAACATAGTAGGTGATGATGTACGTTCGCTAACTCAGACTTAGTATAATCACAATGATGTTAGTGTCAGTGTAGCGAAATAACTAGAAGTTCGATCAGGCTGCAAAAGATGACATTTCAACATACCTCACACACTCCGTTGCTCTGATTGGTCATAGGTCTATCCAATTGAGTGGAGAGGCATTTTTCGGTTGAGACACGCCTCATAATTATAGCCCAATGGAGCGGTATCAGACTCAAATTCTGACTAGAACTGAGTATGACAATGTCAGGCTACTATGAGGGTGCTGTATTTTATACCACAGTCTCACACAATTAATGGAAAATAATACTTCTGATAAGTGTGCAAACACTACACCAGCACATAAGTTTTCTAGATGCTGATGATGTTTAGACTTTATGTACTAAAAACAACTATGGAAGTGTGCTGTTATATATTTCCTTGCTATAACAAAACATGTTTTAAAGGGGTCATATGATGAAAATGTTAGCATTGCCACTTTGTAGGTGTGATCAAAAATAGGTCATTGAAATTTGGCTTTCATTATGATGTCATAAGGATATCTTATTAGAATAATACCGCCTCCTTAATCTGAACTCTCCAACCACTGCACTGCCGTTTAGTGCAGAGAGAAAGAGTGAGAAAAGAAGGACTTGACAGCACAATTGAGTTTGAATAACAACAAACCACCATCATTGTGATCAGTGTTTGAACTTTATCCGCTCATTTGCATTTTAAAAAACACACCCAAAACGACACATTTTTGGACTTGACAGCACAATAGAGTTTCAATTACAACAAACCACCATCATTGTGATCAGTGTTTGCACTTCATCCGCTCATTTGCATTTTAAAAAACACACCCAAAACGACACATTTTTGCTCGGACCTGCGGAGTGGCAGTGCTAACATTTTCATCATATGACCCCTTTAAACAAACATAGTTATAGCATTTGGAAAATAGTGATGTCCAGTTCATGAACGAATCGTTCTTTTGAACTGGTTCTTTTCAGTGAACGACTTGAATCAGTACACCTAATCGGACTGAATCATTTAAAAAGTTTTTGTCTCGAGACAGCAATGATCCACAACTCACTTTCAGATGTGCTCGACAGTCATTCCGATTCTAATTAAAAGAGAGTAATTCGTATCTAAACTCGTAGAAGCTCTCCCCAACAGTATCACTGACTGAACCGAGACATGGTGAATTTTGTTGATACTGAGCATGCGCAACAAACATACTGGTATTCCAGAGTCACCGATAAAATAAAAACCTGAATCAAGAACGGTTTCTAACGGACGCGTCCGACTTGATGAGCCGTTAATACTGCACATGTGTTACTGAAAAACATGATACAGCGACTCTCGAGTCAGGAACAGGTTGCTGCATTTATGGAGTCACAAGTTCACTGATTGGAGAACAGTTTCTATCGGACGCGTCCAAAGAACTAATCAAAGAACTGTGGATACTGAGCTAGGGTGAGCCAAACAGTACGGACATCAGTGAGTTTCTGTGCTAATACTATAGCCTACATGAACTAAGATTATTAAAGTTTATTTTACCATAAAACTTACACGAAATATGCATGGAACAGCTAATTATATTAAACACTGTTTTGACTAAAATTTATTTTTGTATATATTTTAAGTTGTTATGAGCTTGGTCATGATTTCTGTTACAAGTTTTTGAATGTGCTTTTGTGGAATTTTTGAATTTTTTTTATGTATTTTACCCTCCTGGAGCACAGAATTAGATGCGAATGATGTCATTACGTTAAGTATGTTAAAGAACTGGTGAATTGGTTTTTTGAACCAGTTCTTTGAAACGAAAAAACTGATTCACAAAAAAGAATCAGACTTCCCATCACTATTGGAATAGTTAGCGACTAAGAGTCAAGTCCTACTAAAAAAACCACTGAACACAATAATGGTGACTTTAAATGAAACAGCCAACATCTAAAATTCTACAAGTTAGATGTAAAATGCAATTTTAGGTTTCAAATAGAGATGGTGACAGAGAGGATAAAGTTACAGATTACAGCTTTTAACTCTGCTTCACAGTTACTTTTAACTCCCTGTACGATTGGGACAATATGTACACCCAGCAGAGTTGATTTAACTCTGGGGATTTTGCTGTGTAATGACTTATGACCCATTATATACTGTATAAATACCAACTTGTAGTATACTGTACTGTACTGTACTACACTATAGACAGTTTCATTGCATGCATGCACCTTGTCGCATCTGGCCTGAAGTTAACTTCCAGGCTCTGTTTGTTTACTAGTGGCTAAACTGACCTCTGGAACAAATACCGATAAAGATAGCCAATCTGTAGTTTACATTGTATACATTAATTTTATACAGTAATGTTACCTCAATCTTACAACTACAGTGTGCACAGAGGCACAGTCATTTTGGGACAGAAGTGGGACAAAAATATAGACCCTTTTACACCCCACGTGATCAAACACACAGCAAAATCCCCGGTGTTAAATAAACACTGTGGGCCCTATTTTAACGATCTGAAACGCAAGTCCGAAGCGCAAAGCGCAAGTGACATTGTGGGCGGATCTTGGGCGCTGTTGCTATTTTCCCGGCGGGAGAAATTAGTCTTGCGCCGGGCGCAAATCAATAAGGGGTTGGTCTGAAGTAGGTTCATTATTCATAGGTGTGGTTTGGGCGTAACGTCAAATAAACCAATCAGAACGCTATCCAACATTCCCTTTAAACGCAAGGGCGCAAGTTCCATGGCGGGTTGCTATTATTATGACGGATTTGACAGGCGCACGCCAGGAGCGGTTCACAGCCGAGGAGACCTACGTTCTTGTAAGAGCAGTCAAAGACAGAGAAGTTGTTTTGTATGGGGATGGGAGAAACCCGCCCAAATCAGCGTCGGTTAAACAGGCGTGAGAGGAAATAGCCGCAATTGTCTCATCAGCTGCGCCAAGCACTACAATGATGTCAGGAGACGGGGGGATCCCAAGCTTGCCAGCATAAATCGGGCACGCCGGGCACACAGGAGGACATCGCTGCATCCACCCTCACTGCTGAAAGGGTTTGGGGGCTTTGAAATCGGACACAAGAAACGCAAGCAAGGTCCAACCCCAAAGTACACTTACAAATCAAGTTCACATACATGAAGGTTTCTTATGAAAACATTTAAATTATTATTTAGATCAAATAAACGTAATACAGCCACAACAAACTTATGAAAATATTTTAATCGTTATTTGCATGATAATTGTTTAACGCTGCTCACCACAATGATTTCCCTTATCTCATGTATTAATATTTTTGATTGTAACAATTTATGATTTAATGATTTCTCTTATCTTATATTTTTTATCGTAACAATTTATGATTAGCAAAAATAACTGTTGCATCTGTGTAGATTAGATAAGCAATGCGCATTGTGCACGCTATACATTATGGTCAAGCATGCGCCCTTAAAATAGCATAATGAACCACGCGCAACGCGCCACTGACTTTAGACTAGTTTTTTTTTGGTTAGTAGCGCAATTGTTTTTTGAAACTGCAAAATAGCATAAGAGATGGTTTGCGCCTGAACCGCCTAGGGAGCGCAAGTTCATTCCCTAGTTTGCCGACGTGCGTCTGTGGAGGGAAAAACCCGCTGTGCGCCACTGCAAAATACGAAATGATACATGCGTCACTGACAAAGTCAATTGCGCTGGGTGCAAGATAGGGCCCTGTGGGTGTATATATAATCCACTCCCAGATGGGTGTGTATAAAGACTGGTGTTAAAATTTAACACTGAAGTAGTGTTGAAGTTAATGAGATAATGAAGTGATGATTAAGACATTAAAGGGGTCATATGATGAAAATGTTAGCATTGCCACTTTGTAGGTTTGAGCAAAAATGTGTCGTTTTGGGTGTGTTTTTTAAAATGCAAATGAGCGGATGAAGTGCAAACACTGATCACAATTATGGTGGTTTATTGTAATTGAAACTCTATTGTGCTGTCAAGTCCAAAAATGTGTCGTTTTGGGTGTGTTTTTTAAAATGCAAATGAGCGGATGAAGTGCAAACACTGATCACAATGATGGTGGTTTGTTGTAATTCAAACTCTATTGTGCTGTCAAGTCCAAAAATGTGTCGTTTTGGGTGTGTTTTTTAAAATGCAAATGAGCGGATAAAGTTCAAACACTGATCACAATGATGGTGGTTTGTTGTAATTCAAACTCAATTGTGCTGTCAAGTCCTTCTTTTCTCTCTCTTTCTCTCTGCACTAAACGGCAGTGCAGTGGTTGGAGAGTTCAGATTTAGGGGGCGGTATTATTCTAATAAGATATCTTTATGACATCATAATGAAAGCCAAATTTCAATGACCTATTTTTGCTCACACCTACAAAGTGGCAATGCTAACATTTTCATCATATGACCCCTTTAATAGACAAATCTTCTTTCTGACGTGATGTAATCACAGAATGTATCACATTCACCATTATTGTGATTAACGTTTCCTTTAGTTAGGCATTCTTCCTTTAACCTTCACTAAACTAATTTTCCTCTTTAAGCAATTGTAACATTGTTTTATTAAGACTGTTTGTTTATTGCTTGATGTAGAGGGAAAACTTTTCATAACATCTGAGATTGGTTATTTATTTTATTATTTACCAATCATTAAAACATTTGATCATAAATAAATGATAAAGACAACAATGTAAATACAAACATGCTCTATGAAAGACACTGTTCTGTATGACTGCTGTAATGCTTTAGTTTTTTTTTTTTTTTTTGCTTAAGAGAGACATCATAACTTCTGATACAAATCTCAACAAGGGTGACAGTAAATGGTAAGAAATTTGCACAATTTTGTCATGTCACAATGCATGATGGGAGTTATGAATGAGTTTTATACAATCCTGGTACCCAGCATGCATTGCGGCATGAAGCTTTGTTGTTGATTGTCACCATGATTGTGTTTTATAGGCTGATTGTTGATGTCTCAGTATGTCTGACTTACACCACAGATTAGATTTCGGTGAAAAATATTAACTCTTAAGGCTATATGAATTTCATGGGGTGGACCGAATATAAAATTATACACTTATATACAGTGATTATTTTTTTTTGTATGAGGACATTGAATCACAACACTAATGTTTTCATAATAATTAACATTGTAACAGTTCTAGACTTCATTTCTCTCATCTTTCTCTGCTCTAACAGATGTGTTTAATAAACACACTGCCACAATAAGCAGAACAAAACTAACACTAAACTTTAAGACCCAAGTACCCAACTAAAGGAAACACTAATCGGAGCAATGGTGACTAACTTTATTAACCAGATTTACAGCAGTTGTATCGAAGTTATCCATGTAACTCTGCAAATTATAATTTTAACAGAGATGATGATAGTGTTTAACTGTGGGGATTTCATCTATTACATTTAAATATTTTGTCTTTCTGCATTATTTTAGTATTACTTTACTAACTACCCAACTAAAGGAATCACTGATCATCATTATGGTGACAAAACATTTTCAATAAAACGTCAGCATATACATCTCTGTTAATTAAAGAGAGAGAGAGAGAGAGAGAGAGAGAGAGAGAGAGAGAGAGAGAGAGAGAGAGAGAGAGAGAGAGAGAGCATTTAAGGTGGAACTTTATCTTTGAGCAGTGCTATGTTTTTGAACACTCATTCATATATAAAGATTACATTATTTTATCAGCTTAACAAAATTTTTCTACAAAAATACACGTGATGTTTATGTTTTTTGACTCAGAACTCATAGACCACATTTGTATAAAATGTTTTTGTATTGATTTCCCTAACCCCTTTTGGACGTCTACCTGACGTCCAAGAGGGGTCATAGTCAGACGTCCAGATACTGGACCAGATCTGCACGTTGTATAGACATACAGATAAGGGCCTGGACCAACCGACCTAATATAGACATGATCTGCACGTCGGGGAGACGTCTCATGTTTGGTGGGTAACTACCTGAAATATTTCGCGACTTTGTGAGAACCACATAGTATTGGAAGAACCTATATATGAACTTATATTGAGAAGTTCCCACTCTCCCTGGGTCTGAAAGTTCTCCAGAGATTGATAAGTAAGAATCTTTGAATCAGTGTGGTCACAAAAGACTAGCTCATTATCTGTGGGGAAAAAAAGCAAATAATTAAACATACATTAGAATTTGATTAATTTAAATGTAAACATTGTATGTGTTTGTTTTACCTTTATAGACTAAAGATTGAAGTGTTAAATTGCAGGTTTGTGTGTCAAATGGAAACCTGTACAAGTCCATCTTACAGGCTGAGGTCACAGATAAAATATCCACTGTGTATACTACGCCATTATGATCTACCTGCACATATGGACACTCCTTTGATCCAAACTCTGTTTTGATGCTAAATGAACAAAACAAAATAAAAATACTAATGACAAATATTAAAGAGAAACAATTGAAATGAATGATTTGATGATTTATTATAATTTTTTCTTTTAAGTTGACCCGTCATAACAGCAAAGCAAATTTAAAGCTGGCTTGTGCATCTTTCCTCCTTCTCCCAACACACTGTAAAAATGCTGCATTAAGTTCAAACAACTTGGTTTTGCAAGTCAGTTCAACCTACACTGAAAAAAAATGAATATGGCCCTAATTAAATGAAGCATAATTCAATTTAGCTAATTAATTAAATGAAGCATAATTCAATTTAACTAATTTTAACTATCTAAATTAAGTTTTTGATTTTAATTAATATATATATATATTAATAGGTTTTATGCAAATTACATGTGTTTTAAATCCAAGTCATGTCAATTAATTAATTTCAGTTTTAAAAAATTTGGTTGGTTCTTTGCGCATGCACGCAAATGCACATTTTCCCTGGCACTAAAAGGAGTTTCCAGTCAGATTTATGGGGGGAACTAAAGACGGGAATTTTAGCCCCGGAGCTTTGCTCAGTCAGTCTATTTGCACATCACTGAAAAAAATGATTCATTCAATATACTAAATTTTTTAAGGTAAGTGGTTGCAATCAATTTATTCAAGCTACATTTAAAAAAATATATATTTTACTTTACTTTACTAATCTTTTTTGTTTAAATGTAGCTTAAATAAATTGATTGCAACCACTTACCTTAAAAAATTGAGTTAATTAAATGAAAATTTTTTTGTAATACAGCACCTTTTATTACAGTGAATATTTTTATATACTTAAAATATGCCATTTATAAAATAGCAACTCCAGGCAGAGTGCCAGAGGCAATCACAGCCGTGGCGATAGAAACAAATGCGACACAACAACTCCAAGAGTGATATTGCTTTTATACAACAGTTCGATGGCACATGTTTAAAATCCGAAAACTAGAAAACAACAACAGAGTAATTTAAAGGAGCTGTACGCAAACAAATCCCTTTTCTGTGTGTGAAGGGGTTGTAATCTCACATTAAAATGATCCACTTTGCAGGTTTTGCTATAAGCTCAGAATTTTTTAAAATTATTTTTATGTGAAAGTACCGGGCCGGATTTGGCGCGAAATCCAGAGACGTCACCTGCATGCACACTCCCGAGCATCTCGCCTCGTCTACTGACTTTGCACTCAACAGCAACGACACTGCAACATGTCTGATAACATTAAGAAACGACCTGCTCCCAGCACAACACAGACTTCAACACAAGCTCCACATATTATGAAGGAAAAAAAATTATCAGCTGAAGCTCGTAAAGGCAAACGCGAATCAGATCAACTTTCTACAAAAACACGGATTAACATCGGCAGGGCATTTGAATTATGGAGAAACCTTCGCTTTGTTTTGGGTATAAAAATGGATCCGGAGTTGGCTTTCATCCTATTGGACAGGTAAGCTAGCTAAGATTACTACAAAGCAATATATTTTGACTATGTGCTTTAGTTGTTTAGATGTTGTTTTGGTTTGCTAGCCTTCGCTTTAGCGTGTGTCGATCAATGAAAACAATTGAATAACCAATACGTGAAACTGCCACGAAAAAGATAGGCCATGTCCCAAATGGCGCACTTCATGTGGACTTTCGGTCTTGTGGCCTTAAATTGTGCGTTCTCGCTTAGTCTACGAGTCCGTAGGGTGTCCCATCTGTCATTTTTACGCTTTTTGTGCTCATCAGCGCCTCCTTTGCCCCCTTGATGCGGTCTTCAGCGAAGCCCGCACTGCAGCAGGCTTTGCGCACTTTGCCAACCCAGAAGTCCTTGCGAAAGGGCAATCAGACCAATCAGGCGACGGAAGGGAGGAGTTCACACTGACGGGCAACTTCTCTACCTATTTCCGGTGTGATGCTCGAGTCTGTCCCAAAATAAAACTCCGGTGCTCCCACGTGGACTCGCATCAAGGGTCCCTAAAGTCTGGACTATGTGATGTCATCAAAGTGTGGACTCTGAGGAGGACCACAAGTCCGCAGTGTGCCATTTGGGACAGGGCCATTGTCGTGCCACGGACACGTGAAAATGCGGAAACATGTCACTTAGAACTTGTTAACACGCACTGGCTCGGCGGCGGGCCCTAAGGGGCGTTTTTACGTGTTTTTGTACTTTGTTTAACATCAAATATTCAATCAACAATCATATACTTTGCATTATTTGAAAGTTTAAACACTCCAAATTCATGTTCTGAGCTTATTTTTGCAATCAATACACTGGTGTGAAAGGGTTAAATGAAATGCAGACGGAATGCATATAAAAATGGTTGTGGGAACTCACAAATCTTGCCATATGGTTCTGATAATTTCTGACAATTCCCAAAAACTTCAACGTACATTGCAACGTAAGGGTCCACTCTTCAAAAAGCATCCCACGTTTTAATCCAAAACAATGAAAAATAGTGAGAAATCCAGCAATATCCTCCTTTGTTTACATCTGCGCGTCCGCTAAGTATGATCGATCATATTTATTTTCTATCAAATATCGATTTTTATCAGTGAAAATCCATCTCTTCCTGCTTCGTTAGACTGTTCCGATAAATATCCCGCCCTATTTTTCTGTTTTGTCCAATCAGAAAAGGTTTGACAACTCAAAATGCCATGGGATCGCCGATTTGCCTTCAGCTCACCATAGGCTTTTGACTGGATTACCCCAAAACGAAGCCAGCTAATGCATAGCCAGCAAAGTTTGAAGGGCAGGGGTAGTAACCAATCATGAAACGATTACAAGGATTCAACTTACGTCATTATAGTGTACTTCTGCGAAAATCTACAGAAGCGAATGGAGAGAAATGCCCACGCCCCCTCCGTGCGCATCTGTTTGTTTTGGTAGCATAGCAGCCGGCTAGGCTCTACGGAGCAGCTGACAAACCTCTCCAAAGGTTAGATATAACATCTCCATTGTGGATCGTCGACTGCAGATGACTTTTTTGTGTTGAGAGTGTTTTGGAGAAGTTGATAAAGAGCATGATTGCGGAGCAAAAATGCAAGACTTGATATAAACGAAACCGCATCGTCGAGGAGAGATGGACCGGACTATGAGCTCAGCTGCGCTCGCTTGGATAAAGTAAGTTTGGATTCTTTTGTTCATTATTTATTTTACGTTACATTTCTTGTTTCTTGTTAGCTGTTTTGATTATAAAAGGGGACATATTATGAGATTTTTTTTAAGATGTAAACTAAGTCTAAAATAGGTCTGAGCAAAAGTGTGCCGTTTTGGGTGTGTCATTTAAAATGCAAATGAGCGGATGAAGTGCAACCACTGATCACAATGATGGTAGTTTGTTGCAATTGAAACTCAATTGTGCTGTGAAATATTTTATCTCTCTCTTTCTCTCCATACTAAATGGTTGTGCTGTGGTTGGATAGTGCAGATAAAGGGGGCGGTATTACCTTATTCTGACATCACAATAAGGGCCAAATTACAATGACCTATTTTTTCACATGCTTGCAGAAAATGGTTTACCAAAACTAAGTTATTGGTTTGATCTTTTTAACATTTTCTAGGTTGATAGAAGCACTGGGGACACAATTATAGCACTTAAACATGGAAAAAGTCAGATTTTCATAATATGTCCCCTTTAAGTAACATTGGAGATGACTAAGATACGAGTTTTACATGGTTTCATTTTTCTATGACATGTTATATAAATGCATCATATTTATAGCTATATGAATCCAATGCACAGAATATACAAACTAAAAACTAGAAAATAAGATATGTGGTGGAAAATATGAGTATTACCAGCTGAGAAATATAGGTTATTTGGCAAACATAAGACATTTGTTATTATAAATAAATATATTCATGTAGTGTGTGTGTGTGTGTGTGTGTGTGTGTGTGTGTGTGTGTGTGTGTGTGTGTGTGTGTGTGTGTGTGTGTGTGTGTGTGTGTGTGTGTGTGTGTGTGTGTGTGTGTGTGTGTGTGTGTATTATGTTCATGTATATTACATCATACTTTCTCATACAAATAGTTTGGAGTATCATTCTCAAATTTGAATCACAGCATGGTCAGACATTCAGTTCACCTATATGGTGTTTACAGGGGCCTCATTTATAATATGCTGCGTAAAAAACATCCTAAATTTGATCTTACGATCATTTAACAAAAATGCGTACGTGTGATTCATAAACCAAACGTATGCGCAGAAAACGCGCGTACCCCTTTCAAATCTATAAATCGCAAATTAACTTGAACTTGTGCGCAGCCGAGCAGTTTCAGATCTCCGCCATGCCTAATTAATGTCACAGACATATAAAAGAGCACTTCTCAATGTTTAAACCAAATTTCGAGCAGCAATACCCAGCCAACATTGCTTGGTGGGGCCAATGTAGGCCCCATATGGGCTTGCAATATGGGCCTCAAGTTGGTTTGTCCACGGGCTCCACGCTGGCCCCATCCGACCCAGCCCACACGAACCTCCCGTAGAAACCAAAGTCAATGTGGACCAAACCAAAGTCAAGTATGGGTGTGGTCAGAGGCGGACAGAGTACACAGCTTCATTACTTGAGTAAGAGTAAAGTTACCCCTTGCTAAATTTTACTCAAGTACAAGTAAAAGTACTGCAGTCAGATGTCTACTCAAGTAAAAGTAAAAAGTACTTGTTTTTAAAAGTACTTGAGTATCAAGAGTACAAGAGTACATTTTTAAATTTTGCATTACTACTGCCACAGTGCACATTGAACCACGTGAGATGATTGACAGCTGTACAGCAAATGATAGAGCTCTGAGGTAAAATCTGACATCAATCAGGAAGAGGAGACACACATCTCACTCCGTTCGCTCTTTGAGCTCTTCATATCGCATAATTCAGTGGAAAATGAATAGAAATCTTATTCTGTAAGAATAAATATTTTACTAACATGTGATAATTAATCATTATTTCTCCAAATATGCGCACCATTGTACTAATAGCCCTGGCGGATTCTTTATATTTTATGTATTTGAATACAAATAAACCGGAGAAGACGAGAATAATTGTTTTATGAGTGATGATATCTATTCAAAATAACGAACGTTACAGATTAATTATTTTGCACTCCTGGCATAAAGTAAGAAATTAATGTCACTGCAAACCAGTTTAATAGCAAACAGTGGTCAAATGTCGAAGCTGGAGTCTTAAACCTGTCTTGTGATGCTGAGTTTGTCCAGATCAAGAGTGTGATGTTTTGAAGAGTAATGAATTTTGAACAACAATAATCCGGGATCACCAGTGATCCCTGCCGCTCTCAAGGGGTTGAATTTTTGTAAGCGGTGATGAAGCTCTATTTTGGTAAACACAGCAAACACTTAAAGCGAAAACTATCATTAACTTGTTTAGAAAATTAAAATAGTCTGGCGAGGTGGAGCCACGGGTTGTCACATTCCCAGGATGGAACTGCAGTGTCTTCCTCCACTGTTTCGTCCATGGTTCTTCTCTTATCTAAATCTGACTATTGGGACTTTGGCGGAAAGCTGAAGGTGATAGCTGATAGGCTGTCCCAATCAGTGGAGCCTGCACAATCCAATCACGTTTGAGGAAAGGGAAACAACAAATCGAGGGTTTCTGAGATTTTTCCTTTTTTTTAGAAGAAGTAACGGGTACTCACGGTTATGGATAGAAATGTAGTGGAGTAAAGAGTAAAATATTTGCCTCTCAAATGTACTTGAGTAAAGTCATGAGTACTCCCCAAAAATAATACTCGAGTAAAGTACAGGGCCCGGTTGCATAAAGCACCTTAAGTGTAATTTTCCCTTAAGTTGTTTCCTTTTAACTTGGGGGTGTTGCGGAGAAGCCCTTGGGTTTTTTCTGTTGTGTCTCCATGGCAACGATGGTATTTTGTGGCAACAAACCGGGGTCACTGTCTTGAAACACTTGAAGATTGCCCTTACCTAGGAGAACCGTTTAAGGGATTATATGCAAAACTCTTTAATTATTATCTTACAGAAGTTAAGGGGAATTTACCCCTTAAGTGTCACACTTAAGGAAAAAACTTAAGGTGCTTTATGCAACCGGGCCCTGATCCCTCAAAATTGTACTTAAGTACTGTACTCAAGTAAATGTACTCCGTTACTGTCCGGCTCTGGGTGTGGTAATGTTGAAGAAGTGATGAAGTTAATTAGATAATGAAGAGATGAACGAAGTGATGATTGACCATTAATGATAAGCACCTGCTGTTAATAAACAGAATCACTAAAGAAAGATGAACAAGAAGAGAATAAAGAGAAAAGACCAGCAGAACCACAACAACCACAAAAAATAAAATAAACATTTCTTGGTGGAGCCAATGTAGACAGCAAAATCCCCAGTGTCAAAGGGGTCATATGATGAAAATGTTAGCATTGCCACTTTGTAGGTGTGAGCAAAAATAGGTCATTGAAATTTGGCTTTCATTATGATGTCATAAGGATATCTTATTAGAATAATACCGCCCCCTAAATCTGAACTCTCCAACCACTGCACTGCCGTTTAGTGCAGAGAGAAAGAGAGAGAAAAGAAGGACTTGACAGCACAATTGAGTTTGAATTACAACAAACCACCATCATTGTGATCAGTGTTTGAACTTTATCCGCTCATTTGCATTTTAAAAAACACACCCAAAACGACACATTTTTGGACTTGACAGCACAATAGAGTTTCAATTACAACAAACCACCATCATTGTGATCAGTGTTTGCACTTCATCCGCTCATTTGCATTTTAAAAAACACACCCAAAACGACACATTTTTGCTCAAACCTACAAAGTGGCAATGCTAACATATTCATCATATGACCCCTTTAAATTAATGCTGCTCAGTGTTTATATAGATCCTCACTACAGAGTGTTAAAAAAGTAACATTGAAGCATTTTACATCTTACTTGTAGAGTTATTTATTAACTTAGGTTTAGATGTTGGCTGTTTCATTTAAAGTCACCATTATCGGGATCAGTGTTAGTTTTAGTTGGACTCTTGACTCTGTTTTTTAAATTATTTATTATTTTCTGGTTGCTGTAACTTTTTGTGTTTAAAACATGTTTGTTTTGGCAACAAAAGAGATAAAAGTGTCAAGTGTGATTACATGGTGGTGGTTAGGATATAGTGTCAAATATTGTCAGGTAAAAAAACTGAGTGTTTGTTTGTTTACCAAAAATATTTTTTATGTCAATAATGTGATACTTAAGTATGAAATCTGGCACTCTCATATCAGTTTATCATTTTAAAGAAAGTTGAAACACTGTACAGTTCAAAATTAACTGTTGTTTAATGTAGACACCCAAACATCAAGAATAAGAGTATGGATCTCAATAATGGTGACCATAAAATGAAAAACTTTATGCTGCAATGCATTCTGGGTATCAACAAATTACAAATCTTATCCAGAACTCCCATCATGCACTGCAGCATCAAAAACTCATGAACACTTTGGCATTTTTCTTTGTCACCATTGTTGAGATTCATACTCTGAGAATTGATGTTTGTGTGTAAAAATTACACCATGGTTAATTTTTAAGTACACATTGTTTCAAAATCTTCAGAAAGACAAACCGCTTTGAGAGTGCCAGATATCATAGTATCACATTACTGAGAGAAAACAATACATCTGCTAAATGAGCAAACACTAAATTAATAAAAAACATTTCCTAGATGATAATGTTCAACATTACATATCAACCACCATAACAGAATTGCAACATGGTCTCTTCTTCACCATAACAAATATAAACACAAAGTTATAGCAGTCAGAAAAATCAAACAAGCTGAAACTCAAAAGTCAAGAGTCCAACTAAAACAAACAATGATCACCATGATGGTGACTTTAAATAAATCAAAGAGATCAAAAACAGAAAAATCAAACAGAGATGGTGAAAAAAAGATAAAGTCACAGATTAACTCCACACTATTTCATTTGTGTGGACCTTAAAGGGGACATATTATGAGATTTTTTTTTAAGATATAAACTAAGTCTAAAATAGGTCTGAGCAAAAGTGTGCCGTTTTGGGTGTGTCATTTAAAATGCAAATGAGCGGATGAAGTGCAACCACTGATCACAATGATGGTGGTTTGTTGCAATTGAAACTCTATTGTGCTGTCAAATATTTTATCTCTCTCTTTCTCTCCATACTAAATGGTTGTGCTGTGGTTGGATAGTGCAGATAAAGGGGGCGGTATTACCTTATTCTGACATCACAATAAGGGCCAAATTACAATGACCTATTTTTTCACATGCTTGCAGAAAATGGTTTACCAAAACTAAGTTATTAGGTTGATCTTTTTAACATTTTCTAGGTTGATAGAAGCACTGGGGACACAATTATAGCACTTAAACATGGAAAAAGTCAGATTTTCATAATATGTCCCCTTTAATAAACACTGAACAGCATTAATTTAACTCTGGGGATTTTGCTGTCTACATTAGCTCCACCAATAATTTTTATAGAATGTTTGTAGTTGTTGTGGTTCAGCTGGTCTTTTCTCTTTATTCTCTTCTTAGCCGTTTCTCAATATGCGTTCTTGTCTGTACCTGGGTTCTTGTGGACTTGTGAAACGTCATCAGTCGCGGCCCAAGTACTGTTCCAATTCAAAGTTCGCATCAAGCCCAAGTTCACATAAAATCCCCGGATGTGTTCTTGATCCGCCCATTTTATCGAGGATGCAGCAGAGGAGACTTGTGTGGACTTATGAGAGCGAAGTTTCCCAGAATGCATTTCGCGTCAGGAGTTCGTTCTTCCGAGTCTGAACTTGCAAGTTCGAACTACGAAGGACACAAGTCCGAGTTTGGCGTACTTGGTATTGAGAAACGGCTCTTGTTCATCTTTCTTTAGTGATTCTGTTTATTAACAGCAGGTGTTTATCATTAATGGTCAATCATCACTTCATTCATCTCTTCATTATCTAATTAACTTTATCACTTCTTCAACCCAACCACACCCATAATTGGGGTTGGTTTAGTCCACATTGGCTTTAGTTTTTACACGAGGTTCATGTGGGCTAAGTCAGATGGGGCCAGCATGGAACCCGTGGACAAACCAACTTGGGGCCCATATTGCAAGCCCATATGGGGCCTACATTGGCCCCACAAAGCAATGTTGGCTGGGTATTAGCTTATATTTCCAAAAACCTGCAGCAATCAGAAAAGCAAAAGTGCGTACGTCTGCCCAGACCCTGACGTGGCGCTAAGCACTTTTCCACGTCAAAGACAGTTTTTATAAATATGGACTTTGCCGTGGATTTTTGCGTACTCAGGCTTTGCGGTCGGATCTGTGCGTGCGCACGCTTTGTAAGTGAGGCCCCTGGGGCCTCATTTATAAAAGTGCGACGTAGGAACTGTCCTACATTTCATCTAAGACCATTTCTGAAATGATCGTAAGTGTGATTCAGAGAAAAGGAGCTTATGCACAAAAAACGTGCGTACGCCTCTTTTCCAGATGTGCGGTTTATAAATCACAAATGATCTTAAAATTGTGCGCAGCTGAATGCTCTTAGAACTCCGCCTTTTAAACGCCCCTAATTTAATTCATTAGCATATAAATATTACATTTTCAAAGGCCAAATTCTCTGAATGCTACAATGGCGAGTGGTAAGAAAACATATTTGTTGTCGTTTGCTTAAGTTTTTAATATTTCTAAATTCTAACATGGAAACTTTATTGACATCACTCAAGTTAAGGCGATTATTAGTGGACCTTTCAATTCACGGGTTTCATTCAAATATAGTTTTTCACGTAGTAAACGTAATATTTGTGTCTTTAAAGTTTTGTTTCAGTTTGCCATGCCTCCTGCGCGGCGGTGTTAAAATAAGATATTTTCGACTTTAAAATTCAAAGATCGTATCTTAAACTGTCGGAATATATTCCATATGGATTCATTTGGATTTACAGATGTTTAACATTAAAATCGATGCATGGGAATAATTTATATTAATTTTTGAAATACCCATCACTCTTAAATGTCGCATGTCCCTTATTGTAGGATACATCAAGGCTTCACAATTTAGTTCCTTTCACGTCGTTTTAATCATTAAATTCGATCGGTCTTACTTTCATTCAATAAAGCACATGTTCTGTAACATTAAAATGTGCGTTAAACACCGCGAAACAATTTTGCTATATTTTTAAATATTTTTTGAAAAGATGACGAACTAGAAAATCGTTTTCTGAACCTATAGCTGGGCGCCATCTTTTTGCATTAGAATAGGCCTACATTTTAAAACATTAAAATAGGCCAACATATTTTGTTTTAAAATATATTCTAAAACCTGGTTAAATTATTTTGGAGTAGTATGCCTTTCCTTCTTGTTCATTTTCTGTGTGCATCATTGCGGCATGTTTTTAGGTTTCTATTCTGAATAAACAAACAGCGCAGTTTACATGCTTCGTCCTTGTTGCATTAGCTCATTAAGATAATTCTAAACAGATTTCTGTAATTCAAACAACTCTGAATTGTAGTTGAGAACGTCACGACGCACTATTAAAACATTGTCGGTAATGTGTCGGTCGGGCCGGGCTCGGACACAACGTGCAGGAGCTTCGGTTATGGTTTTTTGTGCCCGATCTAAGCTCTAATACAGATGATGTTGACGCTGTAAAAGTTTCGAATATGTATTTATTTTTTATCAAACATATTCAACACTTTTTTTACATTAGCCAGGGGATGAAAGAGAAAAAGAATTAAATAAAAACATGGAAATGCTATCATACATTAATACATAGCAGCTTTCTTGTTTATCAGATTATTAATAGATTTTAGGTAGCCTATTGCTTAACTTCTAAAAAAAATACGGAATAATGGTTTATAATCAACCATATTTACATTTACTTATAATAAATGTTGCAAACAAAACTAACACATTAATCAAATAATATTTCTTATGTAATAAGATATCATAAGAGAAAAAAACGAATTAAATATTTTCCAAAGTCTTAAGAAAAATATATGAATTCTAACAAAAGAGCACAAATCTAACCATTGTTTTTTTCTTTTTTGAATAAGGACAACTCCAAAACAAATGAAAAAATGTTTCTGCATGTTGACCACAAAAGGTACAAAACAAAAAGTTTTGAATATGCCTACCTGCAATACTGCAATATTGCCACAAGGAAACGTGCGTACGTCAAGTCGGAACCTGGGGCCTCATTTATAAAACTGCGACGTAGGAACTGTCCTACATTTCATCTAAGACCATTTCTGAAATGATCGTAAGTGTGATTCAGAGAAAAGGAGCTTACGCACAAAAAAACGTGCGTACGCCTCTTTTCCAGATGTGCGGTTTATAAATCACAAATTATCTTAAAATTGTGCGCAGCTGAATGCTTTTAGAACTCCGCCTTGTAAACGCCCCTAATTTAATTCATTAGCATATAAATATTACATTTTCAAAGGCCAAATTTTCTGACTGCTACAATGGCGAGTGGTAAGAAAACATATTTGTTGTCGTTTGCTTAAGTTTTTAATATTTCTAAATTCTAACATGGAAACTTTATTGACATCACTCAAGTTAAGGCGATTATTAGTGGATCTTTCAATTCACGGGTTTCATTTAAATATAGTTTTACACGTAGGCTAAACATATATTATATTTGTGTCTTTAAAGCTTTGTTTCAGTTTGCCATGCCTCCTGCGCGGCGGTGTTAAAATAAGATATTTTCGACTTTAAAATTCAAAGATCGTATCTTAAACTGTCGGAATATATTCCATATGGGTTCATTTGGATTTACAGATGTTTAACATTAAAATCGATGCATGGGAATAATTTGTATACATTTTTGAAATACCCATCACTCTTAAATGTCGCATGTCCCTTGGATACATCGAGGCTTCACAATTTAGTTCCTTTCACGTCGTTTTAATAATTAAATTCGATCGGGTTTACTCTCATTCAATAAAGCACATGTTCTGTAACATTTACATGTGCCTTAAACACCGCGAAATAATTTTGCTATATTTTTAAATATTTTTTGAAAAGATGACGAACTAGAAAATTGTTTTCTGAACCTATAGCTTGGGCGCCATCTTTTTGCATTAGAATAGGCCTATTTAAAATATCAAAATAGGCCAACATATTTTGTTTTAAAATATATTCTAAAACCTGGTTAAATTATTTTGGAGTAGCCTAGTAGGCCTTCTGTTTTTACGTTTCTATTCTGAATAAACAAACAGCGCAGTTTACATGCTTCGTCCTTGTTGCATTAGCTCATTAAGATAATTCTAAACAGATTTCTGTAATTCAAAAAACTCTGAATTGTAGTTGAGAACGTCACGGCGCACTGTTAAAACATTGTCGGTAATGTGTCGGTCGGGCTGGGCTCGGACACAACGTGCAGGGGCTTCGGTTATGTTTTTTTGCCCGATCTAAGCTCTAATACAGATGATGTTGAATTAAATAAAAACATGGAAATGCTGACATACATTAATACATTTAGCAGCTTTCTTGTTTATCAGATTATTAATAGATTTTAGGTAGCCTATTGCTTAACTTCTAATAGAAAAATACGGAACAATGGTTTATAATCACCATATTTACATTTATTTATAATAAACGTTAAAAAACTAATTAAATATTTTCCAAAGTCTTAAGAAAAATATATGAATTCTAACAAAAGAGCACAAATCTAACCATTTTTTTTTCTTTTTTGAATAAGGACAACTCCAAAACAAATGAAAAAATGTTTCTGCATGTTGACCACAAAAGGTACAAAACAAAAAGTTTTGAATATGCCTACCTGCAATACTGCAATATTGCCACAAGGAAACGTGCGTACGTCAAGTCGGAACCTGACGTGGAGGTAAGTACTTTTCCACGTCAAAGACAAGTTTTATAAATCTGAGTGTTTGAGTGGATTTGAGCGTACGCACGGTCTTAGATCAAATCTGTGCGTAAAAACGCTTTATAAATGAGGCCCCAGGTTCCGACTTGACGTACGCACGTTTCCTTGTGGCAATATTGCAGTGTTGCAGGTAGGCATATTCAAAACTTTTTGTTTTGTACCTTTTGTGGTCAACATACAGAAAGAAAAAAAAAAAGGTTTGTGCTCTTTTGTTAGAATTCATATATTTTGCTTAAGACTTTGTTTGGAAAATATTTAATTAGTTTTTTCTCTTATGATATCTTATTAAGAAATATTATTTGATTAATGTGTTACTTTTGTTTGCAACGTTTATTATAAATAAATGTAAATATGGTGATAGTAAACCATTATTCCGTATTTTTCTATTAGAAGTTAAGCAATAGGCTACCTAAAATCTATTAATAATCTGATAAACTAAAGCTGCTAAATGTATTAATGTATGTCAGCATTTCCATGTTTTTATTTAATTATTTTTCTCTTTCATCCCCTGGCTAATGTAAAAAAAGTGTTGAATATGTTTGATAAAAAAATAACTACATATTCGAAACTTTTACAGCGTCAACATCATCTGTACTAGAGCCCAGATCGGGCACAAAAAACCACAACCGAAGCCCCTGCACGCCGCGCCCGAGCCCGGCCCGACCGACACATTACCGACAATGTTTTAATAGTGCGCCGTGACGTTCTCAACTACAATTCAGAGTTGTTTGAATTACAGAAATCTGTTTAGAATTATCTTAATGAACTAATGCAACAAGGACGAAGCATGTAAACTGCGCTGTTTGTTTATTCAGAATAGAAACCTAATAACATGCCGCAATGATGCACACAGAAAATGAACAAGAAGGAAAGGCATACTACTCCAAAATAATTTAACCAGGTTTTAGAATATATATTAAAACAAAATATGTTAGCCTATTTTGATATTTTAAAATGTAGGCCTATTCTAATGCAAAAAGATGGCGCCCAGCTATGTTCATGAAACGATTTTCTAGTTCGTCATCTTTTAAAAAATATTTAAAAATATAGCAAAATTGTTTCGCGGTGTTTAACGCACATGTTAATGTTACAGAACATGTGCTTTATTGAATGAAAGTAATACCGATCGAATTTAATGATTAAAACGACTTGAAAGGAACTAAATTGTGAAGCCTTGATGTATGTATCCTACAATAAGGGACATGCGACATTTAAGAGTGATGGGTATTTCAAAAATTAATATAAATTATTCCCATGCATCGATTTTAATGTTAAACATCTGTAAATCCAAATGAATCCATATGGAATATATTCCGACAGTTTAAGATACGATCTTTGAATTTTAAAGTCGAAAATATCTTATTTTAACACCTCCGTGCAGGAGGCATGGCAAACTGAAACAAAACTTTAAAGACACAAATATTACATTTAGCCTACGTGTAAAATTATATTTAAATGAAACCCGTGAATTGAAAGATCTACTAATAATCGCCTTAACTTGAGTGATTTCAATAAAGTTTCCATGTTAGAAATTAGAAATATTTAAAACTTAAGCAAACGACAACGAATATCTTTTCTTACCACTCGCCATTGTAGCAGTCAGAGAATTTTGCCTTTGAAAATGTAATATTTATATGCTAATGAATTAAATTAGGGGCGTTTAGAAGGCGGAGTTCTACGAGCATTCAGCTGCGCACAATTTTAAGATCATTTGTGATTTATAAACCGCACATCTGGAAATGAGGCGTACGCACGGTTTTTTGTGCGTAAGCTCCTTTTCTCTGAATCACACTTACGATCATTTCAGAAATGATCTTAGATGAAATGTAGGACAGTTCCTACGTCGCACTTTTATAAATGAGGCCCCTGTGGGGGTGATGTTCACACTGCCATCAACTTCTAGACCATCTGCTTCAGACTCGGCGTCCACCAAGGATGAAGAAGATGTGGCGGAGGAAGGAGCGACGGAATCCTCCATTTCGTCTGTCTCGATGCCGGAGGCGATGGTTGTAGTGGCTGGGGAACCACCCCAAACCTGCTCGCACAGTTCAAAGGAGAGGAGCACCACTCTTTCGTGGCCGCTCCTTCGTCCAGTGTCCACTGAATTTCTGTATTTACCTCTTATTGCCTTAAGTTTCGTTGTCAGATGGGCTCGCGTTATCTCCTCCTTCACATGAGGAAAGTCCTGGTTGGTCTCGGACGGGTATTGCTCCAGGAATCTGGCCAACAAGTCGACATATTTGGACTGGCAAGATTCCCAGTCGACATTGTCTTGGGCTTTACTTGCCTTGTGGTCTAACGCTACACGAAGGAGTAACTCAACTTCGCTGTCTGTCCACACAAACGAACCTCGCCCCATGTTTGCTGTTGTGAAAGGAACAGGAAGTCGCTCGTGTTCTTCGTTGGTGTTGATTCTGACGATTTTGATTGGCTTGCATGGCTGTATTTCCCTTCCTACAATGCCTCCCACACGTTTGGCATAGTTATTATGGCGCTCAACGGCGTTTTTATGCGTGTTGATGTAAATTGAATTTTTTTTTTAAAACGATGTTGTGTGCACAATATTATTATTGAAAACGGAGGCGGGAAAGTATTCGTTTCTCAAAATACCCGGCTATGTGTAAATGTAGTGAGCGACTTAGTTTACATCTTAAAAAAATCTCATAATATGTCCCCTTTAAGCCAGGACCCTTGTTTAATTATGAAATATAACTAGTTTTAACAAACATGCCTTACTAAAAACATTACTTGTGTGAATTTTGAGGCAAAACAAAGGGCACTGATGTATTTTAAAATATGTCACTGCAAGTTGTTTTCAGTTTGGACAGCTCTTATATTTATTTTAGTCTAGGAGTAGGCTAATCCCTGTCCGGGAAAACGCCCCTCGATGCTCTAGAGTACTGCTTACCAAAGTTGCTTAGTTTATCTATTGCATTCACCTAAAAGTTCATACAGCACAGAATTATCAAGTAATATCATCAATTCGGTCCAAATTAGTTCTACTTACAAGCTTTATTCAAGTACACAGTAAAATCCCCAGTGTTAAATTAACACTGCTCGGTGTTTATATAATCCACACCAAGATTGGTGTTAAAAAAACACTAAATCAGTGTTAAAGTTAATAAGATAATGAAGTGAATGAGCCATTAATAGTGAACACCTGCTGGTCATTCCGTGTCAACAAAATTTTGGAATTGTTCCTGTCTTAAAGGGGTCATATGATGAAAATGTTAGCATTGCCACTTTGTAGGTTTGAGCAAAAATGTGTCGTTTTGGGTGTGTTTTTTAAAATGCAAATGAGCGGATGAAGTGCAAACACTGATCACAATGATGGTGGTTTGTTGTAATTGAAACTCTATTGTGCTGTCAAGTCCAAAAATGTGTCGTTTTGGGTGTGTTTTTAAAATGCAAATGAGCGGATAAAGTTCAAACACTGATCACAATGATGGTGGTTTGTTGTAATTCAAACTCAATTGTGCTGTCAAGTCCTTCTTTTCTCTCTCTTTCTCTCTGCACTAAACGGCAGTGCAGTGGTTGGAGAGTTCAGATTAAGGAGGCGGTATTATTCTAATAAGATATCCTTATGACATCATAATGAAAGCCAAATTTCATTGACCTATTTTTGCTCACACCTACAAAGTGGCAATGCTAACATTTTCATCATATGACCCCTTTAAAATTTTTATTTTGTTGACTCTTTTTCTGGAGAAAGTAATACTAAAATGAGGAAGAAAGCCAAATTATTAAATGCAATAGATGAAATCACCATAGTTAAATGAACACTATCATCATCTCTGTTTGAAAACTAAAATTACAAATTGCTTGCAGAGTTACATGGATGATAGGTTTACCTTCTAAAGAACTGCTGTAAATCTGGTTAATAAAGTAAGTCACCACTGCTCCGATTAGTGTTTCCTTTAGTTGGGCACTTGGGTCTTGAAGTTTTGTGTTAGTTTTCTTCTGCTAATTGTGGCAGTGTGTTTATAAAACACGTCTGTTAAAGCTGAGGAAGATGAGACAAATGAAGTCTATAACTGTTACTATGTTAATTAGTATGAAAGTATAAGTCCTGGGAATCAACGATATCATAAGATAGTAATCACTGAATATAAGTGTTTAATTTATGCTCTACCAACCCTGTGAGGCTCCCATGAAATCCAACAGTGCTGTAAAAATCCACATACCCTTAAGAGTTAAATATTGTTTACCCAAATCTAATCTGTGGTGTAAGTCAGACACACTGAGACATCAACAATCAGCCTATAAAACACAATCATGGTGACAACAACAAATCTTCATGCCACCATGCATGCTGGGTACCAGGATTGTAGAAAACTCAATCATAAATCCCATCATGCATTGCAACATGACAAAAATTTAGCAACTTTCTTACCATTAACTGTCACCATTGTTGAGATTTGTATCAGAAATCATGAAGTCTCTCTTTAGGCAAAAAAAGAAACACACACTGATTTTCCTGTGTACATTCAGATATTACTTTTTACAGTAATACACCAAAGATTTATTTTACATCTTTAAAAAGTCATGTCAAATGTCCCCTTTAAAAATAAAGTTGATACATTTGGCCAAAGAAAAAAATTACTTAAAGGGGACATATTATGAGATTTTTTTTAAGATGAAAACTAAGTCTAAAATAGGTCTGAGCAAAAGTGTGCCGTTTTGGGTGTGTCATTTAAAATGCAAATGAGCGGATGAAGTGCAACCACTGATCACAATGATGGTGGTTTGTTGCAATTGAAACTCAATTGTGCTGTGAAATATTTTATCTCTCTCTTTCTCTCCATACTAAATGGTTGTGCTTTGGTTGGATAGTGCAGATAAAGGGGGCGGTATTACTTTATTCTGACATCACAATAAGGGCCAAATTACAATGACCTATTTTTTCACATGCTTGCAGAAAATGGTTTACCAAAACTAAGTTATTGGTTTGATCTTTTTAACATTTTCTAGGTTGATAGAAGCACTGGGGACACAATTATAGCACTTAAACATGGAAAAAGTCAGATTTTCATAATATGTCCCCTTTAACATTTTCTAGGTTGATAGAAGCACTGGGGACACAATTATAGCACTTAAACATGGAAAAAGTCAGATTTTCATAATATGTCCCCTTTAACACTGGGGATTTTACTGTGTACAATGGCCCAGTGGCCATTCATTCATAAGTGTTTTTCATTTGTTGCTTGTGTCCTATTGCTAACATTGCTGTGCTTTGCTTTATAAATTTCATAGTGTACATCTAGACCACTGTAACTATTACTTTTATAAAGTGGGGAAAATGCCAAAAATTACGTTTTAAAACGTTCTCACCTTTCTCTGATGGTAATGTCTGGAGTCCAAAACAAATCTTTTTGAGCTGAAATTGTGAAAACACCACAAAAATCTGCAGGCTCCCATCCTTTCCCTGTTAACCAAAGCTGTGAAAGTGTTTGAACTTTTAATATAAAATTATATATTTTAAGTTTTATATAAGTTTTGAGTAAAACAAAAGAGTTTTAGAACACTTACAGTGTATAATTTTACTTGTGTTGAGATGCTCTGAGCTTTTTCATTCTGTGAATAAAAGTAAATGTGATGAACCACAATTGCTTGACATATCAGATTCATACTGTAATGACCCATATAAAGACAGTAAATCATGCTGGACTCATACCACATCTGTGATGGAGTTCACAAACAAGTCCACATAAATGTTGGTGACTGTATCTGTATTAAAGGGTCGTGTGTTATTTAACAAATTGTCTTCCCACGAGCTAAGCCAATTAAAAAGTCTACGATTAGCTGAGGCAGTCTCATCAGTATCGCATGATTCTCCACCAGCAGACATCCAACCTGCAAACATGACACTTCTTATAACACAGCTCAGATATATTCACCAAGCAAACAGTAAAACAAGTAGTTTTTCTGTTAAAAGTTTTATACTTTTTACATACTTTTGGTCGGCCACACAGACTGTATACAGACAAGTAACCAAATGTACACTGTAAACAATTTCTGTAGAAATTACAGTATTATTGGGTATTACTGGCAACTAGCTGCCAGTAACTTACTGTATATTTTACATTTATGTTATTTACTGGCAACATTTTGTTCAAAGTTAAATGAACATGAAACATTTTTAGACTTTATTTTCTACAGTAAGTTACTGGCAACCAGCTGCAAAATTACAGCAAATTTTTTACAGTGTATATTATGTTTAAAAGTAAACACAATATTCATTTCTATCAAAGTATAAAGTGCTTAATCCTTAAATCCTTAAATGTGTGTGTTGCTTTTAACTGAATGTGTTTTATTTGAGAGAACTATTATAAAAACACAATACACAACACAAATGATAAATATATTTTAAAATATATACTTACAGACTAATGCAAGAGAAAAGGTTACCCAGTGCAGATCCATGACCAGTAGTTTAATAAAAACCTGTCTGAGATACTTTTGGTGGAGGATGAAGATTCACTTTGGTACACATTATTGTCATTTGCTCTTATTTATACACTGTGAGTGACAAACACGCTCCACCTGCTGCCTGCTGTCATCAGCAAAATCCCCGGTGTTAAAGGGGTCATATGATGAAAATGTTAGCATTGCCACTTTGTAGGTGTGAGCAAAAATAGGTCATTGAAATTTGGCTTTCATTATGATGTCATAAGGATATCTTATTAGAATAATACCGCCCCCTAAATCTGAACTCTCCAACCACTGCACTGCCGTTTAGTGCAGAGAGAAAGAGAGAGAAAAGAAGGACTTGACAGCACAATTGAGTTTGAATTACAACAAACCACCATCATTGTGATCAGTGTTTGAACTTTATCCGCTCATTTGCATTTTAAAAAACACACCCAAAACGACACATTTTTGGACTTGACAGCACAATAGAGTTTCAATTACAACAAACCACCATCATTGTGATCAGTGTTTGCACTTCATCCGCTCATTTGCATTTTAAAAAACACACCCAAAACGACACATTTTTGCTCAAACCTACAAAGTGGCAATGCTAACATTTTCATCATATGACCCCTTTAAAGGGGACATATTATGAGATTTTTTTTAAGATGAAAACTAAGTCTAAAATAGGTCTGAGCAAAAGTGTGCCGTTTTGGGTGTGTCATTTAAAATGCAAATGAGCGGATGAAGTGCAACCACTGATCACAATGATGGTGGTTTGTTGCAATTGAAACTCAATTGTGCTGTGAAATATCTCATCTCTCCCTTCCTCTCCACACTAAACGGTTGTGCCTTGGCTGGACAGTGCAGACAAAGGGGGCGGCACTACCCTATTCTGACATCACAATAAGGGCCAAATTACAATGATCCATTTTTCACATGCTTGCAGAAAATGGTTTACCAAAACTAAGTTATTGGGTTGATTTTTTAAATATTTTCTAGGTTGATAGAAGCACTGGGGACACAATTATAGCACTTAAACATGGAAAAAGTCAGATTTTCATAATATGTCCCCTTTAAATTAACACCGGCTCTGTGTTTATATGGGTACCACCAGCAGGGTGTTTAAAGTAACACTGAAGCAGTGTTGGAGTTAATAAGATACTTTAGCAATCATTTGAGTGATTATTTGATTATTGAAGACACTTGGTGATAATGAGCCAAACTACAACTACAACTTGCAGTCACTGCCTTCGATAAAATCAACTGAAAAGACATCTCTCTTATTACAAACCAGACTGACTTTTGTCTACTTTGAAATTGTTTGGTCACCATTATGGTGATCTGTGGTTCCTTTAGTTGGGCAGTTTGACTCTTTTGTTTTCCTTTTGAGGTCTTTGCAACAGTGTTTATTGAACACATTATTTGTTGTAAAGATTGTTAAAGCAAAGTTCATAAAGTTTTTATAACAGAGATTGTAGATTAAAGTAAATTGTTTACACAGTCAAAAAATTCAGTATTCATGGAGAATAAAATGTTGATCAAATATATATTCTCTATTGGTTTTAACTTACAGAGCTTTTCAATGTTTATTGTTAAATACTTGCCGGAAAGATTTTATTGTGCCTCACGTGCAGATATCATGAATCACCCCATTAATCGCAACAATGGTGACATAATTTATGTTGCAATGCATGATGGGAGTCATGAGTTTAATACTATGGTGGATCCCAGCATGCTTTGCAACATTATGTTTGTCACCATGGTTGCGTTTAATGGGGTGATTCATGATATCTGCACATGAGGCAAAAAATATAAAATTTGAAAAGCTTGATCCAAGGAAAGCTGTTACTGAAATCCAATAGAGAATAATATACATATGATCAACATCTAATTTTCTATGAATACTGAATTTTTTGACTGTGTAAACAATTTATTTAAATCTATAATCGCTGTTATAAAAACTATATAAACTTTGTTTTAACAACCTTGTTTGTGTTTAATAAACACTGTTGCAAAGACCTCAAAGGCAGAAGCAAGGGTCAACCCACCCAACTAAAGGAAACACAGATCAACATAACGGTGACCAAACAATTTCAAAGTAGACAAAAGTCAGTCTGGTTTATAATAAGAGAGATGTCTTTTCAGTTGATTTTATCTAAGGCAGTGACTGGAAGTTGTAGTTCTGCTCATTATCACCAGGTGTCTTCAATAATCAAATAATCACTCAAATGATTGCTTAATTATCTAATTAACTCCAACACTGCTTTGGTGTTACTTTTAACACCCTGCTGGTGGTACCCATATAAACAGGGTGACTATGATAGGGCGGAACCAATCTTCTCTGCTTTTGGTTCCGCCCTATCATAGTCAGATGGTTTCTGCCCAGGCCGAGCAGTGCAAACACCAGCACTTCCTGTTTGCTGTGACAACGCAATCGGGGCTCATAAGCAACAGGTGAGGAGAATTAAGGCTGGTAATGCGTGATTGGAAGAGGGAGGAAGAAGGGAAGTATATATAGACCTGCAGCGCTGCCTTGAAGGCTTTGTTGAGGGCTTAAAACACCAACGAGTCAGGAGGTCACCTCCTGCTGAAAAATTGTGCTAATTAGCGAATCCAGGTGATTGGAACAAAATACTGGAGAGGACTTTTACTCATGGCACATGGATTGTCCGACTCGAGCGTTTCAGCCAATCACAGCACTGGTGCTGGATATTGAGCCTTCTGCCAGTTTCTGGCAGTTCGAGCTCACCGTTGGTCAGGTGAGTAGCGCAGTTATGGTAAGATAGGAATGTGACTGAATATGAATTTAGCTCGAAATGTTTTGAGCGATTAAAGGCGGAGTCCATGATGTTTGAAAGCCAATGTTGATATTTGAAATCACCTAAACAAACACGCCCCTACCCCAATAGAATCTGGTTGCATTTGATTTGATTTGATTGGCTATAAGTGTGTTTTGGTAGTCGGCCCGTCTAATTTTCCAAAGCGTTTTTCAAACATCGTGGACTCCGCCTTTAAGTAACATGTTTCCACGTGTCTGTGGCACGACTTTCTTTTTTGTGCCAGTTTCGCATATTTCTCAACTGTTTTTCCTATTTTCTTCCCATTGTCGCTTGGGATTGGGGTTAGAACAACTTTGTGTTACAGAATATTTCACCCTAACCCAACTCTAAACCTAACCACAACTGAAAACAGTTTAAAATTCTGGCAAATAAACACATAAACCAGTGCTTAAAATGACATCCACATTTATACCAAACCCAACTTTATTCTCGCGCGAAAACAGCCTGAAAAAATTAGAGGTTAACCACAAATCTAACCTCAATCCTTTGCGACAATGGTTTGAAAAAATGTAAAACTACTGTGTAACCAATACGTGCCACAGACACGTGAAGACGCGAAAATACGTCACTTAAAGGCTTGAAAAATTTCAAGCTGAAATCAATAACAGTCACATTCCTATTTTACCATATCTGCGCTACTCACCTGACCAATGGTGAGCTCGAACTGCCAGAAGCTGACGGAAGGCTCGATATCTAGCACCAGTGCTGTGATTGGCTAAACTCTAGGGGCACGTGAAGTGCCTTCCAGGCAGCGCTGCCTTGAAGGCTTCGTTGAGGGCTTAAAACACCAACGAGCCAGGAGCTCACCTCCTGCTGAAAAAAGTGCTTATTAGCAAATCCACGTGATTGGAACAAAACACTGGAGAGGACTTTTACTCATGGCACATGGATTGTCCGCCTCTGCATTTTAAGCATTGGTTTATGTGTTTATTTGTCAGAATTTTAAACTGTTTTCGGTTGTGTTTAGGTTTAGAGTTGGGTTAGGATGTAATATTCTGTAACAAAAAGTTGTTCTAACCCCAATCCCAAGCGACAATGGTAAGAAAATAGGAAAAACAGTTGAGTAACCAATACGTGAAACTGGCACGAAAAAGAAAGTCGTGCCACAGACACGTGGAAACACATTACTTAAGCGCTCGAAACATTTTGAGCTAATTTCAAATACAGTCACATTCCTATCCTAACACATCTGCGCCATTCACCCGACCAACAGTGAGCTCGAACTGCCAGAAGCTGCCAGAAGGCTCAATATGCAGGACAGGTGCTGTGATTGGCTAAAATGCTCGGGGCACGTGGAGTGCCTTCCAGGCAGCGCTGCCTTGAAGGCTTCATTGAGGGCTTAAAACACCAACGAGCCAGGAGCCATGCTGAAAAAATGTGCTAATTAGCAAATCCAGCTGATTGGAACAAAATACTGGAGAGGACTTTTACTCATGGCACATGGATTGTCCGCCTCTGGCTGTCGTGCTGTTATTGCCACGTAGGAATCGGAGTTGGATGAACTGGGCGAAGAAGCGTCGCTAAAGCGAGTCACTAGGTCGGCTAAGTTGAAGACAGTTGCTGTTTTCGATGCGGATAGCCGGGAAGCCTCAGCAAGTGTGAGTAAACGAACTCAACCATTGGGAGTAACTAAGCAAAGAGTATCACCTGATCCTGCATTGTGAGTTGCCACGTAGCGTTGCGGCCCCACTGGCAAGAGAAGCGTGGGCGAGCCGGGGAGCCACGCTGGAAATAGAGAATATACGTGAGTAGCATTGAAGTCTGTGGTGTAGTGTGAATGCAAAAGTATTACCAGATCATGTGTTGTGAGTTACCACGTAGCGTTGCGGCCCCACTGGAGAGAGAAGCGTGGGCGAGCCGGGGAGGCACGCTGGAAGTAGAGAATATACGTGAGTAGCATTGAAGTCTGTGGTGTATTGTGAATGCAAAAGTATTACCTGATCCTGTGTTGTGAGTTGCCACGTAGCGTTGCGGCCCCACTGGAGAGAGAAGCGTGGGCGAGCCGGGGAGCCACACTGGAAGTAGAGAACATATGTGAGTAGCATCGAAGTTTGTATTGTGGATTGTAAACACAAAGTATTACCTGATCTTGTGTTGAGAGTCACCCCATAGCGTTGCGGCCCCACTGGAGAGAAAGAAGCGTGGGCGAACCAGGAAGCATCAGTATCACCACAGGGGGTCCTGTGTCCATCTCCTATCTACTTCTTCCCCTCCACCAAGAAAAACCACCCAACCAACCACACGGCGGGCCCGGGTCGAGTTCTGGCTCCGTCCATAGTTCACGAAGTGTGTGTGTAGTGCTGTGGGTGAGTTTTGTCTTCATTTGTGTGTGTACACCAAAAAGCTTGCAGTGTCGGGCTGTGCTCATGTCGACAGAAGCCACTTCGAGGCCAGAGGAGTCGTGAAGAGATTCTAGCCGTTGAGGTTGGTGGAGTGTGGGTCGAAGAAAATTGTAAGTTGGGATTTCCTTGAGCGTGAAGTGACGAAACCTTCCCTTGATGAGTGGATGGGCAGTGGTGAAGCATCTGGGCGGTTGAAGTGAGTAGACCAATTTATGATCAATGCTTGCGACGAGGGGTTGTTGGGCTGACGACTGTGAGAAATAACTATCTTTGTGTGGAGCCTCTTCAAAGGTTCGCCCCTGTTCCGTGCCCCCGATACTGTGAGTGGAGGAAGAACAAGGGAAGAGTTTGGCTGTACACCGTTGTCCCCGACGTCCCCCTCCCCTGCCCTGTTGGAGGCCGTAAGTCGAAGCACATTGTGCAATCCTCCACGTTGTTAAGTCCAATGCCCTCGAGTAAAGAGGAAGAAAAAGCCCCAGTCTTGTGTAACACTTACCTTTGCTTACAGCACGAACCTAGAAGAGGAAGAAAAAGCCGCAGCCTTGTGTAACACTTACCTTTGCTTACAGCACGAACCCAGAAAAGGGAAGAAAGCCCCAGTCTTGTGTAACACTTACCTTTGCTTACAGCACGAACCTAGAAAAGGAAGAAAAAGTCCCAGTCTTGTGTAACACTTACCTTTGCTTACAGCACATACCTAGAAAAGGAAGAAAAAGCACCAGTCTTGTGTAACACTTACCTTTGCTTACAGCACATACCTAGAAAAGGAAGAAAAAGCCCCAGTCTTGTGTAACACTTACCTTTTGCTTAAAGCGCGAACCTAGAAAAGGAAGAAAAAGTCCCAGTCTTGTGTAACGCTTACCTTTGCTTATAGCACGAACCTGGAAAAATGAAGAAACGTCCCAACCTTGCAGTACGCGTCTCTGCTCGCAACACGAACCTGTAGGAGAAAGGAGAAGGCCGGTATTAGTATTGGTATACAGTGTAGTAATTACTTTCTCTGATTTTGCCTCCAGGAGAAGGGGAGAGCGCCACAGGTTCAAGAGAACAAACCCCAAGGACCCAATTCCCCCCTTGTCCCCGTGGAAGCCCCGCCTGGAGGTGCAAAGGAACTATTGTTTTAAATTACCCCTCCCCTTCCCCCATTGATTTTAAGTAATTTAATAAAGATTTGTTTTAATTATAATTCATTCCTTGTGTGTCTGGTCATTGGGGTGGCTTTGGGACCTCCTCTAGGTGGAAACTAGGAAGGGGCGTGGCCCGTTACATTCTCTGGTCCGCCCCGACCTGTGACAGATGTGTTTTAATTTTTGATTTACTCTTTTTAACTGTTTGTATGTTTTGTCTGTTTTTATCTGTCCTGTCTTGCGTGGTTTTTGGACATGAGTCTGGCAAATAAACTGAACTGAACTGAACTTCCCAGCAACAGAAAGGAAACAGTTAAAAAAAAAAATTCTGACAGTGTAGGGATTTTGCAGATGTCTGGCAATTTTTGACAGAACCCTAAAACCTTTTGAGAAATCCTGTACCGTGTGACTCACAGGTTTTGTATGTGGACTGCATTCTGATCCCTACATGCTGAAATTAATGTTTTTAATACTTTATGTTGTTGACATATGGCAGATATTAATTTTGTGATTGTGACATTAGTTAGATTTTTTGAGGGATTTGTAAAAGATTTCTCATAAAACCAAAAACAGCTGCAGCATGAACATAAGAATATGAATCTGTTTCAAAGAAATCTTGTGATGTAAAGATGTACATTAAAAGTAAAACAGCAAGTATAATAAACGGCACATATGGAAAGATTCACTTTCTCTAAGGGTTAGGTTTTGGATTTGGGCTAGGGCAGATAATACACAGTTTGTACAGTTTATAAAAGTCATTATGATGAGTCCTTGTGCATGCATTTGTTTATCTGACTCTGTTAATCGAATGTAATCTACCCCACTGATCATAACCGCATTTACTAGAAATGCCACTGGCACAGAGAGAGCAATTTAGTGTTGTCATGAAAAATACACCGATGAAGAAAACCACACCAACATGATCAGGTAGACTGAATAATCTCTCAATAATAATGTCCTAGCTGAACACACACAACACCTGTATGGACAGACTCCAATGTGATATTTCATCAAATATGGATTAATGATAGATTTATTTGCAAGCAGATGTACCGTGCCCTCCAGTATTTACCCCTATGATAATTTTTAGGCATTCTCTGCATGCAATTTCTTTTCCTGAGGTAAATCATGTGCAAATGAATTGTTATTTAAAAGGATTATATTTCCGTTGTATATGTATTGTTTTTATAATATATCTATATTATAATATTGTATTGTTAAGTTTATATAATTTATGCTCCAGTGCTTGTTCCACTCATTATCAGAGGCGGACAATCCATGTGCCATGAGTAAAAGTCCTCTCCAGTATTTTGTTCCAATCACCTGGATTTGCTAATTAGCACAATTTTTCAGCAGGAGGTGACTTCCTGACTTGTTGGTTTTTTAAGCCCTCAACGAAGCCTTCAAGGGGAAGGCACTCCACGTGCCCCGAGCGTTTTAGCCAATCACAGCACTGGTGCTAGATATCGAGCCTTCCGTCAGCTTCTGGCAGTTCGAGCTCACCATTGGTCAGGTGAGTAGCGCAGATATGCTAAAATAGGAATGTGACTGTTTTTGAATTCAGCTTGAAATTTTTCAAGCCTTTAAGTGATGTATTTTCGCGTCTTCACGTGTCTGTGGCACGTATTGGTTACACAGTAGTTTTTCATTTTATTTCAAACCATTGTCGCAAAGGATTGAGGTTAGATTCGTGGTTAACCTCTCATTTTTTTCCGGCTGTTTTCGCGCGAGAATAAAGTTGGGTTTGGCATAAATGAGGATGTCATTTTAAGCACTGGTTTATGTGTTTATTTGCCAGAATTTAAACTGTTTTCGGTTGTGGTTAGGTTTAGAGTTGGGTTAGGGTGAAATATTCTGTAACACAAAGTTGTTCTAACCCCAATCCCAAGCGACAATGGGAAGAAAATAGGAAAAACAGTTGAGTAATATGTGAAACTGGCACAAAAAAGAAAGTCCTGCCACAGACACGTGGAAACACGTTACTTAAGCGCTCAAAACATTTCAAGCTAAATTCAAATTCAGTCACATTCCTATCTTACGATATCTGCGCTACTCACCTGACCAATGGTGAGCTCGAACTGCCAGAAACTGGCAGAATGCTCAATATCCAGCACCAGTGCTGTGATTGGCTGAAACACTCGGGGCACGTGGAGTGCCTTCCAGGCAGCACTGCCTTGAAGGCTTCATTGAAGGCTTAAAACACCAATGAGCCAGGAGCTCACCTCATGCTGAAAAACTGTGCTAATTAGCAAATCCAGGTAATTGGAACAAAATACTGGAGAGGACTTTTACTCATGGCACATGGATTGTCCGCCTCTGAACAAATATCAATTCATTTCAATTCAATTCAAGTTTATTGTCCACAAAAAGTGGAAATTTGTCTTTGGCTCCACAGGTGGATTTCTATAGATCTTCACTACAGAGTGTTAAAAAAGTAACACTTGAAGCATTTTACATCTTACATCTTACTTGTAGAGTTATTTATTAACTTAGGTTTAGATGTTTCATTTAAAGTCACCATTACTGTGATCATTGGTTGTTTTAGTTGGACTCTTGACTCTTTGTTTATCTTTTCTGCCTGCTATAACTTTGTGTGTTATGTTTGTTATGGTAAAGAAGAGACCAAGTTGCAATTTTGTTATGGTGTTTAATATGTAATGTTGACCATCTAGAAAATGTATTTATTCATTTAGTGTTTGCTCAAATAACAGATGTATTGGTCTCTCTCAGTAATGTAATGCTACAGTAACACTGTAAAAAAAATCCGTAGTTTTTATGGTGAAATACTGGCAGCTGTGGTTACCAGAACAATTCTGTAAAAAAACAACTTAAAACCGTAAAAAACAACATCACCACAGTTGTATGCATTACAGCGAACTTTTGTAAATTTTACAAATCTTACCTGTACACAGAATTTCTTTGATTTATTAACTGTTTAGAAACTCTTATTTTTTTAATAGTAAAATGCAGATGAGATTGCCAGAAAACCGCCTTAAAAATATATGAACATGTGAACATCTTTTTGTATTTCATTAATTAATATAATTTTTTAATATATGCAGAAAACCACTATAATCCAGGTGATGGAAAAGACAGCTGCACAAAGAAACAAAGTTTGTTGTGAAATTATTACAAATTTGTTTATAATTATTTGCCAACAACTTAAAAAGAGACAGTGGACATACACAAAGATTGAATCATACAAACAAATACAAAACAACATCAGGGTAAGTTATTAAATCGCTCAGTGTCTACATTAGTCCATTTTACAGAGTTAAAAAGTGACACTTAAATAATGACATGATGAATGAACATTCATGATGAAATAGAGAGCACTCAAAACACAAGTACAACTGAACTACAGACAAAATGAGACAAGATCTCCCTTGATTTATCCACATGAAAGTTGTGATTGACTGGTAGTTGTAGTAAGAGAGAAATTGGTTTAATGTCTGGTGTTTGTGCGGTCTTCTGCAATTATAGCTGTTGGGCTAGAAAGAGTTTTGTAAAGGACTGGTTGAAAAGGTTTTTTGACACTTCATATTCATATCAAGATTCAACATACAAGCCTCAATAGTGGTGACCATCAAAAAACTCATTCAGATTAAGTGCAATGCATGCTAGATAAGTTTGTACTATGGTAATACCCAGCATGCATTGCGGCATGCAGCTTTCTTGTTTTGGGTCACCGTTGTTGTGATTTGTATGCTGATTCTTGATGTCTAGACTGATTTCGTTAAGTCATGGAATCGCCTGACATTTTTACTTGTTTTAAGTCTAATTGTCTAAATGCATTGCCACTCTGTAACATCATCCCACAAGAAAACATTTGTATGGATAAGAGAAAAAAATTAATGTTCACGTGTACAGTTTTGTTGAGAACACCTGCTTCGTAAACTTTAAGATGATTAGACCATCATTAAAGGGGTCATATCATGAAAATGTTAGCATTGCCACTTTGTAGGTGTGAGCAAAAATAGGTCATTGATATTTGACTTTCCTTATGATGTCATAAGGATATCTTATTAGAATAATACCGCCCCCTTAATGTGCATATCTAACCACAGCACTGCCATTTGTGCAGAGAGAAAGAAAGAGAGAAAAAATAATTGACAGCACAATTGAGTTTGAATTGCATCAAACCACCATCATTGTGATCAGTGTTTGCACTTCAGCTCATTTGCATTTTAAAAGACACACCCAAAACGACACATTTTTGCTCAAACCTACAAAGTGGCAATGCTAACATTTTCACGATATGACCCCTTTAAAACTCTACCAACATCACTTAATTAGGGATGGCTCCCGCGAAACTGACGTTTCGACACTGTGTCGAGATCCCGAAGCGTAAATGTTTCGAAACACTGCTCCGAAATGTGATTCGAAACACCCATGTCACGTGATGAAGTGATTCGAAACACCAAGCGGTGCATTTCACAAGTATTTCGAAAGGTGGCGTACCTGTCGAATCTGCGTCGAATCTTAAACTGACAGGGTACCAAACAAATCTGACAATACCTCATAGATGCGTTTTTGGCAAGATCAAATACTATAATTTACTGAAAAGTCATTTTTCCTCATATATATGTAACACTTACAAAAAAATGCATGCCAGCTAAAGTGTCCCTTGTGTGAGAATATTTTCAAAGGCTGGAGAAATTATATTTAAAAAAGAATCTGGTTGAGTTTATCAACACAGAACAATTTATATATTTGAATAAAGATCTTTATATGTAAACAATGTGGCATATTATGGCTTGATATATTTTATGAATCTCTTATTATTTATTTGGTATATCTCTATTCCATTTTTTTATTAAATAGACCCGAATAGCCTATAGTTATCGACAATTGTGAGCCTAAAAGCTCATGTAGTTGTCAAACAGATGTTAAAACAACAACAAGAAGCATTTTATTATGATGACGTAGCGCATGCATTTCCCGGGTTCAATCCTAAGATCTATGCATGAGAGTCGAGAGCACTATCCACTCTCCCATTCTATCACTTGTGTGTCAAACAAACAACATGTGTCATACAATTTGTCAGCGCTCATCTAAAATCTTGTCTAGGCTGCTTCATGTAAAGACATGCAAACGACCGCTAGGTGTCACTGTGGAGGCGGTTTCGGATACGGCACAATTGATTCAACTGTTTCAGTGTTTCACGAAGCCTCGCTCTGCCCACCACTACCCTTAATTTTATTTATTTCAGCTTCTTAGACCATAGCTTATGTGTATTGACACTTTAGTTTGACAGTCAGAGAAAGCTTAACCCAAAGACCTGCTAGCCAAGTGCCCCATTTAAGGAAACAATGATCACCATAATGGTGACATCAAACAAACCAAATAAAGTCAAACTGGTTTGGATTAAGTGTGGATGTTAATGGTGTTTGTGTTTAATTCTCCTGTGGTGAGATCTTGAGCGATTGAATGTGTTTATATGTTATATTTATACAGTTAATGTTCATCTAAGATTTTGTATGTAGTTCAGTTGTACTTGTGTTTTGACTGCTCTCTATTTCATCATTAATGTTCATTCATCATGTCATTATACTCTGTAAAATGGACTCACTGAGCGATTTAATAACTTACCTTGATGTTGTTTTGTATTTGTTTGTATGATACAATCTTTGTGTATGTCCACTGTCACTTTTCAAGTTGTTGGCATATAATTAGAAAACAATTTGTAATTTCACAACAAACTTTGTTTCTTTGTGCAGCTGTCTTTTCCATTACCTGGATTAAAATGAATAAAATTATATTAGTTTATGAAATATGTTGTTTACATGTTCATATATTTTTAAGGTGGTTGTCTGGCAATCTCATCTGCATTTTACCATTAAAAAAGAAGAGTTTCTAAACAGTTCCAGCATGGAACCCGGGTGCAAGACTAACTTGGGGCCCATATTGCAAGCCCATATGGAGCCTACATTGGCCCCACCAAGCACTGCTGACTGGGTCTTGGGGTAACATTAGATTGTACTTTGTCATGGTCAAGACATATTGAGGAAGTGGTGAAAAAAATGGGGAGAAATATATCTGTAATCAAAAGGTGTTATTCGTTTTTATAAAAATTGTAATTTTGATAAAAATTTATGAAAATGTACTACTGACTGAAAATTATAAACAAACCCATAAAATAGTTGGAAAATCCTTATGGATTAAATCCTTGCATGCAGAAACTATGGGGATCTGGGTTCGATCCCGGTCAATGCTTATGTGGCTAATGCTTTGCTAATTTTTATATACTGTACTTTTTAAAAATAACACAAATCTTAACTTTTAAAAGACAATTTGTAGTTTACTAAGTAACCTACACTGAAAAAAACAACTAGTAAAATTTACTTAAAAAAATCCTCGTAACAATTTGCACGAACTTTTTTTAAGTAAAATTTACTGCTTTTTTATAAGTAAAACTTACCTACTAAAATCAAATAAAATTTACTTAAAATTGCATGATAAAACATATGTTAAATAATTAATTAAATGTTACTTAATTATTTTATTTAGAAGTTAGATTTATTTTAATCGTTTAGGTAAAGTCTAGTTTTTTTTTTAATTGAAGCATTGCTGTCCTAATAATATTAAATAAATCGTATTTTCTGTTTGTTATTTTCTTTAACATATTAATATGGACATAGTTCTTTTAAGTGTTATAAATGGCATTATAACACACAATTCATGACTGACAACAAGTCAGTCATTGAATAAACTTGATTCGGAACAGAAACACACACAAACTGTGTTTCTGACATGCATTATCAGCACTGTGGAAAGAATTACAATACACTGTTCTGAACAGGATTCATGTAAAGAAACACTGATCACCTGAACGGTGACTTCACAAAATTATTATTTACAACAAAACAACATCAATAATATTAGAGCTTAAACCTTTTTGACATTTTGCTAACAAATATTTAAGTAGTTAAAGTTCTTATCAGTTCTTATTCTGTGATAAAGTTTAAAAAATAAAAATATTCAGGCGCAAAGAATTGTGGGTATTCCTTACAACATGTGCAAATAAATGTAAGTAAATTTTACTTAAATAATACAAGAAAATATCTAATAAGACTTACTATTCCCACACAGTTCAGTTTTACATGAATTAATTGTGTATTTATCATCATTTTACCTAGGAAAATCTAGTTCTCAATAAATGTTAATATTATTATGTAGAAATTATGAGAGTTAATCTAATAAATATTACTACACCAAAAAGTTCGTTTTTTCAGTGTATATAATACATATTTAGTAGATGAATGATTTTAATACATTTACAGTAACTTTAAATGTAACTTACATTTTTTTTATTTGGGGGTACATTTCAAAAGCAGCAACTTGAGTGGACAATAAAGTAACAGGTAAAAATAAAATATAAATATATTGTTCATAAGAAGTGTAGTTGATTTAAGCATAATCATATGCTAGAAGAAGTGTCTAATCTCATAATGTTAGCTGCCAAAGATGTTGACTGGCAATGAGGAGAGCACTGGCATCTATCAGCAGCACAGCTTTACTCCTGCAGATGAACGTCTCGGTTACATGTGTAACCCTCGTTCCCTGAAGGAAGGGAACGGAGACGTCACGTCGTGACCGACGAATTGGGAATCCCTACCAAAACGCCATTGAAGCTGACCCCTCCAGTGCCTGCGTAAACCCTCCGACTCTCCTCTTTAAGGGAACGGAAATGGGGTTGAAGCAGAGGCCGGTCACTACTTGTTCCTTAACCCACGATAGTGACTAGGCGAACTGGGAAGCGAACTCGTCAGGCGGGACTAAGATCGCTGCGGAAGAAAAACCCTCTAGGGGTCTACCACTAAGGTGATGGATAAAAAGATACGAGGTCTATAAGAAATACACTCTCTTAGCAACACTAGAGAGGCGCGGAACGAACTCCGCTAAGGGAAACGTGGTAAATCATAAACTTTCCACGGAAATACTCACAAAGAAACCACTAGGGGGCGCAATGTGGGCGCTAGCCTCACCCAGATAGTCAAGAATACATCCAGTGAGAGGCTGGCAGCCGATGCTCCGCAACATCGGCCGCCAAGCGATGGAAAAAGACAAAAAACATTTTTTATAAAGTTTTTGCCATAATGGCCTTCCATACTGGTGCGGTTTCTGCGCAGCCAAAAAGAAAGGCTCCAAGCCGACACAGGAGCCGTCCCTCGATGTTCTCACTGATCTGATGAGAGAACTCGAGAGGATACCGGCTCAACACGAACACTGTAGAATCTAGTGAACGTATTAGGTGTCGCCCAGCCAGCAGCTCTACAAATATCTGAAAGCGAGGAACCACGAGCCAAAGCCCAAGATGAAGCCACGCTTCTGGTTGAATGGGCTCTCAAACCAAAAGGGCAGGGAATGCCCTGTTTCTCATAAGCCAGGGCGATTGTGTCTACAATCCAGTGAGACATCCTCTGTTTAGTGACAGCTCTCCCTTTCTGCTGACCACCGTAACAGACAAAGAGCTGCTCTGAGGTCCGAAAGCTTTGAGTGCGATTCACATACACACGTAGTGCACGTACAGGACATAACAAAGCCATAGCTGGGTCTGCCTCTTCCAAAGGCAGAGCTTGTAAGTTCACCACTTGATCCCTAAAGGGAGTGGTGGGAACTTTAGGCACGTAGCCCGGCCGGGGTCTCAGTGTAACGCTGGATTCAGCCGGCCCGAACTGAAGGCACGAATCGTTGACCGAGAATGCATGAAGATCCCCTATCCTCTTAATAGAAGCCAGTGCGAGGAGCATCAAAGTTTTCATAGTGAGAAACTTGACACTCACCGTCTGCAGAGGCTCGAACGGGCAGTCCCTGAGAGCGTTCAGCACCATGGACAGGTCCCAAGGAGGAATAAAGGGAGGACGCGAAGGATTGAGCCTCCGTGCACCTCTTAAAAACCTAATGACCAGATCGTGCTGACCCACAGATCTACCGTCTATGGGTGCGTGATGCGCGGATATTGCCGCGATATCTACTTTAATAGTAGACGGTGACAGCCTCTTCTCCAAGCGGTGCTGGAGATATGAAAGCACAATACTGATCGGGCATTCTCGGGGGTCCTCTCGTTGAGAAGTACACCAAACAACAAACAGGTTCCATTTCAGCGTATACGCCTGTCTCGTAGACGGCGCTCGCGCTGCAGCGATGGTGTTAGATACCGCCGGGGGTAAATCACCTACAACCTCCGCGCCCCGTCCAGAGACCACACATGGAGGTTCCACAGATCGGGACGGGGGTGCCATAATGTGCCCCCTTCTTGAGACAGAAGGTCCCTCCTCAGGGGAATCCTCCAGGGAGGGGCTGTCGCGAGGAGAGTGAGCTCTGGAAACCAACTCCTGGTGGCCCAATATGGAGCAACTAAAAGAATTTTCTCCTCGTCCTCCCTGACTTTGCACAATGTCTGTGCAATGAGGCGCACTGGGGGAAATGCGTATTTGCGAAGACCTCTCGGCCAGCTGTGCGCCAATGCATCCACGCCGAGTGATCCCTCGTTCAGTGAATAAAATAGGTGACAGTGGGTTGTTTCTGGAGATGCAAACAGATCTATCTGCGCTCTGCCGAAACGTCTCCAAATCAGCTGGACCGATTGAGGGTGGAGTCGCCATTCGCCGGGGCGCGCTGCTCGGGAAAGCGCGTCTGCCGCTACGTTGAGCGACCCCGGGATGTGAATGGCACGAAGAGACCTCAGATTCTTCTGACTCCAAAAGAGGAGATGGCGGGCGAGATGCGACATGTGACGAGAGCGCACTCCGCCTTGGCGATTGATATACGCAACAGTCGCAATGTTGTCTGTGCGAACTAATACATCTTTGCCTCTCAACTCGCTGCTGAAGCGGACGAGCGCAAGATATACAGCCCACAGTTCTCGGCAATTTATGTGCCAATGCAGCTGGGGTGATGTCCATACTCCTGAAGCTGCAAGCTCGCCATACGTGGCTCCCCACCCCGTGTTGGAGGCATCTGTGCATACTATTGCATGTCTGGAGACCTGTCTCAGTGGCACCCCCGCCCTGAGAAACGCTGGGTCTGACCACGGGGTGAAAGTGAGACGGCATTTTGGTGTGATCGTGACACGGTGAAAGCCGGTTAGCCACGCTCTCCTCGGGACTCGGTCGTGAAGCCAATGCTGAAGCGGTCTCATATGCAGCAAACCGAGTGGCGTTACAGCCGCGGCTGCAGCCATATGCCCCAGTAATTTCTGAAATTGTTTCAGAGGGACCGCAGTCTTGCCCGAAAACGTATTCAAGCAAGCCAGAATCGACTGAACGCGCGCCTCCGTGAGGCGTGCTGTAAGATTGACCGAATCCAATTCCATGCCGAGAAAAGAGATCTTCTGTGTCGGGCACAGTTTGCTCTTCTCTCGGTTGACCTGAAGACCGAGACGGGCGAGGTGTTTGAGCACCCGATCTAGATGAGTGCAAAGCATTTGACGCGACTGTGCTATAATGAGCCAATCGTCGAGATATGCCAAGATGCGAACACCGCTCTCTCTGAGAGGTTTTAAAGCACCCTCTGCCACTTTTGTGAAGACGCGGGGAGAGAGAGAGAGCCCGAACGGTAAGACTTTGTACTGATATGCTTTTCCCTCGAACGCAAAGCGGAGAAACGGCCTGTGCCGGGGAAGGATTGAGACATGAAAGTACGCGTCCTTCAGGTCGATGGCTGCAAACCAATCCTGTGGGCGAATGCATTGAAATATGGTTTTCTGCGTAAGCATTTTGAACGGCATCTTGTGAAGTGCTCGATTCAGAACGCGCAGATCCAGGATCGGTCGCAACCCGCCGCTTTTCTTGGGTACAATAAAGTAAGGGCTGTAAAACCCTGACCTCATCTCGGCTGGAGGAACCGGCTGAATCGCGTCTTTCGCCAATAAGACAGCAATTTCTGCACGTAGTACGTGCGCATCGGCGGGTTTCACTATAGTGAAACGGATGCCCGTAAATTTGGGAGGTCGCCGGGCGAATTGTATCGCATAGCCAAGACGGATCGTGCGTAAAAGCCAGCGCGACGGACTGGGAAGTTGTTGCCAAGCTTCCAGATACCGGGCGAGGGGAATTAACGGCACAATCGTAGTACCCGCGGCGAGCGGAACGGCGGTGCTCGATGACGCGCTCTCTTGGGCTGCGTTGACATGTGTATTGTGAGAATGAGCACTCACCTGACTCCGCTGATGGATGGCTGCGCGGGGAAGACTCTGATGAAGATATCTCGGTGCGCTTAACACATCCTTTGGCGAGAGAGGAGGGGGAGAACGTAGGGTTATGAGCCCATCCGTCACACCCGACTGCCTCTGATGACCTGGAGGAGGAAGAGGAATTCGCTCTTTTTGTGGTTTTGTGGGTGCCGGCTGAAAAGCCGGCGGAACAGAAATTAAAGAAAACCAAAGATTCCCCACCCGGTCCTCCTCCGGGGGGGGGAGTGGTGCGTTCACCATCTCCCGAAGAGCGATCCCCTCCACCTCCAGGTCGCCCATCTCAGGGCCGCTTAGATTTTCGCTTTCCACCAGGCTTAGCGGGCTGAGCGGGCGGGGCGGGCTGCTGACGGCCGGTTCCTCGCTTTCTTGGACGGCCCCGATGAGGAACGGAGGCGGCCGCCGCTGCAGGACGCCCTCGGCGAGGGGCAGACTGAGGTGCCGACGTCGACGGGGCAGGTGCTGGTCTCTTCCGACGCGGCATGATGTTAGCCAGAGCCTCAGTCTGCTTCTGGGTGGCGGAGACCTGTTGTGCGAAGTCTTCCACCGCCTCGCCGAACAGGCCGGCCTGGGACACCGGGGCGTTTAGAAGCCGGGTTTTATCGGCATCCCGCATGTCCGCAAGGCACAGCCAGAGGTGGCGCTCCTGGACCACCAAGGTGGACATAGCACGACCGACGGCCTGTGCGGTGGTCTTGGTCGCACGTAGCGCCAGATCCGTAGCCGCACGCAGGTCTTTAAAGACCGCCGAATCGTGACCTCCCTCGTGCAGGTCCTTCAGAGCCTTAGCCTGATGAACCTGCAACAAAGCCATGGCATGTATGGCAGAGGCCGCCTCCCCACAAGCCCGATATGCAGACTCCGTCAAAGCTGACGAATGCCTGCAGGCCTGTGAGGGAAGGGTAGGACGGTCCTTCCAGTAGGAGACGCCGGCAGGACACAACTGCATCGCTACCGAGCGCTCCACTGTCGGGATACCGGCATACCCTTTAGCGGCCCCCCCATCGAGGGAGGTGAGGGGTGATGGCTGATGCGGACGGTTCCGGGTCAGCTCATCATGCACCTCGGGAAAGAAAGGTACCGGTGGGGAAGACTGTGAAGCCCGTGCAGCCCCAAAGTACCAATCGTCTAGGCGGGACGGTACGGGAGGGGGAGGAGCTCTCCACTCCAACCCGACCGTCTCCGCGGCCCGAGCGAGCATGGCCGTCATCTCCGGGTCGAGATCGGGAACCGCAACCCTTCCCGAAGGAGGGAGAGGCTCGGGATCCACGTCCGAAAGTGACGGCCCCCCCTCCGATGTTACGACAGACACCGAATCCTCGGGAGGTCCGACAGAGGTAGAAAGCGACGCAGAACGCGCGCTCTCCGTCTCCATCGGAACCTCAGATGGTTGCGGATCCGGTGGCTGAGGGCCGCTGGACGAACCAGCTTGCCGATTCAGCACCGTGAGGCGGAGGTCGTCTCTCCGTAGCTTCACAGCCGCCTTCTTAGCGGTGATCAGCAACGGAGGGCGGCGTTCCCGGAGAAACGCCACACGACCCCGCAGATCCGCAAGAGTCAGGCTCTCGCAAGCGGAGCATGTCCCTCCCATGAAAGCCGCTTCAGCATGCTGGAGACCCAGACATGAGAGACAGCGATCATGTCCATCGCGAGGACCCATGTATTTGCCGCATCCAGAAGTCGAACACGGACGAAAAGACATCTTTAAAAAGACGCTTTAACGCCCGTGAGCAGTGAACGGCTGTCTTTAAAAAGACGCAAGTTCAACTGCAGCTCTTTTAGGGGAAATCACTCTTTTAGCTGTGTAGTTGATGAAGCACACAGGGAGGAGAACGCACACACTCAAATAAAAGAGAGTGAAAAGAAAGAGGTGGAAACACTCGCGAGCCTCGCTGTGGTGCCTTCGCCCAACCAACTGACACGCAGAGATCTTATTTCACAGGATCAGAGCAGCTTCTCGTGAGCAGTGTTAGTCTGCCAGCTTTCGAAGCTAAAAAGCTGATTTGATAACTGCACCTGCCGCTCATTAAATACCTGTGCGGCG